>NC_074665.1:25960413-26560413 GCF_029448725.1 Salvelinus fontinalis
TCCACCCCCCTCCTCCCTCCTTCTTACCACCCACAGTAAAGTTGCCACCAATTAATACCAGTGACTCCAACTCCCTGATGTGGCAGCACCACCGTGCTTAACACACTTGAGTCTTTTAGCGTCTCAGAGACGGTCCAGCTAAAAGGGCTATGGCTTTTGGCTATTGGGTTCAGTTGCTAAAGGCTAAACTACGGCAGTCCCATGAATAGGCCAGTGAATTTGTCAGATGTTGGGAGGTGGCCCAGGAGAGGGTAGTGGAGATAGAGGGATAGAGAGAGATGAGATTGCTGGGGTTCTGTTAGATTGCCCTGGATGGCCCTTCCTCCATTCCAAGTCAGTTGCTGTATTTGTGTCCCATCATGTTACCCTATTTTAGAGCTTGATCACGTGTGGTTTGTGAACTTCAAGCTAAAATTGCAGTCTGGCACCAGTGGAATGTTTGATGACGTGTCAAAATCCCCAAATACAAATTAGTCCGAGATATTTGGTTTATTTTTGTTATACGTTTAGTTGGACACAGGATGTACATGTATGTAAATGTCAAGTGTCATTCCGTGGTACACTAGGGCATTATTAGTGGCGCTCACAATGGGTACGCCAGTTTTGGTTGGTTACTGTTGCGGTCATGCACACTATAAGCCAATCAACACGCAAAGGCGCAGTACAGGGGAGGGTCAGGCTATATCCTGGTCCTTCATCAACACCAATATGTTTCTCTCCAAACTCCACTCTGCTTTTCAGATCAGTAGAGAGCCAGAGTAACTCAGTAACTCAACACACACAATGAGGGGAGAAGTCTAGACCTGACATTGGGGGTTCAATGACAGGCAACATATGCAGGGGTGGGGGCAGACACAACGGCTGATGTCACTGCTGAATTTCAAACGCCTCCTTGTTCCATGTAAGAACAAAACTGTAGCAAGGCTCCTTGCCGTAGCCAGTGATGTTGATGAATGGCCACTCAGGTTTCATTAGCAATGAGATAAATAGAGGGGAACCAGGAATAGAAAAAAAAACAAGAATGACACACACACACACACACACACACACACACACACACACACACACACACACACACACACACACACACACACACACACACACACACACACACACACACAAACACACAAACACACAAACACACACACACACACACAGTGGTCGGACTGGGAGAGACAACGAGCCGACAGGAAAACACATGCTAAACCAGATTACATTGGAACAATGATTAAAGGCCATCACTGTTCAATCGCTCTCCGACCAAAAACCCAGAGAACATAGAATCAGGTCAATAGGATTTTAATCCCTCAACCCTCCCTCTTTCCCTCCCTCCCTCCATCCATCCCTCCTTCCGTCCCTCCCTCTTTCCCTCCCTCCCTCCATCCATCCCTCCTTCCGTCCCTCCCTCTTTCAGTGGAGAGAAATGAGATCTGTTGGGTTTTCAAATGCTGTGCCTTGTGTTCCATGCTCTGAGGGGAATCTGATTAATTTGATAAACACCATGCTTTTCATCCATGCATTTTCATCTGTTCCCACATTCGTATGCATTTCATCAAAACGCAGCCTTTGCAGTACGATTTGCAGCATTCACAACATTCTTAGACTGCAACCCAGACTGTATGGGCTGAATAAATACAAATTCAAAGAAATGTATGGGAAATGTATGTCACACCCAAATATGGCACTGAGAGAGAGAGAGGGGGAGAGAGGGAGAGAGGGAGAGGGAGAGGGAGAGGGAGAGGGAGAGGGAGAGGGAGAGGGAGAGGGAGAGGGAGAGGGAGAGGGAGAGGGAGAGGGAGGACTTACGGATACAGGTGGAGAGGGTGGGGTCAGGGATGAAGCCGGCCTTACAGCTGCACCTGTAGCTACCCATGGTGTTCAGACAGTCTCCGTTGGGACACACGCCCTGCAGCTGGCACTCATTAAGATCTGCAACAGAACAACAAGGAGAGGAACACAGTAATGCACTGTTGATATACATATTAGTGTTTATTACACAGTACAGAAAGGAACATGAACTGAATGTGCATAGAATAGAGTTGTGTGCAAAACACAGCCTGTATGCCTGACACCTATGAGTTGGCAACTCCACCGATTACCATCATTCTATTTGTTTCTGTGCATGAGTTTGTATAATAACTCACAACAACCACATTCATATCATAACCCTGGTGTAGCCACATAACCCTGGTGTAGCCACATAAGCCTGGTGTAGTCACATAACCCTGGTGTAGTCACATAACCCTGGTGTAGTCACATAACCCTGGTGTAGTCACATAAGCCTGGTGTAGTCACATAAGCCTGGTGTAGTCACATAAGCCTGGTGTAGCCACATAACCCTGGTGTAGTCACATAACCCTGGTGTAGTCACATAACCCTGGTGTAGTCACATAACCCTGGTGTAGCCACATAAGCCTGGTGTAGTTACATAAGCCTGGTGTAGTCACAAGCCTGGTGTAGTCACATAAGCCTGGTGTAGCCACATAACCCTGGTGTAGCCACATAACCCTGGTGTAGTCACATAACCCTGGTGTAGCCACATAACCCTGGTGTAGTCACATAAGCCTGGTGTAGTCACATAACCCTGGTGTAGCCTCTACATAACTGTTCTGGTCAAAGGCAGCGCTGTAGTTTTAGGTAATTCATGTGGAGTTGAAGAGACAGTTTCAGGTCTCAGGCATAAATCCTGGTTATGTAGTAACCTTACAGAAGAGCAGGTTCATTTCCTTAGTTCAAGGTCTGGGTTATGAGGCTGTGGCTGTGGGACTAACAGCTTTATGCTTTATGTCCTCAGGGGTTCGTTTACTGGCTCATTGCAGCTGGGCTATGTCAGCCAGTCACTAGAGCAGGGTTTCCCAAACCCGGTCCTCGGGACCCCAAGAGGTGCACGTTTTAGTTTTTGCCCTAGCACTACACATCTGATTCAAATAATCAACTCATCCTCAAGCTTTGATAATTTGAATCAGCTGTGTAGGGTTAGGGCAAAAAACAAAACATGCAGCCTTTGGGTCCCGAGGACCGGGTTTGAGAAACCCTGCTCTAGAGCCAACCTTATTCAGGAAGCAACAGCAGGGTAGACATAATATGTCCGGCTGGAAAAAGGTCAACAGAATGCTCTCCTCCGTATTCTTCCTCATAACAGGAGACAAGGAGACTTTGTATCCCCTTCCAACTCAGCTGCCTCTTAGCTGTTTACATTTATCTGGTTCATTTCTTCTGGTATCCAGTTTACAAGTGCAGTTTGTTATCGAGAGGGCTAAATACGAAGCATGTGTCTGAGTTATGTATCAAAAAGAGAGCTTTGTTTCCCCCTCATTCTGTTCCACAGGACACATATTTTCTCTTTCTGTTGCAACGTGAAAAGCAGAACCAGTACAGGAGCATCATGTACACAGAGAGCGTGCTAGACGCCTGACACGAAGTGGATCATGTCATGACAAGAGCAGCATCACATCACCGTGTGGTACTCTAACACCAGCCGAAAACATGTTGATATCCTTCCTTGTAAGTCGTGAATATTTCAGCGGCTACATCACGTCCAGGTCCATATCACAGGAGGCTCTGCTGTGCTCTGTCATACTCTAAAAGAATCACTAATCAGGGGCAGAGACGTCATTCCCAGTGACGTTTCCCCTGGGGTGGGTGAATGAGGGTGTTCCTTCCTGCCCGACAGGATAGATGGTCAAAACCCCCTTTTTTTCTCGGGCAGATCTCAAGAGATGAGAAAGATGTTTGCGTTAACATTCGTTTCTATGACACCCTCTGTCGGGAATATCAATGAATGGCAATTATCATCTACGGGACGCGGCGTGTACTCAAACACGTCTCCACTGGTGGTTTCACAGTTTCAACACCTGCACCGCTCCTCTGAGCCGCGCCCACCTGCGCTGTCAATCACCGCACTGACAGAATAATTACCCACAAGGCGATAAAACGGCCCAGCGGTGAACCGAGTGGGGGAGAGGTGAATTCACTATTTCTGGCCCCTTGGGGCCCCACAGAGATGACACACGGAGAAATGTGTCATGCTGGGTTGAGGAGAAGCATAGGAGCACAGCCACCATTGGAAATGAGACCCTGGTCTCAATGAGTTCACCTGGTTAAATAAGGTTTAATAAACCACTGCTCACTCATCACCTTAATCACTTTGTACTCAGATCCGCTGCCTGGGCTGGAACCAGAGCATGTGAGCAGAATTAAGCAAGTTGCACACCGCTCTGGCGCTCCATGTCTTTTCCAACCACTCCGTGCTCACAAAAAAAAAAAAATGCCACTCCAAATTCGCTCCATTAATTCAAGTCACAATTTAACCAACACCCATCTATTCTTGGGACTACCTGGACCTACCATTTGGTTTTGAAGTATTGAAACCGAACCATTTGGATTTGAATGAAAAGTATTTGAATAAACATGAAAAGGGGAATGTAAGAAGCGCACATCATTTCAAACGGGCTACATGTCATATTACACTGCATATAAACGCGCTGAATAGGTCAGGAGACAGACAGGGAGCCTAAGAAAGAAAACATTATTTCGGTTATATTATTTAAATTGTTTCAAAACTATAGCCTACAAAGAAATACATTCTGAAGCATTTGCGAGTGCGGCACAGTAGGCTGGACTAATTTAGAATTATATACAAATTAAACGAAAAATGACTTATTAGTGTGTTTGAAATCATTTTTCAAAATAATTTT
Source organism: Salvelinus fontinalis (assembly GCF_029448725.1). NCBI lineage: Eukaryota > Metazoa > Chordata > Actinopteri > Salmoniformes > Salmonidae > Salvelinus > Salvelinus fontinalis. Next base: position 25,965,111 of record NC_074665.1, read on the forward strand.
TAGAAACACGATTTGGCCAGTCTGTGACTTCAGGCTCGTGTGATGGTGCCTGGAGAGCCGGCTAGCAGCAGGAAAATATCCTCTCCACACTTGCAAAGCTACTGGGATGATAAACACCCTTTTGGCCAATCTTGGCAGACTGGGCAGAGATGCAGAGTTTGTTTTTCACTCTATAGGTAGGCCTAAAGGTTTTTAGGCACAATAACCCAATCAAAACGGAAAGCTCCTCGGGACGTGGGAATATGCCAGGCCTATTGGGCCAAAATCAATTATGGCCCATTGTATAGATAATAGAACAAAAATGAACGAAACGTTTAAGAGATCTGATTTTGAGTTCATAAATACTTTGCTACAATGACACACTTAGTTATCTACCCACCTCGTTCCTTTCTTTTAACATGTGCACGTAGTAAGTACACCATCACGCTTTTGGGATACTTGTCTTTTCAGATTCCACAATGATTCTTTAGTTGTAGACACTACCTCACCACACTCCCTCTCTTGCTCTTGGTCCTCATCTTTGTGAGTCACCTTGATTTTTCACCTGTGTGTTTTATCAGTTTCTTTCTGAAAATATTTAGCGAACTCCATGAGAGTAGCTAAAGCAAGGGGTTACAGCCGCACACAAGTAGACCACAAACGCACGCGCCGCCGGGCATGCCCTGAGCTCCTGAAGTGAACGCTACTGGAGTGAAATTGGAGCGGGCGAGAAGGCCGACGCTCCAGCCTTTGGGAATCTCGCTCCCTGCTCTTGTCAAATTGGGCACGCTCCACCCCTCGCTCCGCTCCAGCTCTGCTCACATACTCTGGCTGGGACGCACCTGTGCATTAGCCCCCAAAACATTCAGCAGTGCCTGAGAAGTGCTAAACTAGAGTATGTGGGAGGGAGATTGGCTTGTCCAAGTGAAATCATACTGAACTTGACCATGCCTAACACCACACCTTGCCCTACCCTCAACGCTTCAGAACTCAAATGGCTCACTAGGGAATTTAATCAGAACCTGGATCAGACCGGGACCAAACCGACTCCACACAACTTTAAACCAGCCAAACAATCCTCTACCTTGTCTCTTTTTCCCTCCACATCTTATATTGGACACAGTCACACCATGTCCGGCGATTAGTAAACACACGTACCTAGCTCCAAGGAAAACAAATTGGAAATGAAATCCAAATTGGCCCTGTAAAAAAAGGGGGAATAATAACGGGAACAGGATGTGGTGGATTACAGGGTGAGTCACAGCACCTCCACAGGAATAGCCAAGTCTGGGCTCCTGGGCCCTGGGCCGCCACTCTGTTCTCCTCAGCCTGGCAGCTCTCCGACTAGGCAGCAAGCGGGCCTCAGCTCCCCTTTCAGAGCCCTTTCCGCCTGGCAAACGCTTCGCCGTGGTGGCGCTCTGTTTCATGGCGAACCAGTGTAACCCTGGCAGATGCCCTCTATTGGTTGTGCCCATGCACTTCAGTACCAGTGCTGTCAAAGAATGGGATTCCTTTGAAGAGAGCAGGGAGTGATGCCAAATGATGTCCCCTGATATCTTCAATGTCTTCAATGTACCGTCCACTGTTCCAATATTTCGTTCCTTAATGATGTGGAATAATGTAGTGTACTAAGTGTTGGGCAGTTGCTATTGTATAAGAAATGCCACAAGCTCGATTTGAAGGAGAAGCCTTCACTATTTCAGAACCCCTCTCTGTAAGATCTGACCGTTCAAACAACCAGCTACCATGGAGAGGAGCAGAGGTCTGGGATTGCAGCTGAGAAGATTTCTGAAAGAGTGAGCAGTCAGTTAAGTCCCTGAGCAGAGGCCTGTGGCCCATATGGGCCCCACCCAGACACTGAGGCTGGCCTTCTCTCTCTCTCTTTCTCTCTCCATCTTTCCCTCTCTATCTCTGTCTCCCTCTCTCTCCCCTTGAATGGAGTGCTGAGTGAATCTTTTAAGATGGCGCCGACGTACATGGCAGCTCTGCTTCTAGCAGCAACTTTTTTTCGTGTGCGTTATTGCTTACATTATTAGCCCAGAACGTTTTTTTTGCATCAGTACATACAACCGTAAATAACGTTTAGATATCAGAGCACCAGTACCTCACCAGCGTTCCAACCAGAAATACAACTTCCCCCAATTGGATCCTTTGTGACAAGCATTTCGCAACACCCGCAATAACATCTGCTAAATATGTGACCAATAAAATGTGATTTGATTTGAATGGGCCACAGTGGGTTCAAAAGTCGCTGGCGCGGAGCAGGCTTGATTTAGAGTGACTCCCCTGAAAGTGGTCAGGCCTGCCAGCCCTGATGTATGGTAGTCATCGCTTGCTATCATATTCAAATTCAATACAGATTAGGGAAATCTATCAAATATGGCACCTGCCTCTTTTTCCTCTCTCCCCTGCATGGCTGTTATGGTGTTTGGGGTCCTGTTAAAGCAGGATTGATCACTGACGAGCGAGTGGAGCAGGTCAGGAGGAGAAAGAAAATAATGAAAAACTTTTATCCTTGATGGATTTCAGGCAGCTCTAGGAGACAACAAATGGCAGCTGGCACACTAGGCTTGTAAATTAAGAATATACTCTCTCTCGCCTCAGAGTTGGCTGAGTCAGTGCGTCTGTGGAGGACCGGAAGCTGAGGGACCAGCAAAGGGTGCTGTGTACAGGTAGACAGGCCCACACCGCCCAAGGAAGGAGTAGAGCAGAGTAGAGCGCACAGGACACCAACACAAAGCGAGAGAATTATATCATTGTCAAAATGAAGCATATTCATTCCCGTTTCTGGTTTGTAGCCCTGCTCTCTAGCAGGGTTTTATGTGGCTGGTGACAAATCATTTCTTTGGGGCTCATTTCTCTTGGCGAAGCCCTCCTCCACGCTAAGAAACGCTCTCTGTGTGGGAAAGCACAAGCAAAACAATGCCAGCGGTCGACGCAGAGAGGTTGAACTAAAGGTGGGCCGCAGCTCTTACCTTGGCAGTGGGAATTGTTGATGCGCTTGTATCCCTGGGGGCAGTCCATCGCCTGTCTGGATCCTCCTGCTGTCAGAGGAATAGCTGGAGAAAAGAGAGAGAGAGTTCTTTGTTTTGACGTCCATCATTCCATCTCTGAGACTTATATGACTCAATATAGGTAGAGTATGTACGCTTCATTCTCTCACACGAACACATTTGGGGACATGTCAAGGTTTTTCAAATGCATAAGCATTTTCTACTGATACTTTGGGGATTCCTTCTGACTTCTGAGTAGACAGCATTTGGTGACTCATCCAGAATTGTTTAGGAAGGAGGAAGGCCACTCTGACAGTCTCTACTCTGACCTGTTCAACGCAAAAACACGATCCATCAAAAACACACCTTGAGTAAGAACCAGTGTTTCATCTGACACACGTGCATGCATGCGTACCACGCACACGCACGCGCACACACACACACACACACACACACACACACACACACACACACACACACACACACACACACACACACACACACACACACACACACACACACACACACACACACACACACACACACACACACACAATTTAGTTTATCCCACTGGAAGTGTCACCTAGAACAGTTACATAGTTTATCATGACTCCAGGCTAGAGGTGGCGTCAGGAAACCTGCCAAGAATAAAAACCATCACACTTGGTTTTGATTGATGGCAGGTTGCTTTAATCCCACTTTGATCTGAAATCACGAATGCATGGTATTGTCCTCAGCTTACTAGCATTGTCTGATAGCTGTTAAAGGACACGAATAGGGATCTCAAGCTTACCTCTAGGGAAAATGAGAATCATGGCAAAATAAAAACATTTTTGCTCCCATATGGATTTGAGTTGAACGGCAGCGCAAGCATCCATTATATGAAAACAAAATGAAAGGGAAAATATGGGTAAAACCCCCCTTCTCTCACGTGGTGTACACACGCACGGCAACTGATCAAACCCATGAACAAACACTTCCTCTCGTGCATTCAACTTTCTTATCCCTGGCCACACAAGCCTCAAGGACAAAACACTGTGTGAAAACACCCTCCTACCACCGCTTCCAAATGCCAAACATCATGTAGCCTTACTGTTTCATTTCCAAAGGTTGACATTAATTGCTTTCATTGTAAAAACTCAACGAAGGGAGCTAACATCTGTTAATTAAGACTCTGGTTGAGTTCCAATGGGTTGACAGAGGATGAGGGAGGAAGAGAGCCCGGGGGCACAGTCAGAGTCCTCAAAGAGGAACCATTAAACCGCATTGCCCATGGTACCGCTGGCTCAGAATAAATCAAACCATTTCAAAGCTGATGGGTGACTGCAGATGAGTTAACTCAAAGTCTGCTTACGGTAATAAGGGGGAATCTAGATCTACTCTGGCAGACGGAAGTACTGATGGAGGGCTTTTCAGGCCCAGTAACAGGGTGGCACCCAAATACCTAAGAGCAGATTGATAACTTGCTACCCTTCTCAACAGGGAACGAGGCTGTGTTTGTTTGTGCGTAAGCCAATCTATTTAACAGCAAAAACTGTCTCCGGGGCATAATGTGGCTGTTAACACGGCGCCCACACATAAATACTAACCTCACGCCTCTGCCATTCCTGACTCCCAACACAACCAGTCAGTACACAGTGCCTCCTTTGTGCCTTTCAATAACAGGAGACTTTTGGGAACAAACTGGTGAAGGCCTTTAGGATTTGTTCAGTGTGCAAACCTGGGAAGTAATGGTCGAAAAATATGTGTGGTGATTTCTGACCTTGAAAGAGTCTACCTGTCAGGTAAGACAGGAGTACAAACTAACCAAGTTCAACTTGATTCTCAGGCCCAACAGGGAAAAGTCTCCCTGACATAAAATGAGAGTTAATGAAAAAGCTGTCATAAGATTATTTGATAATGATTAAAGCATAGTTATTTCATCTCCAAAGTGCACTGAGGGCACAGAGTACTTTGATGCCTGTCTGATTGAGGCAGACTAACAGTCTTTTTCTGGGTTACAAATTACTTTTTTTTATGAGCTCTTCTTGAGTACAAGCTATTCACGTGAGGATATCCACCGCCTTCCAGTTAATTGATGAAAACCCATATTTCTAACCACGTCCCACCCCTGTCTCCTCCCACCATCCCCTCAGTCCCCCAAGCTCTCAACGATCCCATAGCTTTGGTATGAAAGAAACAAAGATCATTCTTTAAGCAGCACCCTTGGGAGATGGCTGGAATGGTCTAATGCAAACATGGGCCTAACCTTCCCCCACTGGGTAACAACAAGCTAAAATAGCCCAGGAAGAGAAAGACAGGACAGCCACGAGGAAACACAGACTACTGGTATGGAGACATCCAGGTTTTTTTTAACAGATCTCTTCTCAAAATAAACCCACAGGGTCAAAAGCCGGCCACCTTTTTTTATCTGGATAAACACAAGGGTCATATTATGTTCCCAAATGAATGGGACTCTGCGTCTTTATTTTGCCTGTTGCCAGCTGATACAAGTGACTGGGCAACTCGCGAGAGTGCCTTATTTTGTATTTTATCTTTATTTAACTAGGCAAGTCAAAGCTAGGATTTTCACTGAAGGTAGGCTAGCAGTGCCTCAAGAGCAGCTGCTCTGAAATGACTGGGCTGGACATTCTGTTGTTACTTGCAGTAACTAGGCTACACTGTGTAATGTGTCTCAGGTGATGAGAGAGAGGTTGTGTCATGTTTATTTGAAAACAGATCTCCCAATTTCTCATTGTTAGCATATTTTTTAGCATCCCAGCATAGTTCAAAATTTTCCAGAACTATAAACACAAAAAGGCGAAAGATCAAGATAATGTGTCTGGGTTTCAGTCTGGGTCAGTACAAATTATTATTTGACCAAATATGGATGATACAAGCACGGCAATGTTGTAACGCTCGTCTGGGGGTAAGAGAGGGAACGATTTTCACCTATTGTAGCCCTTTACACTTGTGCCCGTATACGGGTTGAAAATAGCAGATTTGGGCACTGATAAGCCCCTAAATTAGAACGCAGTGGCTGTATAGTAACATGCTATAAATAACGTCAGAGATCAGGCTCTGCGCTTCACAGCGTTGTATGGGTTTTGACTGACAGCCGTTCTGAATTTGAGCACCGCACGTGACAAGAAGACGCCCCCATCCCTCCCGCTAATTGGGCAACTTTGTCCATTTTTTTGTTGTTGTCTGAGTGAGGGACATGCTGTAAATGAAGATGACTCGTTGTATTTTGAAAGATGAGACATTGAGCATTAGAATATATACTGCTTTGAAGTTATACAAGCAAGCCAAACAACCGCGAGTAAAAATGTGTGCTTCACATTTCCATATCATTAAAACTCATGCCATATACAGTGTCAACAAATGTAATCACTGTGTTTGATGTACACTTACAAGGTGACATGGAGTCAAACCCTGGGTTGTTCTGAACAGAATGAGCCTACGTTTGATTTATTGTGAAGAAAATCTGCCGCAGAACACACACCTGAAGGCACTCGTGACTCCTTTCTACGGACACCAAAATGACAATCTGTTTCTCTGAATTGCCCTGTGAAGGCCTAACACTGTAAGATCGTATTTTATAACTTATAGCTTGTCATGTTTTTGGGCCGTTTTTGGATTGCATAAACTACAAGTGTGCTTTCTCCAGTTCCTCAACAGCACAGCTAGGAGAGCTCAAAAGCACCTTATAGTTGAAGACTTCTTTAAGTCATAAAAGTGCATTGAAATGATTTAGGAACTGTGCACACTTTGGAGAGGTGTGTGTGGCCACTTGGAGACACCAGTTAGTCCTCTCACTCAAACCCTTGCAACTTTTTTGGTCTTATGTTGCACCTACCCCACATTTTCCAGGAATATTCTGATCATGTTCCTGAATGTACCCAGAGTATTGTCAGATTTCGTTATCAACAAATGCGACGAAAAGTACAGTAAATGTAAAATGCACGTAAAATCAACAGTGTAATATTTGGATTCAGTCTTGTGTCAGGTGAACTGTTGTGTCCTCAACTTTGGCCTAATCATTTTCCCATAATCTCCAAACTGTTCCGTTTCAATTGCTACCATGCCCGCATATGCTTTTCATACTTCTTCTGTAATAAACATGAACATTTAGCCCTATCCATATAGGCCAATTCCCACGAGTGTAAAAGGTAACAAGAAAGTTATTAGAGGATTACCATGAGGTGAGTCCGTGGACTGGACACCAGGGGTTCGGTTATTGGAACATAACTGTGGGTCTGTGTCTGGTCTGGGTCTGTTTGCTATGTGAGTCAGCACCTTCACACTTGCGTGTCTTCACTGAACTCTACCATTTCTCCAACTCCCCCCCCACCCCCACCCACCCATCAATTCCTTCTACCCCCTTCTCTGTCATTCTCTGTGAAAAACCATTACCCCTCCTTTCTTTGGCAGAAGCTGGGTTCCAATGTGTTGATTGTCTCGACACAAAAAAATCATTTTCTTGGAAGCAGTTAGGAAGTGAGAAAGTGCACATGCCAGTAAACTGCTTCCACAGTGCCAGTAAAGTGCATTACCGGATCTATCTTCAACTACTGTGTCTCGGCAGCAAATAGCCACACAGTACTCACATAGCTGAGACAAATGTCATTGGGCTGAGACGTCCTTAATTGGGTGTGCAGCTCATCTGTCTCTGTCGCTGCCTGTCTATCCCACAACAGTCTCTCTCACTCCCCATTCACCTTCTGATAAAGGCCAACCACTATAATCTACACCAGTCAAAGAGTGTTACTTGTATTACATCGGTACTTACATGGTTTCGGGCACTTCTGGCATTTGTGGAACCCCCAGGATGTTCCGATGCTCTGACAGCATTCCTCCTGCTTGCTGAGACCAGGGAGGGCCTTGCCACACTGGCATTTAGAAGAGAAAGAGAAAGAGAGAGAGAAATAGAGAAAGGGAGAGGAAAGGAACAACAGAGGGAAAGACTGAGTGAGCGAGTTCAGTATTTTCAGCCGGGAAAAAAAACTCCCTCCATATTCCTCTACTTGGCTGGCTGAAGTAATAAAAAAAAGCCGCACGACAACGCCTCGCGACGTGGGCTTGTGTGCCATCAGCATCACACAATGGCCATCTGTCACTCCAACTCTCAGACAGAACAGCTCTATTATAGAACACACCCTGTCGCCAAGCCTCCCTCAGATGGACACACACTGATAAGGGACCACTCGTCGGCGCCTCGCCTGCTGATGGAGCCTTATCACCACAACGTCCATTTGACTGCAACATGTAAACCAAATTGAATGGTGATCTGGTGTGGATAAGATGGGCGGGTTGCCAATGCTGCTAATAACGTTGGATGTATTGAAGCACTGACCTGGGTTAAGGGACTATTTCTAAGATGGGAAAAGTTCCTTGGTGTTGATAAGATCTTTATTCTCTGGGTATAAACCTAGCAGGCTGAAAAATGACAGGAAGGCTCTTACACCTGCATTGATTTAAATTGAGGCATGGTTGTTTCCCCCCCCCCCCCCTCCCTTTAAACACACATCAATTTAGATTAGCGTAGATTAGTTTGATGCACAAACAGCTACTTTGATTGTAGTTTTTCCAATGCAAAGAATGATAAATGGCTGGCATTGAAGCAGTACTCATTAACCACAAATCCTAACAAACTCTCCCCCTCTTATTTCCACTCTCTTTCTCCAACCCCCACCTTTCCCCTTGTCCTTCTCTAACCCGTCTTCTAATACTCTCAATCTGCACTCTCAACACTTCCAGCCTTCCTCTCTCTACCCCACTCTTCACCTCCATCCCTCCTCTCTCTCCATCCCTCCCCTGTCCCCTGTCCCTCTCTGACCTGTGTGCCAGTGGTCTCTTGGAAGCAGCGTCCCAGCTGGCTGTTGGAGACAGGCTGGTACTGGGGTACGTAGCTCTGCTGGTTGGGGTAGATGATGTTGTGTCCCTGCTGCTGGATCTTCTGGCTGCTCTCTGAGTGGTGGTAGGTGTAGTGGGACTGGGTCTGGGAGCGACCATTCTGCCCATTGCCTTTCACCTTCTGCCCATTGGCATCCAGCTGGGAGACCTGGTGGATCTGCACCGAGGCCTCTGGAGGATGCTTCACGTGGATGTTCACGATGCTGGGGGCATATTTCACTAGGGGAGACAAGGGAGAAAGGAAACGTCGGGTCAAAGTTATTGAAAAGAGCAACTTAATGTTCCCCGACTGCACTTTAGATGTACACTTACTGGGTACTCCTTCGTATTTGTACCTCGATGCCTTTGGATGAAAAACTAACATTTTCAACATTTTCAAAAATGCCACGTTTTTGGACTCAGTCTCTCTAGCTTACCAGGGTTCTGTCCATTGCTGAAGGTGAGAGGCAGAGTGTGGGTGGAGTGAATCTGGGACGTCTGCTGCTGTCCATTCTGGCGCTGCTGCCCATTCCCGTTCTGAACAGGCATCTGGCAGAACTTCCCTGTGAAGGTAGGCGGGCACTGACACTTGTCCCTGGCACTGCACTTTCCACCATTCATGCAGGGAAGATGGCATACCACTAAAAAACACAAAGAACGTGAAGTTTAGCCAGCTGTGTCCACGGGTGCCAGCGAACCCAATGGTATTACACACACACTCTGAGCATTTCACAGCAGTTTATTGCTGGAAACGTTTTTTTGACTCGGAAGCTGATCAACCTTTAAATAAAGAGCAAGTAGACAAAACAACCACTGTTTATGAACTTTGTTTGACATTTCTCGATGAGTTATCGTCTTCCAATATTGTTTTCTTCTCTGAGTGCTCTCTCTCTCCCACTGCAGCTTCCATATGCCAAATACCTCCTCTAGGAGGTTTGTGCTTTGGCACACAAAGATATGAAGCAGGAATCACAAGCTGCAACATTAAAAAGCATGATGGATCCATCCAGACCCAGGAGAACAAAGCCTGTATTGTTCAGCCATCATTCACGTCTCTGTCCTCGTCTTCCAGGGTTCTATGCCATTACACATTCAGCTCAGTGTCCAAACACTGCCTGGCTCCCCCACCATCAATATTCATCACAAAGAAGCAAGGAGGTGGATGGCAAATGATCCATTACGCCTGGAGACTGCATAACTCCTCAGCAAACCTGGCTTAATTGAGGAGCCTGTGATGTATTCATGTATTCAGCCCTAGGGTGTGTTTTCCATCCTGACTCTGACACTCATGAAGAGCTCAGCCTGGTTCTGAGGGAGACTTCAGGCCCAGATAAGGCTGCTTGAGGCTAAGACCCAAACCAAATGACAGAGGTGTGACCAGGAAAGTATTACTCTCCAGAGGGGGCAATGACACAGAAATGCCTTGATGTTCATACTCAAAATTGAGTAAGTGTTCCATTCTCCCTTTATTTTTTACTATCTCTCTCAACCCATCATTCACACCTACAGTCTCACTTTTCTCGTTCTCTCTCTCTCTCAGAGTTGTCAGTCACCCAAGGCTTATTCATCCACAAAGGAATTTCTTCCTATCTCCAGCTAGTCTCCGCACGCGCCGCACATGCCACCACACCCCTCAGGTCACCACGCACCACACGCCAGATTTAAAGAAACAAAAACAAATGAGAAATATAGAATCTAAAGGAGAACATTAAAGGCTCCATTCAGGCAGTAAGTTTCAATAATTGCGAGGCTGAAGGACCTTCTGTGCAGGGTTTGTTTGCCGAGCCGTCCTCTGAAAACGTCTGAGGGAACTGAATCCCCTCTCCAGTGTATTTGAAATATGTGTCAATGGCGTGTGGGTCGCCAGCATGAATCAAGCTGTCAGTCCAACCAGCAGACAGAGAGGCGGTCTCTCTCTCGCTCTCTCTCTCAAATGGGAATACCTGCTGCCTACGGGGAACACCACAGTCTCTGCCATCTAGGCTTCCTGGGTCGGTCGTCCTTTCTACCAGTGCAGGAATCTCCTCAGCAAACTGCGAGTCTTTTGATCAATTGAGCGAGAGAGAACTAGGAATCACGCCTCTTCTGGCACTATATTGCACGTGGTAGTAAAGCACGTCAAACAAAGATACACAGCAAAAATTGCTGGTGGTGTTACGTGTTATAATGTTTCACGCATCCAGGTCATTTAAATCACACACTTTTCAGACCTTCAGAGGCAATCTTAGACATTTATTAATTTTGAAACACTAGCGTGAGCTAGTGTTTCAAAATGAAAATGGTGTTTCAAAATCATTGAAAGAGGCATTCGAGTTTATTATAGAGAAAGTTATACATGTTCCAACTATAGTAACAACATTCCTATAGTAGCTCTTTGTCCTATGACCTAGAGTCTTTGTGTCCAGTGCCTCCGGGTCACTACCATACTGCACACATATTGCATCCATGTTTATTTGTTTAATTTAGTGTGTTTTTCCTAGAAAAGGACAGGCAAGGTTTGGTAGGATTTGCAGCGGTGACACAATGGCAGCTGTAATAAATCTGCCTCTCCCCAACCCTGTCATTATGGTGACTACAACACCGCTCCCAAACCTCACATCCCTGCTGCCTCTGATTCTATCTGGCCCATACAGGGACCTGCTCTAGAGTTCTGTTTGAAGTCCTCTCTGACTCTGCCCTTCCCCAGCACCAGTCCCCTCCCAGGTCTGACCCATGTCATTACCATGCGGCTGGTGGCATTAGGAGCATCAGGTGACATTCCTGTTTGATATGCAAAGACATCTTTTACATATGGGATGTCTGGAAGAGACAGCATCCATGTAAAATGTGATTTGAGAGAGTATATATGGCTAATCAAACTGGGTGACAAGCCGTTTGCCACATTGGTACTGACTGGTCATTTGAACAGAGCAGGATCTACACATGATAATCATGGGTTTGATGGGACCCAAATCAAACCGTATTGGATGAGCACGTAGGGTCAGTCATTTTTCCTGACCACGTGACCTGACATCTCCAGTCTCTTTGAATGAGGTTCATTCGCGCATTAAAAATGTCAATCACAATGCCGAATGTGATGAGTAACTGTGTCTCTTGTTGACTGACATCCGGTTTGCCCTCCTCCTCCGCAGCCCTCAGTATGATGTCATAGAGCCTCCACCAAAAGCCACAGCTGTGGTTCCCAGAGCCTAATGAGATCATTACTACATAGACTGCTTACCGGGGTGAATGGCCCCCAAAACCACCCCACTTCATCTGGTAGAACGTGTTTTGTCAACCCATCCCCTAGAACCACTAACCACACCATAATGGTTACACACTCATCTTGTTGTGGGCGGGAAACAAGCTACTGGAGCTGTGTGTGCCAAAACATCGCAGGGTGGGAAGGGAAGTGCCACTCTTTCGAACAGCAATTTAACTTTATCAGACCTGATCTGATTCACTTCTGATAGACAGCCACTTAAGGGAAATCAATGTAAGAGCATTCAAGGGAAATGAATCGTTATTACTGCATTGTCGGAACTAGAAGCACAAGCATTTCGCTACACTCGCATTAACATCTGCTAACCATGTGTATGTGACAAATAACATTTGATTTGATTTGATTTGAATCCCCCCATATAGTAGTCCCAAAATATTCAAATACATAATTAATAGCAATGTCAACATGTCATGACATTAGTGATACAGTGTACATGGTTTGGTTTCATGATCACTGCAAAGGTTTTTAAAATACGAACTGCCTAAATTGCCTTAATCAGCTGAGTCAGAGAGAGTGACCTCAGTACCTCAGTCCCAAAATCAGCCACAGTCTTATGCGCTCCAGATGTTTCCTCTGACTACCACAGAATAAAAGGAGACTATTTCACCTGGTGGACTGTGGACACGCACACACACAGATGTACACAGATACAGTTAACACAAATACCCCAACGGCAGGGGTGTAACTTTTACTGGAGACGGGGGGGGACATGTCCCCCACACATTCTGAAATTGCATTTTTGTCCCCCCCCCAGTTTTATCACTGGAATGTGATCCAAACGAGGAAACGGTGTGCTTTGGGACCACGCGGACGCCTCCGAGAGGTTGGTAGGCTGTTTGGCGTGTTTATCCAACTGGATACATATTTTTTTAAATAATAATAATTATGCCCCCCCCACTTCTAAAGCCAAAGTTGCACCCTTGACAAACACACACAAAACCACACTGACTAATTTCCTCCTCATCCACTAAATGGTTGAGAGTGGAAAGTGAGAGAGGGAAAGAGAGGGACGACTGGAGCCCTGGAGCCCTGGAAGTTGTTCATTAATGCAGGCTGCTGTGCTCCCTCCGCGGGCCAGGGATGTGTGATTAGAGGAGGCTGGGTCAGCAGCAACACAGTGTAGGGCCCCTGGGTGCCTAATGAGATTTTAAGACATGGTGTCTGGCATTTCACAGAAAAATCCCACTTAGTGGTTAGAGCAGTGAGGCAGGTTGGCCCAGACAAGGCAACCCTAGACTCACGAGAGAGGCTAGCGCCTGGTGTTTACTGCGGGCACAGGATCTGGCAACCAGAGAAGCCCCCATCGCTTCCCACTCCACCGCAGGCAGCCCATCCACTGAGACTGCAAAAACAGGGCAGCGCTTCCCTGCCTCCCAGGTAGGGATGACAAAAAAAATGCAATCTACAAAGAAGAAAACAAAACTTGGAGGGAGGAAATGACAGTACGGTGATTATAAGCTAATGAAATCTGACAAGGAGGAAATGACAGATACCAGAGGAGCAGTTGACTCCAGCCATCTCCAGCTCCATATAAGGCTGGAGCTGCACAGCTCATAAACTCTCCAGCACGCTCCGCCACTGCCAACCGCTGGACTCTCCCCTTCCTCCATAGCTACAGGTTTTATTCTTCACCAGATGATCACCCAGCCATAACTTGCGTACGTGGGAGCGAAGGGAGCCTATAAAACTTAGTGAAAGTGTTTCAGTTAAATACCTGGCACTCTCCTTTACAGGGCAGACAAAGAGAGAGCTGCAGACTTGTTTCTTTCCCCGGGAGCCTCACATGCTTTCAATTAGGCACTGACCAAACACCTGATTACACTCTTTTGGCCCAGTGAAAGCCTAAATGCACTATTAGTGTGTAATGCTCATTAATCAAGTCTCACACAGGACTCTAGACACATAGGCCTCCAGACAACTACCTCCACCCAAAGACAACATGGACGTCCAAAAAATGGAATGGGATCCCCTCCATTCCGGTCCTTCTCACCTCTGTAAAAACTGAACAGGTTACCTGAGGAATTAGAACATTTATGGAAATTGTCCTGAGAGCTGAGGAAATCTATCAGCTTCTTTTTTTTTGACCTCTTCCCTGAAATGGGAAAAAAGTATGTGGACACCTGCTCGTCAAGCATCTCATTCCAAAATCATGGGTGTTAATATGGAGTTGGTCCCCTCTTTGCTGCTATAACAGCCTCCACTCTTCTGGGAAGGCTTTCCATTAGATATCGGAACATTGCTGTGGGGACTTGCTTCCATTCAGCCACAAGAGCATTAGTGAGGTCGGGCACTGATGTTGGGCGATTAGGCCTGTCGGCGTTCCAATTCATCCCAAAGGTGTTCGAAGGAGTTGAGGTCAGGGCTCTGTGCAGGCCAGTCAGGTTCTTCCACACAAATCTCGACAAACCATTTCTGTATGGACCTTGCTTTGTGCATGGGGGCATTGTCATGCTGAAACAGGAAAGGGCCTTCCCCACCAAACTTTACAATTGGCCCTATGCATTGGGGCAGGTAGCGTTCTCCTGGCATCCGCCAAACCCAGATTCACCAGTCACAACTGCCAGATGGTGAAGCGTGATTCATCACTTCAGAGAACGTGTTTCCAATGCTCCAGAGTCCAATGGTGGCAAGCTTTACAACACTCCAGCCAACGTTTGGCATTCTGCATGGTGATCTTAGGATTGTATGCGGCTGCTTGGCCATTTCATGAAGCTCCCGACAAACAGTTCTTGTGTTGACGTTGCTTCCAGAGGCAGTTTGGAACTTAGTAGTGAGTGATGCAACCAAGGACAGACAATTTTTACTTCAGCAGTCGACGGTCCCGTTCTGTGAGATTGTGTGGCCTACCACTTCGCGGCTGAGCTATTATTGCTCCTAAACGTTTCCACTTCACAATAACAGCACTTACAGTTGACCGGGGCAGCTCTAACAGTGCAGAAATTTGAGGAACTTACTTGTTGGAAAGGTGGCATCCTATGACGAAGTCACGTTGAAAGTCACTCAGCTCTTCAGTAGCGGCCATTCTACTGCCAATGTTTGTCTATGGCGATTGCATGGCTGTGTACGGGTGTGACTGAACTAGCTGAATCCACAAATTTGAAGGGATGTCCACATACTTTGGCCATGTCGTGTATTTGTAGAGGTGCTGTATGAAGAAAAGGGGTAAAGGAATATATAAAATGCTTCCCTCCATCTCACCTCCATCTTGAGTTCAATCGAGTACAGGTTTAACTGAATGAACAACAGAGACAAATTGAAAAATAGAATTAGATGAAATAGTTTGGGATATGGCCTTGTCTCTGAGTAATGCAGTTTGAAGGAAGTCGCTAACTAACGCTAGTTAGCATTGGCTCGCAAAACTACCTCTAACTTCCTTCATACTGGACACAAAGACATAAAAATGGTATCCATCAGTTCCTCTGATTCTGCCAAAATCCCGAAGTATCTTTTTAAGGGTAGTACAGCTGGTGGTGGTGGGAGGTGGATGGTTGTCGAAAACTGTTGCTGAAAAACAGCAAATATGAGAGAACATGGGGAAGTTGACATATAAACTCATTTACACTCATTGGTTGAGAGAGAGGAAAGTGATAATTGCAAGAGTAAGCCCATAGGCTAATCACCAAGCGTGTGGAAAGTGAATTACTGTACAGCGCTTATAGGTTAAAGGTCAGTAGGTGAATGACATGGTTCATAGGAACAGGAGAAGAATGAGACGCCATTCTGATACATTTGTGTTATTTCCCGCCACGGCCGTATAATAGTTAACAGAAGAATTATCTGATGAAATCGTCTAGAACGCAGCTAACACACAAAACGAACTGGCAGTCGTGACCATTTTTAATAATGAAGCCTGGACTGATCCAGGACGCTCACAATACTTGGACAGGCAACCCGCACAACTGGGGACAAAATACGCTAAAAAGACCACTGAGGTATGGGAAAAACACCACTCTGAAAGGGTTCCTTATCCCCCATAGAATACTGTGACAGTGGAGAGAGACAGAAATAGAGAAATAGAGAGAGACAGAAATAGAGAAATAGAGAGAGAGAGAGAGAGAGAGAGAGAGAGAGAGAGAGAGAGAGAGAGAGAGAGAGAGAGAGAGAGAGAGAGAGAGAGACAGAGAGACAGAGAGACAGAGAGAGAGAGAGACAGAGAGACAGAGAGACAGAGAGACAGAGAGACAGAGAGAGAGAGAGAGAGACAGAGACAGAGACAGAGACACAGAGACAGAGACAGAGAGACAGAGACAGAGAGACAGAGAGACAGAGACAGAGACAGAGACAGAGACAGAGACAGAGAAAATGCGAGGGAGAAATGTTATTCCGTTATCAGTTAGGAGCTGATATGGAAACTGAACGAGACCGTTATATAATCTACCAGCCAGTAGACTGTACAGTAGTAAACTATGCAGCTGGGTCCTTCTCTCTTTCCACATACAAGTCTAGCGGAGTTGGACTGTAGGAGAGTTGAGGGGCTGTCTCCACCGGCGACAGAGGGTAATATGGCAGCCCAAAACCACCAGGCCTCCAGCCCTGAGCGCTGACTAGGCAGGGCAGCAACCCAAAAAGAAATGGGGAGAAAATGAGGCTGCTGCTGCTTGTAAATCAGACAGATGCTTAAAATCACCGGCAGGTTTTTCCCCCCTCATCTCAACGCCTTTGTTTTCCCAAATCCAACCCACATCATCAAATTGTTCCTATCATATTCTCAAAGGATGTATTGTGTTTTAATTGCACAAAATGTCGTAAGAACAGCACAGTTCAACCCACCACTATGATCTAACCCTCTTTCCACAGGACTGTAAAATACATTTTTCCTTTGCAGAGCCTCCAACAGGCATTTAGTGCCGTGTTAAGTGGGTAAAAAGTACAGTTGCAACTCGCCCTGGATAAACGAGTCACAAATCACAAAACAACTTAAGCTTGTTATGGGCTTGGTAAGCGTCTTAATTAGCCAACACCCTGTAGCAAGCAGGGACACATCCCCACCTTTTCTTATTATGAAGCAACACTCTCCCCCCTCCTCCTCCTTTCTCATCACTCAGGTATGATCAACAAACATGAGATTTAGTCCATCTCTGCTGCTGGAGATGGGCCCGCACACTGTAAATAAAACTTTGCTCTCCTTTTTCTAGGCTCTAGTCTGTGCTACTTAATAGCTCTCTTGGCTCGGAGCATGTAGGGAAGAGCCGGCCTGGGACAGACTGCATGCCTCGACGGGTACATTAGGCTGATACTACGCCAGGTGCTCTCATTTAAAGAGACAGTCACACGGACAGAGCAACACTCTAGACTGCAGATCTGCACAAAGTGCAGGAAAAGGCAAGTTATGCTGCTAAATTTGCATGTACTTTACAACATGATATAGGCCTTTAGTGATGATACAAGTAAGTATCTTGGGCCTCCCGGGTGGCGCAGTGGTCTAGGGCACCAGAGTCTCTGGGTTCGCGCCCAGGCTCACAGCCGGCCGCGACCGGGAGGTCCGTGGGGCGACGCACAATTGGCATACTGTCGTCCGGGTTAGGGAGGGTTTGGCCGGTAGGCATATCCTTGTCTCATCGCGCTCCAGGGGGCCAGGTGCGCGCTAACCAAGGGGGCCAGGTACACAGTGTTTCCTCCGACACATTGGTGCGGCTGGCTTCCGGGTTGGAGGCGTGCTGTGCGGCTTGGTTGGGTTGTGCTTCGGAGGACGCATGGCTTTCGACCTTCGTCTCTCCCGAGCCCGTACGGGAGTTGTAGCGATGAGACAAGATAGTAATTACTAGCGATTGGATACCACGAACATTTGGGAGGAAATAGGATACATTTTTTTTTTTAAGTAAGTATCTTGAACCACAAAATGAGTAACAAATCAATTGGTATTGGTCCCGTACACATATTTAGCAGATGTTGCGGATGTAGCGTAATGCTTGTGTTCCTAGAGAGAGAGAATGATTTACTTCAGCTTTTATTTGTTTCATCACATTCCCAGTTTACATCCACTCAGTTTGTATTTGGTAACATTGCCTTTTCACTGTTTAACTTGGGGTGGACGTTTCTGGTTGACTTCTGGTTGACTTTCTGGTTGACAGTAGTATCTAACAATGCACAACAATACACACAAATCTAAAAGTAAAAGAATGGAGTTAAGAAATATATAAATATTAGGACGATCAATGTCGGAGTGGCATTGACAAAAATACAGTAGAATAGAATACAGTATATACATATCAGATGAGTAAAGCAGTATGTAAACATTATTAAAGTCACAGAAGCAGAGCGAGCGCTCTCCTATTTGTGTTTGCTGCTGAGTCAGACAGGAATTAGTTTTCTTTGGGTTTCCCCACATGTCTGTGTCAAGAGCAAGAGGCAACATACAGTGGTGAGCTCCGTATAAGGATTGAAACAGATTAACATAGACTTTTTCAGGGTCTGTGCAACACATTAAGGAACGCCCACCTTTTGTGCTCCTGTATTGGAACAGTCACTTTGATATTCTGTTTTGCATATAGCAGGGTTCCCCAACTGGCGGACCGCTGGCCTAATTTGGTCCGCGAATGGTTTTATTTGCCCCCCCCCAAGTTTTCTGAGCAAAACTGTTTTATAAAAATATATTTTTTATTATTTACAATTTTCATTGTTGGACATCAAATACTGTAAAAACACCAGGAAATCATCTCCAAGTGATTTACATTTTGGAAATCTGTCTCCAAGTATTCCAACGGATAATAGAGTTCGTATGAAAATGTAAGCAAGGTTTGAAATTATTATGTTTTAGCCAAATTTGATATCTGTTTGGGCTTCTTGCGGTCAATTTGCAGTCTACAAATGATTTGTGATTATATTCTGGCTCCCTGCGGCTGAATCCAGTTGATAATCCCTGGTATATAGCATGTAAATCAGATACTACACGTTTATGCAGGAAAATACAGTGTCGGCACATAATGTAAACATCAATCATCAAAATAGTTTAACACCTCATACAGAACGCAGATCGTGCGCACACGCACCAACACACACAACATAATAAACCACCCTGAAGCCGGATGCTTTCTACCGCATTAAGCACCAGACACAAGACAGCGACCACATTGGATGAACACAGGACGGAAGCAGATGGGGAGGGGTGATGATAAGTTGGACCAGAGATCACTCACCTACTCTGAAGTTGGGGGCAGTGAGGGTGTCCGCGGCATGGCCGTTCTCACTGACGATGGTGGTGGTGTTGCCCAGCTCACAGTTGTTCTGGCACCGCCCCCCTGTGCAGGTCACTTTGCAGATGGTGGGAGTGAAGACCACCTTGATCCGTCCAGTGTGGTTCCCCACTGCCAGTCGGGACGCACAGCACACCATCAGAAAGAAGAGGGAAGGGAGGGAGAGTCTAGTCAGTCTTGTATCCATTGGTTAGTTAGTAACACCTTGAGTGGCCTGTCACAGACGATCACGAACAAAGAGTTCAGTCAAAACAATAACTGAAAGGACTGTTGTCCTCTCTATGCACATATACCCCTGTTGTGTCTCTCTTTTCCCCTTTTATCTTTCTCTTTCATTCCCTCTCTCTCTCGCTCCCACTGCTTCTAAATCCGGTGGCGTCTCTGAAACATGAGGAGGGAAAGAGAAAAAACAGAGGGAGAGAGCTCAGCAAACAAAACTCTGGGATGCACTCCAATTCTTCATCAAAAGTCAAGTTCCCTGAGAGGTGGGTATTGGCAGATCACAATGCCATGCTTTATTCCAAGACGGACAACGAGTGGGCATGGCAGTGTAGTCGGCCCTGGTTTCTCTGCCTTCCCCCCTCCCTCTTCTTATTTCTCTCTCTCACTTTCTCCCTCCCTTTCTTTCCTGTCTCCCACCTAGCAAATGTTCTAGGACTTTGGCACCTCTGTCTGAAAGAAAGTTCTTCCAAAATGCTTTGCTGTGTCTCTTCCTAAGATCACCTCCTCTCTCTCTCCCTCTCTGCACTTTAGGATGAAGTCACAGGCTACCCACTGCACTGAGATAGAAACTACCAGCCTGCCCGTCCACCCATTCGCCTATCCTCTCCCCTCCCTCAGCACCAAACCCAGCCCTCATATCAGACAGACAGAGAAAGAGAGAGGGAGGGAGAGAGAGAGAGAGAAGGAGACTAGCGAGACAGAGAGAAGAGTATTGATCACAAACATCTGTACGAGGTCTACCGCATCCCTTCCCAGACTACCCTCCTCCAACCTTTCCCCTTCTACTTTTCTGCATTCAGTGACACAAGTCTTTATAGAAAGTTCCTCAGCTCTCCTTCCTTTTTCTCTCCCATTCACATCTTCCTTTTCCCTTCACCAACGTCTCGCTCTACGTCCTGTCTTTACTTCTTTGCATGCCATCCACCCATCCAAACTTCCCCAAAACCCCAGACTCCTGAGCTCAACATTTCGTCTGCGGCTGTCAGCTGTTCACACCAGACAGAGCAGAGATGCAGGGAGCATGGCCAAGGGGAGAGAGGGCTTTTTCTCTAAACCAGAAAGCAGGCAAAACCACTGGATTACAGGCTTTTGGGCTGCCTAAATATTTGCTATAAGATGAAGAAAAAAAAGATGTCGACATAAAGGGGAACTAATATGATGTAGTCAAAAGCCAAGGACTAATAGACAGTTGGTTTTAAACGTGAGCCAACTGTATTATATACATAATAGACATAGTATTTAAAAGACGAGTTTAGAAAGTCTATTTTGCCAAATGTCATTTCCAAGTAGAAGGAAGGAACGCCATTCCCATGTAGGAGGGAGCATTGCTCTGACTGATGCTGGCATGGGAGAGCTGATGGGGGAAAGGTCTGCTTTAACAACCTTCTCTACTCCTTTAAGACCCTGTAGACATATCAGGCTCCACTCAGCCTCTGGCTCCTGGTCGGGTCCTACACATGAAAACCGTCAACCTCTCCATCAAACTGCCGCTGCCTGCTGAAAGGTCCCCGTGTCACACCAGGGCTTTCTGTGTCTGCTATACTGCGCCATCGCTCCAGACTACGCAGAGTTCGGCCAGCGGAGTGTCCCTTTTTAGACATCACCTCTCACGTCGCTCAGTCTCTCTGCACTCTTTCTTTTCCACGTTCATTCAGAGAAGGCCTGGGTGTCACCGCTGACAGGGGGTGTAGAGATGTATGGACAGGAGAAGCCTTGGAAACAGATCACATTCCCTAGCACATAGAGATCTATAGAAGGCTCTGCTGTTGTCTGACAACCCCCCCCCCCCCCCCCCCCCCCCCCCCCAACATGTTCAACACATGCCTTAACTACTCTGACACAGCTTGGAGTCCCTGGCCTCAACAGTGATAAAACATGTTCGTCTTCATCCCACTATCCCTCTTCTGCCTCCATAAGTGTACGTAAGCAGATCCTTCGCACGGCACGGTAGACTTCGCCAGCTCTGTGGAGCATATGGAGAGAGAAGCTGGAGGGGCGTCTCAGACAGAACGCAGACATCAATCAGCATGGAAGACGCAGGGGGACGCAAGAGGAAGGGGCTGAGAACACACAGGCTAGGCTAGACTGGAGGGATGTGGGGGGGGCATGGAGAAAGCGAGTCTGCAAGGAAAAAGAGGGTCTTCTTTTGAGCTCCCCCGGTGGACCTCTACGGGTCCAATGTTTCCCTGTATGTGGTTGAAGACAGCAGTCTTTGAAGCCAAACATGTAGCCTTCCAACGCTGCGATCTACAGCTTAGAGCGGGAGGGTAGTTTGTCTGTCTGTGTGGGAGAGCTGAAGGACAGCGGCCGGCGGGGAGAATGACTTTCCCAGACAAGGCACCATAGCTAGCTGCTGACAGGCTGTCTGTTGGGTGGGACAGGGCTGACATGAAGGCTGCAGGCCCAGCGATTTAGGAGCACAAACATTCTGCCCTGTCTGCTACTCCAACAGTCAGGTAGCACACCAACACCACCGCACACTGGGCTAAAGCCAACAGTGACATCCCTACCAATTTGGAGCTGAAGGCCTGAGGCGCCATTCATTGTGACATAGCCAGTGTATCTACTGTAAGTGTTTCGCAAGATGGAGTAAAGCTTTTTGTGCCTTGACTCTTTTTTAATGGGGTGGGAGGCAGGGGGCGGGGGGCAGGGGATGGGGTTCTATTGTGCCCTTGTACAGGTGCATTCCTTTCCCGTTTAAGACCTCTACTGTGTCTTAGAGATGTGCAGTTTGTGAACAACTCATTATTTTTGAATGACTCTTTTTACTGACTCAAGAGTCATGATTCGCTCATTTCACTTGTTCGTTTGACCTGGGATTAATACGCCCTCCTCCGGCTTAGCGGCTCTGGACACGTGCTCCAAGCAACTAATGCTGCAGGCAGCATAGAGAAGAAAAAGACATGTTCGAACTGATCATTGATCGCATGGTGCAAGAATGAATGCAACTCATTGATTATTGAATGTTATTGATGTACAGCTCAACAAACTCAAACTCGAGTACTAATCGTTTAAGGGGCTGCTGCAGTTCGCAAATGATATTGTGCTTATCTCCCTCGCTGCAGTCAAGCATTGTGTTCTGCCATGACTAGTCCACAATGTAGTCCAGTTGCGGCCCCAAAGACATCGTTTCAAAGTTAGAGAAATAATCATATTTTTACGCCTACCAATCAAAAACTGTACTTTGTTTGAATCATACCTTTATAAGTCTCAGTCACAAATGACAGATCTAATTCCCCTATAGTGAACGAGAGGCTTGTAGTATCATGACTCTTTCTTGTTCATCAGTAGGGGGTCCTGCGTGCTCTGGGCATTACTAAACCAAATTAAAGAAATTAGTCAAAGTATAAAAAAATTTAACAGAAAGAGTTGAAAAAATCTGAGTCAGTAAAAAAAGCCGAACTTCGCATCGCTACTGTATTTCCCCTCTCGTCCCATCTTTCCGTCTCCCCTCCTCACCATCTACGTTTCGCTCTCTCTTCTCTCTGATGTCTGGACATATCACTGATGGTCCCACACTGGAGCTGTATGAGAGTGGACTGGGGTTATTTGTAGCTCTGTGGCCAGGCTGGGGCTGGCTGAGGAGCCACACGGGCCCCAGAGGGGAGAGGGGAGGAAGACGCAGACAGACTCACAGAGACCAGCGGAGGCTGTTGTGTCTGCAGACTGCTCCATTTATAGCACAGAGACGGTCTGGGTAGACGGCCATGGAGCCATTCACTTTCAGGTCAGCAAATGACTTACTTACCTAAGCAGACGTCCCTGGGAAGTCTAACAGGAGGTTAAAATATGTATATCCTCTGCCAACACAGTAGAGAGTATACCTCTAGGTGTACATCATATCAGATGTACAGTATAACCTTAAATACATACCATGAGACGGGAAATCATCATGAAATCCTCCAAGCCACTACACTTCCAACCACAAGCCATGCACTATTCATGTATCTCACTTTCAAAAGCCATTTGACTGTTCGGCCACATCGTAAAGTGTGAATGGAAGATAATGTGTCTTCCATGAAGGGGCCGCAAGGCTATTCAGTGGGGAGCTTTAAGAGGAGCAGATAACAGCTATTCAACAGCTCAGCACACTGGAGATGGCCACTCCCATTCATATCAGTCTGTCACACTTGTTGTTTCAGCATTTGAGGGGTTCTCTGTTGGATGACACAGTGTATCACCTTGCTCTGTCATTCAATTTTCTCTCCCACTCCCTTCCTTTATCTGAAATTGCCCACTGAAAACGAGGCT
This sequence comes from Salvelinus fontinalis, assembly GCF_029448725.1. Lineage (NCBI taxonomy): Eukaryota > Metazoa > Chordata > Actinopteri > Salmoniformes > Salmonidae > Salvelinus > Salvelinus fontinalis. The sequence continues at coordinate 25,988,885 of NC_074665.1, forward strand.
AATAATTCATTTTAGACAGAGCCGAGCAGCAGGCAATGCTTAACTCTTTATGCCATTACCGCTGGGGCTGCAATTTGAAAAAATCCCATTGCTGCCCAACTTCAAGCTCCAGTTACAGCAGACGTGAGTGTGTGTGTGTGAGTGTGTGTACTGTTTATGCCCATAAGGAACAATTGCTGCCTTTTATCCATTTAGATGAAATAACTGATGAGTAAGACAATGTATTTACCATGCAAAGACTTATCTGACTAGAGGCAGCTAACAATGTGACAGATGTTTATATATAGATCCCATCTAAAGACTAACATACCATCTTAAATGTTTCAATGGCGCCGGAGCAGATGGCTGCAGTTTTACGGGCTCCTAATCAATTGCGCTGTTGTGTGTGTTTTTTCGCATTATTTGTAACTTATTTTGTACATAATGTTTCTGTCACCGTCTCTTATGACCGAAAAGAGCTTCTGGATATCAGGACAGCGATTACTCACCTCGTACTGGACGAAGATTTTTTCTTTAACGAGTTGGATGCAAAGGATTTAATTCAGACACCGGACAAGGCCCAAATCCCTGCATTCGCATGAAGAAGAGATGGAGATATCGGGGACGTAGGTCGGGGTGCCTTGTAAGGATCCGACGGTGAGTTGGTAATCCGCCACCTCTACCATCAGTCCTATTAGCCAACGTGCAATCATTGGATAACAAACTGGATGAGCTTCGATCAAGGCTATCCTACCAACAGGACATTAGAAACGGTGATATCTTATGAGTCGTGGCTGAACGACGACAATATAGAACAGCTGCCTCCAGTAAGACGAGGGGTGGTGGTCTGTGTCTATTTCTCAATAACAGCTGGTGCATGAAATTGAATATTAAGGAAGTCTCAAGGTTTTGCTCGCCTGAGGTGGAGTATCTCATGATAAGCTGTAGCCCACACTATTTACCAAGAGAGTTATCTATATTTTACGTAGGTGTCTATTTACCTCCACAAACCGATGCTGGCACTAAGACCGGAATCAACGAGCTGTATAAAGCCATAAGCAAACAAGAAAACGCTCATCCAGAAGTGGCTATCTGTAACGGCTGTCTTCGGGTGAAAGAGAGGAGGACCAAACTGCAGCGTGATGATAATCCATATTTTAATAGGCTACTTAAACAACGAACAAAAACAACAAACTGACAGAAAGAACCGAAGACGCTACAGTCCCGAACTAGTGAACACAGACCAGATGAACACACGAACAGGAACAATCACCCACAAAACACACTACAAAAACAGGCTACCTAAATATGGTTCCCAATCAGAGACAATGACTAACACCTGCCTCTGATTGAGAACCATATCAGGCCAAACAAGAAACCCCACAAAGAAACAGACAACATAGATCATACCCACCCAGCTCACGTCCTGACCAACTATATAAAGACTAAACAAAGGAAAATAAGGTCAGAAACGTGACACTATCCTAGTGGCCGGGGACTTTAATGCAGGGAAACTTAAATAAGTTTTACCTAATTTCTACCAGCATGTTACATGTGCAACCAGAGAAAAAAAAAACTCTAGACCACCTTTACTCCACACACAAAGATGCGTACAAATCTGACCATAACTCTATCCTCCTGATTCCTGCTTACAAGCGAAAATTAAAGCAGGAAGTACCAGTGACTCACTCAATACAGAAGTGGTCAGATGACTCAGATGCTAAGCTACAGGACTGTTTTTCTAGCATACACTGGAATATGTTAGGGGACTCTTCTGATGGCATTGAGGAGTAGACCACATCAGTCACTGGCTTGATTAATAAGTGCATTGATGACGTCGTCCTCACAGTGACCGTACATACATAACCCAACCAGCTGTTCTACAGGCAACATCCACACTGAGCTAAAGGGTAGAGATGCCGCTTTCAAGGAGCAGGACTCTATTCCGGACGCTTATAAGAAATCCTGTTATGCCCTCTAACGAACCATCAAACAGGCAAAGCATCAATACAGGACTAAGATTGAATCCTACTACACAGGGTGTCATTGCAAGCCCTACTACATCATCAGATATGGCAGGGCTTGCAAACTATTACGGACTACAAAGGGAAGCACAGCCACGAGCTGCCCAGTGACACCAGCCTACCAGACGAGCTAAATGACTTTTATGCGCGCTTCGAGGCAAGCAACAGTGAAGCATGCATGAAAGCACCAGCTGTTCCGGACGACTGTGTGACAACGCTCTCCGTAGCCAATGTGAGTAAGATATTTAAACAGGTCAACATTCACAAGGCCGCAGGGACAGACGGATTACCAGGACGTGTACTCCATGCATGCGCTGACCAACTAGCAAGTGTCTTCACTGACATTTTGAACCTGTCCCTGACCGAGTCTGTAATACCAACATGTTTCAAGCAGACCACCATAGTCCCTGTGCCCGAGAACACCAAGGTAACCTGCCTAAATGACTACCGACCTGTAGCACTCAAGTCTGTAGCTCACATCAACACCATTATCCCAGAAACCTTATACCCACTTCAATTTGCATACCGCCCCAACAGATCCACAGATGATGCAATCTCTATTGCATTCCACACTGCCCTTTCCTACCTGGACAAAAGGAACACCTACGTGAGAATGCTATTCATTGACTGCTCAGCGTTCAACACAAAGCTCATCACTAAGCTAAGGACCCTGAGACTAAACACCTCCCTCTGCAACTGGATCCTGGACTTCCTGACGGGCCGCCCTCAGGTGGTAAGGTTAGGTAACAACACATCTGCCACGCTGATCCTCAACACGGGGGCCACTCAAGGGTGGGTGCTCAGTCCCCTCCTGTACTCCCTGTTCACCCATGACTGCATGGCCAAGCACGACTCCAACACCATCATTAAGTTTGCAGATGACACTACAGCAACTCAGCCTGAGCAACGATGAGACAACCTATAGGGAGGAGGTGCAGTGCTGTGCCAGGATAACAACCTCTCCCTCAACATGATCAAGACAAAGGAGATGATTATGGACTACAGGAAAAGGAGGACCGAGCACGTGCCCATTCTCATCAACGGGGCTGTAGTGAAGCAGGTTGAGAGCTTGTCCACATCCCCAATGAACTATCAGGGTACAAACACACCAAGACAGTCGTGAAGAGGGCACGACTATGCCTATTCAGGAGAAAAGATTTGGCATGGGTCCTCAGATCCTCAAAAAGCTCTTCAGCTGCACCATCGGGAGCATTCTGACTGGTTGCATCACCGCCTGGTATGGCAACTGCTCGGCCTCAGACCGCAAGGCACTATAGACGTAGTGCGTACGGCCCAGTACATCACTGGGGCCAAGCTTCCTGCCATCCAGGACCTCTATACCAGGCAGTGTCAGAGGAAGGCCCTAAAAATTGCCAAAGACTGTAGCCACCCTAGTCACTCCAGCCACTGTTCTCTCTGCTTCTGCACGGCAAGCGGTACCGGATCGCCAAGTCTAGGTCCAAAAGGCTTCTTAACAGTTTCTCCCCTAATCGATAAGACTCCTGAACAGCTAATCAAAAGGCTACCCAAACTATTTGCATTGACCCCCCCCCCCATTGTATCCTGCTGCTACACTGTTTATTATCTATGCATAGTCACTTTACCTACATGTACATATTACCTTAATTACCTCGACTAACATGTGCCCCTGCACATTGACTCTGTACCGGTACCCCTTGTATATAGCCTCGTTACTGTTATTTTATTGTTGCTCTTTAATTATTTGTTATATTTCATTTTTGTTCTTTTTTTATTTTATTTTTTAACTTCAGTTTATTTTTGTAAATACTTAACACTTATTTTTCTTAAAACTGCATTGTTGGTTTGGGGGCTTGTAAGTAAGCATGTTAAGTTCTACATCTGTTGTATTTGGCACGTGACAAATAAAATGTGATTTGATTGATGATTTGATGCTATTTTCCTCGCCATAAATTAAATCTCAAATTACCATAAACAATCTGGCTTTATAATTCAACCATAGCATATCATTTTCACAAATTGGCAGATATTTTATCTAACTAAATAAAGAGCATATAAACTTGAATGCACCTTCCACACAGTGATTGGGATACCATCAGTGCAACCCCTCCCCCTCCCTACTGGCAACACCCTATCCCCCAGCCCCTACCCCCGAACTCCCCAATTAGGCTATGTGTGTTTTTATATGACTCTGTTGACACAGAGTATAGCAGGAACCCATTCCACAGAGGGAGAGCAGGCTACTGCATAGCGCTGAAATCGCACTGGCTCCCGTAACGTGAGAAATGGGTGCCGCCCAAACCCCATGCTAAAATAATGACAGGCTGACCTAACTAAAGCGTCACTACAGTGTCCGTTTGGCAGTGATTAATGGTCGGCCCGATAAATCTCCAGCCCTGAAATAACAAACAGGCCAGTGTAATTGGCTCAGCTGGATCTGCTGACACTAGCTGGTGTCGTGCAGTCTGCTCAAAGAGTAAAGAGAGAGAGAGAGAGAGAGAGAGAGAGAGAGAGAGAGAGAGAGAGAGAGAGAGAGAGAGAGAGAGACTGTCACCCTGTCACGGAATTTTCCAAACCTCGGGTTCAGTCGTCCCCAGTCTCTGCCCCGTGCCAGCAAAGCCGTGCCTGGGAGAGCTCAGGAATTTTAAAACCGAGCCGACGACACTTTTAATAAAAAATATAATTAATTTGTGAAATAACATCTTTAAAGTGTTTGAGGACTTTGCTTACCGCCACAGAACCAATGGTTGGCAAAATGCAGGAAAGGCCTCAGACTCACAAAATCATCACTTCGTGAATACTAGCTGATTTAAGAGCAGAGGTTTGTGACAATATAGTGCTGCTCTATGAGTAAAGATGACTGTTTCTTAGCTTATTTTGCACATCATAAAGTCACCTGGTGTTTCAGGTGCACATCCAAAGCTTCCAAAGACTTAAATTCCATACAGCTGTGGTTAGAGCTTCAATAAAGCCATCTGTCAGTACAGTACAGTAGCTAACCTTCCTGTTAAAAACCTTATCTCTTTAACCCTCTCACTGGGCCTGTGAGAGACACAAACTTTGTAGCCTTTTACTGATGAGGTAGGAATCCATCAGCCCTTCTCAGTGGCATAGGGCACTTCACACCTATGTGTTAGGGACCAGTGCTAAGGTCTATTCAACACAGGTCTGACCAATTGGAATCCATGCTTCAGGATTGTTTTGATCACGCGGACTAGGATAGGTTCCGGGTAGCCTCTGAGAATAACACTGACGCTTACACAGACATGGTAACTGAGTTCATCAGGAAGTGTATAGGGGATGTTATTCCCACTGTGGCTATTAAAACCTACCCAAACCAGAAACCGTGGATAGATGGCAGCATTCGTGCAAAACTGAAAGCGCGAACCACCACATTTAACCATGGCAATGTGACTGGGAATATGGCTGAATAAAAACAGTGTAGTTATTACCTAAGTAAGGCAATCAAACAGGCAAAACGTCACTACAGAGACAAAGTGGAGTTGCAATTCAACGGTTCAGACACAAGACGTATGTGGCAGGGTCTACAGACAATCACTGACTACAAAGGGAAAACCAGCCACGTCGCGGACACCAACGTCTTGCTTCCAGACAACCTAAACACCTTCTTCGCCCGCTTTGAGAATAATACAGTGCCACTAACGCAGCCCGCTACCAAGGACAGTGGGCTCTCCTTCTCTGTGGCCGTTGTAAGATATTTAAGTGTATTAACCCTCGCAGGGCTGCTGGCCCAGACGGCATCCCTAGCCGCGTCCTCAAAGCATGTGCAGACCAGCTGGCTGGAGTGTTTACGAACATATTCAATCTCTCTCTATCCCAGTCTGCTGTTCCCACTTGCTTCAAGATGTCCATCAAAGGTAACTGAATTAAATGACTATCGCCCCGTGACACTCACTTCTGTCATCATGAAGTGCTTTGAGAAGCTAGTTAAGTGTCATATCACCTCTACCTTACCTGACACCCTAGACCCACTTCAATTTGCTTACCGCCCCAATAGTGACACATTGGTGTGGCTGGCTTACGGGTTAAGTTGGCATTGTGTCAAAAAGCAGTGTGTCTTGGTTGGGTTGGGTTGGGTTCATTCCCTATAGCTAGCCTTCAACACCATAGTACCCTCTAAGCTCATCATTAACCTGTTGAGGATGGGGGCGCTGTTGAGACTATTTATGCTAATTGGGTAATTTTTGAAACGGCTTCCCACAAAATCCTTGATCGTACAATATGCATATTATTATTATTATTGGATAGAAAACAGTCTATAGTTTCTATAGGAGTTGAAATTTTGTCTCTAAGTGGAACAGAGCCCATTCTACAGCAATTTCCCTGACATGGATTCAGATTTCAGAAATGTTGGCCACTGTTCTGAAGTCAGTTAAAAGGGCACTGTCATTGCTATGACTGTACGGACACTTCTTACGTCTTCCCCTGGATGCCTTTACGTGATGACGATTCCAATGGGGTCGATTGCGCGTTCACAGGCCCTATAAATCAAAAAACCCTGTAGCTAGCAAGTCTTTTCTTGGTGCGTCACGCGCGTGGAGGACACCGACCCTCTCCTGTTCCAAGCGTTAGTTTAGCCTGTTATATTTCTCCGGTCATCTTTTCACTCGTTATAGGAGTTAAAAACATCATAAGGTAGTTAATTTAAAGCGTTTTATAGCAATTTATATCCGTTTAGTGCGATTTTGGGACATTTATTTCTTTAACGCTGTGAATAGCTGGGCACGCTTTCAGTTCATCCCGAACGCAGTTGGCATTTCCACATGGCAAGAGGACAGCTTTCCACCAAAAGACGATTACTCCCAAGAAAGGATCCTTTGCCCAAGATACTGATGGAAGAACAGCTCAAGGTAGGACATTTTTATTATGATAAATCGTGTTTCTGTCGAAACATTTTAGTGGCTTAGGACGCCATGTTTTTTGACGTAGCTTCGCTTGGCGCAAACTGTATTGAAAAGTAAGGATAAATTAAAAAATGTAATTCCGCAATTGTATTAAGAATTAAATTGTCTATCAATCCCTGTCCACCCTATATTTTTTAGTCACGTTTATGAGTATTTATGTATAAGAGTAGATCACTGTCTAAGTGGCGCAAGGACATTTTCTGACCAGCTTGTCTACATTTCACATTGTCTAACCATGATTTTGGTGGCTAAATATAAACATTTGCGATCAAACTCTATATGGATTGTGTAATATGATGTTACAGGAGTGTCATCGGAAGAATTCTGAGAAGGTTAGTGAAAAAATTAATATCTTTTGGCGATGTTGACTTTTATCGCTCACTTTGGCTAGAATCAATGCTGGGCTGCTATGTGCTATGTGCTATGCTAATATAACGATTTATTGTGTTTTCGCTGTAAGACACTTAGAAAATCTGAAATATTGTCTGTATTCACAGGATCTGTGTCTTTCGATTCGTGTATGCTGTGTATTTTTACGAAATGTTTGATGATTAGTAAGTAGGTAAACACGTTGCTCTAAGTAGTTTTTCTATTCCATTTGTGACGGTGGGTGCAATTGTAACCTATGCCATCTACCTGAAATATGCACTTTTTTCTAACAAAACCTATCCCATACCATAAATATGTTATCAGACTGTCATCTAATGAGTTTTTTTGTTGGTTAGGGGCTATAAATATCTTAGTTTAGCCGAATTGGTGATGGCTACTGGTGTTGGTGGACAAATAAAAGATGGTGGATTATGCTAATGTGTTTTTAGGTAATAGATGTACATCTTTACATATTGTGTCTTCCCTGTAAAACATTTTAAAAATCGGACATGTTGACTGGATTCACAAGATCTGTGTCTTTCATTAGCTGTATTGGACTTTAATGTGTGAAAGTTAAATATTTAAAAAAAATATTTTTTTTGAATTTCGCGGCACTGGTTTTTCAGTGGGGGGGGGGGGGGTGTGCCGCTAGCGCCACGCTGATCCTAGACAGGTTAAGCCCTCACCTCCCTGTTTGCGGTCTCGTCATTGTTAGTAGTCAGACCTACTACTGTTGTGCCCTGGTTCTGAACCCCGCCCTGTGGGGTCCTGGACTTCCTGACGGGCCGCCCCCAGGTGGTGAAGGTAGGAAACGAAACCTAAACTTCGCTGATCCTCAACACAGGGGCCCCACAAGGCTGCGTGCTCCGCCCCCTCCTGTACTCCCTGTTCACCCATGACTGCGTGGCCACGCACGCCTCCAACTCAATCATCAAGTTTGCAGACGACACAACAGTAGTAGGTCTGACTACCAACAATGACGAGACCGGAAATAGGGAGGAGGTGACGGCCCTGGCAGTGGGGCCCTGGAAAAAAATTCTCTCTAAACGTCAACAAAATGAAGGTGCTGATCGTGGACTTCAGGAAACAGCAGAGTGAGCACGCCCCTATCCACATCGACAGAACCGCAGTGGAGAAGATGGAAAGCTTCAAGTTCCTCAGCGTACACATCACTGACAATCTGAAATGGTCCACCCACACAAACAGTGTGGTGAAGAAGGCGCAACAGAGCCTCTTCAACCTCAGGAGGCTGAAGGAATTCGGCTTGAACAGGAATGAACACACGAAAATAAATGAAAAAACGAAACAGTACCGTGTGGTGCGACATACACAGACACAGCAACAATCACCCACAAACAAACAGTGAGAACAGCCTACCTTAATATGGTTCTCAATCAGAGGAAACGCAAAACACCTGCCCCTGATTGAGAACCATATCAGGCAACTACAAATGAAACCAACATAGAAACACATAACATAGAATGCCCACCCAGCTCACGTCCTGACCAACTAAACACATACTAAACAAAGGAAATAAGGTCAGGAACGTGACAGTCATTGTCCATTTGGAAGACCCATTTGCGACCAAGCTTCAAACTTCCTGACCAATGTCTTGAGATGTTGCTTCAATATATCCACATAATTCTCCTTCTTCATGATGCCATCTATTTTGTGAAGTGCACCAGTCCCTCCTGCAGCAAAGCACCCCCACAACATGATGCTGCCAACCCCGTGCTTCACGGTTGGGATGGTGTTCTTCAGCTTGCATGAATCCCACTTTTTCCTCCAAACATAACAATAGTCATTATGGCCAAACAGTTCTATTTTTGTTTCATCAGACCATAGGACATTTCTCCAAAAAGTACAATCTTTGTCCCCATGCACACTTGCTGAGCGGCCTTTCAGGTTATGTCGATATAGGACTTGTTTTACTGTGGATATAGAAACTTTTGTACCTGTTTCCTCCAGCATCTTCACAAGGTCCTTTGCTGTTGTTCTGGGATTGATTTGCACTTTTCGCATCAAAATTACGTTCATCTCTAGGAGACAGAACGCGTCTCCTTCCTGAGCGGTATGACGGCTGCATGGTCCCATGGTGTTTATACTTGCGTACTATTGTTTGTACAGATGAACGTGGTACCTTCAGGTGTTTGGAAATTGCCCCCAAGGATTAACCAGATTTATGGAGGTCTACAATTCTTTGCTGATTTCTTTTGATTTTCCGATGATGTCAAGCAAAGAGGCACTGAGTTTGAAGGTATGCCTTGAAATACATCCACAGGTACACCTCCAATTGACTCAAATGATGTCAATTAGCCTATCAGAAGCTTCTAAAGTCATGACATCATTTTCTGGAATTTTCCAAGCTGTTTAAAGGCACAGTCAACTTAGTGTATGTAAACGTCTGACCCACTGGAATTGTGACACAGTGAGTCACATAAGTGAAATAATCTGTCTGTAAACAATTGTTGGAAAAATTACTTATGTCATGCACAAAGTAGATGTCCTAACCGACTTACCAAAACTATAGTTTGTTAACAAGAAATGTGTGGAGTGGTTGAAAAACGAGTTTTAATGACTCCAAGTGTATGTCAACATCCGACTTCAACTGTACTACTGTGTGCTATTACCTATAGCCCTGCTAGCTCCCACTGTACATATTGTATACTATGCTAGTCACTAATTGCATCCTGTTCTATACTGCCTATGCTATCCTAGCCCATACTACAGCATGATACCATTTGTCTTGTGTAGCCTGTTCACCTGCATTACTACTCTGTAGCATGTTAGCTTACTAGCCCCTGTGTATTACTGAATATTTATTACCAGACAATAATATTCCCATGCTAGCACCGCTAACACTACTATAGCCATTACTATCATGTGCTAGCCCATTGCTATGCCATTGCTGCTTTGTATATATTGCATCACTGCTATTACTACTGTGTAGCCAACACAGCTACCACACTGTTGTAATATATATATATTTCCTGTTCCTTCTGTCCTGCAGAAAACCACTATCACTTTCACTGATTCTATTCCTCTTCCTGTTTGCTGTGTGGTAATAAAGTGTGGATTGTATTTCTGTCCTCTAAACGGGACCCTGGGACAGTTGTACCTATAATCTAAACCAGCACCTCTTTCGGAAACCACCACATGGTGGCGCTCTTTTCCAGTTCTTATGGAGCTTAGGTTAAGTTAATACAGTAACAGAATGGGGTAAAGGAGGTGGGCTACTCACCGTGGATGGGGTTGTGTCCCACTGTCAGGGGAATGGGTCTGTCAGGCTGATGCTGGACATGTGTCTGGGTGTGTGTGGTTTGTGTGTGGTAGTACTTGTGCTTCCGGACAAACTGCTGGCTACCAGGCTGGATTCTGTAAGGGAGAAGAAAAAAAACCTGTCAAACACTGTAAAGAACAATTTAATCTATGCACATAATCCACTGTGTTCACGTCCTTGAAATAATACATGAACAATTAAACTCAGCACAAAAAGAAACGTCCTCTCACTGTCAACTGTGTTTATTTTCAGCAAAATTAACATGTGTAAATATTTGTATGAACATAACAAGATTCAACAACTGAGACATAAACTGAACAAGTTCCACAGACATGTGACTAACAGAAACCTGTCCCTGAACAAAGGGGGGGGGGGGGGGGTCAAAATCAAAAGTAACAGTCAGTATCTGGTGTGGCCACCAGCCTCATTAAGTACTGCAGTGCATCTCCTCTTCATGGACTGCATCAGATTTGCCAGTTCTTGCTGTGAGATGTTACCCCACTCTTCCACCAAGGCACCTGCAAGTTCCCGGACATTTCTGGGAGGAATGGCCCTAGCCCTCACCCTCCAATCCAACAGGTCCCAGACGTGCTCAATGGGATTGAGATCAGGGTTCTTCGCCATGGCAGAACACTGACATTCCTGTCTTGCAGGAAATCACGCACAGAACGAGCAGAATGGCTGGTGGCATTGTCATGCTGGAGGGTCATGTCAGGATGAGCCTGCAGGAAGGTTAACAAATGAGGGAGGAGGATGTCTTCCCTGTAATGTACAGCGTGGAGATTGCCTGCAATGACAACAAGCTCAGTCCGATGATGCTGTGACACACCGCCCCAGACCATGACGGACCCTCCACCTCCAAATCGATCCCGCTCCAGAGCACTGGCCTCGGTGTAATGCTCATTCCTTCAATGATAAACGCAAATCTGACCAACACCCCTTGTGAGATAAAACCACGACTCGTCAGTGAAGTGCACTTTTTGCCAGTCCTGTCTGGTCCAGCGACGGTGGGTTTGTGCCGATAGGCGACGTTGTTGCCGGTGATGTTTAAAACATTTTTTATTTACCTTTATTTAACTAGGCAAGTCAGTTAAGAACAACTTCTTATTTTCAATTATGGCCTACAGGGGAACAGTGGGTTAACTGCCTTGTTCAGGGGAAGAACAACAGATTTTTACCTTGTCAGCTCAGGGATTTGATCTTGCAACCTTTCAGTTACTAGTCCAACGCTCTAACCACTAGGCTACCTGCCAGTGAGGACCTGCCTTACAACAGGCCTACAAGCCCTCAGTCCAGCCTCTCTCAGCCTATTGCGGACAGTCTGAGCACTGATGGAGGGATTGTGTGTTCCTGGTGTAACCCGGCCATCCTGTACCTGTCCCGCAGGTGTGATGTTCGGATGTACTGATCCTGCGCAGGTGTTGTTACACGTGGTCTGCCACTGCGAGGACGATCAGCTGTCCGTCCTGTCTCCCTGTAGCACTGTCTTAGGCGTCTCACAGTAAGGACATTGCAATTTATTGCCCTGGCCACATCTGCAGTCCTCATGCCTCCTTGCAGCATGCCTAAGGCACATTCACACAGATGAGCAGGGACCCTGGGCATCTTTCTTTTGGTGCTTTTCAGAGTCAGTAGAAAGGCCTCTTTAGTGTCCTAAGTTTTCATAACTGTGACCTTAATTGCCTACCGTCTGTAAGCTGTTAGTGTCTTAACGACCGTTCCACAGGGGCATGTTCATTAATTGTTTATTGTTCATTGAACAAGCATGGGAAACAGTGTTTCAACCCTTTTCAATTAAGATCTGTAAAGTTATTTGGATTTTTACGAATTATCTTTGAAAGACAGGGTCTTGAAAAAGGGACGTTTCTTTTGTTGCTCCCAAGGCGAAGATTATGGGGGGGGGGGCTACGGGACTTAAATCATGGCGTCAGTCATCTCATGTCCTCCCACTAAGGGAGAGGGACATGAGACAAAGCACCGGCCAGAAACCCAGAGAATGAACCTAACCGAATCTCCCCCAGTGAGACGGGTGAGGAAACCCAGACACATCCTCAACACTGGAAGAGGGAGGGGAGAGAGGAAGGGGTCGCAGCTGGTCCAAAACAACGAGACCACCCTGTAGTCCCCCTGACAAGGCCCAACAAACATGACAGACAGAGTGAAAGGACAACAGGGTGTGGTTGGCAAGGGGGTATGGAGAGCAGAATTGGGGGTGATTGGGCAAGGAGAGGAGGGTGAGGATAATGTAAGAGTTGAAGTAGAACAAAACCCTCCAAAAGCAGCCCTGCAAAGCCTCTCTACTAACCACTCTGCTAAATGTCCCTCAGTCCAAATGAAATGTGACTTGTTTACACGGGAGGAAGAGAAATCTGGTAATCTGGTGCAGGGCTGCTGAGCGAGACAGCAGTAGTAGAGGTTTTTTCTTCACAGCATAACCGTATCAAATTGTCAGCTGCCAAACTAAAACGACTCAGACAGGTCTGGGTCATGGTAACAGAGGACAAAGGACAAAAATAAGTTTATTTTTGACAGGAGAGAAAAGAGCACAACAATATGGGTGGTGTTGAGAGCCGTTTCTAAATGGTTTATAAAGGAGGAGGATAAAGAGACAAAACATTGGAGACGTTCAGACTTATCAGAGCACTGAACAATCTTCATATGGAGACAACAATGCTGGCCGAGAAATAGCTTACCATTAACAGAGGCATAGCCAAGTCCCCATTTCCATAAAAAATGTATGTAATTAAAATGTAATTTGAACAGCTAGCTAGAAGCCTCCCTCAAGCTACTGCAATAAGTACTGTATATACACCTAACATAAAATAAACACACTTGTGACAGACTCGTCCTCCACACACAGACACACACACCCGCACACGTACAATGAAGTTGTCACTCAAGGCCACCTGTGGCTGTGAGCTTGACCTAGACTGTTGACCCCTTTTGTGATCATCTCATCTCATGCGAGTCCATCTCAACAGGGCCTCTACTCACTCTCTCTGTGCTAATTAGACCGGGCTCTGCCTGCCACCACAACCACCATGTGTGACATGTAGCCCCTCATCACGTTCACAACAGACAACAGAGATTTTGTCAGGAAGAAAAGAAAAAGAGGATATTGTGATGACAAATGCCAGTGTCAATTACTGTGAGTAAACTCCTCCCATTCATCTTCTCCCCTTCCATTCCTCCCTCTCCCTAATGCACACTCACAGACTATCAAACAATGGGACTTCAAGGAATCTGTCTGGGTTTCATCTTTTGTTTGATCCTATGGGTGGTGGTGGCGGGGTGTTGGGGGGGGCATCAGGGGCTGAACAACAGCAGTAAGGCTTCACATGTGCCTGCTTTCATCCCTATCTCCACCTCCAACTTACTGGGTGAGTGTTGTTGAACTTCTGCAGTCTTTCATGTACCAGTACAGTCATGGTGAGGTAGACTGTCACAACAAACCAATACTTGGGTTTCTTTACTACAAGACCGTGAGTTGTAAACCAAAGCCTCTCACTGTCAAATGCAAGCATGGCCCACAGGCTACAGTATGCATGGCTGGTTATATAGCTATTTGCCATTTTCTGTTATTAACTGTTTATGGGTTTCTATGTGATGCCGTTTTATTGGCTGTAATTCCAGTATCTGACATTCCTTTATGGTCCCCTGGGGGCAGAAACCAAACACCTACAGCTCATACAGTACATTCCTCCCGTTATAAAATAATTATCGGCCTATATATAGACTATTCGGTATGCTTGCGACTGTATCTATGTGGATTAGCTAGGATAAGGTTGGTTTTATGTAGGAGCAAAACTAAGTGGACGCACCCGTCTTCTCCCATTGGCAACTGTAGAATGGAAGCATTGTTGTGGGATGTGTTGTTGATAGTGGCCCAACATGCATTCTATACCAAAATGAAGAAATTAGGAAGAGTTTACAAGAGATGCAGACTCAGACGAATCTCAAAAGAGGACAGAAAGAGGGTAGGGGAAAAGGAGTTTATGGTAGGGGAGAAAGACAGAGAGAGGCTCACTGCCAGAAATATTCAAATACAAAAAAAAGAACGAGAGGGTGAGAATGGAATTTAATTGAGAGAGAGAGAGAGAGAGAGAGAGAGAGAGAGAGAGAGAGAGAGATATAGAGAGAGAGAGAGAGAGAGAGAGAGAGAGAGAGAGAGAGAGAGAGAGAGAGAGAGACTACAGGGTGTATTTCACAATAGTCCTCTCCTGTCTCTCTTTCCAAATGCCCTGCGGTGATCTAATCTGCAGCGTCTGCCATGCCCTAACGCCTGCCTGATGCAATGTGTTGGAACAAAGGAGAAACATATTCCAGCCCCCCGGTTACATCAAAGCCCTGCTTGGAGAGCAGACTAAAAAGTGACAGTAATTCTCCCCTTTATTGGAGGGAACATGGCAAAACCAACCCTCAGACATCAGGACAGACATTGGAGAGTCTATTTATCTCCATGCAGAATGGACAACCTGTATTTTATATTCTCGTGTATTGTTGACATAGTTTGGTTTCATTGTAGTTCAGAGGGAGTGAGAGGCCAGACTATGGGGTAAATGTGCACTTTGGCCTAACTTGCCATCCTGAAACCATGAGCTTGCCTAATCTAAGTTGTCTGTGAGAGATATTTTACGGGTCACCAACCAACCAGATTCTGTGCCACCCAGGGCCCAGAAAGACTTTTCCCAGGGTTACCCTCAACAAAGACAAAGAAACCTTTACGTTTATTTCCCCAGCAATAAAACCTAGCGGCTTTCTTTCCCCCGATTTTTTTATTTGACGGGAACACTTGCAGTAAATACTGGGAGATATGTGTTAAGCTCTTCCACATGCTCCTATTTGGCCCATTGACTTTAGCAAAAAGTTCCGCTCTTACCCTAATCGTCTCCAACATATCAATTAGCTCCACTGAGAAACACTGAGAAACACAGAGGAGGATTACATCAATTCATTTGAAGTTGTTTGAAAAAGATTGTGTGCCGTACAAGGTCGCCTTAGTCGATCTCGACACAAGCTACTTATCAAAATATATTTTGATAAATAAAACGTTGAGGTTGATTAAACTGCTCTACTTTAAAAAGAGGCACAGTAACGCAAAAAAAACATTGAAAATCTTTTGAGATTAGGTGGTACTATCAGTTCACAGCTGCTTATCAGGTTTACTGTTAAGGGACATGCCAATTGAATGGGCCGTATAGGCCTTCAGCATACCACCCACCAACTCTCCTTTCTCCTGTACCACAGGTGAAAGGTTCTGTTGTATCATTCCTAATATACAAGACCATAACTCACTTAGACTGGCTAGCCAAGCTTCAGTTGGGCTCAAGTAGAAGACAAACAACTGTGAAAACATACAGAACATATTAAAAATGTGGGAACATTTTTACAATCAAGGTTGTATTTTTACCAGACCCATGAATAAAATGCCTACTCACTGTACAGAAGGTTACGATGGGCTACTATTCTTGTAAAGTTCCCCCTGAAGTTCCCCCTGAACTCACTAACTTCAACAACCCCAAGGAGCATGGAGGGGATTCTTGGCCTTGAGACATCATCAAAACACTGGGGTGTGTTTCAAACAATTTGCAGGACAAATGATTTCCCTGTAGGGAGAGGGACTGATGAGTGCTTGCCATTTTTTTTCTCTCCTAGAGATGTGGTTTTCCTGCACATGAAGACTTGAGGAATGCTGGTGTGGAACGAGTTCTGAGGCCAGTTGGCAGGTTGCGAGCTTCTCACAGACGACATCCATCAAAGCAGAGATTTGTCATGTTATCCCCTGATTGAGGGGACTGCTGGTCTCGGCCTCTCTCTCAGCTGTGATTGGTGAGGGGATACCTGTGTCTCCCCCTCCGTCTACACTGCCTACCACAACACCACCAAGGTGTTTTTCTGAGGACTTCTGACAGGAGTCTGGAGACGGACAAGCCAACCCACCCAAATGGAGGCTTACTTCTCATACATTTCTACAGCTACGGCTTAAAAAAAGGAGACTGGGTTGTATTTCTAGACAAAACCAACAAGCTAGAGAACCTAAAGAGTTCAGCACCTGTGCAGGACTGCTTCAAGACATCTCCCCTCACAAAAATGATCAACGAAGACAACATGCAGAAACATTATTGTGTCTGGTGGCTGTAAGGATGCAAATACACAGGGGACCATCCTTTTGCGTAGTTGAAGTTCGGAAATAATAAGTAT
Source organism: Salvelinus fontinalis (assembly GCF_029448725.1). Classification (NCBI taxonomy): domain Eukaryota; kingdom Metazoa; phylum Chordata; class Actinopteri; order Salmoniformes; family Salmonidae; genus Salvelinus; species Salvelinus fontinalis. Next base: position 26,005,642 of record NC_074665.1, read on the forward strand.
ATGAGTATATTTTTCAATAAATCACTGCCAACTTAGATATCCAGCGATGGTACGTTTGTTTTGAGGTTGCATGCATTGTGACCTCTAGCCAGGATGGGCCTTGTGTCATTTAGCGTTGAAGTGTGGTGAAAATCGGCCGTAAATCTATTTCAGCCAGTTCCTCTGGCGAGCATGGGCGTAAAAATAAATGTCAATCTGAATAGATCTATCTATACTCCTCTGTTTGGCCAGCTGCTAGCTTCGGGAAAAGCCTGGCAATTCCATCGTCTAATATTTAAACTCCAAATGGAGGGGTGGGATATGATTGCCCAAGGGCTGGTTAGAGGCATATTTCACATCATTTATCTTTCCAAATAGGTCAATTATATACAGTGGGCCCATCTACTGAGTGTGTAAATGCCAGAGCTTGCCTGCAGTCACATGGGGCATGTGCTCCGAATTCTGATCATGCAGTATGACTTTATTCAAGATAAGCAGCTTATCTCTGCTTAATCCCAGCGATAGAAACGCTGAAAGTCCCAGGGATGGAAACGCTCAATGTCCCAGGGAGATTGCTAAAATGAAATCCAAAGGATTCTCTGGTGTTAACAACACACAACATAATGACTGATGAGCATTTCTCTCTTTACAAACACAGCAATTCAGTGCTAAATGAAAGGGAGCTGCCACTGCGTAAATAAGTCATCTGAAATAGATTTTACATTGTAAATGGCTCCACACAAACTGGGAAAATACCCTGAAAAAAATACTTTATATCAGGAAAAGAGCATTTCTGAGGGAGGAATGACTCCTTTAAAATTCCCTACAATGGGGGAATGCAAATAAAAATGAAAGCATTTCTGTCTAGATTCATATTGAATATAAAATCCCCTAATAATCTCTTACGTCAGTCTTGACCACATTAACGTAAATTCCACTCTTTTACACCAGAAACCTGGCAGGGTACAAGCAGATAATCTGCATTTAAGTTGAGGGGAAATGAAATGAGAGAGGCTTTCTTCATCTTTACAAGACATGACTGATACATTTCAAAGGCCAGATAGTCCTGGCCTTTCCAAGAATAATTATTGTTTAAGGAGCACCAGGTGAGATTACCAGGCTTCCAACAATCATGCGCTGGGAAACCTGAGAGGGGACAATCTGTTACATGGGCAGTCTCTTTCCTCTTACAGTAGGAAGTCATGGGTAGGGAGGAGAGAGCATTCCACTACCTCAACCCAATGGCTGCCTATTAAAAGGCAATCTCACACGCAACTGTGAATGCATACCACTGGGACTGGAGGGGGAATACCACCCATTACATAAAAAAATGAACCCAGGGCAAAGTTCACCCTGCATAAAAGAGCTAATATTTACACTGGTGGTCTAATGAGAACTGGGACATGTATGAGGAAGCCCAAAGTCCTCTAGGATGGGCAAGGTCACAGGAAGAGCAGGTTTCTGTTGATGTTCCATCTGAGAGCTCAGTGGAGGAGTCATGTTGGGTTGAAGGTTGAAAGTATAGGCCAAGACTCTTCCTGTCTGATTGGCAGTCTATGTGCTGGGATCCCAGTCCACACCGGGGCTCGAGGCAGGCCACAGTACGTGGTAATAGAAAGAGGACTGTTGGGTGAGGTGAGGGACAGGAGGAACAGTCATTCAGCACACAGCTCATATCATAGCCCATCCACAGGCCCCCTGGCACAGTATAAATAAACAGAATGTGATAGCCTTGTAAATAGCCACCTCTTTCCACCACCGCTTCTTAAATAGCCATTCCGTTTTCGTATGTGAATACATGTGCACGTCTGTGTATGAGAGAGTGAGTAAGTGAGAAGGTTTGTTTGATGTCTCTGTGTGAGTGCTTTATGAATGTGAATATGCCTGTGTATGTGAGGGAATACTAGTATGTCCAGTAAATATGTATATGTGAGTGAATACTAGGGTTGAATATTTTCCTGGTATTTTACAAATGTTCCATCCCGAGAATAAATAACTTCTCACAGGTAACCCGGTATTTCAAAACCGGAAGTGTCATTGAAATGTATTATAAAGCATATAAATAGACTTTTAAGCCTGATGCTACCTGATCCTGATGAGTCATTAAAGGAAAGGAAAGGGGCAGATACACATTAAATACATTTTATGAACACTATATTAAAGACATTTAATGAGCCCAAGCCCAAAAAAGGCCAAATGATTGTGCCGCTATCCAATACATATATCATATAGGCTACTGCACATTACGCACAACAGAAAAACATGAAAGCCCATAGATGTAGCTAGCTATATGCTCGTTTGGGTAAATGAATGAAACTAGCTCCAGTTTGCTAATCTTTTTGAGTGTGAACTGTATTACTGCACTGTATTGTATTAAACTGCATTATATGGACGGGAATTACGCACATCTTTCAAACCATGATAAAGCATTCCAAGATGGCATAGCTGTCAGACGTCCTTTGTCCTCGTCTTGTCGTGTCCCGTGTATATATATATTTACATCTTGTCTTATCGGCTGCTATCTGAATAGGTCTATCGGACAATTTTCTTGGGCCACTATAACTACAACTATTTTGCCAATTGGATTGGTCCCCTCTACCACACGGAACCCCACTAATCTAATGACGGAAACACACGAGGTGGCTAAAAACAGACCTCCATCCTCTCCCAGCTTGCTACCCATGGCCCGGCTAGCTGTCTGAATCGCCGTGACCCCAACCAACCTCGCTACTCACTGGACCCTTAGGATGACTCGGCTAAGCATGCCTCTCATTAATGTCAATATGCCTTGTCCATTGCTGTTCTGGTTAGTGTTTAGTGGCTTATTTCACTGTAGAGCCTCTAGCCCTGCTCATTATACCTTATCCAACCTTCCAGTTCCACCACCCACACATGCGATGACATCATCTGGTTTTAATGATGTTTCTAGAGACTATATCTCTCTCATCATCACTCAATGCCTAGGTTTACCTCCACTGTATTCACATCCTACTATACCTTTGTCTGTACATTATACCTTAAAGCTATTTTAACACCCCCAGAAACCTGCTCCTTTTACTCTCTGTTCCGGACGTCCTAGACGACCAATTCTCATAGCTTTTAGCTGTACCCTTATCCTATTCTTCTGTTCCTCTGGTGATGTAGAGGTGAATCCAGGCCCTGCATTGCCTAGCTCCACTCCTATTCCCCAGGCGCTCTCTTTTGATGACTTCTGTAACCGTAATAGCCTTGGTTTCATGCATGTTAACATTAGAAGCCTCCTCCCTAAATTTGTTTTATTCACTGCTTTAGCACACTCTGCCAACCCGGATGTCCTAGCTGTGTCTGAATCCTGGCTTAGGAAGACCACCAAAAACTCTGAAATCTCCATCCCTAACTACAACATTTTCAGACAAGATAGAACGGCCAAAGGGGGCGGTGTTGCAATCTACTGCAGATAGCCTGCAGAGTTCTGTCCTACTATCCAGGTCTGTACCCAAACAATTTGAACTTATACTTTTAAAAATCCACCTCTCTAAAAACAAGTCTCTCACCGTTGCCGCCTGCTATAGACCACCCTCTGCCCCCAGCTGTGCTCTGGACACCATATGTGAACTGATTGCCCCCCATCTATCTTCAGAGCTCGTGCTGCTAGGCGACCTAAACTGGAACATGCTTAACACCTCAGCCATCCTACAATCTAAGCTTGATGCCCTCAATCTCACACAAATTATCAATGAACCTACCAGGTACCACCCCAAATCCGTAAACACGGGCACCCTCATAGATATCATCCTAAACAACTTGCCCTCTAAATACACCTCTGCTGTTTTCAACCAAGATCTGAGCGATGACTGCCTCATTGCCTGCATCCGTAATAGGTCAGCGGTCAAACGACCTCCACTCATCACTGTCAACGCTCCCTGAAACACTTCAGCGCGCAGGCCTTTCTAATCGACCTGGCCCGGGTATCCTGGAAGGATATTGACCTCATCCCGTCAGTAGAGGATGCCTGGTTATTTGTTTTAAATGCCTTCCTCACCATCTTAAATAAGCATGCCCATTTCAAGAAATTTAGAACCAGGAACAGATATAGCCCTTGGTTCTCTCCAGACCTGACTGCCCTTAACCAACACAAAACATCCTGTGGCGTTCTGCATTAGCATCAAACAGCCCCCGTGATATGCAACTTTTCAGGGAAGCTAGAAACCAATATACACAGGCAGTTAGAAAAGCCAAGGCTAGCTTTTCCAAGCAGAAATTTGCTTCTTGCAACACAAACTCAAAAAAGTTCTGGAACACTGTAAAGTCCATGGAGAATAAGAACACCTCCTCCCAGCTGCCCACTGCACTGAGGATAAGAAACTCTGTCACCACAGATAAATCCACTATAATTGAGAAAATCTGCAAAATCTGGACCCCTACAAATCAGCCGGGCTAGACAATCTGGACCCTTTCTTTCTAAAATTATCTGTCGAAATTGTTGCAACCCCTATTACTAGCCTGTTCAACCTCTCTTTCGTGTTGTCTGAAATTCCCAAAGATTGGAAAGCAGCTGCGGTCATCCCCCTCTTCAAAGGGGGGGACACTCTTGACCCAAACTGCTACAGACCTATCCTACCCTGCCTTTCTAAGATCTTCGAAAGCCAAGTCAACAAACAGATTACCGACCATTTCGAAACCCACCGCACCTTCTCCGCTATGCAATCTGGTTTCAGAGCTGGTCATGGGTGCACCTCAGCCACGCTCAAGGTCCTAAATGATATCTCAACCGCCATCAATAAGAAACAATACTGTGCAGCCGTATTCATTGACCTGGCCAAAGCTTTTGACTCTGTCAATCATCACATCCTCATCGGCAGACTCCATAGCCTTGGTTTCTCAAATGATTGCCTCGCCTGGTTCACCAACTACTTCTCTGATAGAGTTCAGTGGGTCAAATCGGAGGGCCTGTTGTCCAGGCCTCTGGCAGTCTCTATGGGGGTGCCACAGGGTTCAATTCTTGGGCCGACTCTCTTCTCTGTATACTCTGTATACTTCTCTGGAAACACTTATCTCCCTCACTAGCTTTAAGCACCAGCTGTCAGAGAAGCTCACAGATCACTGCACCTGTATGCACTGCACCCAAACAAGTACCTCTTCCCCTACTGTATTTATTTATTTTGCTCCTTTGCTCCTATTTTGCTCCTTTTTTTTCTATTTCTACTTTGCACATTCGTCCACTGCAAATCTACCATGCCAGTGTTTTACTTGCTATATTGTATTTACTTCACCACCATGGCCTTTTTTTGCCTTTACCTCCCTTATCTCACCTAATTTGCTCACATTGTATATATACTTATTTTTCTTCTGTATTATTGACTGTATGTTTGTTTTACTCCATGTGTAACTCTGTGTTGTTGTATGTGTCGAACTGCTTTGCTTTATCTTGGCAAGGTCGCAATTGTAAATGAGAACTTGTTCTCAACTTGCCTACCTGGTTAAATATTGGTGAAATCAATTTAAAAAATAAAATAAAAAAGAGGGTGGGTATGCTTGTTTTGTATTGTCTAGGGTTTTTTGTGTGTCTAGGGGTGTTGGTAAGTCTAGGCATATGTATGTCTATGGTGGCCTGAATTGGTTCCCAATCAGAGGCAGCTGTTTATCGTTGTCTCTGATTGGGGATCATATTTAGGTTGCCATTTCCCTTTTGGTTTTGTGGGTTCTTTTTCTATGTTTAGTTGCCTGTCTGCACTAGCCATATTAGCTTCACGGTTCGTTTTGTTATTTTGTTCGTTTTGTTCAGTGTTCATTCTTTAAATAAAGAAGAATGTACGCTTATCACGCTGCGCCTTGGTCTCCTCTCTACGACGGCCGTGACACATGCCTACCACTTTGAAGACGCAAAATATAACTTATTGTGAAACAAACAAGAATTAAAACTTGAGCGTGTATAACTATTCACTCCCCGCCCAAAGTCAATACTTTGTAGAGCCACCTTTTTCAGCAATTACAGCTGCAAATCTCTTGTGGTATGTCTCTATAAGCTTGGCACATCTAGCCACTGGGATTTTTGCCCATTCTTCAAGGCAAAACTGCTCCAGCTCCTTCAAGTTGAATGGGTTTTGCTGGTGTACAGACATCTTTAAGTCATACCACAGATCCTCAATTGGATTGAGGTCTGGGCTTTGACTAGGCCATTCCAAGACATTTAAATATTTCCCCTTAAACCACTTGAGTGTTGCTTTAGCAGTATGCTTAGGGTCATTGTCCTGCTGGAAGGTGAACCGCCGTCCCAGTCTCAAATCTCTGGAAGACTCTGCAAGAATTTCCCTGTATTTAGCCCCATCCATCATTCCTTTAATTCTGACCAGTTTCCCAGTCCCTGCCGATGGAAAACATCTCCACAGCATGATGCTGCCACCACCATGCTCCACTGTGGGGATGTGGTTCTCGGGGTGATGAGAGGTGTTGGGTTTGCTCCAGACATAGCGTTTTCCTTGATGGCCAAAAAGCTCAATTTTAGTCTCATCTGACCAGAGTACCTTCTTCCATATGTTTGGGGAGTCTCCCACATGTATTTGGCAAACACCAAACGTGTTTGCTTATTTGTTTCTTTAAGCAATGGCTTTTTTTCTGGACACTCTTCCGTAAAGCCCAGTTCTGTGAAGTGTATGGCTTAAAGTGGTCCTATGGACAGATACTCCAATTTCCGCTGTGGAGCTTTGCAGCTCCTTCAGGGTTATCTTTGGTCTCTTTGTTGCCTCTCTGATTAATGCCCTCCTTGCCTGGTCCGTGAGTTTTGGTGGGCGGCCCTCTCTTGGCAGGTTTGTTGTGGTGCCATATTCCTTCCATTTTTTAATATTGGAATCAATGGTGCTCTGTGCGATGTTCAAAGTTTCTGATATTTTTTTATAACCCAACTATAATCTCTACTTCTCCACAACTTTGTCCCTGACCTGTTTGGAGAGCTCCTTGGTCTTCATGGTGCCACTTGCTTGGTGGTGCCACTTGCTTAGTGGTGTTGCAGACTCTGGGGCCTTTCAGAAAAGGGTTATATCTACTGAGATCTTGTGACAGATCATGTGACACTTAGATTGCACACAGGTGGACTTCATTTAACTAATTATGTGACTTCTGAAGGTAATTGGTTGCACCAGATCTTATTTAGGGGATTCATAGCGTAGGGGGTGAATACATATGCACAGACCCCTTTTCCGTTTTTTATTTATTTGAATTTTTTGAAACAAGTATTTTTTTTCATTTCACTTCACCAATTTTGACTATTTTGTGTATGTCCATTACATAATATCAAAATAAATTCCATTTAAATCGCAGGTTGTAATGCAACAAAATAGGAAAAATGCCAATGTTGATGAATACTTTTGCAAGGCCCTGTATAGGACTGTGGGACCTTATATAGACAGGTGGGACTTTCCAAATCATGTCCAATCAATTGAAATTTACCACAGGTGGACTCCAATCAAGTTGTAGAAACATCTCAAGGATGATAAATGGAAACAGGATGCACCTGAGCTCAATTTTGAGTCTCATAGCAAAGGGTCTGAATAGTTATGTAAATAAGGTATTTCTGTTTTCTATTTGTAATAAATTTGCAAACATTTCTAAAATCTTGTTTCGCTTTGTCATTATGGGGTATTGTGTGTAGATTGAGTTTTTCTTTTTATTTAATCTATTTTAAAATAAGGCTGTAACGTAACAAAATGTGGAAAAAGTCAAGTGGTCTGAATACTTTCCCAATGCACTGTAAGTTAGAAGCTTATTATGCATAACCCATCACTAACTAGCTAAATATAAGGCTAATACTGCTAATATTGAATGTATTACCTGAAAGAGGTAGGCTAGGACATACAATATATGTCCTAGCCTATATATAGGCTATATCAATATAGAACAGGATTATCTAGTTTGGATGCAATTTGAATGGAGGTGATGGAGAGCGAGAAAGACTGAGTGAGTGTCCGCGCGCGCGTGCACTGATTCAAAGCAACAATATTCGAGTGATTGGCTGTATTAAAAATCTCCAGCTGCAATTAAAATAAAAAAAAGATCTTTACAATAAAAATATGAGGTGACCCCCGAAAGCCAGATGGAGATGGGTCAATTGGATGCGCATTCGGTCTTGATATTACTGTAGCATAGACTATGCCTGTCACAAGAAATAAAGCTACTATGATGAGATGATAGGTCTACATGCATTGTGAACTGCGCTCCATTCTGAGATGGCCAGTCTGTCCCCACCCCAAGCATTGATGATACATCATGCAGAGGCCGTAGAGAAGCCAGATTAAGACATTGCATATAATTTAAAAGTTCCATTTCACGCCATGCTGTTCATATAAATAATTTATTATAATTTCCCGCAGTTATTTATCTCGGGGAAAAGAGAGTGGTTTTGGCTGGTAAATCCCGGTAAATTTCTATAACCGGGTTCCCGCCATTCACCCTAGTGAATACTATATACAGTAAGTGTGTGTGTGTGTGTGTGTGTGTGTGTGTGTGCGCACGTGCTCATGTGAGTGTGTCGGCGGTGCCTTCATCACTCCCCATTCCTAGAATAGAAGGGTGTATCTCTTTACCTCCTCCCCAATGACGAGAGGTGAGAGGTCAGGCTGGTCTCTCCCTGACCCAGCTCTGCTAACTCCACTAAATACTCGCTGACACACGGCAAAGCTACCTACTTAGGAGGCTTTGCCCAGCCTTCTCACAGCCACAGAGGTATGAGTTTGGCCCTCCAACCATCAGCCACAACAATGAAACAGAAGCCCTCTGTTGTAAGAGGGCCCCACTGTAGACTATTCTTCCCAGCCACTGCAAATTCATCTCATCAGCAGCAGTCGTAGAGGGGCAAATCCATGGTATCGAATTACGCTTTGACTCAGTTTTTTCACTTCAAAATGTATGCCAAACCAAAACCATGATTTCACAGTTTAATAAACCATACAACTCTATGCACAATGACTCATTTAACAAGTTCCACTGTAAAATGTAATAAAACAAATTTAGTGGATGAATCAAACTTTGGTAATGAAATTAGGGAAAAATCTCCCTCAGGTTTTTATGCGACCAAGTTTTCCAAAAAACGTAAATATATGCTCCGAATGAAGATTCAAAGATGTCCGCAGAAGTAATGGGGTGTTAGCTATAACACGACACCTTGACTTTGAAAAAAATCTATTTGGATTATTGAACTATAGTAAGCGAAGTGCATTTACATGAGTCCCTGATCTGTACTACACAGAAATGCATAATTATGGATATTAATGTAACTCTCCTCATGTTTCACAAGTTTGAACATCACAGCGCAGCACAGCACAGTAGAGTACAGTGCAGTACAATATAGCAGAGTAGAAGTAGGGTAGTGTTCAGTACAATAGAATAGACTAGAGTACAGTACAGTAGATTACAGTCGAGTACAGTACAGTAGATTACAGTCGAGTACAGTACAGTAAAGTAGAGTATAGTTCACTACAGTATAATATACTGTACTCTACTCAAATTTTCTTTACTGTACTGTATTGTATTATACTGTACTACTGTATTGGAGTATACTCTACTCTATTCACTGTACTGTATTACATTGTACTGTATTACTCTACTGTGCTCTACTCACTGTACAGTACTGTTCTGTACTGTACTCAGTACTGTACGGCATTGATGGTACTCTACTGTGCTCTACTCACTGTACAGTACTGTTCTGTACTGTACTCAGTACTGTACGGCATTGATGGTACTCTACTGTGCTCTACTCACTGTACAGTACTGTTCTGTACTGTACTCAGTACTGTACGGCATTGATGGTACTCTACTGTGCTCTACTCACTATACAGTACTGTTCTGTACTGTACTCAGTACTGCACGGTATTGTATGGTACTCTACTGTGCTCTACTCACTATACAGTACTGTGCTGTACTGTGCTCAGTACTGTACGGTATTGTATGGTACTCTACTGTGCTCTACTCACTATACAGTACTGTTCTGTACTGTACTCAGTACTGTACGGTATTGTATGGTACTCTACTGTGCTCTACTCACTATACAGTACTGTGCTGTACTATCCAAACTTGTGAAACATGCATCTATGATAGGTTCAAATTTGGTCCAGGGACTGGTCAGGGTGGACTGACCAAATTTCAACAACGTTTCAACTTCCATAGACGTCCGGTCAGTGCTTAGTGGGTGAGGGTGCTGGTTACAGTAAATGGAAAGAAAGGGGAGTCATGGGTAGGTGTCACTAAGAGCTGGGAGAGGTGACATTAACTGGAGAGAGGCAGAGAGAGAGAGGGGGGGGGGGAGAAAGGCATGGGTTGTCCATATTTAGACTGTTTTAATACTCTTGGTTTGACCAACAGGCGACAGAAAGTCAACAAACAAAAATGATGAGCTGAACATACCAGTATGCCAGTAGAAAGGAGGACAGTAGCTGGTGACCCAACTGTGGTTTGTGACTATTATAATTACCCATTGTAGCCAATTCAGTTGCAGTAATTCCGTTACAGATCTGGTAACGTAATTACGCGTTTTAATCACTTAATAATTCATAAACTAGGCAATATTTCATAAATTCCAAAACAAAATGTAAGTGTTGATATTTGTTGGCAGGGGTCTTAACCTCAACATGATTGTGTTTTGATATATTTCTGACACCTTTTAAGACTTTTCTGGGAGACGTTTTCTAAGACCCCTTTTCCATCTGTTTATCCAGAAATCAAAGCCTTTTCTTATGCCTAATTTGTAAGATGGAAAATGGTTGAAAAATGTAACTATGCCTCAATCTACTCAATCTAATGCTTTCATTAACACCCAATTTGATACGCTACTATCAACATGTTGGTGCTCATGGGTCCTTTTCAATGGAAATGCCCAGAGTCAGGAATGGAGAGAGAGGTAGGAATGGAGAGAGAGGTAGGAATGGAGAGAGAGGTAGAGAGAAAGAGAAACATAGAGGATGGACAGATCTGTTCTCTAGCACTTTAGTCTGCTGCTTGGGAGACAGAAACCAGCTGGTCCTGTGTTTAGATGAGAAGCTCTGCAGTGGATTGAGAGTATGGGTCTAAGGAGAATGGGTGCAGATTGCCATTGACACCAGTATATCTATTTAAGCTGGTCTCCTCTCAAGGGCATAGCTAAGGTTTCAGTGACACAAGAGCCTCATCCACTCGTTGTTGTTCTTACCACTTTGACTTGATCTACGAGGCTGGCTGTAGTCTGAACAGGTGGCCTCAGACATCAAAGGACTTTAATAATAGCCAGACCAAACAAACAAGTCGTGTTAAAAAAAAAAATATATATATATATATTTTTTTTTACAAACAGGTAGTTTAAGGATGGTTTACGAAATTGGGACACAAGGAAGAGGATTGTCACGGAATGTGTGAGGTCAACGGAAGGTCAATGATTTGTTGTGACTGGAGCAGACACAACATGAACACTAATATGTTTGTTTGGGGTTATTTGCGGGTGGGGGCTTTGAACATTGTAGCAAAGCACAGTCCAATCAGAATCTGGCTTCAGTCTGAGATTTAAAGGATTTCTACCACAGATGGCATGCATGAAATGTTGTTACTCTGTCAAATAAATGCAACGGGGTCTACTGCAGCTAAGCTTGAAATATGCCAGCGAAAGCGAGCTGAAAAGTCAGGGTAGGCAGAGGGAGAGAGAAAGAAAGAGGGAAAGGGAGAAGTTGTAAACATAAGATCTTATTCCAGTCTCAACAAAATATCTGGCAAGACTGGGTGTGCTGGCAATGGCTGTGCAATTAAATAGAAAAAAACTGGATTTTTTTTCAACGTTTCACTTTATTCAAGGAATGGTTACAAGAGCCTGGTAGTCTGAAATATCAGAGCAGAGATCTTGCTCATTTCTATATAAACAGATCATTGACTGGGGGGTGAACCTGTGCAGTCTCGACCTTCAGCACTCAAATTCTCTGGCCACGCTCACACACTCCACCACTGGCCCCTGTTACCATTCCAAGTCCTCCCCAAGAGAACCGACACACTCCGCTCTACCGTAGTGAACCCAGTAAATGTAAACAGAGCTCGCTCATAGTTTTATCAGCACGAATGTGTCAGATGAGAGACAGAGAGAGAAAGACAGAGCGACGGAGAGGAAAAAGAGAGAGCGAGAGAGCGAGGCGGAAATCCACGTTTGTCAGTGCTCCGTTGCGGTTAGTTGATTCTCTGATTCCTTGATTGACTCAATACCTAGACCCAGCACCTTGCACACTTGGAATTTGGAGCTGATTCCATGTGATTAATTTGGTTCCAGTGGGATTCTACTCAAAAAATGGATGCTTGGATACAGTTCCCATTTTCATTTTATACAACCAGAGAAAGGAGAAATAGCCAACTTCCTGGGTGTAACTAAGAACATATTGGCACCACAAAGAAATTCCTGCTCGGGGAGTCACACACACACACACACAGACACACACATACACACACACACACCATTTCCTTAGCTCTAAATCTCCCTGTGTACCAAATTCATGAGGACCATCACCTCCAGTAATGCCAGAGCCCAATCCAGAGACAAGCCCAATTTGGGGCGGCAGGTAGCCTAGTGGTTACCTGGGCCACCAAAAGGTTGCTGGATCGAATCCCCGAGCTGACAAGGTAAAAGTCTGTCACTCTGCCCCTGAACAAGGCAGTTAACCCAATGTTCCCCGCTAGGCTGTCATTGTAAATAGGAATTTGTTCTTAACTGACTTGCCTAATTAAATAAAGGTTAAATAAAAACATTTAAAATCCAAACCTCTTCTATCACACTTTGATCTTTCCTGAGAAATCAGCACTCACTACCAACAAATCGCCCCCTGTTTGTAAGGTTAGTCTGGGTATTCTATGAGGTCAGACACTTATAATAACAATGGCACATTCACCCACTACTTTAGCTATTCAAAGGTTAACGGTTAAACAAAGCTTTCTGTCGTAAGGCTCTCGATACCGATTGACCCTTTCAATTGAACCATACCAGCAGACATTACAGTAAAAAAACTTTTTCCCATGATTTATGTGTTTGACAAAAATGATGGGGCGAGACTCCTCACAGCACAGCATGGATGACTGAACCTACATGACTGAACCTACAACCGCACCAACGATGTCTCATTGCAATCCGTCAACCAATGTGGATACGCAAAACTAACAAAAGAGTGATACAAAAATCCTATACTAGACATAATGGCATAGGTGTTAAATAAACTAGAGTGATAAAAACAGGTTAACCCATTAAGTGACATCATTGTTGGATCTGACCAATGAAATCCCATCAGTTAAGGAGCCCCCTTCCACTGCCCTGACGACCCTCTCTTTGATGGGGTCACAGGGCATGTATTTGGCTAGACAACACGATCATTTGTCATTTTAAGGGTCAGAGGAGTCACTGAGACCAGCCATTGGCTCAGTCATCCATTTATCACACTAGACAATCTCTCTGAGTGTCATACCAAAATATAATTTGAAATCTCTTGAAATTGAACAGAAATTTGACACATTTAGTAAAAATAATTTGTAATGGTATAAAATGAAACCTTTATTTATCTTATCCCTGCCGCTGCTTTTGCATATCTAACTGATCTGATTATGAATGATAGATCTGGAGAGTATGTTTTTATTTGAAATATCAGATAACATGTTCCTGCACTCATATAAGTGACGTGGGAATAGCTCCCTGTGAGAAATAATCCCCAGTGTATATTGAGAGCAGCATTCGAGCACACAGATCTGGGTGCAATTACATGCTGCACTTGTAGAGAGAATACTCACTGCTGGGGCCGGACCAGGTGGGGGGATTGCTTGACAGTCAGGGTCATCTGGGCCATGTTGCTGACAGGGACTGGCGCAGGGATATAACCCTGCTGGAGGATGGGCACTTGCTGGGGAATGGGCCGCTGGGGAACTACGTTGTGTCCCTTGGTGTGCCCATTGCTGTGTCCATTGGTGTGTCCATTGGTGTGCCCATTGCTGTGCCCATTGCTGTGTCCATTGGTGTGTCCATTGGTGTGCCCATTGCTGTGCCCATTGCTGTGTCCATTGGTGTGGCCGTTCCCTGGCTGCGCTGGGTAGGAGGAGGTGGGCATGGTGTTCTGTTCACATGCCTTGCCCTTGGAGCCCAGCTTGCAGACACAGAGCTGGGGCCTCAGACACATTCCTCCATTCTGGCACTGGGGCAGACAGTTGGCTGCAGCACAAAACATAGGGGGGAAGAGAGAGAAAGAGAGAGTGAGATAGCAACGTGTACATACATACTCATACAACATATACAAACTCCAGAAGCAGACATAATATACCATGTTAAATGCCAGCTATATGACGTTGTCTCAGGGAGCTATTTTCAGACATTTATCGAGGAAACTCAGGTAGTGGGGGTTCATTTAGGTGCCATAGAGTCATTACTCAAACCAGAAATAATGTACGATTTAGGACAAAAGTATCGTGAATTAATAATGCATTACCAAACATGGAGTCGCTGTTGTTGCTGGTAAACAAATTAATCTCTACAGTACTTAGCATTCATAATAAGAATTTTGTCGTGGAAAAGGCAAAGGGACAGGGATAGAAAACCCTGTGACAGAATCGAAATCCCTAACAATCATAGTCGGAGAAGGCTGTTCCCGTGTCTCTCTCTCTCTCGTTATTAGTATTAGCAGCCAAAGTAAATACCACCTCCACGGTTCCCCACACTGTGAATGTACCCTCCCAAAGCTGAGAGTTTGACAGTGCTTTACTCAAGCTGAGGCTCGGTAATCAATTACTGGAGTCCCCGGCACAATGACATATGTGCGGTGGGTTGGGGCATCAGAGAGAGGGACTGTGTGTGTGTGTGTGTGTGTGTGTGTTTGAGTTGTTACAGGAGGCTGGCAGGTAGCCTGTAATTAAACTGTGCTCCCTTCTCTTATTAAAAAGGCACAGGACTGGGACTGTCATTTTTCAACTACAAAGCCTGCCTCGAGGCCACAGTGGCCAAAGCTTACACACTCCAATGCGCGTGCACGCACCCACATACACACACACACACATTGTAGATAATCAAATCAAACCCACTTTTTTGCTTTCATTGGAGCCATCATTCCAGAGGTGGTGTGTGTGTGTGAAGTGTGAGAGCAAATGTCTCTGCCCAGTCCCACAGGCTCCCTGAGGGGGGCTCCTCCACCACACTCCTCATTACCATCACTAGTTCCTTTTGATTTGTGAAAGTGATTAATGAGAGAGAGAGAGCATACTGCATCAAAAAGCAAGTCATGCATCGCCCAAGGACATGAAAACAAATACAAATCCCTCTCACTCTCAATAGGCGTCTACTAATGACTCACCACCGGCTCAAAGCTTTTTTTACCCGACTGAGCTATTTAGACACATGAGACCTAATAAACGCATGCTGTGCAACAAGAGACCCCCCTTAGAAGCATCAGGGGGAGATTACATCACAGATTACATCACTCCTGCTAAGTTATGTTTTGGTTTATTCATACCCCACACTATAATTTTCCACTCAAGGACGTTTTTTTTCTTCTTTTTTTTTCTGAGTAGAGTAAATGGTTTTATTTTTATTTTATTTTATTATTTATTATTATTTATTATTATTTTATTTTTTCGCCGCTGGACCTGAGTAAGGCTACCATCGGTTTGTGAATAGGGCTACACAAGAGCGCTGTTCTGTGACAAGGGCACGGCGTACGTGATGCAGATTTAGGCGTTAGCTGGGGAGGGAAAATAAGTGACGTCCCACTTTGATAAAACGACACCTCGGTTGACTCATAGGGAGTGTTGCTGGAGACTGCAAGGGTCTGTCGTGGAATACAAAAATGTATTTGTGTGTGTGCCTACATTAAGCACCTGGGGAAATCAAGGTGCAACATCATATGCTTATAGTAGTGGATATACAACCGATACTACCTTTCTCAGGATATAATGTTCCACGCCGATGATCCAGTGCAGATGTTACGGGATGTCCCATTAGCTGAACAACCCCCCATCCTACAGCCTGTCCACACCGATCTCTAAGGTCTCACTGATTCCCAGGGCAGCAGATGACCTAAAGTTTATATTTCTTGATTTATTTCTCTACCACAAAGTTAAATTGGATCTGAAAGGGTGCTGCAGTTGTGTGAATACTGTTTTTTGACAAGAAAGAAAATATGTCTTTGTCCTCGCTCATAAACTGTCTTTCGGCCCACCTCTTGTACAATATGTAGGATAGAGACAGAGCACCTGTGGCTACAATGCTGACTCAAGCAGTCTGGGCCTCAATGGCCATTTCTATAAATGATAATTCATCATTGTGTTTATCGCTGGAGTTGACACAAGACAGCATTGTAAACTTCCAGCCAACTGTCTGCCATTATGCTTCACTAAAGCAGGTGGAGAGCCAAGTCAATTAAGACATTCCTGTTGCCATGGTATTGTGCCCATACTTAGTCCTCACCCCACTTAACTGCTGCTCCAGATCCAGGGAATCCGAATGGGCGCTGCACAATGACAACAGCCAGATACGTTCCCCTCAATCAGCAGACTAATCATAAATCACCAGGTACTGGGCTGGGATGAAAACTGCTCTGTTTTCTCCATCTATCGTGTCACTTATTTCCATTGTCTAAGAATGGACAGATGAACCGATTTCCCTGATAAGAATTAGCCTCCTCTTTTCCTCCATCTCTTTTGAATTCCCTCCCTTTAGCTCTCTGACTTGGAAAAAAACCTGTCCAAGTCGTGCTCGCCTGGTCTTGGCAGGCGGCTGCGATCTCAGAAAAAAATGATGGTATGCATGCATAGAGGAGATGAAGAGACTAAACACATCTCTACATGACTAAAAGTATGTGGACACCTGATCGTCGAACATCTCATTCCAAAATCATGGGCATTAATATGGAGTTTGTCCACCCTTTGTCCACCCAAACTATTGAAGGTGAAATCATTTATTTTATCGTTTTTTTGTTTCTGCTTCATGATTTTTTGAGCTCGTTTTGCCAACTCCGGCACATTTACTTTGATGAGGAAACAGCTATAACAGACTCCACTCTTCTGGGAAGGCTATCCACTAGAAGTTGGAACATTGCTGTGGGGATTTTCTTCCATTCAGCCACTTGCTTCCATTCAGCATTAGTGAAATCGGGCACTGATCTTGGGCGATTAAGCCTGGCTCGCAGTCAGTGTTCCAATTCATCCGAAAGGGGTTGAGGTCAGGGCTCTGTGCAGACAAGTCAAGTCCTTTCATACCGATCTTGACAAACCATTTCTGTATGGACCTTGCTTCGTGCACGGGGGCATTGTCATGCTGAAACAGGAAAGGGCCCCCCCAAACTGTTGTCAAAAAATTGGAAGCACAGAATTGTCTATAATGTCATTGTATGCTGTTGCATTAAGATTTCCCTTCACTTGAACTAAGGGGCCTAGCCCGAACCCTGAAAAACAGCCCCAGAAAATTATTCCTCCTCCACCAAATTTTACAGTCGGCGCTATGCATTCTGGCAGGTAGAGTTCGCCTGGCATCCACCAAACCCAGATTCGTCCATCAAGACTGCCAGATGTTGAAGCGTGATTCATCACTCCAGAGAACGCTTCAGAGTCAAATGGCGGCGAGATTTACAGCACTCCAGCCAACGCTTGGCATTGCACATGGTGATCTTAGGCATGTGTGAGGCTTCTTGGCTACGTGCTTAAGTTTGTATGGCCTACCACTTTGCGGCTGAGCCGTTGTTCCTCCTAGATATTTCCACTTCCTAATAACAGCACTTACAGTTAACCAGGGCAGCTCCTATGACGGTGCCATGTTGAATGCCACTGAGCTCTTCGGTAAGGCCAATCTACTGCCAACGATTGTCTATGGAGATTGCATGGCTATGTGCTCAATTTTATTGACCTGTCAGCAACGGGTGTGGCTGAAAGAGCCGAATCCACTCATTTGAAGGGGTGTCCCCATACTTCTGCATATATAGTGAACCTGACGGCCCTGAGTAACCAAAGAAATCTACAAAGAAAACGTCAAGTACTCAGGAATATAAAGCCTTGATATGAGGTCTGCAAAGGGGAGTCCTGGTAAGGCAACTGAGAGACAAAGACATTACAAGAGCATCTTAATACTGTAAAGGAAAAGTTTACATGATAGTTTTTAGCTCTTCCTTGTTAATCTTCAAAAGAGGTCATTTGCCTCTTCCAATAGGCTATAGTCCTTATATTTCTCCTATAGGTTGGACTAGCCCAGTAGCGCTAAAGCCTGCTTAAATGATCCTCAGATAACGATGAGGACCATGAGCACAAATACACTTTTGCGAGTCCATCCTATCCACCTCACTATAGTATCTGGCTGCCTCATTTGCTTTCAACACCCCGTGCTGTTTTTTTAGGGACGCGCAAGGCAACGGCACAAGAGAGCTTAAATATATAAAATGGTTGAACCCGTCACATTCTCATCATTTTGGGGGAGTTTCAAGCGGCCTCTTCTTGAGCAATCCTTCATGAAAAATGAAGACGGCTCCTCCGCTGTGCCGTGCAGCTACGCCGAAGTGAAATATTTTCTTGTTCTGTTTTGTCTGGCCTGGTCTGCCTACTTTTGGGTTGCACTCGGTTAAGGGAGAAATGGTCTGGGCAGCTTTTCAAAGCGTGCGATTACCATGCGGCTCCACATTGTGAATAGCCATGCCAGACTCCAGTGGAAGAGGAGGAATTGAGCCTGGTGGAGGTGCTGCTGCCTAAGGCCAAATGGATCTCAAAGACCATCTAACACATGTCTCTCTCAGACAAACAAAAGTGAAACTAATCACTGCATCTTTCATTTCTACATCTCTTTTTATTTTATTTCTCTTGAATTGAACTTCTGGAATATTAAAGAGGAACACCGGAGTTCTACAATTAGTGAACAGGTACAACAGGAAATTACTGCTCCAGACTGTTAATACACAGCTAAGTGTTGGTAAGAGCGTAGAGCTGGCAACTCCAAGGTTTTGGATTGAATTCCCACAGGGATCACAAAGGCCTATACACTCTAAAAATGAATGTACTCACTGTACTGTTAGTCACTTTTGTATTAAAGTGACTGCTAAGTGACATGTATTTCTATATTATAGGCCTATCATTACTAAAGCCAGTTTCTCTTGCGGATAGTCTTGAACCTAGCAGAAAAGACAACAGCGTGCTATTCTGCTCTGCAATTCAATAATCATATGTCGTTAGACTACTTGCTCTGCGTCTGGAATTGACTGAATAAATCCTTGGGATGTTTGCTCAATCTCTATTAGACTACAGTCCATTAAGAGGACAGAGAGGAGTTTTTAGTATCTGCATCACATGACTGGAACTCTCTGGATGCCATTAAGACAAAAACAATTATAATAATAATATTCGAAGGCACAAAACATTTATAACATATTTTCAACATTAGTGTTGTGGTTACAACATGATGTCATCTAATAAGGAATGCCAACAACAGCTTTATGATTCAACATGCTTGGTCCATTTGCCATGTAATACATAGGCTAGGTTTTCAGCTTTTTCCATCTCTGTCACTGTTTAAGGAACGTGTTAGAATGAGCTCCACTCACTCTTAAATGCACATGAAGTCTTGAGAATGTATTGTGTGTGGCTTTGCATGGACAATATCCTGGATTAAATATCCTAGTGGTAAAGTGTTGTAAGATATTCACAGCTTCTACTTGTTATCTGGAAAATTTCAAAGCTTGCCTTGGTGGGAGGTTGGGGGTTGTTGGCGTGACTGACAACCTGAAAGAACACTTTATGCAGGGTGCTAGCAAAGCCATGTGTAAGGCATTGCCAGAACAAAAAAAATACATTTCTATTAAGAAACCCTTTTGTTGGCATTTTCGGTGAGGGTAGTGGGTGGGGGGCTGGGATGTTCTGAAAATCAAATTCCATTAAACATTTAACGGGTGGATTTACAACCTAGTCCATCTTCCATGACAAGGTAGGTGGAGAAAAGTAAATAGCTGATCCTGAAAAACCAATTGCGCAAAAGATATATAGGAAGATGGAAATCTATCCATAAAACATGTGACTGACTATCATATTTTCTCAAATAGGAGAAAACAAGCAGAATATAAAGAAATAAGGGAGGCTGTGGGGGGGGGGGGGGGGGGCAAGTATATGCGTTGGTCAGTTAAAGTAATTTATCAATCATAGTTTCATTATTCATCCTATTTAGTAGGGTTGTCTAAAGCAATTCATGCTATGGATTAATGGTAATCACAGAGAAAACCTCTCACAGTGCCTCCTTGTGTTATACTACTGTAAATATTAATATCACAGCCAGTGGAAAATCATAATCAAATGAGTGCTGAACACCGGATGATCTGAGGTTGAGTTTAGAAAATACAAATATTTCAAGAACATACAGATTTTTCCGGAAAGATAAACTGTACAGTAAAATAAATCTAGTGGCACAAAGATCTTTGGAGGTTTCTCTAAAGCAGTCTTGAAACTCTCTGTAACATTTCATCTTTATGTTGCGTTTAGATGGTACAAGTAAGACGGCAAACCGGATATCATTGTTTTCAATGAGAGCACAACGGTAAATGTCGTTGAGGCTGGTGGTGAATGCCGTCAGCCTCCATGGTAAATGCCGTCAGCTGCCAAAGTAGACAGGCCATGCCGGCAGAGTTAAAATATTTAAACTTTTGACGTCTACGGTAGCCTTGTTTTCTACCGGATGTTGATTTACACGGTTCGTTTACGAAAATCACCATAGCAACGCATACCGTTGTGCTGGTTTGCTTTTGCCGTCACGCTCTTTCTGGTTTTCTTGTCCCGGTATGCCGACTGGTATGAGGTCTAAACGCAGCATTACTCCATCCTGTCCACCCCCTGATTCCAGCATCTGGCTACAGTAGGGAGTACTGGGCTCTGATCCTGACATCAAAAAGACCAATCAAAACCATGGGTACTGAAGGAATGTCCACTATTGGTTATTTTCCAGAGGCCTTGCACAGCGTTCCCCGTGCCCATGTAAACAGGAGCATTCCCTCATGGTGCATTGCATGCCTGCCCCCACTTCCCCACCTAACCTTTGCCAATGAGAACAGCTACGATATTGGACACTGGACAAGAGTAGTGGAGATTCCAATGAGTAAAAAAAAAAAAAAATCCCACAAAAAAATCTGTGCATGTTATCAACGAGCCAGTTAGTGACGCACCGTTAGTGACGCACGAACAACTAAACACTGAACGATAAACACATACTCATGCAGCGTCTTCAGAAAGTATTCACAAACGTAAATGTTTCCACATTTTGTTGTGTTACAGCCTGAATTTAAAATGGATTAAATTTAGATTTATTTTCACTTGCCTACACACAATACCCCATAATGTCAAAGTGGAATTGGGTTTTTCAAAATGTTTACGAATGAATAAAAAGTTAAAAGATGAAATGTCTTGAGTCAATAAGTATTCAAACCCCTTGATATGGCAAGCCTAAATAAGCTCAGATGTAAAAATGTGCTTAACAAGTCACATAATAAGTTCCATGGACTCACTCTGTGTGCAATAATAGTGTTTAACATGATTTTTGAATAACTACCTAATTTCTGTACCCCACACATACAATTATCTGTAAGGTCCCTCAGTTGAGCAGTGAATTTCAAACACAGATTCAACCCCAAAGACCAGGGAGGTTTTCCAATGCCTCGCAAAGAAGGGCACCTATTTGTAATTGGGTAAAAAAAAGCAGACATTGAATATCCCTTTGAGCATGGTGAAGTTATTAATTACACTTGTATGGTGTATCAATACACCCAGTCACTTAGATGGGTATGTTTATAATTGTTACAGACTGCAAAGTTTTTCAGGATAAAATTGAAACGGAAAGGAACTAACCACAGGCAAAATCCTAGAGGAAAACCTGGTTCAGTCTGTTTTCCACCAGACACTGGGAGATGAATTCATCTTTCAGCAGGACAATATCATAAAACACAAGGCCAAATCAAGAAGACAGTGAATGTTCTTGAGTGGCCAAGTTACAGTTTTGACTTAAATCTACTTGAAAATCTATGGCAAGACCTGAAAATGGTTGTCTAGCAATGATCAACAACCAATTTGACAGAGCTCTACATTTTTGGAAAAGAATAATGGGCAAATGTTGCATAATACAGGTTTGGAAAGCTCTGAGACTCACAGCAGTAATTGCTGCCAAAAGTGCTTCTACAAAGTGTTGACTCAGGGGTGTGAATACTTATGTAAATTAGATATTTCTGTATTTCATTTCCAATATATTTGCATAAATTTCTAAAAACATGTTTTCACTTTCTCATTAAGTAGATGAGTAAGAAAAAATAAATATTTAATCCATTTTGAATTCAGGCTGTAACACAACAAAGTGTAGAATAGTCGAGGGGTATGAATACTTTCTGAAGGCACCATATATACGCATACACCCAAACAGACTTACACACATACCACTGGCACCAAGGCAGCGACAAAGAGTCCCTGTACTAAGTGCAGTCCAGTCTTAAGTGTGAGTAGACCAGAGCAGAGTAGAGCAGAACAGGCGCACTGGGCCTATTAAACGTATGAACCAGGGGTCCTAGACTAAAACGTAACCCTGGTTCCCCCAGGAGGTCCACCAGACTCGGCGCGGAGAAAGCCGTCTGTCTCTTATATAACCAGCTGGCAAGGCCTTACGGTCGAATAAGAAAGAGATCCCACTGGTGGGGCCGAGCCAAGAGGTATAATACACTCTAAACCTGTTTCTCTTTCGGCCTGCCCTGCGCGCCCAGTCCTATGCAATAACAGTGTCCTCATGACTTTGCAACACGGGCCATAACACACTGACAGTCCCGTCATTGTTCCCAGGTGGGTAGAGCCACTGCCAGCAATGCCAGTTATTTATAAAGAGCAACATAGAAAGGTGCTGTTCTCCAATCTGGCACTACAAATCAGCTAAAGGCGTCTTCAAAACATATAAGTATGTATGCTTGGGTGAGTTTCCAGGTAGAGTAGGGGAGGGGGTATACTGGATGGATATTATATGGTATGATGCTGGGGTTCTGGCACATCTGCTGCCTGATGAACAACACGAGCAAAGACGTTTGTGTACATTTTCCAAAGGAAGAAGTTATGAGGTGCCAAGTACACTCTTAGAAAAAAAGGTTCCAATAGGGTTCCCTCGGCTGTCCTCATAGGAGATCTATTCTTGGTTCCAAGTAAAACCCTTTTTTGGTTCGAGGTAGAACCATTTTGGGTTCCATGTAGAAGCCTCTTGTGGAAAGGGTTCAACATGGAAACCAAAATGGTTCTACTTGGAAGCAAAAGGGTTCTACCTGGGACCAACAAGGGTTCTTCAAAGGGTTCTCCTATGGGGACAGCCGAAGAACCCTTTCAGGTTCTAGATAGTACCTTTTCTTCTAAGAGTGTACAGTGAATCCAGACTGTTGTCAATAATTTGGAAAAACATTTTGAACAATTGCAACGATTTGGCAGCGGTGGCTCGGCTGTGGTAATGTAGTGTAGTGTATACTCACGCTTTGTGCACCGCTGCGATCCAGAGGCCTTGCTCCATCCATGACAGCACTGCCCTCCACAGACATTCACCCTGCAATAACACCCAGAGACACACAGAGAGAAAGAGAGAGCACTGTCACACACACAAGACCAACTCATACTGGCTAAAACTCACACACTGGTGGTTCTAGTGACCCACCTGTGCCGCCAAGCCTGGGCCAGATCTGGTATTAGGGGCCTCCTTTCATTGGAGGTAAAGCTGGGCACCCCTAGCCCGGTGGCCCCTGCTGAGAGTGTGGGAATGTCCCCACTAATCATACATCTGAGAGTGCTGCAACTAGGACCCTGCAAATTGAGGTCATGCTCCTGAACACAACAGGATATGGGCCATTTTGTTTTATTATATAGTTTCCTTTGAGGATAGTACTTTAAATTGGCTGTTTTAGTTTCTGTCTCTACTGAGTGGATGTTAAGACATGTATTTTGTATCAACTTGAAAGTTGTGAACAAAGTTCATTATTGACACATTACATTCATTGGTCTAAATGTCTGAAACAAGTACAGTATTGTATGTTGTTTTAATTTGTCAGAAATATGATCAAATAGCTACCTGAATCAAATTGAATATAGAATGTATTGTAGTTACAGACTATTTATTTAATAATGCACAGTGAGTGTACAAAACATTAGGAAACACCTGCTCTTTCCATGACATAGATTGAATCCAGGTGAAAGCAATGATCCCTTATTGATGTCACCTGTTAAATCCACTTCAATCATTGTAGATGAAGGGGAGGACACCGGTTAAAGGAGGATTTTTAAGCCTTGAGACGACTGAGATGTGGATTGTGTATGTGTGCCATTCAGAGCGTGAATGAGCAAGACAAAATATTGAAGTGCCTTTGAATGGAGTATGGTAGTAAGTACCAGGCGCACTGGTGTGAGTGTGTTAAGAATGGCAATGCAGCTGATTTTTCCATACTCTAAAACAGCAAGCTCCCGCGCTCAGGTCTGTTCAACGCTGGTCCGACCAATCTGATTCCACGCTTCAAGACTGCTTCGATCACGTGGATTGGGATATGTTCCGCATTGCGTCCAACAACAACATTGACGAATACGCTGATTCGGTGAGCGAGTTCATTAGAAAGTGCATTGACGATGTCGTACCCACAGCAACGATTAAAACATTCCCAAACCAGAAACCGGGGATTGATGGCAGCATTCGAGTGAAACTGAAAGCGCGAACCACTGCTTTTAACCAGGGCAAGGTGACCGGAAACATGACCGAATACAAACAGTGTAGCTATTGCGGTATGTGGCAGGGTCTACAGTCAATCACGGATTACAAAAAGAAAACCAGCCCGTCGCGGACCAGGATGTCTTGCTCCCAGACAGACTAAATAACTTTTTTGCTCGCTTTGAGGACAATACAGTGCCACTGACACGGCCCGCTACCAAAACCTGCGGGCTCTCCTTCACTGCAGCCGAGGTGAGTAAAACATTTAAACGTGTTAACCCTCACAAGGCTGCAGGCCCAGACGGCATTACCAGCCGCGTCCTCAGACCATGCGCAGACCAGCTGGCTGGTGTGTTTAAGGACATATTCAATCAATCCTTATCCCAGTCTGCTGTTCCCACATGCTTCAAGAGGGCCACCATTGTTCCTGTTCCCAAGAAAGCTAAGGTAACTGAGCTAAACGACTACCGCCCCGTAGCACTCACTAGTCAAGGACCATATCACCTCCACCCTACCTGACACCCTAGACCCACTCCAATTTGCTTACCGACCCAATAGGTCCACAGACGACGCAATCGCAACCACACTGCACACTGCACACTGCCCTAACCTATCTGGACAAGAGGAATACCTATGTGAGAATGCTGTTCATCGACTACAGCTCAGCATTTAACACCATAGTACCCTCCAAACTTGTCATCAAGCTCGAGACCCTGGGTCTCGACCCCGCCCTATGCAACTGGGTCCTGGACTTCCTGACGGGCTGAAGGCTGAAGAAATTTGGCTTGTCACCAAAAGGACTCACAAACTTCTACAGATGCACAATCGAGAGCATCCTGTCGGGCTGTATCACCGCCTGGTACGGCAACTGCTCCGCCCACAACAGTAAGGCTCTCCAGAGGGTAGTGAGGTCTGCACAGCGCATCACCGGGGGCAAACTACCTGCCCTCCAGGATACCTACACCACCCGATGTCACAGGAAGGCCATAAAGATCATCAAGGACAACAACCACCCGAGCCACTGCCTGTTTACCCCGCTATCATCCAGAAGGCGAGGTCAGTACAGGTGCATCAAAGCAGGGACCGAGAGACTGAAAAACAGCTTCTATCTCAAGGCCATCAGACTGTTAAACAGCCACCACTAACATTTAGTGGCCGCTGCCAACATACTGACTCAACTCCAGCCACTTTAATAATGGGAATTGATGGAAATTATGTAAAAATGTATCACTAGCCACTTTAAACAATGCCACTTAATATAATGTTTACATACCATACATTACTCATCTCATATGTATATGTATATACTGTACTCTATATCATCTACTGCATCTTGCCATCTTTATGTAATACATGTATCACTAGCCACTTTAAACTACGCCACTTTATGTTTACATACCCTACATTACTCATCTCATATGTATATACTGTAATCTATACCATCTACTGCATCTTGCCTATGCCGTTCTGTACCATCACTCACTCATATATCTTTATGTACATATTCTTTATCCCTTTACACTTGAGTGTATAAGGTAGTAGTTGTGGAATTGTTAGGTTAGATTACTTTTTGGTTATTACTGCATTGTCGGAACTAGAAGCACAAGCATTTCGGTACACTCGCATTAACATCTGCTAACCATGTGTATGTGACATATAAAATTTGATTGATTACTCAACAGTTTCTCATGTGTATCAAGAATGGTCCACCACCAAAACAGACAACTTGACAAAACTGTGGGAAGCTTGAGTGAACACGGGCCAGCATCCCTGTGGAATACTTTCGACACCTTGTAGAATCCATGCCCTGACGCATTGAGGCCTTTCTGAGAGCAAATGGGGGTGCAACTCAATATTAGAAAGGTGTTCCTAATGTTTTGTACACTCAGTGTATATTTAACAACCCTAAGACCATGCTGTATGATCATGTTGATGATAGTGAATGTTGTAGGCCAGTCTTATAGCAAGTTCCTTTACCAGGTGCCAGGCATGCCTATACTGTAGGCTACTATACAGTAAGTTGACCCAACAACATTATATATTTTATAACAGACCACCTTGCCATCCAAGAGGATAAGTAGCCAATAGTCATTCACTGTTCTGTAACATCAACTATTTTTCAGAGACCCGCAGGTTATCTTACCCTGACATTTTCATTTGGTGACTCTGTTGAACGTTGTGGCTGGTGCGCCGAATGACTTGCTGATGCTGCGTAAACTGTGTGTCCTGGCGAAGCGGGGTCGGGTTCGCTTGGTTACCCATCCTGCGGGTTCGGACCTGGCCACTGTAACTGGCCGAGAGCTCCACATTGTAGGCATGGGGCTGTCCCGTGGCACCGGAGCGCGAAGAGATGGAACTCACATGTACTCTGTCCGTCCCGCTCGGTCCTGGCTGCAACACGTAGTATCTCCTAAAGCCACTCTGATCCGTGGACACAAATGCCGGTGAAATGAATAAACCTATAGAAAATAATAGGTCCCATCTGATCCAAGCCATATCCACTCCGTATCCGCGTAAAGACAATATACTTTTTTGGAAACTTTATAATAAATTCCTTGAAGGTCCGTATCTGGAAAATAAAAACTTCTGTAACTTTATAGCAAGTAAAACAGTTATATATCCCTGAGTATATTTGTCTATGCTTCGCCTTTCAACCCGAATTAAAAACAAGAACTAAAACGTAGGCTTAATTTTAAAAAGTAAAAAATAAAAGAGGGCATGTAAAAACCTGAATATGGGTCTAAAACGGAATAAAGCACTGCTTTATCTCTGCGCAGGGTAGGGGGGAGCTGGGCAGCAGATGTTACGGCTGCTATGGCTACGTTTGTGCAATACTTTACCCTGCAGATGCGATTGAAAACTCTTTAAAAAGTTTCACTGTGTAAGGGCAGGAGTTAGTGTCAGAACTGAACAGCCAATCTCCGGCAGACATGACGTCAGGAGTGGGACGCTTATTGGAACAAACTTGTGGGGCTGAACCCTAAAATAAATGTTTGGAGTGGCGTAGTGTTCATATAGTCGCCAAAGACCTAAAGAAAATCTATTCCTGAAGATGCATAAACTGTGCTGTCGGCAGGAGCGCGAGCTCATCAAAGTGACAGAAGACATAAACCTTGTTGTCCAGCAAGTTCATGAGTGATAAGAGTATAAATACACGCTTATAAGAATGACACGTTATAAACAATCAATAAGCCACGTGTAATGTGTAATACTTTGGAATACTAATGTGTCAAGTTTCTTAACTCATATTTATAAATAACAAATATTTATTTAAAGTACATGCTGTCAGAGTGCTCTACATCATTGTTACTTCGGTTCCATACACTCCCGCATAAATCAGATATGAACTACCATGCGACATGCGTCATAAACTATAGTCAAGTAATTCATAAAGCCATGTGCGCACCATTATTCATCCAACAACCCACGAGTTGACCACAGTTGCGCAGCGGGCCATTCCTGGTGCGATTCTAATTTTTTATGCTTATCCCTAGTTACTGTCCTCCTACACTGCAGAATTACCAGCGACCCCTTGGTAAATTGTTCAGCAGTGACTCATTATTCCATTGAAGACTGCAGGGGATATTCCAGTACAGGAGTGAGTTCATTGAAGACGTACTATAGCGCACATACAGTGGTTTTGAGGACCTCCACCCAGATCAACATAAGCCCCATGAAGTCATTGTGTGTGCTTTGGAAAACATACAAAGTAGAATTAGGTCTGACGTTGGCTCTCTGAGTGGTACCTAATTGTTTTCTTAAAACCTCTATGTCACCCATTGAAGTTTTAAGTGGGTGGATACTTGATACAGTGGTGTCATACACTTATTAATAGATTTTAAAAAGGCCACAAGACTCTTCCCTCCAGAATGTGAGGGAAAGGGGGGACAGTCATGAAACGTTGCTCTGAATTTGAAACACAAGGGGTGATGGTAACCAGAGCTCAGTGTCTGTGGAGCCCCATCTTCTGAGAAGGGGACAGATATGTGGCGAAAGACAGGGCGGGGCGCATGCGTAATCACCAATGATGCTATTTGAAAAAGCTGGGCAGAAATGCAATCCTCCAGTCACTGATTACATCTGGCTCAGCCTCATGTGCCAGGAGATCACATCTGACCAGGAAACTGTCATCCAGGATGATCAAGGACAGAAGAGTCAGAAATGAATATATGCACTCACTACTTACTGTATTTAAGTCACTCTGGATGTGTAAGATGCTTCTGGAAAAGATTGAAGTCATAGTAAGACTGTGGGAAGGTACCAACATAGACATGCACAAGTTGTATGTAAAATGTGAATGTTGGGGTCTTTGTTCCAGTGAGCTTTCAGGTCACACATTTTCTATAAAGAATGTTATTCTTCTGAAAAAGGCTCCGATTAACCTTTTCTAATTAAGTCCTCGCCCTAGGTCGTCCTGACCAAAAACTGCTCATAGCGATGATCAGTTCCTTACTGTTAATTCATACAACTCAATGAATAACACGAAAGGTGATGTCATTTCGGTGTTCCTCATTGGCAATGAGCTCACCAGCGAACTTCAGCTGCTGTTGGAACTTTATGAGGATGTTGTCAGGTTGTCACTGGGAAACACCAGGAATGTTGAAAAGAAACAGGAGGCTGAGGCTGAACAAGCATTTTGTTTCCCTGCTTCAAAGGGAGGCCTCTCCAAACATATGTCATGGCAGCAAATCAGTGTAATGATGTTTGTCATGAATATTTATGACTATATTATCCCTGTGTCTGCTGGATCTATGATGTAAGGGTGTATGATAGTAAATAATGACAACACACTCGTAATGACCCTTATTTCACATTTTTATTAAATTACTGACATTTTGGGCCAGAAATCTGGTTCTGATCGAGTGGTTTGGTATGCAAACAAATTGTGTGATGAAAAACTGTGGAAAAGATGGAATGTATACATACAGTATACTTAAGGGTGATGCACACTTCCTTCCCAATCCAGAAATTATCGCCAAATCGGAAAAAAACGAATAACATTCATGAAAGACGACTACAGCTTTGACATAACACATCTACTCGTATGAAAGTCATTTTCTCCTTTATCAGTCACCCACACTGTGGGCCTTTACTTCAAAGCAAGGCAGAGACAGTCCTTGATAAAGAGGCATAGGCAAAGAAAAAACCTGTACGATAGCAATAAAACAATAAGTATGATAAAACGAAGGCAATGTCAAGGTCATTTTCCTTTCGGAGAGAAAACCCATGAGGAGAAGATAGTAGGATCGCTGTCTGTAGCCCCGGAGCATGATGATGAGTTAGCTGTGCAGAGTCTGTTCTTCTTCCATGGTGTCTGTTCTGTGTGAGCGAGGCGAGGTGGGATGACACTTTCATGGCCCACTGCTTCCCTGGTGATGAGTGTGTCCACACTCTCCTGTTGTGCGTCTCTGCACCGCTCTTATATTTGGCCCACATGCTTACATTTCTCATCTGCAAAGCTCTCACTGCGCCTGGGGGAGTCCGGCTTTGGGGGGGGGGGAGTGGGTTATGACTAGTACATACTAACAATAAGGCAAGCATGGTTCTATGATCATAAAGCTTCATCTTTGTACAATGTATGATTGTACACATTTTGTGATTTCTTTAGATTCCGTAGAGTTCATAACATGATTGAGCTAGCAATTCCTCAACCATGCTTTACACAACAAATAGCACATACCTCAAAGGGGAACTATACAAAATTACACATTGTACATACAAATGTATCCAGTTAAGTAATTCCTTTTTTAACAGTCACATGAGCTGTAAAAGCATGTAAAGTCTACTTCGCAAGAAAGAGGGTGATGGGTGAAGGTCCCCTGACAGCGTCCCTTGTAGCTATGTCTGCTCTTGGACACGTTTGCTGTAGGAGGTCTTTAGAGTCTTTAGAGGTGTGTCTATAGCGAGGCATTCATGCTGATTCTCTGCCCAGCAAACCACTTTGATCCTGTAGCTCCGTGATAAGCTGCTCAAGCTCTTTGACACCCTCACTCAGGTAGCCATGGGTCTCGCCAGTTGCGACATCTGCGTGCAGTTGCTGAGGAGAAACGGTTTAAAAGAAATACAATTACTACATTTGGTTAGAAGTTAACGCAAGAAACAATGCGAGGTCAGTGATGTAGTAATGACTGGATGTGAGCAGTCCGATACATCTGTGTGATGTGGTGGGGTGCTGGCATGAAAGCCAAGTGTTTTGTAGTGTACCTTCGCTTTGGTGGCGAGATGAATGGAGAACAACATCTGCAATGACTCCTGGGGGTTACACTTCTTTTTACTACAGCTGAGGGTCACTGTGAACACATACATGTGAGAAATAGAGACCGAAGATACCTATTAGAACGTAAATATTTGTGATTAAAAGACAGAGCACGTAAGTTGTGTATTAAAATGAGTGATTGCTATAGGGAGAGACACCCAGCCATCATGCATGGGGTACCATGGAGGGGTCAGGAGGGGAGCGATCAGGGGTTTCTGGTTCAGGGTCCAGGGGCCATGGCCCTGCCTGCCCTGGTGAGACACTGTGGCACCAAGGACCTATGCATGACTAACAGGTCCCATATAGACACAGGCGTTGAGGAGAGGAGTCATTTCTCCTGGGACTGGTTAATGAGGGCTCCACCTCCCTCAGGGTGATTTCTCAGGCCTGCAGTCAGTGACTCCGTTCAGTGGGTTTCATCTCGTTACGCCGAAAGACACTTCACCGTTCACCCCCGCCGTGACAGGCCTGGCAGCTCGCAAATAAATCATTCGACCAAAACCTTTTCCCACAATGCCTGTTTAATCACCCCTGTGATCACTGTCCGAGATAACGTGATCAAAATGTCCTCTGTAACGCCTCTATTTACTTTTTCAGAGGACATCACAGTGAATATTTATTCAGCGGGATGAAACACCATTCATTTATTTTGTAGAATTGTACCAATTTCGACAAACACCTTATCTATGGTAGCTATGATCCACACAAAATGATGAATAAAGCTCAGAAGAATCTGTTATTCTGTGCCGCTTTGAAAAACATACCAACACAAAGCCATGTTCCAGAGACCAGTGAGGATATTGATAGGCTATTTCCCCATCGCCGCAGTTTTTATTTCTGGTGTTTACCCAACACCTTATCTTCTTCTTGCACATGAAGGGAAAACAAGCGGCGGTCTCTTCTACTCTATCTGAGCGACACCTTTTCCCTGTATGGTCTTCTTCAGCCGCGACAACGCGAAAGGTCAAAACAGCATGATTTATGGATGAGGACCTCTTCTGCTCTACCCTCCTCGTTCTCATCACTTTATTTTTTCGCATCCCTCTCAGCTCTGTGGATGAAGTGTCTAGGCCCATCATAGAGGTTACAAAGCTGAGTTGAGTGAGGGGGCTGTGGTAGAGGGGGCACTCTACCACAACCTGTATCTCTTTATAAAGCGTTGTGCTTTTCTGAAGGACACAGTGGCAGCATATTGGAGGGTTTCGGGATTCACACCACAACCTGTGTGTGTGTGTGTGTGTGTGTGTGTGTGTGTGTTTGTGTGTAATGAAGTATATGTGTGGGGTGTAAGGTATGTGTGTGTGTGAGGGACAAGGTGTGTGACCTGAGTGAAGATGAGCCCTAGCGACAGCATCAACCTCAGAGATGTGTTGGAGAATGCACATTGCTATTCCTCCCGTGTTGCCCCGGTGCCCTGACTCCCTCTGATGTTTAATTCAAAACAGCATCCAGCTGTAATGAAAAACCTGGGGATTTTTGAGATTAACAACTTTATTGAAGTTCTTCTATAGGACACTCTCCTCCATCCTTCCTGCTGTCTCCATCTCCCAACCCCTTTGCCTCCACACTAACTCGCAGAGTAATTGTTTGGATCTCGATTGCGTTTCGCAGAGGGCAAGACGGATTTGTTCCGTCTTATTTTTACTCTTCTTGTGGCTGCCATCGATCATATCTCCTCCCCGCGCGGCCTGACGCAAAGACCTGCAGGAGACTTGACATTAAGCGTGATGAGTGTTCCGTGTGTGTCGAAGAAACGTGTGTGGGGGGATGAGATGTGTGTATGTATAGGGGCAGGGAGTTAGACACTCACCGTTGGCCAGATCTATGGCTCTCTTTATAACCTCCTTGAAGGTCCCGGTGTCTTTCTCCCAGCCTCTGGCCTGCACCTCACAGCGATGGGCCTTGGACAGGAAATGCAACGCCTGCCACGCAAACAGACACACACAAGAAAATGCATGAAAAACAATTATCCCTCCAACACATAGAATGCTGTGGCCTAGCATTTTTTTTTTTTAAATCAAATATTGTCACATACCATAAAGCCTGACCAAGCTGCTGGCCACATCAAGCCATCTGGTTTATAATGAATACAAAGTAAACATATTTAATGAATAAAACAATTAACAGAAGTCATCGCTGTGGCATGACTGGCCTATGGGAGGGGGGAAATAGCAGTGGAAAGACGAGTGGAATGACAAATAACATGCCAGTGCTAAGGGTCTTTGGGTCACACTAACTCACACTAAGGATATGATCAGGGTGGGAAATAAACATTTTGGTCCACCAGCCACTGTGGTAGGTACATTTAAAAAAATATGGCTTATTATAATAACTCAGGACTAACAGTGCCTAAAATTAACACCCACTACCTGCCAAATGCGGGTAGATTTAGGCATTGGCATTAAATTTCAGTCAAGGGGAAGGTTTACTATTTTTTTTTTAATTAGTCCAGGGGAGGGTCATGTAATTTGTAATTGATGAAACGTCAATATTTCTCCGTGTTTTAGAATTTGTTGCTTATTAGGCCATACAGTGCCTTCAGAAAGTATTCATACCCTCAACTTATTCCACATTTTCTTGTGTTACAGACTGAATTGAAAATGGATGAAATAGCTTTTTTCCCTTCTCACCCATCAACACGCAATACCCCATAAACGACAAAGTGAAAACATGTTTTTAGAAATGTATTGAAAATGAAATACAGAAATATATCATTAATATAAGTATTCATAACCCTGAGTCAATACATGTTAGAATCACCTTTGGCAACGATTACAGCTGTGAGTCTTTCTGGGTAAGAGTCTTTCTGGGTAAGTATCTAAGAGCTTTGCACACCTGGATGGTATAATATTTGCCCATTATTCTTTAAAAAATTCTTCATGCTCTGTCAAGTTGGTTGTTGATCATTTCTAGACAGCCATTTTCAAGACTTGCCATAGATTTTTCAAGATGATTTACGTCAAAACTGTAACTAGGCTACTCAGGAACATTCAATGTCCTTGTGTTTTAGGTTATTGTCCTGTTGAAAGGTGAATTATTCTCCCAGTGTCTGGTGGAAAGCAGACAACCAGGTTTTCCTCTTGGATTTTGCTCAGTTTCTTTTAATCCTAAAAAAAACCTCACTAGTCCTTTCCGATGACAAGCATACACATAATGTAATGCAGCCAACAACATGCTTAAAAATATGAAGAGCGGTACTCAGTAATGTGTTGTTGGATTTGCCCCAAACATAACGCTTCGTATCGAAGACAAAGTTAATTTCTTTGCCACATTTTTTGCAGTTATACTTTAGTGCCTTATTGCAAACAAGATGCATGTTTTGGATTTTTTACAATTCTGTACAGGCGTCCTTTTCACTCTGATATTTAGCTTAGTATTGTGGAGTAACTACAATGTTGTTGATCCATCCTCAGTATTCTCCTATCACGGCCATTAACCTCTAACTGTTTTGAAGTCACCATTGGCCTCATGGTGAAATCCCTGAGCGGTTTCCTTCCTCTCCGGCAACTGAGTTAGGAAGGACGCCTGTATCTTTGTGACTGGGTGTATTGACACACCATAGAAAGTGTAATTAATAACTTCATAATTCTCAAAGGGACATTCAATGTTATTTAAAAAATTATTTTTTTTACCCTTCTACCAATAGGTGCCCTTCTTTGCGAGGAATTTGAAAATCTCATTGGTCTTTGTCGTTGAATCTGTGTTTGAAATTTACTGGTCGACCGAGGGAACTTACTGATAATTGTCTTCATTTTAATTAGACTTTAACAACAAGAGGGCTTTGTGTTTGAGCCTATTTCTTCCTATTTAAGAAATAAAAGGTAGGCCTATATGTTTGACAGATGGAATTAGGCTATAGGCTGCTATATCCATAGATTTGTCAGTCAATTCCTCCACTCGCCATGAACTCTTTAAATAACAGGCCTCCACTGACACGGAGATAGGCTAAGCTAAAACCAAGACACAAATTGAGGGTTTATGCCATAGGCCTACCTTTCATTAAAGAAAATGTCAAAAAAGCACAGCCAGATAGCTTACGATTAAGAAAATAAAACTGATCTGATTATATAAAGTGATTAATAACAGCGCTTTGGCCTGTGATGCTTTATGTTACAAACAAGCTGTAAAATACCCGGGAAAGACATTATGGGGATACTGTACCATTGTTTAGTTTCTTTGACATTCAGAGGCAGAGCTATAGTCGAGGAAACAAAAAATAGACTTTGGGGAAAGAGGGATACCTAGGTCAGTTGTAGAATTAAATGCCTTCAACTGAAATGTGTATTCTGCACTTAATCCAACCCCTCTGAATCAGAGAGATGCGGGGGGCTGCCATCCACGTCTTCAGCGCCCGGGGAACAGTTGGTTAACTGCCTTGCTCAGGGGCAGAACGACAGATTTTTACCTTGTCAACTCGTTGATTCGATCCAGCAACCTTTCGGTTACTGTCCCAACGCACTAACCACTAGGCTACCTGCCGCCCCAGCTTGGGAAGTAATCGAATTCTGTCACTATCAATTGATTAAGCTATTCACTTTCTGTACAATAGAAGATGTTTAAACCCAGACAGCTTTTAGGGAAACACTTGTGACCTCCTCGTTGGGTTAAGCCACGGAAATAAGAGTAGCCAGCTGTTAAAGCTTACATTTTTCTGCATCGGTAGGCCTACTCTGTCTGGGGTGTAAAGGTAGGCCTAACTTTTCTAAGTATCATGCTCAGATGATGTCTCAGATGTAATTATTTGCAAACAAGACACACGGATTTGGCATTGGAGAAATATGATAAGATGAACACAGACCTCTCTCTGTGTCCATTCTGAGCCTGTACATTTCGGGTAATTTGTGCGGTGTTAAAAAAGATTCCCCGGGAGGTCCGTGGGGCGACGCACAATTGGGCTAGCGTCGTCCGGGTTAGGGAGGGTTTGGCCGGTAGGGATATCCTTGTCTCATCGCGCTCCAGCGACTCCTGTGGCGGGCCGGGCGCAGTGCGCGCTAACCAAGGGGGCCAGGTGCACGGTGTTTCCTCCGACACATTGGTGCGGCTGGCTTCCGGGTTTTAGTGCGGCTTGGTTGGGTTGTGCTTCGGAGGACACGTGGCTTTCGACCTTCGTCTCTCCCGAGCCCGTACGGGAGTTGTAGCGATGAGACAAGATAGTAATTACTAGCGATTGGATACCACGAAAATTGGGGAGAAAAGGGGATAAAAAAAAATAAAAAAGATTCCGCTAATATGTAAAATGGCGAAGAATTGCATGAAATTTGTATTAAAAGGCTATTTTCTTTCCTGACCTGTAAGTACGATGACAGATTCATGCAATGCTTTTACTATTAAGGAGATCTTTCCACCCCTACTCTTGTCCACGGTGGTCTGCGAAACCACAACCTTCTGGCCCGCAGCCCTGTGCTCTATAAAAATTCCTGCATTGCCATGTAACGCTTACAAGTTGAAGAACAGTTTCTAAAACTGCATATCTAAGGCTCTGGTCTGTCCAATAAGTGAGGGTAAACGGTAGACATATTCTCTGCTATCCACTTTGTTTAAATTATTATTCTTGGTATAGGGAAGGGTCATTTTGTTTCTTTTTTCAAGAGTTCAGGGAGGGTTTAGGTAAAATATATTTTGCTTAAGGGAGGGCCATCCATTTTCATTTCAGAGGTCTGTATTATAAATAACGTTCACTCCCCTAAGAATGTCCAATTCACCAGCCACGTTGGCAGGTGGTCACACTCAGGGCTATACATTATGAGCATTCCATAAAAGTAGTCAAGTATGGGCATATGTGCAAGTTGTGATTTATAGCAAAAGAAATGCTGCAGTAGCTGTTTTCAAAGTATTTCTGCCTTTTTGTTTCATATTTGGTAATGCACAAAGAAATCTGAATCCTAACGTTAACTTATCCCACCTTCCGCAGCCATACTGCCTGTCTTGAGTGGCTGTGAGCACTGAGGGATGTGCTGAAAGATTCATTTTTAGAAGCAATGGGCACAGGTATACATGTTGGTCTAATTAATTCTAAAGTCTACTACAGTGAGACTTTGTTCTCGTGTTTCTTGGCTAGTTACACTGTTTTGCTCACAAGCTAGGTTGCTTTTCAATGTGTGAGTTTGCTTGCGCTGCTAGCAAAAAGAGACATCTTCGGTCTCTACAAATCTCAGATTGCTATGTCTTCCTAGCAGCAGACAGTTTCAGCAAACTTAAACAAACATTGAAAAACAACCTAGCGTGTGAACGAAACACTATAACTGGCTAATAAACACGAGGACAAAGTCACACTTTAGTAGCTTTTCTTTATAATTTGACCAACTTCTACATGTGGCCTTTGTATGAAGGGAAAAAAACTGTCTCATCAACAAATAGGAGCCATCTATCACCGTGTGGCTAAGTGCAACACCATTAGTCACCAATGTCTATCAGTTACTAATGAGCCTATAAATAGCTTATTAACAGGCGCAAAGTCCATTAGAATAATTACTTTTCCCCCCTCTCCTCAGAGCACATACAGTAAGTATATTTCATGTGTGGTGTTTGCACAGCTAAATGTCAAGGGATGTTAGGGGAATGTTAAGGGGGCCTACTAACTCGTTGTCACCAGGCCTGGTGCTCTGTCTGTCTCCATACAGCAGGGCGTATTGACGCCAGATCTCAGCGTCGGTGCTACAGCGGGACGTGCGCGACCCAGGAGCTCCTGGACCTTGGCCCGCAGTGACGAGGCCTGGACGCCATGGTTATCCGTCATGTCCTGCACCACCGCCCGCACCAGGATCTCTAGAATCTGGAACAGAGAACAGGGACGAGTGGGAATTTGAATGGAGCACTACTTTGGTTTGCAGTGAGAGAGGAGTCAGAAAGGGTGGAGTGACTACTTTTGTCGAAATCGAAGAGAAAGTGGTGGGTGGTTTGGTGTGTGAACCTGACCACACTGGCTTGAATTACATATGTCCTCTCTCAACATAGGCCAGTTGGGTTTCCTCAATGTCTCGTGGCTGCGTCATCCTCTGTTTCTAGTTTGGTGACTGCCATCTGAGTAGGAGAGTATTTCACACTGATGCTTTCCGCACTTGGTTTCAATTTCACGTCACACCCACTCAAATGCAATACGATAGGGACTGAGACTGGAATATCAACACTGGGCAGAATTTATCTGGCTTGTTTTCCATTGTCTCAATGGAAATGTATGCATAGTCACGATCATCACGCAGTACAATTAAAAAAAGTGACAGGGCAGAGCAATGCCAGATTTGAAAATATGACCTCACCC
Source organism: Salvelinus fontinalis (assembly GCF_029448725.1). NCBI lineage: Eukaryota > Metazoa > Chordata > Actinopteri > Salmoniformes > Salmonidae > Salvelinus > Salvelinus fontinalis. The sequence continues at coordinate 26,043,799 of NC_074665.1, forward strand.
TCTTTTACATATTTTAATTAAATACTTTCCCATATGAATAATAAAATGATTTCATCATCAGCACACTGAAAACAAATAATTAAGTTAGAAAGCAACACACACCACTCACACACAGGCATGTAATAGTCATTCCTATATTGAACAAAAATATAAACATAAAATATAAATGCAATATGGAACAATTTCAAAGATGTTACTGAGTTACAGTTCTTTTTTTCTTTTTTATCAGTCAATTGAAATAAATAAATTAGGCCCTAATCTATGAATTTCACATGACTGGCAGGAGTGCAACCATTGGTGGGCCAGGCCCACCCATGGGCTCTAGTCTAAAGTCTAAAGAAGGCCAGCATCCCGGAGTAGCCTCTTCACTGTTGACGTTGAGACTGGTGTTTTGTGGGTACTATTTAATGAAGCTGCCAGTTGAGGACTTGTGAGGCGTCTGTTTCTCAAACTAGACACTCATGTACTTGTCCTCTTGCTCAGTTGTGCACCGGGGCCTCCCACTCCTCTTTCTATTATGGTTAGAGCCAGTTTGCTGTTCTGGGAAGGGAGTAGTACACAGCGTTGTACGGGATCTTCATTTTCTTGGCAATTTCTCGCATGGAATAGCCTTCATTTCTCAGATCAAGAATAGACTGACGAGTTTCAGAAGAAAGTTCTTTGTTTCTGGCCATATTGACCCTGTAATCGAACCCACAAATGCTGATGCTCCAGATACTCAACTAGTTAAAAGGCGGCCAGTTTTATTGCTTCTTTAATGAGAACAACAGTTTAAAGCTTTGCTAACATAATTGCAAAAGGGTTATCACTCATGTATTCCAATGGCACGTTGTGTTAGCTAATCCAAGTTCATCATTTTAATTGATCAATTAAAATGATGAACTTGGATTAGCTAACACAACGTGCCATTGGAACACAGGAGTGATGGTTGCTGATAATGGGCCTCTGTACGCCTACGTAGATAATCCATTAAAAAAAATGTATTGGCCGTTTCCAGCTACAATAGTCATTTACAACATTAACCATGTCTACACTGTATTTCTGATCAATTTGATGTTATTTTAATGGACAAAAATGTGCTTCATTATCAAAGACAAGGACATTTCTAAGTGACCCCAAACTTTTGAACGGTAGTGTGTGTGTGTGTGTATATATATATATATACACACAAAAATAATAATGTGTCCCTGAACAAAGGGGGGGGGGATCAAAATCAAATGTATCAGTCAGTATCTGGTGTGGCCATCAGCTGCATTAAGTACTGCAGTGCATCTCCTCCTCATGGACTGCACCAGATTCGCCAGTTCTTGCTGTGAGATGTTACCCCACTCTTACACCAAGGCACATGCATGTTCCCGGACATTTCTTGGGAGAATGGCCCTAGCCCTCACCACAACGGACCATCCACCTTCAAATCGATCCCGCTACAGAGTACAGGCCTCGGTATAACGCTCAAACCTTCGACAATAAAGGCATACCACCCTGCATACCACTGCTGGCTTGCTTCTGAAGCTAAGCAGGGTTGGTCCTGGTCAGTCCCTGGATGGGAGACCAGATGCTGCTGGAAGTGGTGTTGGAGGGCCAGTAGGAGGCACTCTTTCCCCTGGTCTAAAAAATATCCCAATGCCCCAGGGCAGTGATTGGGGACACTGTCCTGTATAGGGTGCCGTCTTTCGGATGGGACGTTAAACGGGTGTCCTGACTCTCTGAGGTCATTAAAGATCCCATGGCACTTATCGTAAGAGTAGGGGTGTTAACCCCGGTGTCCTGGCTAAATTACCAATCTGGCCCTCAAACCATCATGGTCACCTAATAATCCCCAGTTTACAATTGGCTCATTCATCCCCCTCCTCTCCCCTGTAACTATTCCCCAGGTCGTTGCTGCAAATGAGAACGTGTTCTCAGTCAACTTACCTGGTAAAATAACGGTAAAAATAAAAAAATAAAAAAAAATAAAAAAATCCAACCATCACCCCTGGTGAGACAAAACCGCGACTCATCACCGAAGAGCACTTTTTGCCAGTCCTGTCTGGTCCAGCGACAGTGGGTTTGTGCCCATAGGCGACATTGTTGCCGGTGATGTAAGGCAGGTCCTCACCAGACAACAGGCCTACAAGCCCTCAGTCCAGCCCAACTCAGCCTATTGCAGACAGTCTGAGCACTGATGGAGGGATTGTGCGTTCCTGGTGTATCTCGGGCAGTTGTTGTTGCCATCCTGTACCTGTCCCGCAGGTGTGATGTTTGGATGTACCGATCCTGCGCAGGTGTTGTTACACGTGGTCTGCCACTGCGAGGACAAACAGCTGTGTGTCCTGTCTCCCTGTAGCGCTGTCTTTGGTGTCTCACAGTACGGACATTGCAATTTATTGCCTTGGCCACATCTGCAGTCCTCATGCCTCCTTGTAGCATGCCTAAGGCACGTTCAAGCAGATGAGCAGGGACCCTGGGCATCTTCCTTTTGGTGTTTTTCAGAGTCAGTAGAAAGGCCTCTTTAGTGTCCTAAGTTTTCATAACTGTGACCTTAATTGCCTACTGTCTGTAAGCTGTTAGTGTCTTAACAACCGTTCCACAGGTGCATGTTCATTAATTGTTTATGGTCCATTGAACAAGTACAGGAAACAGTGTTTAAACTCTTTGCAATGAAGATCTGTGAAGTTATTTGGATTTTTACGAATTATCTTTGAAAGACAGGGTCCTGAAAAAGGGATGTTTCTTTTTCTGCTGAGTTAAAAAAAAAAAATATATATATATAACTCAGTTTCACAATTCCTGACATTTAAGCCAAGTAAAAATTCCCTGTCTTTGGTCAGTTAGGATCACCACTTTATTTTAAGAATGTGAAATGTCAGAATAATAGTAGAGAAGGATTTATTTCAGCTTTTATTTCTTTCATCACATTCCCAGTGGGTCAGACGTTCACATACACTCAATTAGTATTTGGTAGCGTTGCCTTTACATTGTTTAACTTGGGTCAAATGTTTCGGGTAGCCTTCATCAAATACTATACCACTCCAATACCTTGACTTTGTTGTCCTTAAGCCATTTTGCCACAACTTTGGAAGTACGCTTGGGGTCATTGTCCATTTGGAAGACCCATTTGCGACTAAGTTTTAACTTCTTGACTATTGTCTTGAGATGTTGCTTCAATATATCCACACAATTTTCCTTCCTCATGACGCCATCTATTTTGTGAAGTGCACCAGTCCCTCCTACTGTCACGATCGTGTGGTGGATTGACAGACCAAAATGCAGCAGTTGGAAAATAAGCCATCTTCTTTTATTAAACAACACGAAGATGAACACGACACAAAAACACTTTAACAAAACAACAAAATAACAAAACGACCGTGAAGCTACAAACGTTGTGCACATACAAACAGGCTACAAACGTTCTTACATAGACAATTACCCACAATTAATGAGAGCCTATGGCTACCCTAAATAAGGCTCCCAATCAGAGACAACCGACATCAGCTGTCTCTAATTGGGAACTCATTCAGGTAACCATAGACTCTTCTAGATCACTCACCAACATAGACAACGCTAGACCTCTACACTAAACACAAAACCATATTTTACACCCCATAACCCCTTTACCAAATAAACATCCAAAACCAACAAAACATAAACATTACCCATGTCACACCCTGACCTAACTAAAATAATCAAGAAAACAAAGAATAATAAGGCCAGGGCGTGACATAACCCCCCCCTTGAGGCGCGAACTCCGGGCGCACCATACACAGTCTAGGGGAGGGTCTGGGTGGGCTCCCCTCCACGGTGGCGGCTCCGGCTCTGGTCGTAGTCCCCACGTCACCACAGTACCTAACCACCTCCTAGGCCTCCTCCAAACGACCCCCCTCCACATTAACCCCATTGTATTAAGGGGCAGTTCCGGACTAAGGGACAGCTCCGGACTAAGGTCCAGTACCAGGGTAAGGGGCAGTACCAGGATCAGGGGCAGTACCAGGGTAAGGGGCAGCACCAGGGTAAGGGGCAGCACCAGGGTAAGGGGCAGCACCAGGGTAAGGGGCAGCTCCGGACTGAAGAATGGCAGCTCCGGACTGAGGGACTGCAGCTCCGGACTGAGGGATGGCCCATGGCTGGCTGACGGATCTGGCTGCTCATGGCTAGCTGACGGATCTGGCTGCTCATGGCTAGCTGACGGATCTGGCTGCTCATGGCTAGCTGACGGATCTGGCTGCTCATGGCTAGCTGACGGATCTGGCTGCTCATGGCTGGCTGACGGATCTGGCTGCTCATGGCTAGCTGACGGATCTGGCTGCTCATGGCTGGCTGACTGATCTGGCTGCTCCTGTCTGGTTGGCGGCTCTGGCAGATCCTGTCTGGTTGGCGGCTCTGGCAGATCCTGTCTGGTTGGCGGCTCTGGCAGATCCTGTCTGACGGACGGCTCTAGCGGCTCCTGTCTGGCTGGCGGCTCTAGCGGCTCCTGTCTGGCGGACGGCTCAGTGGGCTCATGGCAGACGGGCGGCTTTGCAGGCTCATGGCAGACGGGCGGCTTTGCAGGCTCATTGCAGACGGATGGCTCAGATGGCGCTGGGGAGACGGATGGCTCAGATGGCGCTGGGGAGACGGGCAGTTCAGTCATTGCTGTGCAGACGGCAGACTCCTGCCGGCTGAGGCGCACTGTAGGCCTGGTGCGTGGTGCCGGGACTGGTGGCACCGGGCTGGGGACACGCATCTCAGGGCTAGTGCGGGGAGCAGGAACAGGGCATACTGGACCCTGGGGACGCACATTAGGCCTAGTGCGTGGGGCCGGAACTGGTGGTACCGGACTGGGGACACGCATCTCAGGGCTAATGCGGGGAGCAGCAACAGGATGCACAGGACTCTGGAGACGCACAAAAGGCTTAGTGCGTGGTGCCGGAATTGGTGATACCGGGCTGGAGACACGCACCATAGGACGAGTGCGTGGAGGAGGAACAGGGCTCTGGAGACACACTGGAAGCCTGTTACGTGGTGTAGGCACTGGTGGCACTGAACTGGGGCGGGAAGGTGGCGCCGGAAATACCGGACCGTGCAGGCGTATTGGCTCCCTTGAGCATTGAGCCTGACCAACCTTACCTGGTTGAATGCTCCCCGTTGCCCGACCAGTGCGGGGAGGTGGAATAACCCGCACCGGGCTATGTAGGCGAACCGGGGACACCATGCGTAAGGCTGGTGCCATGTAAACCGGCCCGAGGAGACGCACTGGTGGCCAGATATGTAGGGCCGGCTTCATGACATCCGGCTCAATACTCAATCTAGCCCTGCCAGTGCGGGGAGGTGGAATAACCCGCACCGGGCTATGCACACGTACAGGAGACACCGTGCGCTCTACTGCGTAACACGGTGTCTGCCCGTACTCTCGCTCTCCACGGTAATTACAGGGAGTAGGCGCAGGTTTCCTACCTGACTTCGCCACTCTCCCTTTAAGCCCCCCCCAAAGAATTTTTTTGGGTTTTCCCACAGGCTTCCTACCGCTTCGTCGTGCTGCCTCCATTCGCCGGTATCCCTCCTCGCACTGCGCCAGAGAATCCCAGGCGGGCTCCGGCACTCTCCCTGGGTTGATCGCCCACCTGTCGATCTCCTCCCACGTAGTGTAGCCCAGATCCTTTGTATGTTCCTTTTCCTGTCTCCGAGCTAGCTCCTCATATCGCCGCCTCTCTGCTTTCGCTGCCTCCAGCTCAGCTTTGGGGCGGTTATATTCTCCTGGTACCTCCCGGTCTAAAATTTCCTCCCATGTCCATAAATCCTTGTATTGCTCCTGTTGCCGCTGGTCATGCCGCTTGGTCCTATGGTGGGTAATTCTGTCACGATCGTTCTCCTCCTCTTCTTCTGAAGAGGAGAAGCATGGGTCGGACCAATACGCGTCAAGGTATGCAGTCATAATGAATTTATTTAAATGAAATACGAACACTTAATACAAACTATACAAAATAACAAAACGACCGTGAAGCTACAAACGTTGTGCACATACAAACAGGCTACAAACGTTCTTACATAGACAATTACCCACAATTAATGAGAGCCTATGGCTACCCTAAATAAGGCTCCCAATCAGAGACAACCGACATCAGCTGTCTCTAATTGGGAACTCATTCAGGTAACCATAGACTCTTCTAGATCACTCACCAACATAGACAACGCTAGACCTCTACACTAAACACAAAACCATATTTTACACCCCATAACCCCTTTACCAAATAAACATCCAAAACCAACAAAACATAAACATTACCCATGTCACACCCTGACCTAACTAAAATAATCAAGAAAACAAAGAATAATAAGGCCAGGGCGTGACACCTACAGCAAAGCACCCCCACAACATTTTACATTTACATTTAAGTCATTTAGCAGACGCTCTTATCCAGAGCGACTTACAAATTGGGCATGCTCTACATGATGCTGCCACCCCCGTGCTTCACGGTTGGGATGGTGTTCTTCGGCTTGCAAGCCTCCACCTTTTTCCTCCAAACATAACGATGGTCATTATGGCCAAACAGTTCTATTTTTGTTTCATCAGACCAGAGGACATTTCTCCAAAAAGTACAATCTTTGTCCCCATGTGCAGTTGCAACCCGTAGTCTGGCTTTTTCATGGCGGTTTTGGAGCAGTGGCTTCTTCCTTGCTGAGCGGCCTTCCAGGTTATGTCGACATAGGATTCATTTTACTGTGGATATAGATACTTTTGTACCCATTTCCTCCAGCATTTTCACAAGGTCCTTTGCTGTTGTCCTGGGATTGATTTGCACTTTTTGCACCAAAGTACGTTCATCTCTAGGAAACAGAACGCATCTCCTTCCTGAGCGGTATGATGGCTGCATGGTCCCATGGTGTTTATAGTTGCGTACTATTGTTTATACAGATGAACGTGGTACCTTCAGGCATTTGGACATTGCTCCCAAGGATGAACCAGACTTGGAGGTCCACAATTTTTTTTTGAGGTCTTGGCTGATTTCTTTAGATCTCCTCATGATGTCAAGCAAAGAGGCACAGAGTTTGAAGGTAGGCCTTGAAATACATCCCCAGGTACACCTCCAATTGACTCAAATTATGTCAATTAGCCTATCAGAAGCTTCTAAGGCCATGACATCATTTTCTGGAACTTTCCAAGTTGTTTAAAGGCACAGTCAACTTAGTGTATGTGAACTTCTGACCCACTGGAATTGTGATACAATGAATTATAAGTGAAATAATCTGTCTTTAAACAATTGTTGGAAAAATTACTTGTCATGCACAAAGTAGATGTCCTAACCGACTTGCCAAAACTATAGTTTGTTAACAAGAAATTTGTGGAGTGGTTGAAAAACTTGTCTTAATGACGCCAACCTAAGTGTATGTAAACTTCCGACTTCAACTGTATACACACACACACACACACTAACACACGACCAGTCAAAGTTTGGACACACCTACTCCTTCTAGGGTTTTTCTTTATTTTTACTATTTTCTACATTGTAGAATAGTGAACACATCAAAACTATGGAATCATGTAGTAACCCAAACACAGACATACAGGTAACTGACAAAATAATACAAACACTTGAGTAAATAAGGGATACAAGGTATATTGAAAGCAGCAATTAACACCCCATCATGCTTAGGGTCATGTATAAAAATAATTTATTTTTATTTTCGCTACCATGCCTATGCCCCGATAGGATGACAATTCCCCCATCCACAGAGCACGAGTGGTCACTGAATGGTTTGACGAGCATGAAAATTATGTAAACCATATGCCATAGCCGTCTCGGTCACCAGATCTCATCCCAATTGAACACTTATGGGAGATTCTGGAGCGGCATCTGAGACCCCCCCCCCAATAGACGTCCAGACACTTGTAGAATCTATGCCAAGGTGCATTGAAGCTGTTCTGGCTCGTGGTGGCTCAAAATCCTATTAAGACACTTTCCTTTATTTTGGCAGTTCCCTATTTGTGTTCCATAAGCAACGAGCGGGTGAGACAGTAGAGGATGATATCACTGAGACATCTCAAAAGGTCTGTCCATGTGCTCCACTAAAAGCCAGGAAGTGCAGCAGCGTTCTGGGCCTCATTCTGTCTGTCCAGGGGAATGTTATTTATGAAGCCCTCATGCACTGCACCGAATACCAACACTCCAGTCTGAGCACGCTCAGTAGAGGTAGGGGAAAGGTGCGAGAGACCTCAAATGGATGAAAGGTGGGGCCTACGGGTTGGAGATATCTCCCCTGGGTTTGTGTAGTCTGTGGGGAGTGTGTGTCTCTCGTCATGCATTATCTGGGCAGTGTGTGTGTGGTCTGGAATGGAGGGGTTTGGGAAAGGGGGGATACCTAGTCAGTTGAACAACTGAATACCTTCAACTGAAATATGTCTTCCGCATTTAACCATTTCCCCTCTGAATCAGAGAGGTGCTGGGGGCTGCCTTAAACGACATCCACGTCTTCGGCCCCCGGGGAACAATGGGTTAGCTGCCTTGCTCAGGGGCAGAACATCATATTTTATTTTACCTTGTCAGCTCATGGATTCGATCCAGCAACCTTTCGGTTACTGGCCCAACGCTCTAACCACTAGGCTACCTTTGTGTGTGGGTAGTATGTGGGGTTAAACTGCAAGTTGTGTGTGTCTCCCTATGTATTGGTGTGAGAGTGTGTGGGTGTCCCCATGCTAGACTTTGAGAGTGTGTGCATGTCTCCCACACGCGTGCCTGTGTGAGTGGTTTCCCAGAAGTCAGCTAGGCCTGCTCCCTTTGAAGTTGTGGCACTAACAGAAAGCCAGCTAGTGAACAGCTTGTTTGCTAAGCTAAGGATTCTTCACTGTATCCCACTTTTGATTGTTCACATGAACATTTCAGCCAAACATGAAACCTCTAGCCTACTGTACATATTCATACAACCACTCACAGGGAGGGATTTCACATTCACAGTGACTGAATCAACAGAGCCAATGCATTTCTTGTAGTATGAGTGTGTGTTTTAAAATCTCTGCCCAAACTGCATGTCTAAAGAGGCCGTTTAAAGACTCCATCCCAGAGAGTCTTGACACCAAGTGATCAAATGACCCAGCTTTTAGTTAAATGGGCTGTCAGTTCAGCTGCAGGCAGACTGGCGGGCGGGCAACACTGCCTCTGCTAATGCGTGCCTATATTATTGTTTTGTCTCCAGTTGACTATGGCCTGCCCGCCGGTGGAGGAAGAGAATCTGTGAGGAAGTGGATCTGATAGCTTCAAGTGGTGTGAACTTCAACAGGCAGGAGGGAGTGGAAAGGCCCCCTTCACACTAAACCAAAGGGTTGGATCTGGTCCAAACCAAACTCCTCTCCTCACTACCACCCTAATCATACACCTGATAGTCAAGCCACCCAGACACCTACACAACATATACAAAAGTATGTGGAATCCAGGATTCTCTCCCCCTTCTCCCTCTTTCACTACAGCTCCCTACCCATTGGCATTCCAAGGGAGTTCTGATTTTTTATTCCCCTTCTCAACACTCACGTGTAACAAATGACTTGTCTTCAGATTCTCTTTTGGGTGCTCCAAGTTTTCACAGTGTAAGTCCAAGCTGTATCACATCCGGCCGTGATTGGGAGTCCCAACTGGCCCAGCATCGTCCGGGTTTGGCCATCAAATGTAAATAAGATTTTGTTCTTAACTGACTTGCCTAGTTAAATAAGGATTCAATTTAAAAATAAATAATAATAATAAAAAAATTATGCTGGAACAAATGTCATTCTGTATACCATAACGGTGTGGCAAATATCTCCCTACACACACCACCCACCCCTCTCCTGACCCTCAGATAGGGTGCCAGTGTATACAGTGGCAAGAAAAAGCATGTGAACCCTTTGGAACTACCTGGATTTCCACATAAATCGGTCATAAAATGTGATCTGATCTTCATCTAAGTCACAACAATAGACAAACAGACTGCTTAAACTAACAACACAAACAATTATATGTTTTCATGTCTTTATTGAACACAACGTGTAAACATTCACAGTGCAGGGTAGAAAAAGTATGTGAACCCTGGATTCAATAACTGGTTGACCCTCCTTTGGCAGCAATAACCTCAACCAAATGTTTTCTGTAGTCGCGGATCAGAACTGCACAACGGTCAGGAGGAATTTTGGACCATTCTTTTTTACAAAACGGTTTCAGTTCAGCAATATTATTGGGATATCCGTTGTGAACTGCGCGAGGTCAAGCCACAGCATCTCAATCGGGTTGAGGTCAGGACTCTAACTGGGCCACTCCAGAAGGCGTATTTTCTTCTGTTGAAGACATTCTGTTGTTGATTTACTTCTGTGTTTTGGGTCATTGTCCTGTTGCATCATCCAACTTCTGTTGAGCTTCAATTGGCGGACAGATAGCCTTCCATTCTCCTGAAAAATGTCTTGGTAAACTTGGGAAATCATTTTCCCGTCGATGATAGCAAGCTGTCCAGGCCCTGATGCAGCAAAGCAGCCCCAAACCATGATGCTCCCGCCACCATACTTTACAGTTGGGATGCGGTTTTGATGTTGGTGTGCTGTGCCTTTTTTCCTCCACACACAGTGTTGTGTTCCTTCCAAACAACTCAACTGTAGTTTCATCTGTCTACAGAATATTTTGACAGTAGCACTGTGGAAAATCCAGGTGCACTTTTGCAAACGTCAGACTTGCAGCAATGTTTTTTTTTGGACAGCAGTGGCTTCTTCCATGGTGTCCTCCCATTAACACCATTCTTGTTTAGTGTTTTACTTATCGTAGACTCGTCAACAGAGATGTTAGCATGTTTCAGAGATTTCTCTAAGTCTTTAGCTGACACTCTAGGATTCTTCTTAACCTCATTGAGCATTCTGCGCTGTGCTCTTGCAGTCATCTTCGCAGGATGGCCACTCCTAGGGAGAGTAGCAACAGTGCTGAACTTTCTCAATTTATAGACAATTTGTCTTACCGTGGACTGATGAACATTAAGGCTTTTAGAGATACTTTTGTAACCGTTTCCAGCTTTATGCAAGTCAACAATTGTAACGGCTGTCGTCCTCCTCTTCCTCGGACGAGGAGAGGAGAGAAGGATCGGTGGACCAATACGCAGCAAGGTATGATGACATAATGTCATTTATTGAAAGACAAAGACGAAAACACTTGGAAAATTACAAAATAAGAAAACGACGTAGACGAAACCTGAACATGAACTTACATAACTACACGTAGAACTCACGGACAGGAACAGACTACATCAAACGAATGAACAGCCAAACAGTCCCGTATGGTACAGACACGGACGACAATCCCCCACAAACAAACAGTGAGAAACAACCTCCCTATGTATGTCTCTCAATCAGAGGAAAACGAAAACACCTGTCTCTGATTGAGAGCCATACAAGGTCAATTAACCCTTTAACCCAACATAGAAACACAACACATAGAAATGCCCACCCAGCTCACGCCCTGACCAATAAACACATACAAAACAAGAGAAAACAGGTCAGGAACGTGACAACAATTCTTAATCTTAGGTCTTCTGAGATCTCTTTTGTTCGAGGCATGGTTCAGGCAATGCTTCTTGTGAATAGAAAACTCAAATTTTGTGAGTGTTTTTTATTTGGCAAGGCAGCTCTAACCAACATCTCCAATCTCGTCTCATTGATTGGACTCCAGGTTAGCTGACTCCTGACTCCAATTATCTTTTGGAGAAGTCATTAGCCTAGGGGTTCACATACTTTTTCTAACCTACACTGAATGTTTAAATGATGTATTCAATATAGACAAGAAAAATACAATAATTTGTGTGTTATTAGTTTAAGCACACTATGTTTGTCTATTGTTGTGACTTAAATGAAGATCAGATCAAATTTGATGACCAATTCATGCAGAACTCTAGGTAATTCCAGAGTTCACATACTTTTCTTGCCACTGTATGTCTGTGGGCCAGAGGGAGATCCTCTTTTTCCATATTTGCTATAAAAAAAAAAAATACACATCTATCAGTGTGTATGTGAGATAATGCAGTGAGAGGCAGGGTACAATACATATGTCACAGTAGAAAGCTGTGAAAGGCCTGCTAACACCCATAAACAAGGTTTCCCTCTGCCTACTGGCTCTGAGAAGGGGCTGGTCTGACTTATCAGTTAGCTGCCATACTGGCACAGTCGTTGGTGGGAGTCTGTGTGTTGGAGGGAAATCAAGAGGGGCGGTGCTGGGTAAATTAGTGTTAATGTTGATTGACAGCTCTCTTCTGCCACTGGGACACCTCAGCGTCTGAAGCTCATTTTTGCCTGGAAGGTCTCAGACAGGATTCATCTGACTGTCGATTGCGATGAAAAATGTGTAACAAATGAAATCCCTAAATGGGACTTTTGTGATGGTTTCTCTATGTGGTCAATGCAGAAAAAAAGTGACAAGTTAAATGGGGGAAATTGAATGGATCGCTCTCCCAGATTCGTTCTGTATCCTGTCATAGCGTGAAATTAAGAGGAAAGTAATATCCTCCAACGGGGAGTAAGCGAGATGTGAAAACGGAGTCAAGGGTTGATGTACGCTGGAGTAACGAGAGCACAGTAAAGTGAGATTTGATCCATTTTGAATTAGACTTCCTAGATTTAGAACAAGGGAAAGAAAAAAACGTTAATTATTTTCTCTGTCTTAAAGGAATGCGTGAGTGTGTGTTCATAGACGGCTGGTTTAACTTAACACATCATTTCTCACTAGGACCCAGTGGATAAGGAAAATACAGAGCGCATGTGACAGAGGTCCTCGTAAGTCACTCAAGCAACTCTAGAGTTGATTATCCTCTACATTCCATAGAAGAGGAATACATCATAGCCATGGCTCGAAAGCGCAACCATTTTGGTCGCATATGCTCCTAAATATTTTGCTGTGCAACGTGACATTTTATTTTGTGAGCAACGGGGAAAAAATAAATAAATCACACAGATAATTGTGGTAATGATTAAGCCTCGCTGTACCCGAGTGCCCTAGAGAAAATGGTCTATCTAGAAAACTCCTCGGACTAGGCCATTATTCAAGCCATTATTGGAGGGACAGCACAGCGCATGAACAAGGCAGAGAGAGGAGTTGGTAGACCAGGATGGGACCACTGGGCACCGGGGCTACGGTGCTCAAATTTTCCACCTCTCAAAATGTAGGCCTACTGCTAATAAAGTTAACAAAGCACTGGCTATTTTATCTAGCTAGCTACCGTAATGAATAGGTATATGCAGTTATGTCGATTACAGAAACGGTGCAACGCTGGTGAACATGGAAATGCGCCATTCTCCTGTTTTAGCTAGACGCCGCTTGTAATAGAGTTGTGCGCCCTCGTCTCCACATTTTCAGCACCATAGCCACCTTTCAATTACTACTACGGTCATTTCAATAAATCTATAAGTAGCACTAAGTAGTTCAAATGAGGTAGCCAACATTTGGCTGGCTGTCATGTTCCAGTAAATTAATTTGATACATTTTTCAACTGCTTATTACGCAATAAGGTTATAGCCACCAATTTAGTTCCCGACTGTGCATGCATGCATTGCATGATCAATGTTGCAAATGTGAAGCGCAAGCCATTAATCATAGGCCAATCACATGTGGATGCTGAATACATTTATTTTTTTTATTTCAGATGCCTATATTAATGAATAGGCAGGTCCATCTTAATTCTGGTATTAGCCAATGGGCTATCGATTATATTAAAAATATTCATCCGTTGTTCCTGGTTATTTCTATGACCTCTGGTATAGAAATATCATGCAGTTGCTTGCCTGTTTGCCCCACTGACGTCAAAGTCCATTGTTTCAGAATGTCAAACGTCCAAATGTACTTTACAAACCTTTGGTTTAAAATGAATAGCGTTTCTTTTTTAGGGATCAAATGTAATGAATCTCAATAGGTAGTGCTTTTACACAATGTAGAAACCTAATATTCCACCAATTACTTTTTATCTCAATGACCGATATCAACACCGTAGCTTTCATAATAAACACAGTGCTACATATTAGTTTTTAAGGGCACAACATGTGCTTCACAAGTAGATAGAATTCATAAAAGGCCCAATATACATGCTATATACCAATCAATTTCAAAATAATACTACTTCCTGGTGCTCCAAATGTTATGTTGCGCTCCTAACTTTTTAAAGTTGGGAGCACGAGTGCTACCAATGCATTTAATAAAATGCAGAGCCCTGGTCATGGCCCATAGTACATGGGCCATAGTACAGTTGTAAAATACTCCCTCCCACTCAGACATACAGTCCTGTATACACGAAAAACAGTCACAGGAAGCAAACAAAATGGAAGAAAATAAACAAAATATAAGGTCAGAACAAGTGAAGGGGGGGAAAGGAAAAGACGTTGGTGACAAACAAGCACTTCCAAGAATAGATTTAATGAAGTGGGTTAGGAGGTATGACGTTAACTGTCGCCTCTCTTCAAACAATTCAAAATACAATTCAATGACGCGAGTCAGGCATGCCTAAAAATAGGGTGCCGAATATAGCCTACTCTTCAAATACGAGTGCTTTTAAATGAAACAGTGCTGAGTAGAGGAAGGGATTGGTGGAGGAGGGGCACGGCACGGGAAGGGGGGGGGGGGGGGGTAGAAGAGATGGGTGGGGACTTTACAATGTCAGAAACTCAAATAGCCCCACCAAACTATGCACATTGTGTGAGTGGAGAGGGGCTGGGGTATCAGACAACCACATTAAGCACTCATAAACCGGATGGGAACACATTTTAATTTGATGCTCAAAAGCCAAATAAGCTGGGGCCTTAGGAACTGACCCATCCTCCTTACGCAACCCAGAGAGTAAAGGGCAGAAGGAAAAATAAAGAGAATGAAGACTGTGGGAAAACAGTTAAAGAATGTAAATCTAGATCCCAATTACTGGGACATATCCTTCTCAACAGCGGGTGGCTGCTTGTGACCTTTTCAACTTGTGTGCTTTTACATCTCCGACCCTAATTTATGAGGCACTAGCATCTTGCCAAGCATAAATGAATCCATTGAGCGAAAGAAGAGTAAAAGAGGGAGAGCGGGCAGGAAAGGAAAGTAAAATAACACTTTTTGAGCAAACCCCTACTGACTTTGCCAAGCTAATTAGGAAAGGCAATGAAACAGCTCCAAACATGGCTGTGAATGTTAAGTGGCACTACAGTGGCGGTGCAAGACGAAGCAAGGGCTGGGTATTATGACTGTGCACCCAGGAGCACCCAGCCCCAATCTCAAGACATCTAAAGATCTGTTTGTTATTTAGAGCATTCACATTCAGACTGAAACATCTTTAAAGTTAATTGCTCTGAAGGCAGACCATATGTAGTCCGGGGCAGAGGACTTATATTGCCGTTCTGCTCAGTGGCGATGTTAGGACTTGTTTATTCGAAGTCGCCCGGTAAAGTTTCTATTTAGTATGCGTTGGTGGATTTCTAATTAGCGAGCGACGATTCACTGATTTTACATGTACATTTTTGAAAATGAAACCAAATGAAAGTCCTTGATAAGCCTAGCAGGCAGGGTATAAATATTGGCGCGGATATTTTGCAGGGACATCTTCAGAGAATGTGAGCAGGGTCCTATGGATCCCATTTCAATATCGACACCTGACATTCCATTAGACATCGTGATGATGAGAGCCTCAGCAAAATAAGAAACTGGTGTTCAAGTGGTGTGTTGTCATGGAGGTCTAGAAGGTTCAGGTCTCTGATTGATCGAGCTCCCTGACCCAAGTGATTTCAGTATTAAAGAATGTGGTAGCAGGTGGCAGTGGCTTTTCTCAAACAGATTACAACCTCCCTCATAATTTTCATTCCCCTGGGTTCATTCTCTGGGTGGCCCTGGGTTTTGTGATGGTGCTAAGAAGGGGAGAGAGGAGGTGCACCCTTCTGTGCCGTGTAAAATATGGAGGCTGAATCCCAAATGACACGGCTGAGACTTCTCCGTCGCTCCTCCTCCTCCGGAAGACCTGCACGGCTACTGTTAAACACGCATTATTAGAGGGGCAGCACGGTAGAACAAGCAGATGAGGTGTATGGTGAAATCAAATAAAAGTTTATGTCACATGCTTCGTAGACAACAGGTGTAGACTAACAGTGAAATGCTTACTTACAGGTCCTTTTCCAACGCAGAGTTGACAGAGAATAACGAATATAAATAGAGTAAAAATAACAATGCTATATATATATATATATATATATATATATATAGGGAGTAGAAAACAACATGGCTATATATAGGGAGTAGAAAATAACAACGCTATACAAAGAGAATACCAGTACCGAGTTGATGTGCAGGGGTACAAGGTAATTGAGGTAGCTATGTAGGTAGGGGTAAAGTGACTAGCAGCAGTGTATGTAGTGTGAAATTGTGTGTGTGCATGTTATGTGTGTGTTGGCGTATGTAGTGTGTGTGTGTGTGTATTGGTGCATCAGTGTAAGTATGTGTGAGCGTGTGGGTAGAGTCCAGTGTGTGTGCATAGTCAGCGCAAGAGAGTTAGTACAAAAAAGGTCAATGTGGGTAGCCGTGGTTGCCATTTTATGAGCTATTTAGCAGTCTTGTTTAGAAGTCTTATGGCTTGAGGGTAAACGCAGTTCAGGGTCCTGTTGCTTCCAGACTTGGTGCATTGGTACGACTTGCTGTGCGGTAGCAGAGAGAACAGTTTGTGGCTGGATACATTTTTTGGGCCACCGCCTGGTATAGAGGTCCTGGATGATGTACTGAGCCGTATGCACTACCCTCTGTAGTGCCTTGAGGGCGGATGCCAAGCAGTTCCCAAACACAGTGGTGATGCAGCCAGTCAAGATGCTCTCCCTTTTGCAGCTGTAGACTTTTTGAGCATCTGAAGGCCCATGCCAGCTCTTCCGCCTGCTGAGGGGGAAGAGGCACTGTCATGGCCTCTTCACGACTGTGTTGGTGTGTTTGGGCCATGATAGATCCTTAGTGATATTGACACCGAAGAACTTGAAGCTCTCGACCCGATCCACTACAGCCTCGATGTGAATGGTGGTGTGCTCAGCCCTCCAATTCCTGTAGTCCAGGATCAGCTCCTTTGTCTCACTGTTGTCGAAGGAGAGGTTGCTATCCTGGCAGTGTGCCTTCTCCCTATAGGCTGTCTCATCGTTGTCGGTGATCAGGCCTACCACCATTGTGTCGTCGGCAATCTTAATGTGTGCGCAGCCACACAGTCATGGGTGAACAGGGAGTACAGGAGGGGACTAAGCACGCACCTCTGAGAGGCCCTGTCAGGAAGTCCAGGATCCAGTTGCAGAGGGAGGTGTTCAGTTCCAGAGACCTTAGCTTAGTGACGAGCTCCAAGGGCACTATGGTGTTGAATGTTGAACTGCAGTCAATGAACAGCATTCTCAAGTAGGTGTGGATTTGTTTGGCGTTATGCGAATTGGAGAGGGTCCAGGGTGTCTGGGACGATGGTGTTGATGTGAGCCATGACCAGCCTTTCAAAGAATTTCATGGCTACAGATGTGAGTGTTACGGGGCGATAGTCATTTAGACAGGTTATCTTTCTTGGGCACAGGAACTATGTGATCTGGGAAAGGTTGAAAATGTCAGTGAAGACACTTGCCAGCTGGTCAGCGCATGCTCTGGGTACGCATCCTGGTAATCCATCTGTCCCTGCGGTCTTGTGAATGTTAACCTGTTTAAAGGTCTTACTAACATCGGCTACGGAGAGCGTGATCACACGTGTGTGGAACAGTTGGTGCTCTCACGCATGGGTCAGTGTCGCTTGCCTTGAAGCAAGCATAGAAGGCATTTAGCTCGTCGTGTCACTGGGCAGCTTGTGGCTGGGTTTCCCTCTGTAATCCGTGATATTTTGCAAGCCCTGCCACATACGACGAGCGCCAAAGCTGGCGTAGTAGGATTTGATCTTAGTCCTATATTGATGCTTTGCCTGCTTGATGGGTCGTCAGAGAGCGTAGCGCAGGGTTGTCAAACTCATTCTATGGAGGGGCTAGTGTCTTCGGGTTTTGTTTAAGACCTAGACAACCAGGTGAGGGAAGTTCTTTACTAATCTGTGACCTTAATTCATCAATCGAGTATAAGTGAGGAGAGAAAACCTGCAGACACTCGACCCTCCGTGGAATGAGTTTGAGAAGTGGCGTAGCAGGATTTCTTATAAGCGACTGGGTTAGTGTCCCGCTCGTTGAAAGAGGCAGATCTAGCCTTTACCTCAGTGCGGATGTTGCCTGTAATCCATGGCCTCTGGTAGGGATATGTATGTACGGTAACTGTGGGGGCAACATTGTCGATGCATTTATTAATGAAGCAGGTGACTGATGTGGTAAACTCTTTTCTCAATGTCATTGGATGAATCCCAAAACGTATTCTAGTGTGCTCTAGCAAAACACTCCTGTAGCTTAGCATCCGCTTCACCAGACCACTTCCAAATCGAGTGGGTCACTGTTACTTCCTGTTTGAGTTTTTGCTTGTAAGCAGGAATCAGAAGGATAGCGTTATGGTCTGATTTTCCAAATGGAGGACGAGGGAGAGCTTTGTATGTGTCTCTGTATGTGCCGTAAAGGTGACCCCTCTAGTTGCACAGGTGAGACGTTGGTAGAAATGAGGTAAAACGGATTTCAGTTTTCCTGCATTAAAATCACCGGACACTGCCTCTGGATGAATATTTTCTTGTTGGCTTATGGCCCTATAGAGCTCGGTTTTACGAAAAATGGATGAAAACTCTCTTGGTAAATAGTATGGTCTACAGTTTATCATGATGTATTCTAACTCAGGTGAGCAGAACCTCGAGACTTCCTTAATATTAGAAATCGTGCCCCAGCTGTTGTTAACAAAGAGACATACATCCCCGCCCTTGAGTTTATGAGATGTTGCCGGCCTGTCCTGCAATGCATAGAAAAAACAGCTAGATTTATATTAACCAGGTCCTCGTCCAGCCACAACTCCTTGAAGAATAGGATATCACTGTGCCATTATAGGCACGCTCCTGGTGGCATATTGGGTCCAGCATGTTCAAATTCTAGGTTGCTTTATACGTACCGCTCCTAGACTCCTAAACCAAGTAGGATGAAGTTGCCCCTTGACACTGATCTAAGATCCGTTTAGCATTTCCTCCTAAATGGTTTAGGCTGTGATTTCAGGATAACTGATCCTAGATCTGTGCCCGTGGGCACTGTCGTTACCTGTACATCCTTGAATTTGTCCATAAGGCGGTGGTAGGCCTTGATGGCCTCTGCAAACTCTGCAACGCCGGTGCAGACGGCGATGAAGTTCTCCCAGGTCTGCCAGTGTTCGTAGTTACACTTCAGAGCACGCCTTGGTCCTGACAGACAGTGGAACAGACAGGCCCTGGAATTAGTGGTGTCACATAAAGTGTTTTTACATGCCTGGTGCTTATGATTTTTTCAGGGGCAGCTTACAAAGTCGTATGGAATTAATATTAAGTTGAGATGCACACAGACTTGAGTAAATCATGCATTACGGTCAATGGGAGATTTGTACCAATTTGAGTTACTTAAAGGGATAGTGCAAGATTCTGGCAAACAAGCCCTTTCTCTACTTACCCAGAGTCAGATGAGCTCATGGATACCATTATGTCTATGTACAGTTTGAAGGGAGTTGAAGGTAGTTTCATGAGCCAATGCTAACCAGCGTTAGCGCAATGACTGGAAGTCTACCGGTAAGCTAGTTAGCACTGGCTCACGAAACTACCTTCAATATAATTATCAAAATATCTCGCACTATTACTTTAAGTTTGGATTCGGTCCTACCCGTCATTTCTACAGTTCAGTAATTAGTCACTATTTCAGGTGAGGTGCCAGTATCTCTGTAACTTCAGCAGATGTCCAGAGGTGGAGCATAGCCAAGCATGACTGACATGGCTGCTTGCCCTCTGTGTCTGACACCTCAGTGAGACGCAGGCTACATAGTTAGCGCCGGGCTGTCACAACCGCCCTGATTCTCTCCCTCTGATCCACCTGCACTCACATATACACCACAGGCTCCAGCCTCTTCAACAGAGAAGGCTTCGGCTGAATTAGCCCAAGCGCTAACCAGGTAGAAGTCTCCACACTTTTTAATTTCAGGCCTGAAAGCACAGACCTGATTTGAACAGGGGCTGAGGGGGGAAAGTTTCCCAAGAAAGAAACAGTGGCAAGTACTACTTCCCAAACAGAGAGTCCTGCCAGCAAGAGCTTGTGGTTTTCAGGGGAAATATGCGAACCTGCCCATCTTGCAGGGGTGAGAATGTTCTAATTGACTTAAGCCTAACAAATCTGTCTGATGCCCTCGTCAGGGTCAGCAGGGGTGTACCTAGGTCCTGTGGTAAAATCAGGAGGGCGCTGCGATGTTATCTTTCCCATTACTACTGCCCGGTGAGTTTCGGGAAGTAATTGAAAACGCATTGAAGTCAGTTACGAGACCAAACTAATGACCAGAGGAGTTGGAGTGGGGTGAGAAAAAAAAGCCTTGTAAACATCCATCTGTTTCATTGGTGTGTAAATTAGTGCTATCTGTGGGGTTATGCAGGCTGGCGATGTTGTTTGATAAGTGTTGTAATGTCCTTCCACAGACATCTCGTCTCAACCCCCACTCTTTGATACCCCTCTCCAGCCAAAAATCAATACGGTCAGGCTGAATGGAGGCCTGCCGGCTGACAGTGCGATTCCCTCTCTCGCTGTCTCTGTGAGAGTGACATGTCCTTGATCAGTACGGGTAGCGGCTTGGGAAACTCCGGGATATCAGGGCTGATCACATCAACGTTTGATTCCTCTGTCTTTGTTCTGGCCTTGTGTCAACCGGCACCAGGGGGGTGGATGGATGGGCGGGTGAGTGACCAAGTATCAGTGAGAGCCACCAAGACCAGTTGGCTCAATAATATAATTCCTCACCCTAAAGCGAACCTCCAGTCCAGTCAATTGTTTGTGAGCTGGGGAGAGGAGGCTCTCGACTACACTGAGGGACCCTAAATTCAAAACCAGGAGACGTTCGAACATTGAGCCAGTCCCTCGTTGATGGTACGTATGACTGAATTCTAGATCTTCCAGAGTCCTAACTCTGTTCAATCATTGACAGGTTAATGGCCCAGGGGGTGCGACTGTACAGTACTCACTTCTGTCTCAGGCGGATGTAGGCCGCGGAGAGGTTGCTCCACGGTTGTTCCACGCCTCTGCGTTCTAAAGGAGGAAAAAGAGAGGGAGGGAGAAAAACAGAGTTTACACACAGGGTTGTTCAGATGCCGTGGCAGAAGACTAACTCGCTCAGAGCAGAAATCGGTTCTGCCGAGTGCTCCAGGAGTACATTCCCTCCCGATGCATTGGGCACACAGGTGCCGTATGGGTCATTAAGTTGGATTGGAAACACTGCTGGAGGACAAGAGTGTTATAACTGGGGCTATGGTAAGGGCGTGTTCTCAGTTTGTCTGAGTGTGTTTGTGCGGGAATGTGTTTGTGTGTGGGAATGTGTGCGCATTTGTGAGAGTAATGGAAAAAGAGAGTGGGGGGAGGGTGGTAGAGGGAGTGACAAAATGAGAGAGGAATGGTATTGCAATGGTCCCACTGCGCATTCATGTGATCGACTCTGTCTTCCTATACAGTGCCATCAGAAAGTGTTCACACCCCTTCACTTCTTCCACATTTTGTTGTGTTACAGCCTGAATTTAAAATTGATTAAATGTAGATTTTTTTTGTTAATCAATGGCCTACACACAATACCCCATAATGTCAAAGTGGAATTATATTTTTTCGAAATGTTTACAAATGAATAAAAAATGAAAAGCTGAAACGTCTTGAGTCAATAAGTATTCAATCCGTTTGTTATGGCAAGCCTAAATAAATTCAGGAGGGAAAAATATGATTAACAACTCACATAATAAGTTACATGGACTCTGTGTGCAATAATAGTGTTTAACATGATTTTTTTTAAATGACATCATCTCTGTACCCCACACATACAATTAACTGTAAAGTCAAGAATTTCAAACATAGATTCAACAACAAAGACCAGGGAGATTTCCCAATGCTTCACAAAGGGCACCTATTGGTAGATGGTGAAAAAAAAAGAAAACATACATTGAATATCCCTTTGAGCATGGTCAAGTTAATAATTACACTTTGGATGGTGTATCAATATACCCAGTCACTACAAGGATACAGGCGTCCATCCTAACTCAGTTGCCGGAGAGGAGGAAACTGCTCAGGGATTTCACCATGAGGCCAATAGTGACTTTAAAACAGTTACAGAGTTTAATGGCTGTGACAGGAGAAAACTGAGGATGGATCAACAACATTGTAGTTACTCCACAATACTAACCTAATTGACAGAGGGAAAAGAAGGACTATTACACAGAATAAAAATATTCCAAAACATGCACCCTGTTTGCAACAAGGCACTAAAGTAATACTGCAAAAACTGTGGTAAAGCAAGTAACTTTTTGTCCTGAATACAAAGTGTTATGTTTGGGGCAAATCCAATACAACATATTACTGAGTACCACTCTCCATATTTGCAAGCATAGTGGGAAGTTTTTCAGGATGAAAAAGAAACGGAATTGAGCTAAGCAAAGGCAAAATCCTAGAGGAAAACCTGGTTCTGTCTGCTTTCCACCAGACACTGGGAGAATAATTCTTCTTTCAGCAGAGCTTGAAGAATTAAAAAAATAATAATGGGCAAATGTTGTACACTCCAGGTGTGGAAAGCTCTTAGAGACTTACCCAGAAAGACTCATAGCTGTAATCGCTGCCAAAGGGGCTCCTACAAAGTATTGAGTCATTGGAGTGAATACTTATGTAAATTAGATATTTTTACAGTTCATTTTCAATACATTTGCCAACATTTCTAAAAACATGTTTTCACTGTCACTATAGGGCAGTATGTGTAGAGGAAAAAATATATTGAATCAATTTTTTTTATTCAGGCTGTAACAACAAAGTGTGGAATAAGTCAAGGGGTATGAATACTTTCTGAAGGCACTGAATGTGGTGATGTAAGGCCTGACATTGGGAGGAAGGAGTTGTAGTAATATAGTATGTACAGGAGGTGTGGGGAAAAAAAGAAGAGCAAACGCCATGTTGGCTCATGTTGCGTCCCTCCTGTGCATGTATGTGGATAGTTTGGGGGGAGCGGCAGGCCCCGCTCTGCAACTAACGGGCAGGACCCATCTATGCAAATCAGCTGTGGTGTCAGTCCCCCGGACTCTTTCCCTCTTCCCCGTCTACTTCCCTTTCTCTCCCCACTTTCTTTTTCTCTCGCTCTCGCACCCTCTTTTCCCCCCAGCTCTGATATCTGAGCCACACTCGAGTGTCTTTCCCCTCTCACCACAACAACATCTTATTGCTCATATCAAAGGGAGGTGGGAGACTGGCATGTACAGTATATTCTGTTTATCTTCATTCTCCAAAGAATGGCCAGAGTGATCGGTTATAAGGGCTCTCATATCTCCTTGGCAAAACTTCAACAACTCCTTGAAAAATGGAGGGGGGAATGTCATTATAGCAAAACAAACTAAATTAAAACATCCTATTGCTGGCTGACCTGCTGAATTAAATATGGACAAAGGGCAGAAGAGTGAAGGAAAACAGGAAATGATTTCCCTTTCCTCTGTTCCGCTATGGCCTGGGTGAAACTGACTCCTTATTTCTTCTCTTTACGGTGCCAACCTACTCTCTAAAGTGCTATTGAATGATTGATTGAATCCATCTATTCGTTAAAAAAAATTCAGAAATATCACTTGTAGGGAGGTTACCAGCAGGTTAGGTAGTTGAGTTTTACCCTATGAGTAGGCCTGACATGACAATAATCCACTTCAGAGACTCAAATAATTGTTCAAATATCCTACCCATATCAGAGGTTAGTTTACCTGCATGGTGGTAATGCGGAGTGACTTCTCGAAGCACTCCACACACTGCTGGAAGTCCTTGGCCCGGAGGTACAGCAAGGCCTTGGAGCGCATGGCGCATGCGCTGCGATGGTTCGACAGCTCCCAGGCCTGGTTGTAGTATTGGTGGTCCCGCAGCACGTCCCCCAGCAAGCAGTACAGACTAGGGGACTCCTTCTCCAGCTCCCTACGCAGGATATCCTCTGCCTGGAAGAGAGGGAGCGAGAAAAGGAGGGAAGGGGGAGGAGAGAGGAAAGAGCTTTGCTCCTTAAGACCCTCAGAGCCAGCACACTGAACATTCTCTGCTAACAATGATGTGATTTGATTTGGTCTCGGAATGCCACAATACACTCATTGGTTAAAGGAAGCTCAATTGGCTCAATCAAGATGTTGGAACAACAAGCCAACAGACACTGAACCTCTCAAAAGAGCTGATTTGAGTACTGTACTGCCTGATTTGGAGAGAGTGTAGAATAACGATCAGGTGTCACTTCCCTTCACTTTGAGAAGTGCCTCTGTTCATGTCGAAGCGTCCCAATCTACCCACAGCTCAGGATGAGTGCTTTTGTGCGCAAGGGACTCTGGGTTTTCATTGCATTCCTTTACCCCATGGAGTAATCCTAGCCCTCTCTTCCACACCACTCATCAGACCTCAAATCCCTGAACTCACCACCAACAAATGGAATTACAACGCAAAAGCAATATGGCTGGCAAAGTGTAATATTTGTCTTATTTGTAATAAAGTATTTTTGGTATAAGTTTGAATAGTAGATGGACATGGACCTCTGCAAATCACAGATTGGGTTGACAAAAGGGGAATAACACCACAGAAAAGTAGCGTGAGTTCAGCAACTCTACCGATGACAGAAAATTGCCGTAGACTATTATCTATTGGTAAATTTATTTGTGCTCATATTTCACATATTTGTATTTACGCTGATCCCACTATACTATATAGTACAACAAGGGAAAACTTATCTTCGAAGACATGTGCATTTATATCAGAAAGAAAGCACTTTTTTCCTCTACTGAGGGAGCTAGCCAACAATTTACAGCCCATTTAAAAATAAAAATCCATTCGATTTTCCTTCAAATATCAATATCGTCCTTAGGGGCCATCACATCAGCACACTAGTGCTGCTGGTCAAAAAGAAGTGGGCTTCCATGGCCTTTTCCAGACCACACCCCCTCCGCTGGCGGAAGAGCCTGATCGCTTTAACAAATATTTTTTAACAATTTCACAGTCATCGGTACTGCAGTGAATCCTATAATTACCGCCATTCAGTTATTTGGAGGGGTGCGGCACACCCAGGAAAGAGGGAAAATGTCTGACTGTTTCCCAGAAAGGCAGGCAAGATTTTATTACCATGAAAAAAGTCATATTAGGGAGGTTATATTCACAACATCAATGGGGCACCCCTACAGCCAACTGCTGGCAAAGAATTAAGCTAATTGATTAGAAAGCACTCTTATGACCACGCGCACTTAACATGCTCTCACCAGGAAATAAGACAGACAGACTATGTGCTTTTCACTGGAGAATGACCTTCAGTAGAAGTATTTCAGTCGATTGTCTGGGGGAAATGGAAAAGGGTGATTGTGAATTGAGTTTTTATAACCTTGGAGAATGGCCACCAGTTAGAACCCCCAGCATGCTCCCCCATAAAAGAGAGAGCGAGGAGAGGTAGAGGGAGAGAAAAGGAGGGATTCAGTACTCCTCCAAGTACAGACACCCTTATTGTGGAAAACCGCATAAGGAGTTCTCTGAACTCACTGACCCTTGCCTAAGGGTAGAGTGGAATCACCCTTTGGCTATATCTGTCGCTTTTATAAATGGGGCCTGTCTTACTATGGGAGCCATGACACATTTTTTTTTTGAGGGGAGAGTAATTTTCCATGGTGCGGTAGCACATCGAAGGGAATCCAATCAGGCTTGGAATATTTATAGAAATTGAACAACATTCATGAGTTCTGTACGAGAACATATACTCTCTAAATGGGTTCTCTGTCTGAATTGCGTGTCCCGGGATATTCATATGTGATTTACTGTCCCATTTGTGAAACGGAGGTGCTTTAAACATTTGTCAACACCATACATGTATTTCAAATGTGGCTATTTTAGCCTGGGTTATACCATATATGTCTTGTTCAATGTTCCATCTTGTTTATGTCCATGTAAGGTTTACACAGATGGCTCATCCATAAGGCTGGTGTAATACAACAATTACATTCAAAACTCAAGAGCTATTGAACGAATTCAACAGAAATTGACTTAATGCAGGTCCCCATCTCTCCGCTTTCCTGTTTCTCTATTTTAGTTACATTATCTTTCTCAGGGTGCGGCCGCGGTCAGGCTCAATCACATTCAGCATGCATTCAGGCACACCGAGAGCAGGAACAGCATGTTTAGCACAAAGAGACTACCGGCTGGAATCCACCCAAGTCTTCTCCAGACAAATGGATTGTCTAGCCTTTTTTATCATGTTACATGGAGTACTGGCCGGGGCCAAAGTGCATGGTTTTAGTGTGGAGGACTTATTATATTGACCAGAATGCACGTCTGTAATCAGATTGGAAGACAAAACCAGCTGTAATTCACTAACAGAGCACAATGGCCTGCAGGACTCGCATTCAGGATTGGGACTGTGAGCAGCGGCTAAGTACGGTTCAGCTGGAGGGAGCACTGGTATGTGTGTGTGCTGGCATGTATGCGTGTGTGTAGAATACTCATTTCTGCTCAATCTGTCCAAGCCAAGCCATGTTGATCCAGAGAGATTGATGTGGTGATATTAGCTATTACAGAGAACTTATGAAAAATAATCGTGTGAATCATGCTGAGAGGTCACTTAAACAGGTCGATCACTAAAAGGACAAGGGGTGATGAAGATTGAAAGAAAATACTTCAGCGAAAATCTTACTGACAATTAACCAGATGTCCATTGCATAACGGTTCGGGAGAACATCCTCAGAGCATTTGTGACAAATCTGGCACCGGTTTCATCAATGACTTTCAGAACCACAGCAAGATGGGGGACAGTGTTACAGGATTCTCTTCTTGGCCTGGTGTTAGAGGTTGACCGTCTAATCAGCATAGCCGATTAATTAGGGCCGATTTCAAGTTTTCATAATAATCGGTAATCTGCATTTTTGGATGTCGATTATGGCCGATTACATTGCAATCCACGAGGAGACTGCGTGGCAGGCTGACCATCTGTTACGCGGGTGCAGCAAGGAGCCAAGGTAAGTTGCTAGTTAGCATTAAACTTACCTTATAAAAAACAATCAATCTTAACATAATCACTAGTTAACTACACATGGTTGATGATATTACTAGTTTAAGTAATTGGTCCAGCGTTGCATATAATCAATTCGGTGTTTGTTAATGTATCGTCGAATCACAGCCTACTTCGCCAAATGGGTGATGATTTAACAAAAGCGCATTCGTGAAAAAAGCACAATCGTTGCACCAATGTACCTAACCATGAACTTCAATGCCTTTCTTAAAATCAATACACAAGTATATCTTTTTTTAAACTTCATATTTAGTTAAAATAAATTCATGTTAGCAGGCAATATTAACTAGGGAAATTGCATCAGCTCTCTTGTGTTCAGTGCAAGCAGAGTCAGGGTATATGCAGCAGTGTTGGCCGCCTGGCTCGTTGACAACTGAGTGAAGACTATTTCTTCCTAACAAAGACTAATTAATTTGCCAGAATTTTACATAATTATGACATAACATTGAAGGTTGTGCAATGCAACAGCAATATTTAGACTTAGGGTTGACACCCGTTCGATAAAATATGGAACAGTTCTGTATTTCACTGAAAGAATAAATGTTTTGTTTTTGAAATGATAGTTTACGGATTTGACCATATTAATGACCTAAGGCTCATATTTCTGTGTGTTTATTATATTATAATTAAGTCTATGATTTGATATTTGTTTGCGTTTGCCAGCAGCTCTTCGCAATGCTTGAAGCACAGCGCTGTTTATGACTTCAAGCCTATCAACTCCTGAGATTAGGCTGGCAATACTATAGTGCCTATAAGAACATCCAATAGTCAAAGGTATATGAAATACAAATGGTATAGAGAGAAATAGTCCTATAATTCCTATAATAAATACAACCTAAAACTTCTTAACTGGGAATATTGAAGACTCATGTTAAAAGGAACCACCAGCTTTCATATGTTCTGAGCAAGGAACTTAAACGTTAACTTTTTTACATGGCACATAATGCACTTTTACTTTCTTCTCCAACACTGTGTTTTTGCACTATTTAAACCAAATTGAACGTTTCATTATTTATTTGAGACTAAATATATTTTATTTATGTATTATATTAAGTTAAAATAAGTGCTCATTCAGTATTGTTGTAACTGTCATTATTACAAATATATATATATATATAAAATAATAATAAAATAAATAAATTGGCCGATTAATCGGTATTGGCTTTTTTTGGTCCTCCAATAAATCGGTATCGGTCTTTAAAAATCCTAATAGTTCGATCTCTACCTGGTGTGGTACGCCACGATTCTGCTAGGACTTGACAGAACATCGTCTGACAGGTGCAAGAGAGGAGGTTGCCTAACCTCTGGCTCTTTATTCTTGCTCTGCTTCATT
Organism: Salvelinus fontinalis; assembly: GCF_029448725.1. Lineage (NCBI taxonomy): Eukaryota > Metazoa > Chordata > Actinopteri > Salmoniformes > Salmonidae > Salvelinus > Salvelinus fontinalis. The sequence goes on from NC_074665.1 coordinate 26,072,233, forward strand.
ACCTCAGTCAATTCTGACCGAGAGCCCTTGCAGGTTGGGTGAGAAAAAAAACTTTAAAAAACACCTGTGTAAACATTGAGACTTTTCCAGCAAAAAAGAAAAGAAAATGAAAACGATCCGCTATCAAAAAGGAGGACCAACAAAAACAAACAGCTGCCACATGTCCACATCTTTGATTCTTTTCTGTCTGCCTCTGTGGAAAACAGTCTAAAACCAATGCCATTGGTTCGGTCAGCTACACTTGTGACCTGTATTTCCATAGCCTGTTGTTTCACCATTAAGAGATAAAAGAGAATGTTCAAATCAGCGCCACCAAGAGGACACTGACTGAAGGATAGGGGGACTCAGGGAGTGATCCAACCCAAACATGCTATATTTCTGTCTATCTGGGAGTGTGTGAGTCCCAGGGGGGCCCTGGGGGCCAGACAGGTTAATAATAACGCCAGAGAAACAGAGCCAGATCTCCCTGGGACTGATTCGTCTGACAGCTGGAATGCCCGAGAACACAAATGAGTGCATAAACAGGTGCGCACTAAAGACAGACAGATAGACGGAGGGAGGGAAGGGGGGAGAGAAGGAGGGAGTAGGGAGCAGAGCGAGATAGCTAGGTAACAGGGTAGATGGAAAGAGCGGTGATATTCACTGTTCTTCCAGTGTGGGCAAGATGAGCTTCTCTCTTGAGTGTGTTTGTGTGCTGATGGTGCCCATGTTTAGTACGAAGAATGACCTTGACTGTTGTGTAAAGCAATGAGTATTAAATGCGCCTGAGAAGGGAAGTCACAGTTTTTCTGGTGGTTGTAATGGCGGTTGTACCTTGCCATGCTGGCCCATCCTCTCCAGACAGATGACAGCATCCTCCCACAGCTCCAGCTTCTCGTAGATTAGCAGGGCTGAGCTGGTGCAGCCCAGGTCTGTCAGCAGGTTGGCCAGCTGCTTCTGTAGATGGGAGATAGGAGAGCTGTTCAGACATGGGATAGCACAACTAGGTTTTGACGGTCCAATGCTGCCGTTTTTATGTCAATATCAAATCATTTCTGGGTAATTAAGTACCTTATTGTGATTGTTTTAAATAAAATTGGTTAAAAGGAAACAAAAATAAGCTTCTTAGCAAAGAGCAATTTCTCAAGAAATAATTATGCTAGGACTGTCTGGGAGTGGTCTGAATGGGGAGGGGAAAACTGAAAACTAGCTGTTATTGGCAGAAAGGTTTGGAACTCTTTGGTTTGGACCTCTTTCTTATTGGTCTATTAACAAATTTCCCGACTGGTGATGTCACCAGACAGGCCAAAACTCCATCCCACCTAAACAAGCTGAAATTTCAGCTCTTACACAAAAATGGCATCATCATCATTTTCACAATTTCACGGTATTACTCCAACCTCAGTGTGGAAATACAGTATATAAAACACTGCAGAATCATGTTTTTCACTGCACAGAACCTTTAAACAACCACACCAGTAGAAATGAGGTGTATAATGTTGGTACAGGGTCGGTCTGCACTGTGAACCCGAATGAATACATAAAAAATATATACACAAAAATGTAAGCACTAAGCCTATAGGCCTATGGCTGCACTGTGTTGTATGTAAATCTGAGCTGAAAGAACATTGTATGCTATTCCGTTAAAACAACAAGAGCCTATGCACACATAGTAATCAAATTCAAATCTTAATTGCCGCATTTCAAACTATCCTTTTGAGGCGCAGCTGGAAAGTAGTTCTGTACGATGGCGAGTGCTAGGGTCAACAAACCATAATTTGAGGATCCTCAATCATCATTTAAATCTCCAGTTTGGGAACATTTTGGCTTCCCAGTGGAAGCATTTTTTTTTTTTTTAAATGAACTAAATGTATTGAATTTATTAGAACATTCATTCATTTGCCGAAGATGATGATAAGACATTAGGGCTGTTCCCTACAACAACAATTGGTTGACCAAGAATTGTCTGTTCTTTCGACCAATCGATTGGTCGAAATGTTTAAACATGTATTTTTCCATATATAGACACATCCTACAGGGCATTCGGAAAGTATTCAGACCTCTTCCCATTTTCCACATTTACAGCCTTATTGTCAAATTGATTACATTTTTCCTCTCATAAATATACACACAATACCCCATAATGACAAAGCGAAAACACATTTGCAAAAACATCCCCACAGCATGATGCTGCTACCACCATGCATCACCGTAGGGATGGTGCCAGGTTTCCTCCAGACCAGAGGTTGGCCGACTAATTAGGGCCGATGTCAAGTTTTCATAACAATCGGTAATCAGCATTTTTGGATGCCGATTACGGCCGATCACATTGCATTCCACGAGGAAACTGCGTGGCAGGCTGACCACCTGTTATGCGAGTGCAGCAAGGAGCCAAGGTAAGTTGCTCGCTAGCATTAAACTTATCTTATAAAAAACAATCAATCTTCACATAATCACTAGTTAACTACACATGGTTGATGATATTACTAGGTTAACTAGCTTGTCCTGCGTTGCATATAATCAATGCGGTGCTTGTTAATTTATCATCGAATCACAGCCTACTTCGCCAAACGGGTGATTTAACAAAAGCACAATCGTTGCACGAATGTACCTAACCATAAACATCAATGCCTTTCTTAAAATCAATACACAGAAGTATATATTTTTTTAAACCTGCCTATTTAGTTAAAAGAAATTCATGTTAGCAGCCCTAGCGCAGGGTAGGCAAAGTGTTCCCATTTTCAATCATTTTCAATAAAACAACGAGGCTACATACAGGGGGTACCGGTACAGAGTCAATGTGCGGGGGTACAGGTTCGTTGAGGTAATTTGTACATGTAGGTAGGGGTAAAGTGACTATGCATAGATAATAAATAGCGAGTAGCAGCAGCATAAGGGGGGTGGGGGGTCAATGCAAATAGTCAGAGTAGCCATTTGATTAGCTGGTCAGCAGTGTTAAGGCTTGGGGGGTAGAAGCTGTTAAGAAGCCTTTTGGACCTAGACTTGGCGCTCCGGTACCACTTGCCGTGCGGTAGCAGAGAGAACAGTCAATGACTATGGTGGCCGGAGACTTTGGCAATTTGTAGGCCCTTCCTCTGACACCGCCTGGTATAGAGGTCCTGGATGGCAGGAAGCTCAGTCCCAGTGATGTACTAGGCCTTACGCACTACCCTCTGTAGCGCCTTGCGGTCGGACCGATGCCAAATCTTTTCAGTCTCCTGAGGGGGAAAGGCGTTGTCATGCCCCCTTCACGACTGTCTTGGTGTGTTTGGGCCATGATAGTTTGTTGGTGATGTGGACACCAAGGATCTTGAAGCTCTCAACCTGCTCTACTACAGCCCATCGATGAAAATGGAGGCGTGCTCGGCCCTCTTTTTCCTGTCGTACAGGCCTACCGCTGGCCAATCCGATAGCTCAGATCACTATGTCTGAATGGTTTCCTCGAGCCATAGACTAAAAATAAACCTTGAATGCACAGCAAAGCTGATACTGTGAGATTTCAAAACTTAAAACCATGACCAGAGACTCAACGAATAAAGCAAAGAGCTGCTGTTTTTACGAGTGAGTTCATGATTGAGTTGTTATTCAGCAGTCTCAACAGTTTGTTCAACACTTTTATGAGCCATAAAATGTGTGTTCGTCCTACTTCCACTGCAGTTGCAATGAATGAGAATAGCAAAGTGTTTTGAGAAGCTTGCGTTGTTATTAGCGTTGTGTGTTTTTTCATAGAGGAATATTTCACTTTCTCTGGTCATAGGAGTAACATGAATTCGTGCATGCGGCAGAAATAATGTAGTGCGACTTGTTTCGCCATCAGCTGGAAGACTGTCCCCTTTTCTCAGTGGAGGGAGGGAGAGTGGAGCGACGGTGAGTCGGGTGAGAGGCAGCCTTACCAATGCTCCCTCCCTCTTCGCCAGACTGGCCATCAGTCCAGTAAAAAATAATATCATTATTATGCTCACAAGTAATACAATAAATGATCCATTACCAGTGTGATCATATACTTAATATTTTTGTTATATATTTTCAAAATGGTCTGAGAAGAACATTGGCAGGGCAATTCAAGCATAGCCAATATGCAGTGATAATGTATTGGGCCTATAACCTACTAAACAAATCTTATTGCTACAAAACTGTTTTTAAATTGGTTAATGTTGCATAGGCTTATGTTTTTTAAGTCATGTAAAACAAAAATGAGCAGTAGAGCTTGGCTTGCATATTGACTGAAAGTGATCTTGACTCAGAAAAGGTTGGTGTAGTGTAGATGAAGGGGAGGACATAGGTTAAAGAAGGATTTTAAAGCCTTGAGACAACAGACATGGATTGTGCATGTGTGCCATTCAGAGGGATTTTTGCAAAACCAAAATGTAAGTGCCTTTGAACGGGGTATGGTAGTAGGTGCCAGGTGCACCATCGAGAGCATCTTGACCGGTTGCATTACCGCCTGGTATGGCAATTGCTCGGCATCTAACCGTAATGCGCTACAGAGGGTAGTGCGTACGGCCCAGTACTTCTCCGGGGCCAAGCTTCCTGCCATCCAGGACCTATATACTAGGCTGTGTCAGAAGAAAACCACAAAAATTGTCAAAGACTCCAGTCACCCAAGTCAGACTGTTCTCTCTGCTACCGCGCGGCAAGCGGTGCCGGAGCACCTAGTCTAGGACCTGTACCCCCGCACACTGACTCGGTACCGGTACCCCCTGTATATAGCCTTATTATTTTATTGTGTAACTTTTTTTTAAACTTTCGTTTATTTGGTAAATATTTTCTTAACTCTTTCTTGAATTGCATTGTTGGTTGAGGGCTTGTAAGTAAGAATTTCACGGTAAGGTTTACACCTGTTGTATTCGGCACGTGACAAATAAAGTTTGATTTGTGTCAAGAACTGCAATGCTGCTGGGTTTTTCACACTCAACAGTTTCCCATGTGTATTAAGAATGGTCCACCAGCCAAAGGACATACAGCCAACTTGCCACAATTGTGGGAAGCATTTGAGTCAACATGGGCCAGCATCCCTGTGGAATGCTTTCGACATCTTGTAGAGTTCATGCCCGACAAATTGAGCCTGTTCTGGGCGGGGGGGGGGGGGGGGGGGGGGGGGGGGGGGGGGGTCAACTCAATATTAGGAAGGTGTTCGTAATGTTTGGTAAACTCAGGGTATTTATACACAGTATATGTTTTTTTTTTATCATACATTTTTAGCGACCAGCCCACATCAATAAAAGATGGTCCGGCTCTTCTGGTATCTTCCAGAATTGCCAGATGGCCAATCTGCCCATGGCGTCATACCCTTGCTTGTTCTGAACAGAATGAGGCTGTTGATCTATTGTGAAGAAAATTTGCCGCGGCACACACACCTGAATGCACTCATGACTCCTTTCTATGAGCACCAAAATGACGATCTGTTATAGAACAGGCTTTCCAAATGATGCCTACCAGACCCAGACTGTGATTTATAATGGGCTGTTTTTGGATAGCAAAAAAAAAAAATAGTATTTGTGTGAGTGCGGGGATGCAGGGTTGTGTTCCAAATAAAACTACAAGTGTGCTTGATCTAGTTCCTCAACAGCACAGCTAGGAGTTAAAAAAAAAAGTTAGGAACTTTGCACACTTTGGAGAGGTGTGTGACCACTTGGAGACACCAGTTAGTCCTCTCACTCAAACCTTTGTAATTTTTTTGTCTTATGTTACACCTACAGTACAATTTCCAGAAATATTCTTATCATGTTACTGAATTTATCCAGAGTATTTTCAGATTTCGTTATCAATAAATGCAGCGAATAGTACAGTAAATGTAAAATTCACAAAATCAATAGTGTAATGTTTGGATTCAGTCTTGTGAACTGTTGTGTCCTCACCTTTGGTCTAATAATTTCCCCATAATCTCAAAACTGTTCCTTTTCAATTGCTACCATGGTTATGCATCTTCATATTTATTCTGTAAGAAACATTTAAATGTAGCCCTATCCATATAGGCCAATTCCCACGAGTGAAAGGGTTAAAGAGCAAGGAGAGAGGCGGGTTTGATTACCCGTGGCCAGCTGAGGTAATTAATGAGCCAAATCTGAATACTGCTGGGGGGGTAGGGAAAGGAGGGAGACTATTGTTATGATTTTTTACAAGTCTCTCCTTAAACAGGATGATTAATTTATGTCAGAAGCTAGCAGATTCATTACTTACCAACAACACCTGCAAATCCCAATAAAACTATATCACATTCTGAAATTCACTTTCCTTGCTTTATCTAACACTATCATGAATATAGCAAAGATATTGTGTGTGTCAGAGTGTGTGTCAGAGTTTCTTGGAACAAACGTTTGGTAGCAAGTACCAGGGGGGTTGCCTAGCAAAATAACTACATTATGGCGTTCACATCAAATTATTTAGTGTCCACAACTAAAGAATCATTGTGAAAAGTCTGAAAAGACACGTATCCGAAAGCATGATGTCGCACATGCTAACAGAAAGGACCGAGGTGGGTAGCTGGCCAAGTGTGCCATTGTAGCAAAGTATTTCCAAACTAAAAATCTGATCTAAAAGTTAAGTTAATTTTCGTTATATTATCTATACAATAGGCTACCATACATTTTGACCCAATATGCCTGACATATTACCTCTTAAGGAGCTTTCCATTTTGATAGGGTTATTTTGCCTTAAAACCTTTAGGCTTACCTTAAGAAAAATGTAAATCTCTGCATCCCTGCCCAGTCAATAAATGTAAAATTCACAAAATCAATAGCGTAATGTTTGGATTCAGTCTTGTGTCAGGTGAACTGTTGTTTCCTCACCTAATTGTCCCATAACCTCGAAACTGTTCCCTTTCCATTGCTACCATGGTTATGCATTTGCTTTTCATAGGTCTTCTGTATGAAACATTTCAATTTAGCCCTATCCATATAGGCCAATTCCAACATGAGTAAACAGTTAAAGAGCAAGGAGAGAGACGTAACTGGGGCGGGTTTGATTACCCGCGGCGGACAGCGCTAAGGGCCAGCTGAGGTAATTAATCAACCAAATCTGAATACTGCTGGGGGATCGGGAGAGGAGGGATACCATTGTTCGGGCCGAACGGCTAGCGAGACAGCTAAAATTGTGTTGGAAAAAATACGATTTTAGCTAATAGGGAGAAGTATCTACCAAAATAACTACATTATGGCATTCACTTATCATAAACTATTTACAGACATGTGGGTAGATTTGTGGACAAAATGTTTACTTACTCAACCGTATAACTACGCACACAGGCCAAAGTATGTGAGGGTGCCTAATTTGACTGGAGCGTGGAGCGAGTTTCCCAAAGGCTGGAGCGTCGACCTTTTCGCCCACTCCAATTTAGCTCCGGTAGCGCTCACTTCACGAGCTCAGGGCATGGTATATATTTTTTTATCTACCTACCACAGTGCCTGGTGGACCAAAAAGTTAATTTTCCACCCTGACGATCACATATCTCTCTATTATGCGTGGGAATACTTTGGAACAGATTTCCAAAATTAAAATCACTCAGAGCTGATTTGCTGGTGTTTTTACAGTCTTATGTTCAACATTAAAACAAAACGTGTTTTTTTTGCTCAGAAAACTTGGGAGATCAGATAAAATCACTGCGAACAGCAAACGAGGGGGGGAGGGGGGCAGTTGGGGAACCCTGACCTACAATATCGGATATCTCAACCAATCTCCCTGTCCCTCCTCTCCCAACACAGCTCCTCTGTGCGCAGGAATGGCCATAGTTACATGCCTCTTGCTGAGGAGGAAATGCATAATCAAAGCCCCACGATTCTCTGCCTTGCTTGCACTTTCAATTCCCCAGGGGGAAATAGAAGTGTGCCTTCAATTCCAGCTTTATTGCTGTTCGCTGCTATTACATGGAGCCTGGGCGATGTATTTTACACTCTCTCCCTCAATCTCCCGCTCCATATCTCTTCCTCCCTCATCTGTTGGGCCGTCCCTGTCAATCTACCTCTCCCACACTTTATGTCTGTCTGTGGTTTCCTACTCTGCCTAGGTAAACATTATATTGACTGATTGTATTGAGGAGCATTGGCTTTAGACAACAGCAAATAGTTAATTAAAAGGGGAAACCTTTCCAACCAGCTGAAAATGTAAGCAAATGTCACTGCTCAAAACGCCTTAGCTGCCATACACTGTCATTTCTATGTAGTAAGAGAAAGAATAAACTGACTATGTGCCAGGAATGGCACAGTCAACACAAAATACAACACAAAATAAACATCCACGGTCGACAAATCATCTTTCTGAAAGCTACAAATATGGATTAACAAAAATACTCATCACTCACTCTTCATCTCCCAGAATATATACACAGAGAAAAACAGATGAGCCTTACTTGCATCACCATATATATACTACCTGGTTGGTGCAGCTCCTACCCTGAGGGGCAATAACTGTCTGGTAGATGATGAAGGACATAGGTGTACTGTTTTAGTGGCCATCCTAGAGTGGAGGTGGCCATCAGGTGGCCTTTGGCTTGAAAGCAGCCTGCGCTGACACAGAGCTTGAGCCTGACAGATATATTGTCTTAGTGTTCAGATTAGATCAGGGCTCTGACGCACTACCTACTCACATATGACCAGCCCTGTGGTGATGGATGAGACTCCTCTGAGGACAAGGCGTTAGCGGACCTCAGGCAGGAGGTCAAGAGGACACAGTTACAACACCGGAGCAAGGCCCGCATCCTTGTTCAAATGTGTAGGAGTTCAAAGAGAGTCTCCCCCACCCCCCAGCGGATGGATCCCATCCTTTTCTCCTGACTTAGGGATCACTCATATAAACCTGACACGTGTTTGTTTTTAAAAATCATGGCCATGACTTACAATGGGTCAAGTCATACGTCAAAGCTTTGATGAAAGACATTGCTGTGTGGTACCTCAGTTACAGTGAGTCAGCCCTTAACAGGAAGTTGACATTCACAGTGGAACAAAATCAATTCAAAGTCAATCAGCATAAATCAGAAACCCAATCAGCGGTGACGGTCTAATGAGGGGGTGTTACCTGGACAGCCCACCTGGGAGGAGCCTGGCAGCATTAGAAGAGTTTCAGACGCTCAGTCACAGGACAGCTCTTCTCCTCAAAGCAATCCACTATAGTCTGGAAGAGAGGAGAGACAACCAACATCAACTAGACAGTCATACCCAGGCAAAGTGCTAATATTAAATGAAAGGAATTTAAACTGTAAAGTTGGTAGAGCAAGTCAAGAGCAAATTGGAATGTACTAATTGAGATGTGGGTGAAGCAGGTCTAAACAAGCATTGACTTAGTGGGTAACACTGGTTTAGATCCTTCTTTTGTCTCAATCGCTGTTGCATTGACAGGTTATACAATGGCAAGGGGACGTTAGGTACTCAATGAACACATGCTGAGGGCATCCAGAAAGACAAGGCATGAACAGTAAACATAATTCTCTCACAGCTGTGCCAAATGAGCCACAGCTGACTGCTATCCAATTGTTATCGTCTCATTCTCAAGACTCCTCTGGCGAGTCTAGTCATTTTATCAGTGGGTCGTTATGCAGAGCAACAACTCACATTCTGCCTGCTATCGGAGAGGAGATATTTGTCTGTGTCTAAATTGGGTCTCGACTCACAGTTAAGTATTTAACAACGATGAGATTGTTTCTTAATTTCTGAATTCGAAGATCCTATACCATGGCACATAAACCTCAGTCCTGTTGTTATGGCTCGGTTGGGTGGCGTTATCAGTGGGACGTGGACAGGGCCCAGTCTCCTGTAATGAGATTTGAGATCCCGACTGCCCAGGATAAAGTGTTTAATTATAAGTAGTGGATGGAGTTGGGCAGCTTGGATGTGATTGGGCTCCTTATATAGGAAATTAAGAGGAAATTGGGTTAGAGATACAGTATTTTACTGCCTGGGATGAAGAAAATCCAGAGGTGAGTCATGGTGATTGCATTTTCTGGGTACACAGACGGACACAAATAAAAACACCAACATCTAGACACAGAGACACCAACACAATCAGGAGGGCGGGGGATAAAAAGCATCCCTTCCTTTTTTTTCTTTTACTCTGAAAGACAAATCCAATGCCCTGTCCAAGTGTTGACGTCAAACCGACACTGCTTCCGATGAATGCGGACCTTGATTCCTCAAAGACCATTACTGCCCAAATGATTTTCATCAATGTTAATCTTTTGTCTCGGTCAGTTTAATGGGTCATTGGCAAAGTTGTCTTTACCAATAACAGATGCATGTATCTGGTAACATCTAAACAAACCTAGTCTACAAATGAGTGGGCCCGGTCAACCGTTAAGAGTCAATCTTCTCCATTTAAAACAAGTCTCTGACACAGTCAGAGCAAGTGACGCAGTGTGTCAAAACAGGCAGCCTGCAGAGTGGGAGCGGGCACACAGCAAGTGCAAGACGAAAGCTGTAAGAATTCAACAGAATGAGGAATTTAAAATGGGGCTGTGTGTCTATTCATGCCAAAACAAACAGCCTTTGCACTTGTGTTTGAGAGCAAGCTTTCGGTCTTCCAGATCGATGTAAGTGCTCTCTTTTGCTACAGAGAAACAACGCACAAAACCAACTGGAGAAAATGACATGTTTCCTTGCTCTAACTTTGTTGGTGCTCTAACTTGATAATGCATGCAGCTGGGTTGTAAAGGCAGTCATTGTTGTTCTCCCCCTTAGACGAGGAGGAGCATGGATAGGACCAAGATGCGGATTGAGGGAAATAAGCCATCTTTTAATGGAAAACAGCAAAACAATACACTACAAAACTACAAAACAACAAATGTGACTAACCTTCAACTGTCCTGTGAGGACACAGGAACAAACACCCACAAAACACCAGTGAAACCCTGGCTGCCTTTGTATGACTCTCAATTAGAGACAAACAATACACACCTGTCTCTAATTGAGAATCATACCAGGCCGAACACAAAACCCCACATAGAAATACAAACATAGACAAACCCACCCAACTCACGCCCTGACCAACTAAAATGAATACAAAACAAAGGAAAACAGGTCAGGAACGTGACAGAACCCCCCCTTTAAGGTGCGAACTCCGGGCGCACCAGCACAAAGTCTAGGGGAGGGTCTGGGTGGGCGTCTGTCCACGGTGGCGGCTCTGGCGGTGGACGAGGTCCCCACCCCACCATAATCAATCCCCGCTTCTTTATCCCCCTCCCAATGACCACCCTCCCACTAACCCCACTTAAATGAAGGGGCAGCACCGGGATAAGGGGCAGCACCGGGATAAGGGGCAGCACCGGGACAAGGGGCAGCACCGGGACAAGGGGCAGCACCGGGACAAGGGGCAGCACCGGGACAAGGGGCAGCACCGGGACAAGGGGCAGCACCGGGACAAGGGGCAGCACCGGGATAAGGGGCAGCACCGGGACAGACGGGCGGCTCTAATGGCTCATGGCAGACGGATGGCTCAGACGGCGCTGGGCAGACAGATGGCTCAGACGGCGCTGGGCAGACAGATGGCTCAGACGGCGCTGGGCAGACAGATGGCTCAGACGGCGCTGGGCAGACAGATGGCTCAGACGGCGCTGGGCAGACAGATGGCTCAGACGGCGCTGGGCAGACAGATGGCTCAGACGGCGCTGGGCAGACAGATGGCTCAGACGGCGCTGGGCAGACAGATGGCTCAGACGGCGCTGGGCAGACAGATGGCTCAGACGGCGCTGGGCAGACAGATGGCTCAGACGGCGCTGGGCAGACAGATGGCTCAGACGGCGCTGGGCAGACAGATGGCTCAGACGGCGCTGGGCAGACAGATGGCTCAGACGGCGCTGGGCAGACAGATGGCTCAGACGGCGCTGGGCAGACAGATGGCTCAGACGGCGCTGGGCAGACAGATGGCTCAGACGGCGCTGGGCAGACAGATGGCTCAGACGGCGCTGGGCAGACAGATGGCTCAGACGGCGCTGGGCAGACAGATGGCTCAGACGGCGCTGGGCAGACAGATGGCTCAGACGGCGCTGGGCAGACAGATGGCTCAGACGGCGCTGGGCAGACAGATGGCTCAGACGGCGCTGGGCAGACAGATGGCTCAGACGGCGCTGGGCAGACAGATGGCTCAGACGGCGCTGGGCAGACAGATGGCTCAGACGGCGCTGGGCAGACAGATGGCTCAGACGGCGCTGGGCAGACAGATGGCTCAGACGGCGCTGGGCAGACAGATGGCTCAGACGGCGCTGGGCAGACAGATGGCTCAGACGGCGCTGGGCAGACAGATGGCTCAGACGGCGCTGGGCAGACAGATGGCTCAGACGGCGCTGGGCAGACAGATGGCTCAGACGGCGCTGGGCAGACAGATGGCTCAGACGGCGCTGGGCAGACAGATGGCTCAGACGGCGCTGGGCAGACAGATGGCTCAGACGGCGCTGGGCAGACAGATGGCTCAGACGGCGCTGGGCACACAGATGGCTCAGACGGCGCTGGGCAGACAGATGGCTCAGACGGCGCTGGGCAGACAGATGGCTCAGACGGCGCTGGGCAGACAGATGGCTCAGACGGAGCTGGGCAGACCGATGGCTCAGACGGAGCTGGGCAGACAGATGGCTCAGACGGAGCTGGGCAGACGGGCCGTTCAGGCACCGCTGGGCAGACGGCAGACTCTGGCCGGCTGAGACGCACTATAGGCCTGGTGCGTGGTACCGGAACTGGAGGTACCGGGCTGAGGGCACGCACCTCAGGGCGAGTGCGGGGAACAGGAACAGGGCACACTGGACTCTCGTGGCGCACTCTAGGCCTGGTGCGTGGTACCGGAACTGGAGGTACCGGGCTGAGGGCACGCACCTCAGGGCGAGTGCGGGGAGAAGGAACAGTGCGTCCAGGGCTCTGGAGACGCACAGGAGGCTTGGTGCGTGGTGCCGGAACTGGAGGCACTGGGCTGGAGACACGCACCATAGGGAGAGTACGTGGAGGAGGAACAGGGCTCTGGAGATGCACTGGAAGCCTGGTGCGTGGTGTAGGCACTGGTGGTACTGAGCTGGGGTGGGAAGGTGGCGCCGGATATACCGGACCGTGAAGGAGGACACGTGCTCTTGAGCACCGAGCCTCTCCAACCTTACCAGGTTGAATGGTCCCCGTAGCCCTGCCAGTGCGGCGAGGTGGAATAGCCCGCACTGGGCTATGCAGGCGAACCGGGGACACCACCTGTAAGGCTGGTGCCATGTACGCCGGCCCGAGGAGACGTACTGGAGGCCAGATACGTTGGGCCGGCTTCATGGCATCCGGCTCGATGCCCAACTTAGCCCTCCCAGTGCGGCAAGGTGGAATAGCCCGCACTGGGCTAAGCACGCGTACTGGGGACACCGTGCGCTTCACCGCATAACACGGTGTCTGACCAGTACGACGCCCTCTTACTCCACGGCAAGCCCGGGGAGTTGGCTCAGGTATCCAACCCGGCTTCGCCACACTCCCCTTTAGCCCCCCCCCAAGAAATTCTTGGGTGAGCCTCTCGGGCTTCCAGCCTCTCATACGTGCTGCCTCCTCAATCCACCGCTCCTGGGCTGTGGCTGCCTTCTTCACCTCCCGAGAGCGGCGATTCTCTCCAACCCTTCCCCAGGGTCCCTTTCCGTCCATGATCTCCCAAGACCATTCCTCCTGTGTCCAGTGCCTTAGTTCTTTTTCTCTCTCCTCAATCCGCTTGGTCCTGTTGTGGTGGGTGTTTCTGTAAAGGCAGTCATTGTTGTTCTCCCCCTTAGACGAGGAGGAGCATGGATAGGACCAAGATGCGGATTGAGGGAAATAAGCCATCTTTTAATGGAAAACAGCAAAACAATACACTACAAAACTACAAAACAACAAATGTGACTAACCTTCAACTGTCCTGTGAGGACACAGGAACAAACACCCACAAAACACCAGTGAAACCCTGGCTGCCTTTGTATGACTCTCAATTAGAGACAAACAATACACACCTGTCTCTAATTGAGAATCATACCAGGCCGAACACAAAACCCCACATAGAAATACAAACATAGACAAACCCACCCAACTCACGCCCTGACCAACTAAAATGAATACAAAACAAAGGAAAACAGGTCAGGAACGTGACATGGGTTCTGTTCTTTGTAAACCTAAAGATACATTCCTGAGGACTTTTGTTCCCCAATACAAAGAATTTGTAAGATGAAAAAGGTAGCACATCCAAGTGACTTACAAGGCTGTTACAAAAAAACAAACAAGGCTGTTATCATTGTCAAAAAGCTATACTACCTCTTTGGTATATCGGAGAAGTATAGGTGTCAATCCTGTGCCATGTCATCTGTTGGAGGTTTGACATTCTTACAGCAATGCTCAGAAGAGGAATTCATGAAGGCAAAAGCCGATCAGCTGTCACAATTAAAGGATAGAGCTCTTTGCTTCAAAGGCTTTGATGCTCCAGGATGAAATACTCCCCCTGCACATTCAACCATCCCCCAAAATGGGATATGTCAAGCATCCACAGACCAATATCTGCTAGCATTTCAGCGAAAGTGTGAATTGAACAATGTCTCATGTCAGAGGGTAGAAAGGCAGAGAATAAAACCTATGTTGACAGGTGTGAAAGAACTGATAACTAGTCTCACAACACAACCAGCCAGTTGGAGGGAAATTCCAGCTACAGTTTGAAAAGAGTGTGAGGACGGTTCTTAGGGATGAACATCAACCTCATCTAGAAATTACATTTCCAGTTGGCTTGGTGCAATCGGTTTCCCTTAATGGCAAGCAATGTTTGTTTGAAAGCAGACTGCGGATGACTAATAACTCATTTTGTTTCAACCACGGCCAGCGGATAGCTTCAAGGCACAAACGGGGTTGGTATGTGGTGAGCTCCGGTAGAGCAGAGACCCTACAGAAAGAGCCACAGGCTACTGGGGAGTGGTTCAGAGAAGATTGGTGAGTAAAAACATCCAGATTCACTGAACTGAGTTATTAGTTGCTCTGTGAACACAATTATAGCAGATGGTGGTGTAATGTAAAGTATATTAAATGAGTATACAGTAAACCAGAAAATACTGATTTTATACAACTGCACAAGGAAGGAAAACACCCCATCTGACAGGTTGCAGAAATATTACATTTACATTCAGAATAAGACCAGTGGGCCTCCCGAGTGGCGCAGTGTTTTAAGGCACTGCATCGCAGTGCTAGCTGTGCCACTAGAGATCCTGGTTAGAGTCCAGGCTCTATCGCAGCCGGCCGCGACCAGGAGACCCATGGGGCGGTGCACAATTGGCTTAGTGTTGCCCGGGTTACGGGAGGGTTTGGCCGGCAGGGATGATCTTGCCCCATCGCGCTCTAGTGACTCCTATGGCGGGCCGGGCGCGATGCACGCTGACACGGTCGCCAGGTCTTTCCTCCGACACATTAGTGCGGCTGGCTTCCGGGTTAAGCGGGCATTGTGTCAAGAAGCAGTGCGGCTTGGCTGGGTTGTGCTTTGAAGGACGCACGGCTCTCGACCGTCGCTTCTCCCGAGTTCGTACGGGAGTTGCAGAGATGAGACAAGACTGTAACTACCAATTGGATACCACGAAATTGGGGGAAATAAATGGGGTAAAAGTAAAAAAAAAATAAAAAAAATAATGCATAAAAAGAATAAGACCAGTGTACTTTTAACAGACTTGTTAAGTTGGAATAGTTCCAACAATGTAAGGCTGTTAAACTAAATAAGGACAATTGCTAGGAATGTCCTCCAGCTACATATATCAAAGCACTCACCACTGGTGTTGGCTTAGCTATTGGTTTCATTCATCAGAAACGGCAGCCCAGTTTGCATTACACCTAATGACATTTGTGAAAACAAATACCTAATTATGTAACAAAATAAAAGTAAACAGACTGCATATTATACATTTAACTTATGTTTACACTACTACTGTCTTAATAAAATATGAAATAGCTTGAGTGGACTAAGAACAGTAAAACCTGTCTGATAGGAGAGTAATAGACTGTCATTAATTAAGTCATTGGCTGTAATATAATTAAGAAACAAGGAGCATACTGAACTATCAAATTTTTCCTGGATATACACAGTCTACATTAAGAACGCTTGCTCTTTCCATGACATAGACTGACCAGGTAAATCCAGGTGAAAGCTACGATCCCTTATTTATGTCACTTGTTAAATCCACTTCAATCAGTGTAGATGAAGGGGATTACACAGGTTAAAGAAGGATTTTTAAGCATTGTGACGACTGAGACATGGATTGTGTAAGTGTGCCATTCAGAGGGTGAATGGGCAAAACAAGATTGAAGTGCATTTGAACAGGGTATGGTAGTAGGTGCCAGGCGCACCAGTTTGTGTCAAGAACGGCAATGCTGCTGGGTTTTTCCACGGTCAACAGTTTCCCGTGTGTATCAAGAATGGTCAACCACCCAAAGGATATCCAGCCAACTTGACGCAACTGTGGGAAACATTGGAGTGTACATGGGCCAGCATCCCTGTTGAACGTTTGGACACCTTGTAAAAGTGTGCCCCGACGAACTGAGGCTGTTCTGAGGGAAGGGGTGCAACTCAATGCAAGGAAGGTATTCTTAATATTTTGTACAGTCAGTGTATATGTCACATTACAAAATGAAGAGTGAAGCATTTAAAAGAGAAAAGATAATTCAATCAGACGATAGGAAGGGAATTTCACCTAGCCTTCCCTCAGGTCAGTCTACATCTGGACTTTGGGTGTCCACTCTCAAACACAGGAAATAAGAAGTGGAAATGACAGACAACAAAGACAGGGAAGTGCAGTTTATTATAATCACTCATTCCCTTGAGGGGGCAGCCATTAGTGCCACGGCTATGTATTCCAGCCAATGAAAGGCTTGATCGTGATAAACAAAACCCAGTCGGATCCCCATGAGCCCAGCTTACAGCTTCCTCACAGAAGTCGCCCAAGTTGCTTATTGGAGCAGGACGGGGTTAATAATTCCTGCGCCGACATGAAACAACTCAACACATAACATATTTCCTCCACATTTTCCCCACATCAGCAGCCAAGGAGATTTTAAGTCAAAACATCACCGTGAGGGAGAAAAAATTGAAACAAAGGGAGGGCAAACTATTTTATTTTCTCCATTCCCTCCAACTCTCAGTCATTGGTGCGTGTGAGCCGCCTGTCAACCCTCGCTCTGATGTGTCTCTCTTTGGGTTCTGGCGTTCTGGGAGAAACGGTGATGGAGCATGTCTGTCTCACAGGGGATTAGGGCTGGGTGGAGATGGGCTTGGTGTTAGTGGTGGGATCATTGAGTGATTGACGTCTTCCTTGCACAGTGATGGACAGGTGACTCCCCCACCCCCCTAGATGACCGAACCGCCCCCGCCTGTCACACGGCTCTCGCTAGAGGGCTCCCTCAGCTGTTTCGCCCCCCTACAGGTCCTGTCTGTCAAATCAGGTTTCGGGATAAGAGTGCAGAGCTCCGTGTGCAAACATTTTAGGAGGGGAAGCTAGGGAGATTGAAACCAGACTTTCACTTTCCTTTATGTCACAAAACCATTGGGCAGCACTAGTGTCTGGCTGCTTTAAGAGTCTCCTGTTCTATACCAGACGTCGGACCGTCTTATACCAGGCCCCAACCTCCTGCTTTATGACTCTGACCTCGTCTGTCTACGACTGACAGCTCACTGCACACCTGGAGAACTGAAGCTGGGGCTGGATAGAGCAACAGGCACACACAACATGATGTCATCCCCATCAGTTTAAAGCAGCCCTGAGAAGAGCATCAATTATTCCCAGATCATACATCTGTGCATGACCAAGTATAAGTATGTCAGAGAGACTGTATGCAAAAAAAAGGGGTGTGGAAACATTGGTAAAGGAGAAGAGAGGAGGGTGGGCTGGTTTCACAGACAGACACCAATGACAAATATCCTAAACGGGTACAGGAACCCCGGCACAGGGGGAGCGTGTCTGTCCTCTGGTGAGTTATTTCAAAGGCCCCTGTGCTTTCGCAGACAGCTCAGTGGGAATACTGATTTGGCTGTGTGGATTTCAGACGGCATGCAGCACATGTTCTTGCAGACTGTTGTGCTAATGATGTGACATATGTGACCTACAGAAAATGTAAATCCAGGTTTGGAATTTATATAATTGTGCATGTACGCCCTGGAAATGGTATGATGCCAAGTGCCTTCACTTGACAGATCAGCATTAACGGCCTTATAAATAATATAGGCTGATTCTGTGCATTCATGTACAGTATCAGACTTGATATTGTGAGCTACCAATAGTGTCGTACACCATCAGTGTGTCAGAGTACCTCGTAGAATCAAAACTCGTGTGACCTCTCATCTTTTACCTGTGTCTGCATCATGGGCCCCCTCCACCCGTCGAGAGCTCCCACTCTCGAGGTTGGTCCTTAGACACAGCGCCGTCACCACAGCCCAGAACTTGGGCTGAGATAGTATGCACTGCATGGAGAGGGTAGAAAGACCAGTAAGGACATGGAGATTCAAGACACTCACTTTCATTTCATCATAGACCAATAGGGACATCAATCTCAGATAAAAGGGATAGTCAGGTCTCTCAGATAGTGATGACAAAATACAGTAGAGGGTACAGAAATATGTAGCTATGAGTTTGACATCTTCAACATGGAAACTCAATCTACTCTATAGAGCCGAGGAAAGCATAAGAACCAGTAAATTAGGACGCTCTTATGACAAAATCGGGATGAGAATCAAGCTACTGGAAAGCCCGTATAGTACAGCTTATATAACTTAATTAGGCCCTCTAACTCCAACCAGGTCCACGCTGATGGTGGAGTGTAGACAGTCCTGGAGCTTCACATGCGAGTGTGTGTGTGTGTGGGGGGGGGGGGGGGGGGGGGTGTTTTGTGTGAGCAAGGACAGAAGAGGTGAGTCCTACTTCCTGTCTGCCGTAGGAAGCACATTACTCACTGTGGAGTCAGAGGCGACCCCTCCCTGCCAGAGTGTCAGTAAAATTTGTCTCTCAGGACCAAGGTCACGCCTACTGATTGACACATATATGGCCGACCTTATCACAGATGGACTTGGTTGCATACTTGGAGACATGTAGTAGGAATATGAGACCACTAGTGGCCAGCGGCTGACTCAGTGGGAGGCGGTGTGTAAATGTAGAGATCAGGTTCTGGTGCTGTTCGCCCAGCCGATGTCCCCCTCCACGCAGGAGGAGAGATGGGTAGGGAGCTAGCAGACAGTCTGGGTGTGTCCCGTACTGTACACTGAAGCCCCCGGGAACCTCAGAGAGCAGTGTTTGCACAGGGCCCTCAGGGAAGGGGTCCACTTCTTGCGGACGAGTGAAGCAGGAGGTGCTACTGAGACCTCTGGTCACTGTCCTCCATGATGACTGGTTTATAGACACCTGTATGGTTTGGGTCTGACTGGACACATTGGAGAGTGGTGGAGACTATTCCATTGGCAAGCAAAGCCATTTAGGAAAACAACAAGGAAAGCACTATTCTGCTACAAAACAGTCAAGCACTGATCCCATTTCTTCACAATGAGACTGCTGCTACTCGCTGTTTATCATCTATGCATAGTCACTTCACCCCCACCTACATGTACAAATTACATCAACTAACCTGCACCCCCGCACACTGACTCGGTACCGGTGCCCCCTGTATACAGCCTCGTTATTGTTATTCTTATTATGTTACTTTCTATTTTAGTCTGCTTGGTAAATATTTTTCTTAACTCTTCTTGAACTGCACTGTTGGTTAAGTGCTTGTAAGTTAGCATTTCACGGTAAAGTCTACACTTGTTGTATTCGGCGCATGTGACAAATAGAGTTTGATTTGAGTTTAGCAAACATGTTTCTGCATCTATACTACAAGGCTGCCTTACCTTAGTGTTTATTCAAGAAAAGACATCCTAACACACTTGACAAATAAATAGCTGAGAACCCCACCACCTCAGAGCAATATAATGCAGTCTGGTTTATAAGGAGGTTGTGTATGTGAAATATTGAATACTATCACTGGTAACAAATCATCATATGGGGAACAAATTGACAAAAACAAACCAAATCAATAAAAAAATATCAAGGAATTCCTTGCCATTGATTTCTGCTTACTGGGGAGTTGTCTATATTACAGCTCCGTTCTCCCTCCCCTAACATTCACCTTTGTGAGAGTCAAGACAAATAGTTTGAGGACGCAAAGAGGAGCACAAGTCAGAGTTGAAAAGAGAAGGGAAAAGATGGCATGAAAGGAAAGAGAAAGATGGTAAGGCTTAGGGTGTCATTTTTCCAATACCTTCCTTTGTCTTTGCTTCACAATTTCAAGGATAACTGTTTAGAGAACATAAACAATTCTGTGCTCGACTCTACAACTTGTAATAACCTTTCAGGAAAGGAGCAGATCAGTAAGTTTCACACGGAAACATTGTGTGACGAGCTTTGGGTTACATATTTAGCCGCAAAGGCAATGGATATTTTGTCTCTTTCACTAGCTCACTTCCTCTGAGCAGAGTCAACATGTGTTCTCCCCTGGCTATCCTGTCTGGCCTGTGGGCCATGTCTAAACATGAGACCTGATAGAAATCAGCCAAATTAGTAGCAAACTAATGCAGTGGCCTGGGATAGAAACTGAAGTCAACATGACCAGCGGTTCCCAACCCTTTTCCATTCCGGGGACCACCAAATCACTGTCAAAAGCTCCCGAGGACCACCACTTGCGGATTCGTGATTTTATAACATAAAATATATCTTGGCGGTCAAATGTATTCAATTTCAGCAGTGAATGTAAGAAATTAAAGGCCTATTATTATTCTAAACAATTTGCATTGTGAAAAATCATGTACAACAATACCATTAATACTCCCAACTGTTATTATATTTGTAAGAAAAAAAGATCTCACGTAACCAGAGCCGATGGGCTGAACAGCACAGTAGTCTGATGTATGGAAAACAGAAGCTATGAAATATAATTATCACCCCATCAGTATGGTGGTGTACTGACAGGGGGACAGAGATTGCCTTGGAGGATGAAGTTAGAACACAGCCCTCATGGGACGCCTCCCCCTCTCTCTTTGTCTTTCCCGACTTCCGTGCCAAGTTACGAGATGACTATCAAAGCGACTTCCTCTTATGGGGCCAGAGAGAAAATAATAATTTAAGATGGAATCACCCTCCTCCCACATTGTCCCCCCCCCTCCACTCGCCTCATACCAAATGTCACTATGGCAACCCGGGCGGACTAGGGAACGGTATTTAGCAAAACAGACCCTATCTTGCCCAAGGCCCAGTCAGGATTTCGCTGCAGACTGTCTTTTTTGAGTTAGGTGATGTAATAAGTCAGGCTGACACATCTGTGTAGATAGATAAGGGGAAAAAAACGATCTGGATTTTTAAAAATTTAACTAACTTATCAATGGAAATCCTATTTCCAGCCCTAGATGATAACTCCCACGGATTTGCTGACATCAGGAAAACACTTTTGAAACTGACGTAAAGAGATGTCTCTGTCTCTCTTTCTCTGTGTGTGTGGCTCTAAAGAACAGTTGACAAAAAGAAACATCCGGCAAACTCAAACGGAAGCTCTACCCATTGCAGAATCACTACTGTGGAATGGGATCATAACCACACCCTAAATCTTACATCTTAACACGCTTTCTTCTTTAGAGTTCCCCCAAAACCAAGGTAGGAGCGAGATAAGATCGGTACTTTTGAAAGCTTTCAATATATGTATATGTTGGTTGATAAAAGCTGAGATAAAAAGGGACCAAGTTATCTAGCCACACCAACTGTTCCTTTTGGAAAGGAGACTACTACAGTATGATTTTTTCCCCCCTCTTTCCCTTTGTTCAACCTAAGATCAGACAAACAAGGTGAGCTTCGTCTCCATTGACTCATCTCAGATAAGGATTTCATACTAATATCAAAACCTAAGATTCTGAGATCTCCAGAATGGAGGGAACTTGCATTGACACGACTAAGATTGGGATCTTATTGCTAGCTTGGTGGAATGTGGCCATTATGAAGAGGCCTTTTCCCCCTTACCATCTTTGTGCAATCTCCATACTCGCAGGCTTCTAAACTCATCAGTCAGCAGTACAGTAATATGGAGAGGGGAGAGTAAGGTCAGCCATTATTCCTCCCAAACACTGGTTCACTAGTGTTATTAACCCTCAATGACCTTCTCACACAATATATTTAAAAAAATGAAACCATAACATCTTGGTAACGGTATCAGAAACACCTGTGAAACGGCACAGTACTTTACATAAAACTGGTTAGCTGCCTGAAATGCTTCTAAAACATTTTGGCCAGCATGATTGGTAGAAAATAGTCTATTTTGAATAGTATGTTTGCCATACATTTGATTTATATAATAAGAGTTGCTTCTCCAATTAAAATCCATCACATTAAGATGACATTCAGCAATTAACAAATATGCAGGAAAAAAGCAGCATGAAGTATGAGGTTGTGTACGAGGTTCACATGATCCCGAATGTGTTTGTAAATGCTAAACGAGTCACGATGGAACTCAAATGGGACATTAGCGCAACAGTAAATTATCATCATTATGTAGTCATTCCGCTAGAAGGTAGTAACAACATTAATCATTGTCCTGAGTTAAAGTGCAATGGCAAACTGATTTAGATGGTGAGGCAGTGCCATTTCAAATGAATATCCAGCCGTGTTTAATTGGCTGGGCTTGCTTGGCCAACTGCGTCACACTATAGCACCTGTCTGCAAACTCCGGAGATGAAAATCCTGGTGGAGCAGCAGGCCAGAGCCCCAGGCCCATTGGGGAGACTGTCGAGGAGCTCAAAGCGCTTAACAGAGTGGCCTTGCTCAGCGGCATGCGTTGAGTCATTTATTACCTTAATTAAAACCTTTTCAAAAGCAGTTCTAACACCGCAGCTGGCTGCATGGTACTGATTTGCCTCCTAGCAGCAGAAAGGTAGGTCAAGAAAACAGACCCTGGTTTATAGGTGTGACAGCAATTCAGACAGCCTATGGGAAGTAGGGAGTCTGTTTGAGAAATGGTTGAAAATAACTTGGGAAGGTCCATTTTAATATTGGTCGGTCTAATTATTTGGGTCATTAAAGTCAAAAGGGGAATTTCAATAGGCTCCAATGGCAAACAGAGAGCAATAAAAGCATACTATAAAAACAGCATTTGTTTTTATTAAGATATTTATGAAGATAAAAATGGCAAAACAAAATGGTAATCCAGATAAATACATTGCCATTACAGACAACTCCAAATACAGCACATTCAAGTTCACCTTCAAAACCCCAAACTTAGTGAACTGCTGTGAGTATTTACAAACATCAAAGGCAAGTTCAGTTATTGGCTAATGACTGAGAATTCCAAATGTTCCCATAAAATCCTCTACTTGTATTGGCCCTAAAGACTTGGAGGTTGGCTATGCATGAGCATGGAACATTTCTCAATCCAATCCCTGACACTGTTCAGCAGTCTCAAATATACTGTAACCACGATGCTTTCGTGTCTGTAATGAAAATAACAATGATGGATGCCATTTTTTCACTGGACCTCAAAGCGCTTTACATTGTAAGGGAGGAGAACTCATCTCTTCCATCAACAAATGAGCAGCATCCACCCATCTGAGTGATGCGCTGCACTTTTGGTCAAATTTGGGCCAGAATGCTCACAACAAGTCAGCCATATAAAGAGGGAATGAGCACACTAAATGGTCAGATATATAGGAGGACAGTTGTACTTTTCAATTGGAGACTTTCTTGCACTAATTTGAGATAAAGTTGAGCTTCAGCTGAGCCGATGGGGCAGGGGCAAAGTGTGTGCACATCCTAACACAGAGCAGATTAGCGAGCACACGCCAGAGCTACTCTGAATTAATAATCAGACATTAGCTCATAGCCATTGCGTCTTTATCATCAAATTTCACTGGCAGCAGCGAGAGCGACAACCCACACATTCCGCAAAGCTTAGAAGTCTCTCTCTGCTCTCTCATTTCATTTTTTCTTTAAGAATAATTTATATAAACGGCAAATAAAATAAAGACAACACATCATAAGACACTTCATGAGAAAATTGGGAAATTACTTTGTTGTTGTCCTGTATAAAAAAAAAAATTCGAAAGGAAGAATAACTGACCATACAGTAAGTAAATAAAAACAGATCATTTTGAAGGGGGCAGGTACATCTTAAGGTTCAGCAAATGGTAAAAAGGTATTGGAAAGATGTGGGTCTGTGAAGAAAAATACATGAGGGTGTGTAATAACAGATCATCTCTATTAAGTCTATGACTACACCCTTCAACCACTGAGGATGGCATGACAATCTAATGCAATCAGCCATGCAGTCTTGATCCTGACTACAAAAATAACCCTCCCATCTTTTTTTGTGTGAAGCTTGACCTTCTAAGACTCATTTAGCTCAGACGCCACAATCACAAGCGGGTGACAACAATTTCAGGCTAAAATTGCAGTTCTCTGATTAGTCGTCGAAACATTTTGTGGTCCCACGAATGTGCCGCAAAACGAACTACAAGTGACGGCAGCTTTTCATTCCTGATTTATGTTCAACTAGTTTACAGAAAAGTAAGGGCAGGTTTTAGGGCAGGTTTAAAGGAGGACAAATCAGAGGTGGAGATGGCCTCAGTGCTGTGCTGACTGGAGGACATATCTGTCTCAGTCTAGGAGTTTAGGGTATGTCAGCAGCCGACTGCCAGACAACCTGAGTGTCTCATTCGGAGACAAGGCAGCTTTCACACTCCAATCGCCCCTCACAACGTCCTGGCTCACACCGAGGAGGATACGCTTTGTTCTGCTTAAGTTATCGCCAGGGCATGAGGGGGAGGAATAATCTGATTTGACGTGCTGGGCATTGTGATCAAAACCAAGGCAACACGCAAAATCAATGCACAGAGGAAATTTTACCTCCTCGATGGGTCATGTGGTGTGCTCTGAGCCTATCAAAGTTGTTCGATTTGACACAAGTGGCAGTGCAACCAGTGTCAGAGGAAAAACTGAGTAAACCACTGAGTTACATCTTAAAGGTTTCTAATGCATATAGAGACTGAGTAGCCTAATCCACATTTTTGATAAAAACAATAGCAGAGTTTGAGAAATGAAACGCGCAAATATACTTGCTTCATACACCAACAACTGTATCTGCTAATAATCTTTGAAAACCACTTTAAACTATATTTAAATAAATGTCTAAATATACATGAAAAGCCAGCTCTGGTTAAGACATCAGCCTGGAGCGGACTGGGGAGATTTACGGCGGAACAGCCACAAACTCCAGGGCAATAAATTAACCTCTGTGACCGTTCTTGCTTTTTTTCTCTGACAGACGTGAGCTTTCCAAATAGATTTCAGAGATTTTCCCCCCTTGAGTGAAGCCTAAGCTGGCCCTTGACATTGCAGAACATTCTTCACCTCATTCCTGGAACGTGAGCCAGCGCAAAGACATCAGTGGTTTGTGACAGAGGTAAGCAGCTCACTGGCATTCAGACATGCGTGCACCCAGACTAGTGACACTCATCCTCAGGTAAGAAACGTATACTTCAATACACAGAGAGGTGCACTAACTGAGCTATCGGCAATATTCCAATTTATATAATGCCATATGTACATTTTTGTGAACACAAGTAATTACGATCCATTTGATCACCACAAATTGGGTTCAACTAAAGCATGGTAGTCTTGGCACACTGGTTACTGTATCCTGTTAAAGGATTCGTTTACTGGTCACAAACACAGATTTTTGGAGTGTAGAGCTTGGTGTTAACAGTACCCTTATATGAGTGTTCCAGACAACCATCAGGAAGGTGACATAAGTAGAGTGCCGATGAAGAAGACCAGACATGTGACAACCATCTAACCAGCCTGCAGATTCCTGGATCCACATGTAGGCTGGGAAGATGCCTGCTCACACAGCTAGCAGAGGCTCTGGGGAGTCCAGCAACACTCAGCAACAGTGAGATGACTGGTGCCAGCCCATTGTTTCAGCTGAACTAAAGGCTGGATGGACATCAACTCCAAGCTGATGGAGTGAGCTTTTGATTTGAATTTTTGAAGAACAGCACAGGAGGGGATGGCTGCCGTTTTACAGGCTCCTAACCAATTGATATTTTATTTTTGCATTGTTTGTAACATATTTTGAATATAACGTTGATGCTACCGTCTCTTATGACCGAAAAGAGCTTCTGGATATCAGAACAACGATTACACACCTCAAATGTTTTCTTTAATGAGTCTAACGAAGGATTTAATGTTGCTCCCAGACAAGGCCCAAATCCCCATAAAGAAAAGAACGAACTATAGGGGGCGAAAGATCAGGGTGCCTTGTTGGAATTCGTCAGTGCCTCTACCATCCATTCTATTGGCCAACGTGCAACCACTGGAGAATAAACTGGATGAGCTCTGTTTGAGACTATCCTACCAACAGGATATTAAAAACTGTAAAATCTTATGTTTCACCGAGTCGTGGCTGAAAACAACACGGATAATATACAGTTGGCTCTGTTTTCCGTGCATCGGCAGGACAGAACAGCTACATCTGGTAAGACTAGGCATGGGGGTGTGTCTATTAGTCAATAACTGCTCGTTTGAGATGTCTAATATTAAGGTAGTCTCGAGGTATTGCTGGACTAAGGTAGAGTATCTCATTCTAAGCTGTCGACCACACTACCTACCAAAAGAGTTCATCTATAATTTTCTGTCTACCACCACAAACCGACGCTGGCACTAAGACCGCACTCAACGAGCTGTATAAGGCCATAAGCAAACAAGAAAATGCTCATTCAGGAGTTTTACTTCATTTCTACCAGCATGTCATATGTGCAACCAGAGAGGAGAAAAAAAAAAAAAAAAAAAAAAAAATTATATATATATATATATATATATATATATATATATATATATATATATATATATATATATATATATATATATATATTAATATATAAACTAGACCTTTACTCCACACACAGAGACGGGTAAAAAAGCTATCCCTCGCCCTCCATTTGAAAATTCTGACCATAATTATATTATCCTGATTCCTGCTCACAAGCAAAAACGAAAGCGGGAAGTACCAGTGACACGCTCAATAGGTAAGTGGTCGGATGAAGGGGATGCTATGCTACAGCACTGTTTTGCTAGTACAGACTGGAATATGTTCCAGCTTCATCAATAAGTGCATCGACGACGACGTCGTCCCCACAGTGACCGTATGTATATATACCAACCAGAAGCCATGGATTACAGGCAACATCCGCAATGAGCTAAAGGCTAGACAATATACAGTTGGCTGAGTTTTCCGCGCATCGGCAGGACAGAACAGCTAGAACAGCTACGTCTGGTAAGACGTGTGTTTTTGTCAATTACAACTGGTGCGTGATGTCTAATACTAAGGAAGTCTTGAGGTATTGCTCGCCTGAAGTAGAGGACCTCCTCATGATAAGCTGTAGATCATACTATCTACCAAGAGACTTTTTATCTATATTTTTCGTAGACGTCTCTTTACCATCACAAACAGTTCCTGGCAGTAAGACCGCACTCAACGGTCAAACTTAAATCCATTTTTTACCTAAAACCTAAAGCAGGAAGTACGTACATATCCCAACCAGAAGTCATGGATTACAGGCGACATCGGCACTGAGCTAAAGGCTAGAGTTGCTGATTTCAAGGAGCGGGACACTAATCCGGAAGTTTATAAGAAATCCCACTATGCCCTCAGACGAACCATCAAACAGGCAAAGCGTCAATACAGGAATAAGATTGAATCCTTCTACACCGGCTCTGATGCTCTTCGGGTGTGGCATGGCTTGCAAACTATTACGGACTACAAAGGGAACCCCATCCGCAAGCTGCCCAGTGACGCAAGCCTACCAGACAAGCTAAATGCCTTTTATGCTCGCTTCGAGGCAAGTAACACTGAAGCACGCATGAGAGCACCAGCTGTTCCGTACAACTGTGTGATCAGGCTCTCCGTAGCATATGTGAGCATGACCTTTAAACAGGTCAACATTCACAAGGCCAGACGGATTACCAGGACATGTACTCCAAGCATGCGTGGACCAACTGGCAAGTGTCTTCACTGACATTTTCAACCTCTTGCTGACCGAGTCTGTAATACCTACATGTTTCACGCAGACCACCATAGTCCCTGTGCTCAAGAACACTAAGGTAACCTGCCTAAATGACGACCACCCCGTAGCAACCACGTCAGTATCCATGAAGTGTTTTGAAAGGCTGGTCATTGCTCACATCAACACCATTATCCCGGAAACACTAGACCCATTCCAATTCACATACCGCCCCAACAGATGCACAGAAGATGTAATCAGAATTGCAGTCCACGCCTCCCGGGTGGCGCAGTGGTCTAGGGCACTGCATCGCAGCGCTAGCTGCGCCACCAGAGTCTCTGGGTTCGCGCCCAGGCTCTGTCGCAGCCGGCCGCGACCGGGAGGTCCGTGGGGCGACGCACAATTGGCCTAGCGTCGTCCGGGTTAGGGAGGGTTTGGCCGGTAGGGATATCCTTGTCTCATCGCGCTCCAGCTACTCCTGTGGCGGGCCGGGCGCAGTGCGTGCTAACCGAGGGGGCCAGGTGCACGGTGTTTCCTCCGACACATTGGTGTGGCTGGCTTCCGGGTTGGAGGCGCGCTGTGTTAAGAAGCAGTGCGGCTTGGTTGGGTTGTGCTTCGGAGGACGCATGGCTTTCAAACTTCGTCTCTCCCGAGCCCGTACGGGAGTTGTAGCGATGAGACAAGATAGTAATTAGTAGCGATTGTATACCACAAAAATTGGGGAGAAAAGGGGGTAAAATTTATTTTTTTTAAAAGGAGAAAAAAAAGAACTGCAGTCCACACTGCCCTTTCCCACCTGGACAAAAGGACTACAGCTGACTACAGCTTAGCGTTCAACACCAAAGTGACCACAAAGCTCATCACTAAGCAAAGGACCCTGGGACTAAACACCTCCCTCTGCAACTGGATCCTGGACTTCCTGACGGGCCGCCCCCAGGTGGTAAGGGTAGGTGACAACACATCTACCACGCTGATCCTCAACTCTCCTGTACTCCCTGTTCACCCACGACTGCATGGCCAAGCACAACTCCAACATTAAGTTTACTGATTACACAACGGTGGTAGGCTTGATCCCCGACAATGATGAGACAGCCTATAGTGAGGAGGTCAGAGACCTGGCAGTGTGGTGCCAGGAACACAACCTCTTCCTCAACGTGAGCAAGACAAAGGAGATGATCGTGGACTACGGGAAAAGGAGGGTCAAACCTGTCCTCATTTACATCGACGGGACAGTAGTGGGAGCTTCAAGATCCTTGGTGTCCACATCACCAACAAACTACCATGGTCCAAACTAACCAAGAGAGCTGTAAAGAAACAGAAAGAGCATGGTTTCAAACTTTAGTACCCAGTACCTACATTTGAATATAAAAACAGATTTTATCAACAACAAAAAAACGATGCTACATTTTATCTCTGGGACCCTCAGGATGACAAATCAGAGCAAGATTACATTTACATTACATTTACATTATTTAGCAGACGCTCTTATCCAGAGCGACTTACAAATTGGAAAGTTCATACATATTCATCCTGGTCCCCCCGTGGGAATAGAACCCACAACCCTGGCGTTGCAAGCGCCATGCTCTACCAACTGAGCCACACGGGACATGATTACTGAATGTAAGTATATTATTTACCTTCAGAGGTGAATGTATCAAACCAAATGCCGTGATAAAAGTTGTTGCACACTCTCCTCAAACAATAGCATGGTATTTTTTCACTGTAATAGCTACTGTGAATTGGACAGTGCGGTTAGATTAACAAGAATTTAACATTTCTGCACATATAAGATGTGTCCCGGTATAGGGACACACCAAAGTATACAAAAACAATGGAAAACAGGTCAGGAACGTGACAATGCTACCATATACGAATTGAGTGTATGCAAACTTCTGCCCCACTGGGAATGTGATGAAAGAAATAAAAGCTGAAATAAATCATTCTCTACTATTATTCTGACATTTCACATTCTTAAAATAAAGTGGTGATCCTAACTGACCTAAAACAGGGAATTTTTACTAGGATTAAATGTCAGGAATTGTGAAAAACTGAGTTGAAATGTATTTGGCTAAGGTGTATGTAAACTTCCGCCTTCAACTGTTCTCATGGTAGTATATGTGAGTTTCTCTTTAAAACAATCCTCCGGCTTTGTACACAGCTAATAGCTAACGTTAGCCAAAGCAAGCTGGCTAGCTACTGATAGTGCAACCCTAAGTAACAGTACAGATGAAGATGAAAAATGATCAGGCCTACTGTACATCGTACTGTAGAAATTATTATTGAAAACAAGTCTAGGTTGGAACCGTTGCTGTTAAAATAGAAGTCATGTTTATTCTGAACTGGAATAAACTGATTGAAGCAAGATACTTTTTGAGGCAAACACATTCACACAGTTCTGGGTTGCTCATCTAGAGCAGGAAGCGGTCTCCTGTCTGACTGAGAAAGCAGTAGATGTTCTGGTCCAGTTTGGCACCACATACCTTTGTCAGTCAGGGTTCTCAACTCTGGATTACTGAAGAAATAAGTACAGAAACAGTCTCAATGCTGAGCATGACCTCAGTGTTGCACTGTCAAAAACTGATCTCAGAACAGACATGCTTGTTGAAAACCAGCCACACACAGACCTCTCATTAGGACTGTGGGTGTGTTTTCTGGTCTACATCCGTGTGATTGTTTTTTGAAATATTTTTATTTATTTAAATTGAACCTTTTTTTAACTAGGCAAGTCAGTTAAGAACAAATTCTTATTTACAACGACGGCCAAACCTGGACAACGCGGCGCACAATGCCCTAGGGGACTCCCAATCACGGCCGGATGTGATACAGCCTGGATCAATCAGTTGTGACTTCTATTTTAACAGCAACAGCTCCAACCTAGACTTTCTTTTGACAATACTTTCTACAGTAAGATGCCTGACACGCAGGCCTGGTCATTTTTCATCTGTACTGTTACTTAGGGTTGCACTATCATGCGTGTCTGTTCTGTTATGCATCTGTGTGATGTGATCAATCAGTTTGTTCCAGTTCAGAATGAAAATTATTTATTGAATTTTAACAGCAACAATTAGAACCTAGACAGATATGTAAGAGTGTTTAATGGGTGAAAATAAACATGAATAGCTATTTATATGGCAATTTAATTGTTATTTGTTTTTATCTATATTGCATTTGTTTTAGGCATAACGGCAATGAAATGTACCAATATGTACATATAGTTGCATATGTTTCTAAGCTTGGGTCCCAGGAAAACACAATTTCTAATTTGGGTCCTAGGCTGAAAAAGTTTAAGAACCTCTGCCGTAGATGATAACTCTATTTTCTTTAAACTGCATTGTTGGTTAAGGGCTTGTAAGTAAGCATTTTGCGGTAAGGTCTACTACACTTGTATTCAGCGCATGTGACAAACAGCGTTTGATTTTGAATTAACTTCACAAAATGCAAGACCATTTGATAAATTAATCATGTAACAATGGTAAAAAAAAAAAATCTACATAGCTCTGCTCATTTCACTGACAAAATAAGGGAACATTTATTCTAGACAGCCACATTGTCCAAAAGATGGGCCATTTCAAGAGGAGAGTGAAACAGTATTTAACATTTTAAGTATGGCAGTTGTCCTGGTTAAACGCCATGTAAACAACATGAAAACAAATGTTAAAACTCCCTACAACACAGAGGAAAGAGCAGCTATGTGGTGTACCAACTGTTTTGGTTTTGTTGTTCACGTCTCTAATGTTTAGAGAACAAGTGTTGGTTTCTTTTCTAGAGCATCATCTCCCAACAGCTTGTATAGTTTCTAACAAGCTTGTATTGATCCCTCAAATTGAACAAGCATTTGGTTTGAAAATGCTCAAGCGTATAAAACAGATACATCTGGACAGTGGGGTGGCCCATCAATCACTCAGTCAGGAAGGGACGGTCCAATGGGAGGAAAAATACTCATTTAGCTGTTTTCCTTCAACTCCTCACCGGTCCCTCAACACTTCAAGGAAGTCAACCCATAACCCTATAAAAAAGGATGCCGTTACGTCCACACCCCCAGACACCCATTATCAACCACTTTCATCGCTGACCAGAACTGTGGTCCTGCAGTTAGAGTAGATATACTCTAAACCACTACCACCTGCTCCCCCACCCACTTACCCTAAGTCATCCTCAAGATTATTAAGACAACAAAAGCAAGAACAGACATGAGCTGTGTTCGAATACCCATACTAACTTATTGTATACTACATACTTAATGAGTATATACAACTAACTATTAGTTAATTTTAGTATACTGTACACGAAACAGTATCCTTTCAGTTGAGCGTACTAGCTTTTCGCCGGTCTACCGGAAGTTGATGCTGTTGCTATGCAACCTATTGCTATCTAGTTAGCATAACACATGACTAGTTAGATATTTTACGACTTCGGATGTGTTCTTCAATTCAATCTGGAGTGCCAGAGTGCGTTCGTAAATTCAATTTACGAAAGCACCCGAATGTCCATTGTGAACGCACAACAACTATACCATTTAGCTAAGCATGACGGGAATAATCAAGTCAATAAACGTTGGGTAGTTAGTTAGATAACTTATAGTTAATATACTGGCAAGTTTGATGTATAAGTAGCCAACTGACGTTAGGTAGCTAGCTGACATACCGGTACATACGGCTGTAATTATATGCTATGTGATTCGTAAGGCCAGCGTAGCTAGCAAATTGTCAGTCAACATAACGTGTAAGGTTACTGCAAAAGTAATTACTTTATTACAATGCTCAACATTTTGATAACATCTGTCATAATTAGTTAAATGAATTTGTATCTGCTATCTTTGGACTTATGCTAAATATTTCCCACCATTTTCATCAAATCTGAAAACGATGTAAAGCCACGCCTATTTAATGAAGAATTGCATTATGGACCCTAAAGTAAGGAAATAGTGTCCTCTGTGTGTATACTTCATATTTTGAATAATTTTGTATGACATCCGGGAATTTTTGGCATACTAACTATATCCATACTATGACCAATAAGCATACTATATACTCAATTCCCGTCACAAACAGTACGGTTAAAGGGGGTAGAATGAGTACTCGAACACAACTATGGTCTTTCAAGTCCCATAGGCATGATGAGTGCCATTGAAAATGAGCGAGCAATCACTTAGCACTTACTGAGTTGAACCTCTGACAGTTCCCCCCAAAAAACTGTTCACTATTTGAAATGCAATGGCATTCTGAAATGCTGCCTTTGGATGTCATTAACCTTTTGAAAAAATGTGAAGAATCCAATAGCAATTCAAAGTTAATTATCTCCATAGCCTTGACATTTCATTTACCAAAAGCACAAATAAATGGCTGTGGCCTATTGAGGTTCACAAATGCAGCTTTGGGCTTTTAGCACGAGTAAATACTTCCCCATGCTTTTCAACATCTCACTGTAGGGCTGTGTGGTAAATACAGATGTCTTCATCCTGAGATGGAGGATGCTACCGCCTAACTCACTTTCTCAACTATTAATTAGTACTCCCACCTCTCTCTCTCTCCCCTTGCTCAACCCTCCGCAACAGACTCGCGTCTGGCTGAGGGTGGGAGCGGTGGAGCGAGAGACAGACCAAATATTTCCTTCAGCAGAAAATAAATTACTTGCACAGAGATGACAATGACAACAGCTTATTTAGGAGAAAATTGCTATTTCCCAGAGGATAGTGCAGGGATCATCAGCGCTTGGTGGATTTTGCTACAAACCCATTTTTGCTCCGATGATATCATATGAAAAGGATATATCAGTCAACGTGTTTCAACAGGACCTCAGGGGCTGAAATGGATATTTGAATCCTTTGTTGACTCTTCTCCAGAACCGGAATCACCAGCCACTGATCTACACCTATGGCGGCTGTACAGCCTATACGCAGTGTGTTTATGTAGACCTACAACTATAATTACCTTTGCCCTATATGTTCATTGTATTCAAGAAACAATGTCTATTTTTTACATCCATCTGTTTTATATTTCATGTAAGCATCACCAAACTGAGCCCGTTGGGAACACACTGCCCTTGGCCTGCCTTTGTTAGTGAGATCAGCCCTAGTGGGGGCGTAAAGAGATTCGGAACAGGGAAACAACCCAATTCAAGAGTGCATGACGTGGCCAGCCATCATTGTTCCAACGGTGTGGGAAAATAAAACATGGGTCCACAGTCCCAAACTTAAAAAAATGATAGGAAATAAATCGCTGACACAAGCAGCTCAGCTTGACAACACACCAATGGGTGGCAGTTCAAGCCCTCAACACCAGAAAGAGACAAGAAGTGCTGACAAGAGAGGAAAAACATGAAAGCTGTCCAGGTGCACAGAGCCAATGTTGGGATCAGTTGACGACGCCAGCCAGGCTATAGACCAGAACATCGAACACGTCACCAGCGTAGTGTAGCAGACCAGGACACACTAACAGTTTACTATCCTCAGATAGGAGGGGAGCTGGAGTAGATGAGATCAAATTTGGAGCAGAGCAGACATTTTGGTGGGAGTGGTGCTCAGGCAGAGGTCTGTTGCATCATTACCTTTTTGGTAATATCGCAATGGGAGGTATCAAATGATGGCGTGGGGACCTCCAATGGTGTAACTACAGACCTCATACTAGCAAAAACTATTTTACACTGAACTTCGTTTGCAAAGAATGTCTTAAGTACTGATAACTCAAGGCTACTGACAGCGCTACTCTTGTTTTCTTAATAGGATAGTGCAGTTTATTGTTCGCTTGCAGCTTATGTTTAAAATAGCTTGGATTCAATTTCAACACAGGCAGTTCATAAGCACTTACCTTAAAATTCAAATGAATGTTAGACATTGTAATCATATGGATGAGTTCACAGAGCAGTGTTCACAGACATTTCTGCAGACCCTACAAAGCTTTGTCAAAAATGGAAAACGTCTACGATAATGCATACCGGCTCAACCAGCTCCACACTTAGTTTAAGAATACTTCCTCATCATATAGCACGAGGAATTATGAGCAGTTCCATTTACCGGCAGACATTTTAATTCTGAACCCTACAAAATTACCATAAAAAAAAAAATGTATTTACAGCACTTAACCAGGGCTGTGAAAAAGTTCTCTGGGGTTTAATTTCAGCAGAAGTGCTAGCTCAGCTGTGCTATCGTTTACAATTTCCTCCAGCGCTCCCCTAAAAGTTAATCTAAAAGAGGAGGAAAAAAAGCAGTGTCCCTGGTGAATTATGAATCTCACCTCCCGTCATGCACCAGTGTGCAGGTTATTCTTGGACTCTCTTCACCATAAAATAGGATGTACATTCCATGCATTTAAATACGAGCCAGAGTAAAATGGCAGTGATCGGTCAGTCTTGAGCAACAAAAAGCCATTGATTTCTTATCGAATGGACGTCTAGTGACGGTGGGCTATTCGTTGTGCACTTGTGTATCACCTCCAAACTTACTTTACAGGATTGATTGATGGTAGATCGAGGTGGCTTCAGCCAACACTAATCTTTCATCCCCAGGACTTGGGATATAACACTTTGCTCTTTCTGTTCATTTATGATCAAGCATAGACTTTCTTTTGATGGCGAAGTTGAAGATAATTTGGATAGAAATGTCAAATGCCCTTGAAAAGGTCTAGAGAGGGAGCCGGAGATAGTGACTACTTTTCACCAGGTTTATACATTGGAAGAAAATGTAAATGAAAGTGAGAAGGCTCTTCAATATTTGCCAGGCCAATGTAAACATGCTACTGACGGTAGCACCAGAGCTGTGGGACCCATCCAATCCTCTGACACACCTCCATACCCAGGGTACAGACGCCGAGATATGCCAGCGCACAGTCAAAGGAAGCATATGTTTAAATTCACAGAACTCAGAAAGTTGGTGATTATTTTTCCAGAGAGACTGAGCTTTAACGGCAGAATGAGATTTTGGCCCCTGGTGATGCCAGTCCCAGGTTCAGTCTCAAGAGAATATTCATTTTTTACTTTTTATTTCAATTTCCTGTCTCTCACGTTTCTTCAGCCCAGCACAGTCTTTTCCCTGAATGGACCCTACCCTCACCGAGCTCTTCCAAAGGCTACTCGATCGGCCGGCCAACTAGGCTATCTGATTACTGAACATGACGTCTCTGAAGTGGGGGAACATCTCCGAACAAGCTTATGGGATCTTGACTTGACTTTGGATGTTTTGGCAAATGTTTCTGAGTTACAACAGTGGAAAACCACAGCTGTGAGAAACCGCACCCAGCCCTGTTCTCTGCAGTGCTTAGTATCCATGCACCCACCTGAACCTAGGGCTGCAGTGTGGACTGGTGGGAGAGGGAGGTTAAGAGTTCAGACATTGAGTGGGATGCTGCATTCTCTAAGTCTGTGTAAGGAACCTGCTGGCAGCCACTCCAGTATTAATTCCATTCACTTCCAAGATGTAAAGATGAGAGCGACGGCATCAACCCCTGTATGTTAAAGACATTCTCCCTACGACAGAGGCACAGTGCTGAACTGCAGAGAATGGGGCCCCTACACCCAAACCCAGGGATGTAGAGATATCACAACTCAATCAGGGCCTGAGTTAGCAGTGCTTTTCCCCAGATAATATGCAATGGAGGACTCTTAATTGATGCAAATGCATTCTGTTACCGTGGCAAACGGAGAGGGAATAATTAAGGTAAGAGGGGGAAACGAAACCAAGGACAAGCCCAAACAATAACCAAGCAAATTTTCCCTTCATATAGTTACAAATAATATCAGTCTCACTTACAGAACAGTCAGAGCTCCTTAGACGTCAAGAAGATAGCGGGATCGAGGATGAAGTTTCTGTATGTAATATATAATGCATGTAAACAGACAGAGGGAGAGAAATATAGATCGATAGGCATACATAGGCATTTAACCCACTGTTACCCGGGTGCCGACCCCCGGGTCCCAAACCCCCTCTCTGATTCAATGCGGAAGACATATCAGTTGAATGCATTCAGTTGTACAACTGATTAGGTAACCCCCCTTTCCCTTTCCTTTCCCTACACATACATTTGAGAATGTAATTCATTATCAAGCATACGTACACAGTGCATTCGGAAAGTATTCAGACCCCTTCACTTTTTCCACATTGTTACGTCTTATTTGTTTTTATTTTATTGAATATCCAAAACATACAATATACTTGCAGTGAAGCCACTCAACAACTACACCACACCAGTCATCCAACAGACTCCCATTCAGAGCGACACACAGAAGCATCCAGGGTCAATGCCCTGCTCAAGGGCACGTTGACAGATCTCCCACCAGGCCAAAAAAGGTGAACCCGAACCCGACAGATCCCCCCACAGTTCCCCAATAGCTGTCCCTCAACCATTTGAGATCCCTCCCACAGTCCCCAAGAATTTTTATCCATTCCCCACCCCCAAGAACCTCCCAAAGCACCAACAAAATGAACATTGTAAAATGTATAATTTTTATTTTCCCCACATCAATCGAAGCAAAAGCAGGTTTTTTTAAATTTTTGCAAATATATAAAAAATAAACTGAAATACCACATTTACATAACTACTCAGACACTTTACTCAGTACTTTGTTGAAGAACCTTTGGCAGCGATTAAAGCCTTAAGTCTTCTTGGGTATGACGCTACAAGCTTGGCACACCTGTATTTGGGGAGTTTCTCCTACTCTTCTCTGCATATCCTCTCAAGCTCTGTCAGGCTGGATGGGGAGCGTCGCTGCACAGCAATTTTCAGGTCTCTCCAGAGATGTTCGATTCAAGTCAGGGTTCTGGCTGGGCCACTCAAGGACATTGAGACTTGTCCCTAAGCTACTCCTGCGTTGTCCTGTTGGAAGATGAACTTTCACCACAGAGGTCCTGAGCACTCCGGAGCAGGTTTTAATCAAAGATCTCTGTACTTTGCTCCGTTCATCTTTCCCTGGATCCTGACTAGTCTCCCAGTCCCAGCCGCTGAAAAACATCCCCACAGCATGCTGCCACCACCATGCTTCACTGTAGGGATGGTGCCAGGTTTCCTCCATACGGGACGCTTGACATTCAGGCCAAAGAGTTCAATCTTGGTTTCATCAGACCAGAGAATCTTGTTCCTCATGGTCTAAGAGTCTTTTAAGCACATGACAGTCCTTCAAGAGGACTGTCATGTGCTTTTTACTGAGTAGTGGCTTCCGCCTGGCCACTCTACCATAAAGGCCTGATTGGTGGAGTGCTGCAGAGATGGTTGTCCTTCTGGAAGGTTCTCCCATCTCCAAAAAGGAACTCTTGAGCTCTGTCAGTGACCATCGGGTTCTTGGTCACCTCCCTGACCATGGCCCTTCTCGCCCAATTGCTCAGTTTGGCCAGGTGACCAGCTCTAGGAAGAGTCTTGGTGGTTCCAAACTTCTTCCATTTAAAAACAATGGAGGCCACTGTGTTCTTGGGGAGAAATGTTTTGGTACCCTTCCACAGATCTGTACCTCGACACAATCCTATCTCGGAGCTCTACGGACAATGGCTTGGTTTTTGCTCTGACATGCACTGTTAACTATGGGACCTTATATAGACAGGTGTGTGCCTTTATTATACAGCACCAGTCAAAGGTTTGGACACCTACTCATTCAAGGGTTTTTCTTTTTACTATTTTCTACATTGTAGAATAACAGTGAAGACATCAAAACTATGAAATAACACATATGGAATTATGTAGTAACCAGAAAAGTGTTAAACAAATACAAATATATTTTAAATTCTTCAAAGTAGCCACCCTTTGCTTTGATGACAGCTTTGCACAAGGCAAAGGGTGGCTACTTCAAAGAATATAAAATGTTACATTTGTTAAACACTTTTGGTTACTACATACGTGTTATTTCATAGTTTATGTCTTCACTATAATTCCACAATGTAGGAAATAGTCAAAATAAAAAATCTTGAATGAGAAGATGTCCAAACTTTTGACAGGTACCATCCATCCATCCTTTTACACTCATCATATGCTTCTGCGCTCATTATTTTACTCTTGTTATTTATCCTGATGCCTAGTTACGTTACCCTTCCTTCATGTACATACATACCTCATTCCCCTGCATATTTGATCTGGTACTGGTACTCCCTGTACAGTGGCAAGAAAAAGTATGTGAACCTTTTGGAATGACCTGGATTTCTGCATAAATGTCCAAATTTGATCCAATCTTCATCTTAGTCACAACAATAGACAAACAGTGTGCTTAAACTAATAACACACAAATTATTGTATTTTTCTTGTTTATATTGAATACATAATTTAAACATTCACAGGGAAGGTTGGGAAAGGTATGTGAACCTCCAGGCTAATGACTTTTCCAAAAGATAAATTGGAGTAAAGAGTCAGCTAACCTGGAGTCCAATCAATGAGACGAGATTGGAGATGTTGGTTAGAGCTGCCCTACCCTATAAAAAACACTCACAAAATTTGAGTTTGCTATTCACAAGAAGCATTATCTGATGTGAACCATGCCTCGAACAAAAGAGATCTCAGAAGACCTAAGATAAAAAATTGTTGACTTGCAAAAGTGTCAGAGTGTCAGCTAAAGACTTACAGAAATCTCTGGAACACGCTAACATCTCTGTTGACGAGTCTACGATACGTAAAATCAAATCAAATCAAATTTGATTTGTCACATACACATGGTTAGCAGATGTTAGTGCGAGTGTAGCAAAATGCTTGTGCTTCTAGTTCCGACAATGCAGTAATAACCAACAAGTAATCTAACCTAACAATTCCACAACTACTACCTTATACACACAAGTGTAAAGGGATAAAGAATATGTACATAAAGATATATGAATGAATGATGGTACAGAACGGCATAGGCAAGATGCAGTAGATGGTATAGAGTACAGTATATACATATGAGATGAGTAATGTAGGGTATATAAACATAAAGTGGCATAGTTTAAAGTGGCTAGTGATACATGTATTACATAAAGATGGCAAGATGCAGTAGATGATATAGAGTACAGTATATACATGTACATATGAGATGAGTAATGTAGGGTATATGTAAACATTATATTAAGTGGCATTGTTTAAAGTGGCTAGAGATACATTTTTACATAATTTCCATCAATTCCCAATATTAAAGTGGCTGGAGTTGAGTCAGTATGTTGGCAGCGGCCACTAAATGTTAGTGGTGGCTGTTTAACAGTCTGATGGCCTTGAGATAGAAGCTGTTTTTCAGTCTCTCGGTCCCTGCTTTGATGCACCTGTACTGACCGCGCCTTCTGGATGATAGCGGGGTGAACAAGCAGTGGCTCGGGTGGTTGTTGTCCTTGATGATCTTTATGGCCTTCCTGTGACATCGGGTGGTGTAGGTGTCCTGGAGGGCAGGTAGTTTGCCCCAGGTGATGCGCTGTGCAGACCTCACTACCCTCTGGAGAGCCTTACGGTTGTGGGCGGAGCAGTTGCCGTACCAGGCGGTGATACAGCCCGACAGGATGCTCTCGATTGTGCATCTGTAAAAGTTTGTGAGTGCTTTAGGTGACAAGCCGAATTTCTTCAGCCTCCTGAGGTTGAAGAGGCGCTGCTGCGCCTTCTTCACAACGCTGTCCGTGTGGGTGGACCAATTCAGTTTGTCCGTGATGTGCACACCGAGGAACTTAAAACTTTCCACCTTCTCCACTACTGTCCCGTCAATGTGGATAGGGGGGTGCTCCCTCTGCTGTTTCCTGAAGTCCACAATCATCTTCTTTGTTTTGTTGACGTTGAGTGTGAGGTTATTTTCCTGACACCACACTCTGAGGGCCCTCACCTCCTCCCTGTAGGCCGTCTCGTCGTTGTTGGTAATCAAGCCTACCACTGTAGTGTCGTCCGCAAACTTGATGATTGAGTTGGAGGCGTGCATGGCCACGCAGTCGTGGGTGAACAGGGAGTACAGGAGAGGGCTCAGAACGCACCCCAGTGTTGAGGATCAGCGGAGTGGAGATGTTGTTACCTACCCTCACCACCTGGGGGCGGCCCGTCAAGAAGTCCAGGACCCAGTTGCACAGGGCGGGGTCGAGACCCAAGGTGTCGAGCTTGATGACGAGTTTGGAGGGTACTATGGTGTTAAATGCTGAGCTGTAGTCGATGAACAGCATTCTCACATAGGTATTCCTCTTGTCCAGATGGGTTAGGGCAGTGTGCAGTGTGGTTGCGATTGCGTCGTCTGTGGACCTATTGGGTCGGTAAGCAAATTGGAGTGGGTCTAGGGTGTCCGGTAGGGTGGAGGTGATATGGTCAAATCTTATTTGTCAAATGTGCCGAATACAACCTTACAGTGAAATGCTTACTTACAAGCCCTTAACACACGATGCAGTTAATTTTTATATATTTTTTAAATATTTTCTTAAGAAAAAAGTAAGAGATAAGAAAAACAAATAATTAAAGAGCAGCAGTGAAAAACAATAGCTGGGTTATATACAGGGGGTACCGGTACAGAGTCAATGTGCGGGGGCACCGGTGTCGAGGTAATTGAGATAATTATGTACATGCAGGTAGGGTTGTCACAGTGGCTGTGCATAGATAATAACAGAGTAGTAGCAGCGTGGCGGGGGGGGGGGGGGGGGGGGGGCAATGAAAATAGTCTGAGTAGCCATTTCATTAGCTGTTCAGGAGTCTTATGGCTTGGGGGTAGAAGCTGTTTAGAAGCCTCTTGGACCTAGACTTGGCGCTCCGGCACCGCTTGCCGTGCAGTAGCAGAGAAAACAGTCTATGACTAGGGTAGCTGGAGTCCGACAATTTCTAGGGCCTTCCTCTGACACTGCCTGGTATAGAGGTCCTGGATGGCAGGAAACTTGGCCCCAGTGATGTACTGGGCCGTACGCATTACCCTCTGTAGTGCCTTGCGGTCGGAGGCCGACAGTTGCCATACCAGGCAGTGATGCAACCCGTCAGGATGCTCTCAATGGTGCAGCTGCAGAACATTTTGAAGATCTGAGGACCCATGCCAAATCTTTTCAGTCTCCTGAGGGGGAATAGGTTTTGTCGTGCCCTCTTCACGACTGTCTTGGTGTGCTTGGACCATGTTAGTTTGTTGTTGATGTGGACGCCAAGGAACTTGAAGCTTTCAACCTACTCCACTACAGCCCCGTCGATGAGAATGGGGGCATGCTCGGTCCTCTTTTTCCTGTAGTCCACGATCATCTCCTTTGTCTTGAAAACACGAAACAAGAATGGTGTTCATGGCAGGACACCTCGGAAGAAGCCACTGCTGTCCAAAAAACTCCATTGCTGCACATCTGAAGTTCGCAACAGAGCACCTGGATGTTCCACAGTGCTTCTGGCAAAATATTCTGTGGACAGATTAAACTACAGTTGAGTTGTTTGGAAGGAACACACAACACTATGTGTGGAGAAAAAAAGCACAGCACACCAACATCAAAACTTCATCCCAACTGTAAAGTATGGTGGAGGGAGCATTATGGTTTGGGGCTGCTTTGCTGCATCAGGTCCTGGACAGTTTGCGATCATCGATGGAAAAATTTATTCAAGTTTATCAATACATTTTTCAGGAGAATGTAAGGCTATCTGTCCGCCAATTGAAGCTTAACAGAAGTTGGGTGATGCAACAGGACAATTACCCAAAATACAGAAGTAAATCAACAACAGAATGGATTCAACAGAAGAAAATATGCATTTTGGAGTCCTGACCTCAAGCCGATTTAAAATAATGTGGCATGACCCCGAGAGCGGTGCACACCAGACATCCTAAGAATATTACTGAACTGAAACAGTTTTGTAAAGACGAATGGTCCAAAATTCCTCCTGACCATTGTGCAGGTCTGATCCGCAACTACAGAAAACGTTTGGTTGAGGTTATTGCTGCCAAAGGAGGGTCAACCAGTTATTAAATCCAAGGGTTTCCAAATGTTTACACGGTGTGTTCAATAAAGACATGAAAACATATAATTGTTTGTGTTATTAGTTTAAGTAGTCTGTTTGTCTATTGTTGTGACTTAGATGAAGATCAGATCACATTTTATGACCAATTTATTCAGAAATCCAGGTAGTTCTTGCCACTGTATATAGCTCCATTCTTGTGTATTTTATTCCTCATGTTACCATTTTTTTTATTTTTTTAACTCTGCATTGTTGGGAAGG
Source organism: Salvelinus fontinalis (assembly GCF_029448725.1). Taxonomy (NCBI): domain Eukaryota; kingdom Metazoa; phylum Chordata; class Actinopteri; order Salmoniformes; family Salmonidae; genus Salvelinus; species Salvelinus fontinalis. Next base: position 26,115,267 of record NC_074665.1, read on the forward strand.
GCTTGTAAGCAAGCATTTCACAGTTAAGTCCACACCCGTTCTATTCGTCGCATGTGACAAATAAAATTTGATTTAGGTCTGGGGTTCTTTTCTGCTTATGCATTCTGATTTCAACGCTAACCCCACCACTGGTGTGCATGGTCAAAGAGCTCTATTTTCAAGTCATCTGACCATAGCACTGCTTCCAATCCAATCATCAATGCCGTTTAGCAAACTCCAGGTGTTTACATGTCATTTGTTGGATGACATGAAAACAGAGCTCTTAATTATTTATTTTATACAGTCATTTTTGCTCATCTTTATCAAGGGTGTCAATAATTTCAGGCCCACTGTATCTTTATTTTGCTGTAAAAGTGCAGGAAAAACAAATAGACAGAGGGAGAAGGAAGTTTGAGTTCCATGTGGAAACGATATGATAGAAGCAGCAACTTGAGGCCTGCCACATCCTTTTCTTCCAAACAGAAAAACGCTTAGACACACACCTCTGTGATTTGCCTTGCCAGTGGACAAAAAAGGGGAAATATTAACTTGCTATGACAACAAAAGCAGCCAAAGCACAGCCCTTGTGTTCCTCTCCTTTACAACTCTCTGAAGTGAAACACAACAGAGCAGAGAGCCAAAGCAGTACACACCTCTCTCTCTGGGGGAGAGCACAAGGCTGGGGGAGCAAAAGGGGAAGCTTAGAGTACACGTAAGGGCATAGGTACTGTACAAGAAACTAGTGCAATGCATTAAAGGTTTAGATGTTGAATGAAGCAGCAGGACTGTTTGGCAGTGGTCTGGAATAACACAAACAGCATACAGAGAATGCTGGAGATGTCAGGGAGTGTGGAAGGCTGGCACCCGCTGTGGGGGAGGGATTAGCGGAGAGGAAATGATACTTCCCTCCCGGTGAGATGAGGGGACATGACCCCGCATTAGGGAGGGAGGGAAAAAGAGGAGGGTGACAGGGTGCATGCTGCTTCTTCTCTCATCAGCCGCCAACATATCTTAGATTCCACACATTCTGCGACTCCCACGCCCCCCTTACTCGTAACCAAATACCCAAGGGACTTAACATGAAACTGTTGCTGTGGTTAGTGACGGATCACTCAAAGCAAAATGTCCCCTTCAGAAGAGAGGGGGAGCAAAGTTTCTTAATAGAGGACATGCAAGACATTTCACAGAGGGAGCGCTAAAACTAAACATGGTGAGACACGACTTACTGAGGTGAAGGCCAGGAGCTCTTCTTCAGTCAGCTTATGGATAGGGTTGTTCTTCTAGAAATCAGTGCTGCGAGACAGAGACACGACACACTGTAATCAACATGGAGCTCGTCTCTGCTCTCCCCCGATTGATTGCAGTGTTTTCTCCCATACATCAAGATGTTGACAGGATTCTTTCCCCCCTCCGTATTGATTTATTAACGGTCAAGTGCCATCGTTCTATCGCTGAGGACGCATCAGTGCATTGGCCATTAGATAGAATTGCCTGTTATGATAGAAAGGGCTTTCCTGAGACCATTAATCTACATCACTGCACCATCTGAGGGGCGATTGATTTCAGAAGGAAATGTGTTCCTTGTTCTTTTTGATGGACAGTTCGGTGTAGTGTCACGATCCCTTATCCATGTGCCTGCCTGGCCAATCGGCATTAGGCAGGTGTGATATACTCCCATGGGCAGGTGTGATATACTCCCATGGGCAGGTGTGACATACTCCCATGGGCAACACACACTGTGACCTGGAAAAGGCAGAAGGCCAGACAGACATTATCTACAGTGGTATACTCTCCTTCATGGTACTAATCTGAAAACACAAGCTAGATGAAAGCAATGTGCAGAATGGCTACCAAGAATTTGCTTTCCCTTGTCGAGCAGCCATTTTAGACTATTGATATACACCCGTAAATGTATCAAATCAATGCCTGAATGGAAACGTCTGTATCCAGCTACAAAACCAGATAAGGTTTTGGCAGGAGGTGACCAGTCAGGTTGGGGGATGTTAGGGGAGTCTGCTTTCCAGACCAATGACGATTATGATTTAATGGAGATTAGATACAACAATAACCAGCCATCCTTTACAAATGTTGTTTGTTCTCCAGCCTTGGACACTGGAGTCCAATTATTATTATTTATTTTTTGGGGGGGGGGGGGGGGGGGGGGAGTGAGATGTTGCTGTGTGTGTGTGTGTAGGGGTGACCTGTGGGAAAGCCACAGAGTTCACAGGGTTCTCTTGGAACCCTTCAGAGGCCCTAACTGAATATGGTCACATTATAGAGGAATTTTAAATATTATAAATCATGTACCATGTCAAACCAACAAAACATATTTACATATTTCATTCCTTTTGAACGGCTGTTATGGTTTCCTCTGCCACATCATACTTTCTAACCAATTTCATATTTATGGTTCATTGTGAACTTTTGATTACACATAACATTTCAGAAATTCCTAATTTAATGGAGCTGAGCCAAGTTCTATAACAGTTTGTTGTTTATTATAAAAGGTCAACTTACTCCCCAGTTATGAAGGACAGAGACCCTTAGCGCAAATTATTATTAGAACCTTTTAGAACAGTCACTGAATAATTACAAATAGGGGAATATCTGGCCCAGGGCTCTACAAACGAGAATTTGCTAACAGAATTCCAGTCTATAATTGTTTTCTGGCATCAGGCCTGTAGTCTACAGGCCCATAATGGCTAGGCAGGGGGAGGATGACGGAAACAGTGGGTTTGGAGTAGGCTGGTCCATATGTAAGGAAACCAACACCAGCCAGTGCCATTGACATCAAATATAACAATAATTGACTGTATGTCATTTATAAAACGGCTAAATCCAAAATGACTTACATTCAAAAAATGTAAAAATTATGTTAAAAATTATTAATTAATGTAAAAAAATTGACATTTACATTCCTAGCGGGAACCCACGATCCTGGCGTTGCAGGTGCCATGCTCTACCAACTGAGCCGTATACTGCACTGTGTGGCAGGAGAGTTCATTTTTTATTTTGCTGGCGGGGGGTGTTGCTGGTTATAGGGGTGTTACTAGGAGTTGCCAGGTCCCCCAGGAATGGCAGGAGCCCAAGTCCAGGAAAGGGATATTCCAGACTGGGTCACATTCACGAAGCTCTGTGGAGCGGCGTGAACTCTGATCCATTCCCAGGCGAAGTGTGAGGGGAGAAGGGGGAGCACAGGGCTGGTGGTGGACTCCCAATACACTCTCTACACATGTGCGGTGTGTGGGATCAAGTATGTGAGTGTGTCTACACTAGCGTGTGTAGGAAAGGGAAAGGGGGGATACCTAGTCAGTTGTACAACTGAATGCATCCAACTGAAATGTGTCGTCCGCATTTAACCCAACCCCTCGGAATCATAGAGGTGCGAGGGGCTGCCATAATCCACATCCACAGCGCCCAGGGAAAAGTGGGTTAAACTGCCTTGCTCAGGGGCAGAACAACAGACTTTTTACCTTGTCAGCTCAGGGATTCGATCCAGCAACCTTTTGGTTACTGTAACTGTGTGTGTGAAGAATGCACACATCTATACTATTGAATCTGTGCCATTTGACTCAAGTCAGAGGTATGGCATCAAAACCAGCCATCTCTAAAAAGTTAAAAGAATTGGGTGGGTGTGGGTCCAATGCAGACGATTTTATCTCAATATCAAATCACATCGGGTTAACAATTTAGTACCTTACTGTGATGATTGTTTTCAATTAATATGGTCCAAAATAAACAAAAATATCTTATTTCTCAAGCAAGAATTTAGCTAGGACTGTCTGGGAGCGGTCTGAGTGGGGAAGGGAAAACTCAAAACTAGCTGTTATTGGCAGAGAGGTTTGGAACTCTTTCTTACTAGTCTATTAACTAAACAAAAATATAAAAACGCAAAATGCAACAATTTCAACTAATTTACTGAGGGTAGGCCCTAATCTATGGCTGCAGGGGCGCAGCCATGGGTGGGCTAAGGCCCAGCCAATCAGAATGAGTTTTTACCCACAAAGAGGCTTTATTACAGAGAGAAATACTCCTCAGTTTCATCAGCTGTTCTGGTGGCTGGTCTCAGATGGATGTGGAGGTCTTGGGCTGGCATGGTTACATGTGATCTCCGGTGGGGAGGACAGGATGCAGCTTATGGTAGAGAAATTAACATTAAATTCTCTGGCAAAAGCTCTTGTTGACATTCCTGCAGTCAGCATGCCAATTGCACGCTCCCTCGAAACTTGAGACTGTGGCATTGTGTTGTGACAAAACTGCACATTTTAGAGTGGCCTTTTATTGTCCCCCAGCACAAGGTGCACCTGTGTAATGATCATGCTGTTTAATCTGCTTTTTGATATGCCACACATGACAGGTGGATCGATTATCTTTGTAAAGTAGAAATGCCCACTAACAGTGATGAAAACAAATCGGCGAACTAAATTTGAGAACTTTTTGCGCTTATGGAACATTTCTGGGATCTTTTATTTCAGCTCATGAAAAATGTGACCAACACCTTACATGTTGCGTTTATATTTTTGTTCAGTATAATTAACCCTGTGGTCAAAGCTCTATCCAACCAAAACAGGCGGTCTTTTCAAACAGCTCTAACACAAAAAAGCCATTATCATAATGTTTACAATTTCACAATATTATTCAAACTATGGAAATATGTATAAAAAACACTGGCCATTTAAGTATATACACAGATTGCACAAAACAGGAACATGACAGACTGACCAGGTTAAAGCTTTGATCCTTTACTGATGTCACTTGTTAAATCCACTTCAAAAATCGGTGTAGATGAAGGGGAATAGACAGGTTAAAGAAGGATTGTTAAGCCTGGAGACAATTGAGACATTGATTGTGTGTGTGTGTGCCATTCAGAGGGTGATTGCAATTAGAATTGTTGTGCAACGACTGGGCTTATAAAAGCATTTGTTTTACTACAGCAGCAACGGGCCGAGGAGCTGCAGCAGCACAAGTGCAAATACACAAGTAGCAATTTAAATCCCACCATATCATGCAAATTCACCTATAGGCCGATAAGCATGTCAGTCAAATTCATTTTCATCAACTGGTACTTCCATCAATGAATAAAAAGCATTACTAGGCAACGGGATAATTTCTTCTCCTGGTCAATTTGGCCAGAAACTATTTATTTCGGGGGGGCCAAAAGCAGGCAATTACCATAGGGTCAATGAGCTCCAATGTGCAATGAGTCTCCTTTAGTCTCCTCTAGCGCCTTGCGGGGGTAGGGAGACGCAGGTTACGTAAGTAGCCTTGAGTTCCATTTGAAATACTTGTTTCGATGTTTCACTAAAGGGATATGGCAAACTCCCGTAACGCAGACATGCTCTCCAAAGCCAGGGTACTTTCAACAGCATCACCCCTCAGAGGCTCCCACACTGAGGACAGTATGCGCCAATGAAGGTGCAGTGACGTGTAGTCGGTAAAACCTCAAAAGTACGAGGGGGTGGCTCGACATGCCGCCTCGCAAACCTCTTGTAAAGAGATGCGTTTGAACAGTGCCCAAAAGGAAGCCAAACCTCTGGTGGAATGAGCCCTCAGGCCCATTTTAACCCTTGCTATTATAAGTTAATATAATAACCTCCACTATCCAATGGGAGAACCGTTGATGAGAGACAGTTGGTCACTCTTGCGCCATGCTCTCGTTCTATGCAAGTAGATGCACAACATGTGTACTGCACATCAACGGTGGAGACGCCCTTCTTCCGTAGAATTGAAGAGTGGTGGTTGGAAAGACATAAGGCAAGACAATTGCAATTGCCGCTGATCTTAGGAATTAAGGCAGGGTTGAATAACAGCATCACCTTGGAAAACACTGGGGCAAGCTGCAGACACGAATGATGGACCGAGTGCGTGCAACTCACTCACTCGCTTTGCGGATGTAAGCGCAAACAGCAAAGCAGTCTTAGAGAGATCTCGGCTCAAAAGATTCCTGAGAAATCGCCTCAAGCACAATACAGGTCTGAAGATCGAGCTAAAGGCTTGGAGATGGGCCGTAAATGACGCTCAGCCTTCATGAAACGACACAACAGAAGGTGTTCCCCAACTGTGTTATTGTCCAAGCCTATACACTGAGTATACAAACATTAAGAACACCTCTTTCCAGGAAACTTGACAACTGTGGGAAGTATTGAGTCAACATGGGCCAGCATCCCTGTGTAACGCTTTGGACACCTTGTAGAGTCCATCCCCCAACGAATTGAGGCTGTTCAGAGGGCAAGGGGAGGGGGGGGGGTCCAACTCAAAATTAGGAAGGGGATCCTAATATTTGTTATATTCAGTGTATGGCAGGCTAAGAAGGCTGCTAAATAGACATTAACAGTGGGGGGAAAAGCCTTCCCTCTGTCCAAAAGGATCTGCAACAAGCATAACACCTCAGATACAGAGCATTGGTAAGGAATTATCAATTTTCAGTGACCCAACTTCTCAAAAACACACCAGTTGTTTCCATACAGTAGAAGGGGCTCTTGCGATCTGGATCGCCTCAATGACTTTGAGAGGAAAAAGCCTGTCGCATTCAGATTTCTTCTCTCACGGGCCAGGCTCAGAAAGCCATGGTTTCAGGGTGGAAAATCTCTGTTTGCCTGGGTCAATAGATCCCTGCTTAATGGAAGTTGTCATGGCTCGTCATAAAGCAGGAGTATGTTTTCTGCTAACCAGAGTTTGTCTGGCCATTGAGGGGCTACCAAGATTAGGGACAATTATTGTTCGCTCACTCTGTTCAAAGTGGGGAGAATCAAGCATAGGAGGAGGAAATGCATAGCGCACCACCCTTGGCTAAGGGTGTGCCAGCGCGTCCAGTTCCAGTGTTACGTATTCCGCTATCAAAGACAAAAGGGCAGTGTCTCTTTGTGTGATGCGAAGAGATCTAGACCGTATCTATCCCAGATTTGGTTCAACACCTGGGGATGGAATCTCCAGTACCCATATAGGGGATTGCCTTTGGACAAAAAGTCCGCTCCCACATTCAATACGCCTGAGACATGAGTAGCGTGGAGTGAAAGTAGATTTGCCCTGCTTCACAGAATAATCTTGACAATCTGTGTAGATGCAGAGAGCGAGTGCCACCCTGGCGGTTGATGTATGCCACCACAGTCATATTGTCTGTCCTGAGAAGGATGTGACAATTTTGAAGGAAGTGCATCAAGGCATGAAGCAATGTCAGCAGTTCGAGGTAATGTATGAGCGTGGCGGAGCTGTGGGGACCATAATCCGTTTACTGCCCTTCCCTCGTGAACTGTGTCCCACCCTGTGAGTGCCACATCTTTGGGGAATGCCAGAGAAGAAGATGGAGGGGCTCCTCCCGTGAGGGAGAGCTGAAAGGCAGTCCTGGGTCACCACTATCTGTCGATTGCTGTGTCGTTGACACCACAGGCCAGCCACTCAATGCTGAAAATCTCTCATTCTCAGTAATCCCAGTGGTATTACTGAGATGGTAACTGCCAGTAATGATGGCTCTGATCCCCCATTGCTTAATAGAGAGGAGATTTCCTGCTCTAGTAAGCAAGCTGAGTCGCTCCTTGCAGTTGAAACCCCCTGGATTGTACCCCTAGAGGCTCGGAGGTTGAGATCCGACGCAGATCTCGCACATTGTTCTTGGTTGGCTGTGCTCATCTATTGAGCAAATCGGCCTGGTACGCCAGCAGTAGGGATGTTACGTTCACCGCCCATACTGAACGTGCCGCAGCAATGTAGACCTTTTGGAATATGGAGGCGGTAAACACTCCGCTTTCCCAGGGAGAGCAGTGCCGGTTATTGCCGAGGCACTGGGGTTGAGGTGACTAGCCAGTGAAGGCTCGACTACCAGAGGTTTGCCAAATCCCAATTCCTCCATGCCCTGGATGTCAATGCCAACAAAGCACTAATCTCAATAGCTAGCCATGTGGCGATGGCTAAACAGAAACTGACAAGTAGAAAATCAATTATACAAAGCAAAACCTTGCGGTCGGTACTCAACACAAATCGACAAGAACTGAAGTCCTACGTTAGGCAGCGTTAACGGTTCATTGCGAAGGCAGAAATAGAATCGTGCTGAGGAGAGCTTTAGTGAACGCAGTCACTTCCGCAAGGAAGAGAGGTGAGAATGACCAGTTTGGCGGGCGAGTGGCTGTCACGTTCCTGACCTGTTTTCCTTTGTTATGTATTTGTTTTAGTTGGTCAGGGCGTGAGTTGGGTGGGTTGGTCTAGGCTTGTTTTTCTATGTTGGGATTTTTGTGTTTGGCCTGGTATGATTCTCAATCAGAGACAGGTGTGTATCGTTTGTCCCTGATTGAGAGTCATACTAAGGCAGCCAGGGTTTCACTGGTGTTTTGTGGGTGTTTGTTTCCCGTGTCAGTGTTTGGGCCACACAGGACTGTTTTCAGGTTAGTCACGTTTGTAGAGTTTCGTAATTTGTAGTGTTTGTTGTTTGTTCATTAAAACATGAATACCTACTACTCCGCATCTTGGTCCGATCCATGCTCCTCCTCGTCTGAGGAGGAGAACGACTACGACAACCTTAACAGTGGCTCCCTTTATAGAGAGGCTCAAATCATTCACTTCGCCACTCAACCTATCTGTCTCCAATAGACACTGTGCGATTGTGTAACGGTTCTCCTCTTCGTCTGAGGAGGAGTAGCAAGGATCGGACCAATGTGCAGCGTGGTAAGTGTTCGTCATTTTATTAAAATGTACTGAACACTAAAATTAAAATAAACAAACAAAGAACAACCGAAACAGTTCCGTCTGGTAACAAATACAAAGACAGAAAACAACTACCTACAAATCATAGTAGGAAAACAGGCTACCCAAGTATGATTCTCAATCAGAGACAATGATCAACAGCTGCCTCTGATTGAGAACCATACCAGGCCAAACAGAGAAATACAAACATAGAAAAACAACATAGAATGCCCACCCCAACTCACGCCCTGACCAAACCAAAACAAAGTCATAAAAAAGGGCCCCGAATAAATGGGCAAATGTCGCACAATCCAGATGTGGAAAGCTCCAGGAGACTTACCCAGAAAGACTCACAGCTGTAATTGCTGCCAATAGTTTTTCTACAAAGTAATGACACGGGTGTGAGTAAATGAGATCTGTATTTTATATCGAATCAATTTGCAAACATTTCTAAAAACATTTTCCCTTTGTCATTATGCAGTAGTGTGTGTAGATGGGTGACAAACATTTTGAATTCAGGCTGTAACAAAATGTAGTTAAGGAGTATGAATACTTTCTGAAGGCAATGTATTTTCCACTGTATCAATGGGCCATTGGAGGATGACAGGGTTGCTGACTTATCACCATTAAAGAAGTGTGTAACTTGTATGTGATGAGTAAGAACTGCGTTCAACAAAATATTTTTTTGCCCATGTTACCTTGAGTGCTATAGGTATGTTCATCAATTTGTTCTTGTCAGTATCAATAAGGTGAACCGTATTCCACAGACAATGACCGCCTAGCCCTTCATATGTAGTCTCCCAAAGGAACAGCCTTGATAGACTATTTTGACCTTTATTGACCATTGGTGGTACAGTTGAAGTCGGGAAGTTTACTTTCACATTCGCCAAATACATTTAAACTCAGTTTTAACAATTCCTGACATTTAATCCTAGTAAGAATTCCCTGTCTTAAGTTACTAAATTATTCCATGTGTTATTTCATAGTTGAGGTCTTCACTATTATTCTACGGCGTATAAAATAGTACAAATAAAGAAAAACCCTTGAATGAGTAGGTGTTCTAAAACGTTTAACCAGTAGTGTACATAAGAGGGAAAAATAAGAGGAAAGTAGGCAAGAGATGCAGAAAGAAGAATGGATAAAAGAGGGAGTCAGAGAAGGGAAGTGTAAGAGTGGTTTTTGACCTAGAGGAAGCAAGCATCACTCCCCTTTGTCCTGAGTAGCTGTTCTAAAACGTTTGACCAGTAGTGTACTTGGAATGTGGCAGGTCCATTTAGATTTAGTTCCAGGAGAAATGTTTTGGGTGAAAAAAGCCTGCTGCCATGCATAACATTTGTACACATACACCCACCTAACACTAAACCATTTTTCATAGCTCATGATTACTGTGAACTGACATCACAGTAAACAAAGGAGATCTGTGTTTTGGCCAATTTTCTAACTTGTAAACAAGTCTAGTGTGCACACACACACAAGAAAAATACTGAAAATGGCCAAACCTCTTGCCACCCAAATACCTTGGCCAGCATAAACACAGCATTTGACTGCCAGGAACACCCAGTAGAAATCCCACCATCTTGAAGGGTTTGGAAGTCCAAAGTACCTGATGGTCTATTTTCTGTGGCCCTTCTAAAGGAGGTAGCTAATGGCTAAAACACACAAGGTGCCAGATGTCCTGACCTGTGTCACAAGCTGCACATGCGCCTCAGGTGGCCGGGTCAGAAGACATATGCACGGTTACACACAAACACACACTTAGGAGAGCAAAGGGGAACCCACCCACCACCAAGGAGAGCTTTCTACAGAATGGCTGCCTGGCTCAGTGGTGGTTTTATTGTGCTTTCACCTGCGCCCACCACAGATATCAGTGAGACAGTTTAATGATAAAAGCCGAAGTGCTGTTCTATTTGCTTTCCCCATTGTAATTCTCCCATTCTCTGTGATGTTCTCCTAATCGCTTTACCTCTGTCTACTTTCCCTCACCAGCTGATAAAAGAACCAGCCAGCTGTGGCAAATCTCAAATCTGGAGTTTAATGCCATATTGTATTTTTACATCAAGTGTATTGCTCTGAGAAACCCTCCTCAATGGTGCATGACACACAATATTCTATAGCAGTGGTTCCCAAACTGTGGGGTGGGGGATAAGGGTGCGCATGAATACACATGTGGCAAGATGTATAAAGTTGCAAGAAAATTAGCTTTTAAACGGCAGACAAAATGTGTAGACTTGCAGGAAATGAGCTATAAAACCTGCAACATTTTCTCTCCACAAACAAAGAGGGGTTTGAACAGTTTGTGTCATGAACAGTGCTTGTACCCATAGAAATAGACATGGTGTGCGTAGGGGGGTGCAGGATGTTCCCCCAATGCTGGAAGGGAGGCCTGACTGAAAACGGTTGGGAACCCATGTTCTATAGGTGAGAAAGAAAAATGTATGGACCAATTCAGGAACTTTTTCCACATGTTGTTATGTTAAAGCCTTATTCTACAATGGTTTGAATAAATAAAATAAATCAATCCACACCCAATACCCCATAAAAAAACAGAAATACCTTATTTACATAAGTATTCAGACCCTTTGCTACAGGATTCGAAATTGAGCTCAGGTGCATCCTGTTTAAATGAATCATCATTGAGAAGTTTCTACAATTTGGAGTCCACCTGCAGCAAATTCAATTGATTGGACATGATTTGGAAAGGCACACACCTGTCTAGATAAGGTCCCTCAGTTGACAGTGCATGTCAAAGCAAAAACCAAGCCATGAAGTCGGATGAATTGTCCGTAGAGCTCCGAGACAGGGTTGTGTCATGGAACAGATCTGGGGAAGGGTACCAAAACATTTCTAAAGCATTGAAGAACACAGTGGCCTCCATCAGTCTTAAATGGAAGAAGTTTTGAACCACCAAGACTCTTCCTAAAGCTGGGGGAGAAGGGCCTTGGTCAGGGAGGTGACCAAAAACTTTTTGGAGATGGGAGAACCTTCCAGAAGGACAACCATCTCTGCAGCACTCGACTAATCAGGCCTTTACGGTAGAGTGGCCAGACGGAAGCCACTACTCAGTAAAAAGCACATGACAGTCCTCTTGAAGTTTGTCAAAAGGCACCTAAAGACTCTTAGACCATGAGGAACAAGATTCTCTGGCCTGAATGTCAAGCGTCACGTATGGAGGAAACCTGGCACCATCCCTACGGTGAAGCATGGTGGTGGCAGCATGCTGTGGGGATGTTTATCAGCGGCTGGGACTGGGAGACTAGTCAGGATCCAGGGAAAGATGAACGGAGCAAAGTACAGAGATATTTGATTAAAACCTGCTCTGGAGTGCTCAGGACCTCACTGTGGTGAGGGTTCATCTTCCAACAGGACAACGGCCCAAAGCACACAGCCAAGACAACGCAGGAGTGGCTTCGGGACAAGTCTCAATGTCCTTGAGTGGCCCAGCCAGAATTTGGAACCACCAAGACTCGTCCTAGAGCTGGCCACCTGGCCAAACTGAGCAATTGGGGGAGAAGGGCCATGGTCAGGGAGGTGACCAAGAACCCGATGGTCACTGACAGAGCTCAAGAGTTCCTCTTTGGAGATGGGAGAACCTTCCAGAAGGACAACCATCTCTGCAGCACTCCACCAACCAGGCCTTTATGGTAGAGTGGCCAGACAGAAGCCACTACTCAGTAAAAAGCACATGACAGTCCTCTTAAAGTTTGTCAAAAGGCCCCTAAAGGACTCTCAGACCATGAGAAACAAGATTCTCTGGTCTGATGAAACCGCAGGAGTAGCTTGGGGACAAGCCTCTGAATGTCCTTGAGTGGCCCAGCGAGAGCCCGGACTTGAACCCGATAGAACATCTCTGGAGAGACCTGAAATAGCTGTGCAGCGACGCTCCCCATCCATCCTGACAGAGCTTGAGAGGATCTGCAGAGAAGAATGGGAGGAACTCTCTAAATACAGGTGTGCCAAGCTTGTAGCATCAGCCCCAAGAAGACAAGGCTGTAATTGCTGCCAAAGGTGCTTCAAAAAAGTACTGCGTAAAGGGTCTGAATAGTCATGTAAATGTGATATTTCATTATTAAAAACGTGTTTTTGCTTTGTCATTATGGGGTATTGTGTGTAGATTGTTTTTTCCCCTCATAAATTTAAATACATTTTAGAATAACACTGTAACGTAACAAAAGGTGGAAAAATACTTTCCGAATGCACTGTATATTCACAATTGTTTGTAGACACCCTTCAAATTAGTAGATTCGGCTATTTCAGCCACACCTGTTGCTGACAGTTGTATAAAATCAAGCACATGGCAATGCAATCTCCATAGACAAACATTAGCAGTAGAATGTCCTTACTTGAAAAACTCAGTGACTTTCAAAGTGGCACCGTCATAGGATGGCACCTTTCCAACAAGTCAGTTAGTCAAATTTCTGCCCTGCTAGAGCTGCCCCAGTCAACTGTAAGTGCTGTTATTGTGAAGTGGAAACTTCAAAGAGCAACAACGGCTCAGCCGGGAAGTTGTAGGCCACACAAGCTCAGAGAACAGGACCACCGAGTGCTGAAGCGCATAAAAATAGTCTGTCCTTGGTTGCAACACTCACTACCGAGTTCCAAACTGCCTCTTGGAAGCAAAGTCAGCACAAGAACTGTTCGCCGGGAGCTTCATGAAATGGGTTTCCATGACCGAGGAGCCGCACACAAGCCTAAGATCGCTTGGCATTGCGCATGGTGTCAGCTGGAGTGGTGTAAAGCTCGCCGCCATTGGACTCTGGAGCAGTGGGAACGCGTTCTCTGGAGTGATGAATCATGCTTCCCCATCTGGCAGTCCAATGGACAAATCTGGGTTTGGCGGACAACAGGAGATGCTACCTGCCTGAATGCATAGTGCCGGCTGTAAATTTGTGGAGGGATAATGGTCTGGGGCTGTTTTTCCATGGTTCAGGTTAGGTCCCTTAGTTCCAGTGAAGGGAAATCTTAACGTTACAGCATACAATGACATTCATAGCGATTCTGCACTTCCAACTTTATGGCAACAGTTTGGTGGGGAAGGCCCTTTCCTGTTTCAGCATGACAATGCCCCCATGCACAAATACAGAAAGGGTTTGTCAGGATCGGTGTGGAAGAACTTGACTGGCCTGCACAGAGCCCTGAACTCAACCCCATCGAACACTATTGGGATGAATTGGAACACCGACTGCAAGCCAGGTCTAAAAGCCCAACATCAGTGCCCAACCTCACTAATGCTCTTGTGGCTGAATGGAAGCAAGTCCCCGCAGCAATGTTCCAACATCTAGTGGATAGCCTTCTCAGAAGAGTGGAGGCTGTTATAGCAGGAAAGGGGGGACCAACTCCATAATAACGCCCATGATTTTGGAATGAGATGCTTGACGAGCAGGTGTCCACATACACTACATAACCAAAAGTATCTCCCCAGGGTTAGCATCCCTCAACTCAGATTCCAAATGATGTTTTTCATGACATAAGGGTATTGGATATGCATGTCACCATTTTCTACCATTGAGAAGGTCTTATTTCAGAGGAAGACACAAAAGGCAGACAGGGTCAATTGGCACTGGGGTCTCCCCCTGCTGCCGCTGTTGTGTGGTGCTGTGGAGTGGAGTCTGTAGTGTCTACCAGTTCTCTCTGTATCTCCATTTCAGCCAGCGAGCTCTGGCTAATGATGGGCTTGATTGAGCCCATTTACTTCCCCTCAGCCTGTAATGAGGGCATTACCCTGAGTAGCAGAGCCTGGGAGCTAGCTGGATACCCTCCACAGCCAAGAGGACGATGGAGGGAGGCCAGCTCTGTTTTTGGAGATGACTGAAGAAATACAGGACACATAAGACTTGCATACAGGAGATGTACAGTATATGGTAGGGGTATTCCGATCTGGATCTCAAGATCAGCAACACTTCTGATTTGATTGCAATCCTTTCACTGTTAAGACAGATGGACTTTCCAATCCATCAATAAAAGTGAATAGCCCTGCTGTACAGTACTAGTCAATAGTTTGGACACACCTACTCATTCAAGGGTTTTTCTTTATTTTTACTATTTTTCTACATTGTAGAATAACATTTCATTTGGGTCTTTTGAGCATCATGCTATACTGTTTAATTGTCAGCCACCACTGCTGGCCATAACCCTTTATAGGCCACCAAAGCACTGCCCCACTTTCTTTACTGATTTCTCTGAACTATTATCCTTGAGAACAATGATAAAATCATTGTGTTGGGTGATTTTAATATTCATGTTGACAAAGAGACCGACTCCAAGGCCATTGATTTTATGAATCTTTTGCGCTCTATGGACTTTATCCAACATGTTACGGCCATACGCTGGACCTGGTTATAACGAAGGGGCTTTCTATTGACATATCCTCTATTCTTGATGTTACTATATCTGATCACTGTGTATTTTTTACTACCTTGATGAGCTTAGCACAGGATAATACTGAACGCATTATTAAGAAACGCCATCTTACCTCTGAAGTTGTTACAGATTTTATTGAGTGTATGAACAATACTCCATCACCTATTCTGCCTTCCTCGTGATGATTTAATTGATCACTTTAATATCAAATTAAAGGCAACCATTGATGCCATAGCTCCAGTAAAGTTGAAAAAAGCCACATCCAAACAGAAAGCCTCTTGGATAGGTGAGAAAACAAAAAAATTAAGGACAAATTGCAGAAAGGCAAGCGGAAGTGGAGAGAGTCAAAGTTGCAGATCCATTATGATATTCTGAGAGCAACTTGAAATATATAACAAGGCAATTAGAAATGCCAGACAGGCTCATTTTTCTAACTTGATCACTAATAATAGGAATAATTTGAGAGTGCTCTTCCCAACCATTGATGGATGGCCTGATAAATCCTACCCCCGCAAACCTATGTGAACTTTCCTCCACATCTAAATATGATGAGAGTTGAGGTATATTTCAGAGATAAAACAATTTTGGCTGGGTATTAGTCAAGCAAGACCTGATGAGAAGTTTGATGATATGTGCTCTATTCCACCACGCAAAAGCACTATGGATTTATTTTCTCTGGTTGATACAGACATGCTCAGGAAAGTGATATCACAACTTTTCGATCCTATCCCCTCCACCTTCTACAAAACAGTTTTAATTTGCATATCTGAAGAAGTGCAAGCTATTGTTAAATCAATCTGGCCCACCACAGCACAGAGACAGCCTTTGTCAAAATGGTAAATTATCTTAGAGCCAACACAGGTGCCAAACAGCTCTCTAACCTACAGTTGAAGTCTGAAGTTTACATACACTTAGGTTGGAGTCATTAAAACTCGTTTTTCAACCACTCCACAAATTTCATCTTAACAAACTATAGTTTTGGCAAGTAGGTTAGGACATCTACTTTGTGCATGATGCAAGTAATTTTTCCAACAATTGTTTACAGACAGATTATTTCACTTATAATTCACTGTATCACAATTCCAGTGGGTCAGAAGTTTACATTCAAAGTTATCTGTGCCTTTAAACAGCTTGGAAAATTCCAGAAAATGTCATGGCTTTAGAAGCTTCTGATAGGCTAATTGACATAATTTGAGTCAATTGAAGGTGTACCTGGGGATGTATTTCAAGGCCTACCTTCAAACTCAGTGCCTCTATGCTTGACATCATGGGAAAATCAAAAGGAATCAGCCAAAGACCTCAGGAAAAAAATGGTAGTCTGGTTCATCCTTGGGAGGAATTTCCAAACGCCTTAAGGTACCACGTTCATCTGCACAATCAATAGTAAGCAAGTATAAACACCATGGGACCACAGAGCCGTCATACAGCTCAGGAAGGAGATGCGTCCTGTCTCCTAGAGATTAACGTACCTTTGTGCGAAAAGTGCAAATCAATCCCAGAACAACAGCAAAGGACCTTGTGAAGATGCTGGAGGAAACCGGTACAAAAGTATCTATTTCCACAGTAAAACAAGTCCTATATCGGCATAACCTGAAAGGCCGCTCAGCAAAGAAGAAGCCACTGCTCCAAAACCGCCATAAAAAAGCCAGACTACGGTTTGTAACTGCACATGGGGATAGAGATCGTACTTTTTGGAGAAATGTCCTCTGGTCTGATGAAACAAAAATAGAACTGTTTGGCCATAATGACCATCGTTATGTTTGGAGGAAAAAGGGGGAGGCTTGCAAGCCGAAGAACACCATCCCAACCATGAAGCACGGGGTTGGCAGCATCATGTTGTGGGGGTGCTTTGCTGCAGGAGGGACTGGTGCACTTCACAAAATAGATGGCATCATGATGTAAGAAAATTATTTGGATATATTGAAGCAACATCTCAAGACATCAGTCAGGAAGTTAAAGCTTGGTCGCAAATGGGTCTTCCAAATGGACAATGACCCCAAGCATACTTCCAAAGTTGTGGCAAAATGGCTTAAGGACAACAAAGGAAAGGTATTGGAGTGGCCATCACAAAGCCCTGACCTCAATCCTATAGAGAATTTGTGGGCAGAACTGAAAAAGCGTGTGCGAGCAAGGAGGCCTACACACCTGATTCAGTTACACCAGCTCTGTCTGTAACGGCTTCGTTGGTGGAAGGAGAGGAGAACAAAAATGCAGCATGGTACGTATCCATAATATTGTTTAATCGAGAATGAATACAAAATGAACAAGAGAATACATGAAAACCGACACAGTCCCGTATGATGCAAACACTGAAACGGAAAATAACTACCCACAACCCATAGTGGGAAAACAGGCTACCTAAGTATGATTCTCAATCAGAGACAACGATCGACACCTGCCTCTGATTGAGAACCATACTAGGCCAAACACATAGAAATATAACGTATAGAACAAAACATAGAAAAACAACAGAATGCCCACCCCAACTCACGCCCTGACCAAACTAAAATAAAGACATAAAAAAGGAACTAAGGTCAGAACGTGACACTGTCAGGAGGAATGGGCCAAAACTCACCCAACTTACTGTGTGAAGCTTGTGGAAGCCTACCCGAAACGTTTGACCCAAGTTAAACAATTTAAAGGCAATGCTACAATATACGAATTGAGTGTATGTAAACGTCTGACATACTGGGAATGTGATGAAAGAAATAAATGCTGAAATAAATAATTCTCTCTACTATTATTCTGACATATCAGATTCATTCAAATAAAGTGGTGATCCTAACTGACTTAAGACAGGGAATTTCTACTAGGCTTAAATGTCAGGAATTGTGAAAAACTGAGTTTAAATGTATTTGGCTAAGGTGTATGTAAACTTCCGACTTCAACAGCTGCATTCGACACTGTTGGCCATGATGTCTTACTGGACAGACTGGAGAGGTGGGTTGGCCTCTCTGATCAATTTCTAAATTGGTTTAGGACCTATTTAACCAGCTGAGAATGTGTCACCCTTGGTGAACATAACTCAGAGAAAATATATAACACGTGGTGTTCCACAAGGTTTGATTTTGGGTCCAGTACTGTTCAGTTTATTTATATACAGTGGGGAGTTATTAAATGAATTACTTAAAAATCATACAATGTGATTTTCTGGATTTTTGTTTTAGATTCCATCTCTCACAGTTGAAGTGTACCTATGATAAAAATTACAGACCTCTACATGCTTTGTAAGTAGGAAAACCTGAAAAATCGGCAGTGTATCAAATACTTGTTCTCCCCACTGTATATATATATATACACACAGTGCATTCGCAGGTTATTCAAATCACTTGACTTTGTCCACATTTTGTTATGTTACAGCCTTATTCTAAAATTGCCCCCCCCCCCCCCTTCAATCTACACACAATACCCCACAATGACAAAGCAAAGACATAACATTCTGCACATTTATTACAAATATATATATATACTTTTTTTATGTTATAAAAATATCACATTTACATGAGTATTCAGACCCTTTACTCAGTACTTTGTTGAAGCACCTTTGGCAGCGATTACAGCCTCAAGTCTTTTTTGGGAATGATGCTACAAGCTTGGCACAACTGTATTTGAGGAGTTTCCCTCCATTCTTCTCTGCAGATCCTCTCAAGCTCTGTCTGGTTGGATGGGGAGCGTCGCTGCACAGCTATTTTTAGGTCTCTCAAGAGATGTTAGATTGGGTTCAAGTCCAAGCTCTGGCTGGGCCACTCAAGGACATTCAGAGACTTGTCCCGAAGGCACTCCTGTGATATCTTGGCTGTTTGCTTAGAGTTGTTGTCCTGTTGTAAGGTGAACCTTCGCCCCAGTCTGATATCCTGAGCGCTCTGGAGCATGTTTTCATCAAGGATCTCTGTACTTTGCTCCATTCATCTTTCCCTGGATCATGACTAGTCTCCCAGTCCCTGCTGCTGAAAAACATCCCCACAGCATGAGGCTGCCACCACCATGCTTCAACGTAGGGATGGTAAAAAATTTCCTCCAGACGTGGCAATTGGTATTCGGCCAAGAGTTCAAATCTTGGTTTCATCAGACCAGAGAATCTTGTTTATCATGGTCAGAGTCCTTTAGGTGACTCTATAAAG
This sequence comes from Salvelinus fontinalis, assembly GCF_029448725.1. Classification (NCBI taxonomy): domain Eukaryota; kingdom Metazoa; phylum Chordata; class Actinopteri; order Salmoniformes; family Salmonidae; genus Salvelinus; species Salvelinus fontinalis. The sequence continues at coordinate 26,134,397 of NC_074665.1, forward strand.
CGGGCTGTCATGTGCTTTTTACTGAGGAGTGAGCCGACGGAAGCCACTCCTCAGTAAAAAGTGCTGCAAAGATGGTTGTCCTTCTGGAAGGTTCTCCCGTCTACACACACTCTGGAGCTCTACCAGATTGACCATCCAGTTCCTGGTCACCTCCCTGACCAAGGCCCTTCTCCCCTGTTTGCGTAGTTTGGCCGGGCGGCCAGCTCTAGGAAGAGTCTTGATAGTTCAAAACCTCTTCCATTTAAGAATGATGGAGGCCACTGTGTTATTTAATGCTGCAGACATTTTTTGGTACACTTCCCCAGATCTATGCCTCGACACAATCCTGTGTCTCGGAGCTCTACGGACGATTCCTTTGACCTCATGGCTTGGTTTTTTGCTCTGACATGCACTGTCAACTGTGGGATCTTATATAAACAGGTGTGCGCCTTTCCAAATCATGTCCAATCAATTGAATTTACCACAAGTGGATTCCAATCAAGTTGTAGAAACATCAAGGATGATCAATGGAAACAGGATGCACCAGAGCTCAATTTTGAGTCTCATAGCAAAGGATCTGAATACTCATGAAAAAAAAAAAAACGTTTTCGCTCTGTCATTATGGGTTATTGTGTGTAGATTGAAGAGGAAAACACATTATTTAATCAATTTTAGAATAAGGCTGTAAAGTAACAAAGTGTGGAAAGTCAAGGGGTCTGAATATTTTCCGAATGCACTGTATATCACCGAGTACGGCTAAGCTATTCTTCGTACTGCCAGTGAATTGAAGTTGAACAGCGCCAAGCATCAGTTTACTTATGCCTAAAATGTACAATAAAAAGTATTGCCTATAGCTTATTTAATGAAACCCTGGCTGGCTGTTGATGTCCTAGGTCAGGGCTCTCCAACCCTGTTCCTTGAGAGCTACCTTCTTGTAAGTTTTCACTCCAACCGCATTTGTAACTAACCTGACTCCGCTTATCAACCAACTAATTATTGATTCAGAAGCACTAGATTAGGTTTGGAGTGAAAACCTACAGAATGGCAGCTCTCCACGAACAGCGTTGGAGAGCCCTGTCCAAGGCAATCGATCTGAAAGCAGCGTCCCCGCAAAACTTTTTGTTAATGGCAAGTTCACTTACTCATCCATAAATAGTCAAGTGCAAATACGGTTCAGCAGCTCAAATCAGCAGGATGTGGGGCATTGTTATTAGGAAGGACGTCTACCATGAATGGATCGCTAAAATAATGATTATGACCACACTTCATAAATGTAAATATTATGGAGAGAGCTATACATTTGGCAGCCAAGCACGAGTTATCAGTGTGTAGCCTATTATCGTCCAGACATGACATTGAAATATCTTCACACCTACAATAAAAGCCTCCAAGCTTCTGTCATAACTTCATATGGCTGCAGTCCCGTTAACGGGATCGATATGACAACAGCCAGTCAAAATGCAGGGCGCCAAATTCAAAAAACAGAAATCTCATAATTAAAATTCCTCAGACATTCATGTGTATTATATCATTTTAAAGGTAATCTTGTTGTTAATCCCACCAAAGTGTCCGATTTCAAATAGGTTTTTCAGCGAAAGCACTACAAACGATTATGTTAGGTCACCACAAAACCACAATAACCACAGCCATTTTTTCCAGCTAAAGATAGCTTTCACAAAAACCAGAATAGAGATAAAATTAATCACTAACCTTCGATTATTGTCATCAGATGACACTCATAGGACTTCATGTTACACAATACATGCATGTTTTGTTTGATTAAGTTCATATTTATATAAAAAAATCTGAATTTACATTGAGGCGTTAGATTCACTAGTTGTAAAATCAAGTGACTTTGCATAGCCACATCGTTTCAACAGAAATACTCAACATAAATATAAATGATAATACAAGTAATACACATAGAATTATAGATATACCTCTGCTTAATGCAACCGCTGTGTCAGATTTTTTAAAAACTTAACGGAAATATAAACCATGCAATAATCTGAGACGGAGCTCAGATGATTAGCCAAATTAGCCACCATGTTGGACTCAACAGAAACCAGAAAATACATGATAAATGTTTCCTTACCTTTGATGAATTCATCAGAATGCAGTCCTAGGAATCCCAGGTCCACAATAAATGCTTGATTTGTTCGTTAATGTCCGTTATTTATGTCAAATTAGCTACTTTCGAATTGTTTACCAAACACCCTAACCAAAGTCTCAAAGCGCGACCACTATAACGTGACGAAATGTCCAAACGTTCCGTTACAGTCAGTAGAAACATGTCAAACGATGTACTGAATCAATCTTTAGAATGTTGTTAACATACATCTTGAATAACGTTCCAACCGGAGAATTACATTGACTTCAGTTAACCGATGGAACGGAGCTCCCTCTCACGTGAACGCACCAGTTCAATGTGTGGGCACCTCATGGCAGTGATTACTAATTTCTGTCTCCTTCGACCCCCCTTCACATTAGAGTCATCCGACTTAGTTCTATTGACTGTTGACATCTAGTGGAAGCCGTAGGAAGTGAAAACCCATCCATCTCTCTCTGTATTTTCAATGAGAGCTTGGTTGAAAATATGGCACCCCCAGAAAAAATCCAAACAGGAAGTGGAACTTCTCAGGTTTTTGCCTGCCATATGAGTTCTGTTCATCAAAGTTAATATTTATAATGCTATTTCTGACTTCTGTTGACTCCAAAAAATGGCGGATATCTTTATGGCTTATTTGGGCTCTGAGCGCTGTACTCAGATTATAGCATAGTGTGCTTTTTCCGTAAAGTGTTTTTGAAATCTGACACAGCGGTTGCATTAAGGAGAAGTTTATCTAAAGTTCCATGTTTAATACTTGTATCTTTTATCAATGTTTATTATGAGTATTTCTGTAAATTGATGTGGCTCTCTGCAAAATCACCGGATGTTTTAGAGGCAAAACATTATTGAACATAACACGCCAATGTAAACTGCGATTTTTGGATATAAATATGAACTTTATCGAACAAAACATACATGTATTGTGTAACATGAAGTCCTATGAGTGTCATCTGATAAAGATCAAAGGTTAGTGATTCATTCTATCTCTATTTCTGATTTTTGTGACTCCTCTCTTTGGCTGGAAAAATGGCTGTGTTTTTCTGTGAATAGGTGCTGACCTAACATAATCGTTTGTGGTGCTTTTGCCGAAAAGTCTATTTGAAATCGGACACTGTGGTGTGATTAACAAGAAGTGTATCTTTAAAATGGTGTAAAATACTTGTATGTCTGAGGAATTTTTATTTTGAGATTTATGTAGTTTTGAATTTGGCGCCCGGCACTTTCATTGGCTGTTGTCATTTCGATCCCGTTAACGGGATCTCAGCCGTAAGAGGTTTTAAGTTAAGTTATGTGCCCAGTTGGTCCCTCAGGTCCTCTGCACTGGGCTTTTAACTATCCCAAAGCCTAGGACCAAGAGGCATGGAGAGTTTAGATAGTTTAGTTACTACACCCAGCCTCTGGAATAGCCTGCCAGAGAACCTGAGAAGTGACGAAAATGTGGGCATACTTAAAAGAGATCTTAATTTTTTTTTTCAGCTTTGCTATTCCTTAGGGAGCTTTTTAGTCATTCCGTTTTAGTTATTCTTTTGTTTATTCTCTTATGTTTGTTGTGTAGTAAATATTAAAGTTTTTATTATTTTTAGTTTTTTCCTGTGAAGCACATTGTGTTTCACTACACGTCTGAAATTTGCTGTAGAAATAAAAGCTTGATTTGAGAAAAAAAATAAGTAATTGTATTTTTATTTATTTTACCTTTAACTAGGCAAGTCAGTTAAGAAAAAAATATTATTTACAATGACGGCCTACCCAGGGCCAAACCCGGATGACGCTGGGCCAATTGTGCGCCGCCCTATGGGGCTCCCAATCACGGCCGGATGTGATACAGCTTGGATTCAAACAAGGGACAGTAGTGACGCCTCTTGCACCGAGATGCAGTGCCGAAGACCTCTGTGGCACTCGGGAGCCCAAACTGTACGAGTATCTTTTTAATTACAGATGCAAAGGCCTACCCTGTTACTCTTTCTGTTAGTTTTTGTCCAATAGCAGTTGTCTCTGTCTGTGTAAAAGGTTTGTTTTCATCCTCCCTAGGGCCAGTAGTTTTCCAAGTAGTGTTTTTTTTACCATATGACCTGATCAGAAATCCTAGCCAATACAAAACACTTTTTTGTTTTCACAGCTGTTTTTTTTTTACTATATGTCAAACGCTACAACTAGGGTCCAGAGTTGGTTAGCTTAGCCTACAACCAGATCAGGAAAAACTCTGGGCCCCATGAAAACAAGGAGAAAATTATGTTTACACTGCCCTGCTTTAAGGGGGGCAACTGTCTGGCGAGTGTCGTGTGCTACTTTCGGAGAGAGCGGTCAAGACAGAGCAAGTACGCAAGTTTACATTTGAGTAATGTGTAGCAGACTGTATTTTTACGAAAAATGTAGCAAGTGTGAAGCGGTTCTAAGATACTCAGCATGCTTAAGCAAAAACCCAGCAGATTATTCTCGCTGTAATAACCAAACAGAGTGGTTACAGCATCACTTCCTGTAATTTGGGCTTTGTGTGATGATGTCTTAAATCAGCGGCTTACATCTTTTCAGAGTGCAGGTTAATAGAGTAGACAGTAGAGTATTTACTTTATTAATCCCATTTGGGAAATAGTTTTAATCAAAGCATGCATCAATTATTATAATTTTTTATGGCGCCGCAGGAGATGGCTGCCGTTTTACAGTCCCCTAACCAATTGTGCGTGTTTTTCCATGTTATTTGTAACTTATTTTGGACATAATGTTTCTGCCACCGTCTCATATGACTGAAAAGAGCTTCTAGATATCAGGACAGCGATTCAAATAAAATGTTATTGGTCACATACACATGGTCAGCAGATGTTAATGCGAGTGTAGCGAAATGCTTGTGCTTCTAGTTCTGACCGTGCAGTAATATCTAACAAGTACCCTAACAATTTCACAACATCTACCATATACACACAAGTGTAAAGCAATGAATAAGAATATGTACATATAAATACATGGATGAGCGATGGCCGTGCGGCATTGGCAAGATGCAGTAGATGGTATAGAGTACAGCATATACATATGATATGAGTAATGTAGGGTATGTAAAAATTATATAAAGTGGCATTGTTTAAAGTGATTAGTGATACATATACTACATCCAATTTTTAATTATTAAAGTGGCTAGAGATTTGAGTCAGTATGTTGGCAGCAGCCACTCAATGTTAGTGGTGGCTGTTTAACAGTCTGATGGCCTTGAGATAGAAGCTGTTTTTCAGTCTCTCGGTCCCAGCTTTGATGCACCTGTACTGACGTCACCTTCTGGATGAATAGCGGGGTGAACAGGCAGTGGCTCAGGTGGTTGTTGTCCGTGATGATCTTTTTGGCCTTCCTGTGACATCGGGTGCTGTAGGGGTCCTGGAGGGCAGGTAGTTTGCCCCCGGTGATGCGTTGTGCATACCTCACTACCCTCTGGAGAGCCTTACGGTTGTGGACGGAGCAGTTTCTGTACCAGGCGGTGATACACCCGACAGGATGCTCTCAATTGTGCATCTGTAAAGGTTTGTGAGTGTTTTCGGTGATTACTCACCCTGTACTGAAAGAAGATTGTTTCTTTAACGAGTCAGACGCAAAGGATTTACTTCAGACGCCTGACAAGGCCCTCATCTTCATCATTCATAGGAGAAAGAGACAGAGATATTGGGGACGTAGGTCTGGGTGCCTTGTAAGGATCTGACGGCGAGTGGGCAATCTGCCTTTACCAACGGTCCAATTAGCCAACGTACAATGATTGGATAATAAAATAGACTACGAGGATGTATATCCTACCAACAGGACATTAAAAACTGTAATATCTTATGCTTCACCGAGTCGTGGCTGTACCAGGCGGTGATACACCCGACAGGATGCTCTCAATTGTGCATCTGTAAAGGTTTGTGAGTGTTTTCGGTGATTACTCACCCTGTACTGAAAGAAGATTGTTTCTTTAACGAGTCAGACGCAAAGGATTTACTTCAGACGCCTGACAAGGCCCTCATCTTCATCATTTATAGGAGAAAGAGACAGAGATATTGGGGACGTAGGTCTGGGTGCCTTGTAAGGATCTGACGGCGAGTGGGCAATCTGCCTTTACCAACGGTCCAATTAGCCAACGTACAATGATTGGATAATAAAATAGACTACGAGGATGTATATCCTACCAACAGGACATTAAAAACTGTAATATCTTATGCTTCACCGAGTCGTGGCTGAACAACGACATGAATAACATACAGCTGGAGGGATTTATGCTTTTTTGCCAGGATAGAACGGCTGCCTCCGGTAAGACAAGGGGTGGCGGTCTGTGTATATTTGTAAACAACAGCTGGAGCACGAAATCTAAAGAAGTCTCGAGGTTTTGCTCACCTGAGATAGAGCATTTCATGAGAAGCTGTAGACCACACTATTTACCAAGAGAGTTTTCATCAATATTCTTCATAGCTGTCTATTTATCACCACAAACCAATGCTGGCACGAGGACCGCACTCAATGAGCTTTATACGGCCATTAGCAAACAGAAAAATGCTCATCCAGAGGCGGCGCTCCTAGTGGCCGGGGACTTCAATGCAGGAAAACTTAATATCCTTTATCATCATTTCTACCAGCATGTTAAATGTGCAACCAGAGCGGAAAAAAACTACAGACCACCTTTAATCCACACACAAAGATGCGTACAGAGCTCTCCCTCGCCCTCCATTTGGCAAATCTGACCATAATTCTATCCTCCTGATTCCTGCTTAAAATCAAAAACTAAAGCAGGAAGCACCAGTGACTAGGTCAATAAAAAAAGTGGTCAGATGAATCAGATGCTAAGATAGAGGACTGTTTTGCTAGCACAGGCTGGAATATGTTCCGGGATTCTTCCGATGGTATAGGAGTACACCACATCAGTCACTGACTTCATCAATAAGTGCGTCGATGACGTCCCCTCCAGTGACTGTATGTACATACCCCAAGCAGAAGCCATGGATTACAGGCAACATCCGCACTGAGATAAAGGGTAGAGCTGCCGCTTTCAAGGAGCGGAACTCTAACCTAGACGCTTATAAGAAATCCCACTATGCCCTCCGATGAACCAGCAAACAGGCAAAGTGTCATTACAGGACTAAGATTGAATCGTATTACACCGGCTCCGACACTCGTCGGATGTGGCAGGGCTTGTAAACTATTACAGACTACAAAGGGAAGCAAAGCCGCGAGGTGCCCAGTGACACGAGCCAACCAGAAAAGCTAAATTACTTCTATGCTCGCTTCAAGGCAAGTAACACTGAAACATGCATGAGAGCATCAGCTGTTCTAGAAGACTGTCTGATCATGCTCTCCACAGCCGATGTAAGACCTTTAAATGGGTCAACATTCACTTGGTCACAGGGCCAGACGGATTACCAGGATGTGTATTCCGAGCATGCGCTGACCAACTGGCAAGCGTCTTCGCTGACATTTTAAACCTGTCCCTGACGGAGTCTGTAATACCAACACGTTTCAAGCAGACCACCATAGTGTTCATAGGCACAGGAACTAAGGTAACCAGCCTAAATGACTACCAACCCGTAGCACTCACGTCTGTAGCCATGAAGTGCTTTGAAAAGGCTGGTAATGGCTCACATCAACGCCATTATCCCAGAAACCCTAGACCCACTCCAATTTGCATACCGCCCAAACAGATCCAATCTCTATTGCACTCCACACTGCCCTTTCCCACCTGGACAAAAGGAACACCTATGTGAGAATGCTATTCATTGACTACAGCTCAGCGTTCAACACCATAGTGTCCTCAAAGCTCATCAATAAGCTAAGGACCCTGGGACTAAACACCTCCCTCTGCAATTGGATCCTGGACTTTCTGATGGGCCGCCCCCAGGTGGTAAGGGTAGGTAACAACACATCCACCACGCTGATCCTCAACACTGGGGCCCTTCAGGGGTGCGTGCTCAGTCCCCTCCTGTACTCCCTGTTCACTCATGACTGCATGTCCAGGCACAACTCCAACACCATCATTAAGTTTGCTGATGACAACAGTGGTAGGCCTGATCTCAGACAACGATGAGACAGCCTATAGGGAGGAGGTCAGAGACCTGGCCGTGTGGTGCCAGAACAACAACCTCTCACTCAACTTGATCAAGACAAATGAGATGATTGTGGACTACAGGAAAAGGAGGACTGAGCACGCCCCCATTCTCATCAACGGCGCTGTAGTGGAGCAGGTTGAGAGCGTCAAGTTCCTTGGTGTCCACATCACCAACAAACTACCATGGTCCAAACACACCAGGACAGTCGTAAAGAGGGTACGACAACGCCTATTCCCCTCAATTTCCAGCACACAATGGCATAGGTCACTACACTCGCCACGACACTGCTATAGAGCATATGAAGCATTTTGTCACATCTATTAGATCTTAAATAATTGAATGTAGGGACAGACCAGGGGGCTAACACTGTGAAGTCTACATACCAACCAACAGCGAGAAGTCAATTACTGGTACAGATAAGGTCAAGTATATTGGCCCCCCATGCATGATTCGATCCCTTCTAAAATAAGTTGAAATTGAAAAAACACTGCGATTTACAACAGCACAGAACCAAAAAATAATAATATAATAATAATATTTAATAATAAATAATAATAATAAATAATAATAATAATTAATAATAATAATAATAATAATTAAGATTTTTCATTTCATAATCAGAAAATGCCTGGGCAAAATTATTCAAAATTCTAATATATTTGATTGGAGGCAAGTGATTTTAGGCAAGTGTCATTTACCCTATTTGTTGTAAGATGCAGGTGCCTACAAGGTAATAAAAAAAATGGTTTAACCAGTTTTGATATGAGAAAAGAGAATTCAATATATTTGCACACAAGAAAAATACAAAACCATGTAATGAGTTAAAAAGGAAAGCGAAAAGTGCATGTGCTGGAGAGGAAGAAAAAACTACCCTGAGGGGCTTTCAAGGCACAAAATAAATAAACTATATCCTTATTAATTAAACGGAAATACATAGTTGAGGATTTAAAGAAAATGAAAAACAATGCATCAGGGGTTAATCAATAGCGGCAGAACATTATTGCAATCAGTCATTGTATGGAATGTCCAGGAGATTATTTTTCATTTTGTATTTGAAGGAGAGCAGTTTTTGAGGTGTTCCTGGGAGATGTTACCCAAAATAACTGAGTATTGAATTTGAAAAGATATTGAAAAGAAACGGAGAATGTTCATTTTGAATTGGAATAAAAAATGACATAAATTGAAGTTGATTGATTTCTTAAATGTTGAGAATATGAAGATAAGAGTGGAGAGAAACTGGTACGACTGTCGGAATGAGTTGCCATCCTCAAATAGTCTCCAGACCAGAGGTGTCAAACAAATTTGTCTTCTACAAGGTCTGGAGGGCCACACTGAAAATGTGTTATATTTCCTCGCCGTCAAAATACAAAAGTCCTTCATCCATCATTTTTTGAATGTTCTATCCTCCGACTGTCTAGCTTTCATTTTGGTGTTTATTAGAGAGCTGGACCCAGTCAAGAAACTGTACGAATGAAGGTCCATTATAATTTCTACAGTTCCATTTGTTTTTTGGTCATGTTAAAGTACACTGCTCAAAAAAATAAAGGGAACACTTAAACAACACAATGTAACTCCAAGTCAATCACACTTCTGTGAAATCAAACTGTCCACTTAGGAAGCAACACTGATTGACAATACATTTCACATGCTGTTGTGCAAATGGAATAGACAACAGGTGGAAATTATAGTCAATTAGCAAGACACCCCCAATAAAGGAGTGGTTCTGCAGGTGGTGACCACAGACCACTTCTCAGTTCCTATGCTTCCTGGCTGATGTTTTGGTCACTTTTGAATGCTGGCGGTGCTTTCACTCTAGTGGTAGCATGAGACGGAGTCTACAACCTACACAAGTGGCCCAGGTAGTGCAGCTCATCCAGGATGGCACATCAATGCGAGCTGTGGCAAGAAGGTTTGCTGTGTCTGTCAGCGTAGTGTCCAGAGCATGGAGCCGCTACCAGGAGACAGGCCAGTACATCAGGAGACATGGAGGAGGCCGTAGGAGGGCAACAACCCAGCAGCAGGACCGCTACCTCCGCCTTTGTGCAAGGAGGAGCAGGAGGAGCACTGCCAGAGTCCTGCAAAATGACCTCCAGCAGGACACAAATGTGCATGTGTCTGCTCAAACGGTCAGAAACAGACTCCATGAGGGTGGTATGAGGGCCCGACGTCCACAGGTGGGGGTTGTGCTTACAGCCCAACACCGTGCAGGACGTTTGGCATTTGCCAGAGAACACCAAGATTGGCAAATTCGCCACTGGCGCCCTGTGCTCTTCACAGATGAAAGCAGGTTCACACTGAGCACATGTGACAGACGTGACAGAGTCTGGAGACGCTGTGGAGAACGTTCTGCTGTCTGCAACATCCTCCAGCATGACCGGTTTGGCGGTGGGTCAGTCATGGTGTGGGGTGGCATTTCTTTGGGGGGCCGCACAGCCCTCCATGTGCTCGCCAGAGGTAGCCTGACTGCCATTAGGTACCGAGATGAGATCCTCAGACCCCTTGTGAGACCATATGCTGGTGCGATTGGCCCTGGGTTCCTCCTAATGCAAGACAATGCTAGACCTCATGTGGCTGGATTGTGTCAGCAGTTCCTGCAAGAGGAAGGCATTGATGCTATGGACTGGCCCGCCCGTTCCCCAGACCTGAATCCAATTGAGCACATCTGGGACATCATGTCTCGCTCCATCCACCAACGCCACGTTGCACCACAGACTGTCCAGGAGTTGGCGGATGCTTTAGTCCAGGTCTGGGAGGAGATCCCTCAGGAGACCATCCGCCACCTCATCAGGAGCATGCCCAGGCGTTGTAGGGAGGTCATACAGGCACGTGGAGGCCACACACACTACTGAGCCTCATTTTGACTTGTTTTAAGGACATTACATCAAAGTTGGATCAGCCTGTAGTGTGGTTTTCCACTTTTATTTTGAGTGTGACTCCAAATCCAGACCTCCATGGGTTGATAAATTTGATTTCCATTGATAATGTGTGTGTGATTTTGTTGTCAGCACATTCAACTATGTAAAGAAAAAAGTATTTAATAAGAATATTTCATTCATTCAGATCTAGGATGTGTTATTTTAGTGTTCCCTTTATTTTTTTGAGCAGTGTACAATGCATTCAGAAAGTATTCAGACCCCTTCACTTTTTCCACATTGTTACATCACAGCCTTATTCTAAAATGGATTAAATTATTTGCCCCCTCAATCTACACAATATACCCCATAACGACAAAGCAAAAACAGGTTGACACACTACAATTCAATTTTCAAAATAAGGGTGGATCCAAAGAGGAAGCCTAGGCTGTATAGCAATAGAAATGCCTACTTGAATCACATGTGTAACGAGATGATGAAGCTACACATTTCATCTAATTTAGAACCGAGAACCTGCGAGGAAATCTGTGGTGAGAGGAGTCTCCGCAGATCATGCAGGCCAGGGATGAGGTGCCTTGCAGTGGCAAGCGGAGTAGATATGAAGGAGCAAGTAGGGGTGCATGTGTGTGTGTAGTGTCAGGGTTTCCGTCAGGAAAATGTGGCACCAGACACTGACCGGGAAGATGTTTTATTTACCGGCCATTTGATAAATATACCGGACCCATATGCATTCGGTGCGTAAACCCATTAGGGCGTCCACCGACAGGGCTCAGAATGACAGAAATCACATTTAGATAATGGTAATTAATCTTAACAGAACATACAAGTCCTGCAATGAAGCAGCGAGCGAGTGAAACATCTCCCTGGAGTCACTTTTTGTCCTGATCATCCAAGGCCATTTCAGCGCCACAACATGATATCAGTTATGGTCGAGGGGTAGAGGTCCCCCTCTGCTGGAGACACTTAGGATCACACTGGATTTGCCCCCCATGAGAGTGAGGGTGAAGGTGAAAGGGGTAGAGAATGCTTACCTTGGGCAGGCAGGCCAGTGGTGGGGGAGAGGGTCAGCTCAAAGTCTAGCTCGGGAGCTGGGGTACCCTCCTTACTCTTGACATCCAGGATCAGCTGGGCAAGGAAGTTCTGCTGGAAGCGAGTCCGTTTGCCCAGAGCACTTCCATGACCAAAACTGTAGGCCTTCTAAAGCCCAGGCTGTTACTGTATGTTGAGACTGTTACTTACCTATCATGTTCATCTCTAGGCCAGTTAGGAGAGCTCCTTGGCTGGGTTGTTCTCATAGTAGGTCAGAGAGGTGAAGCCACATTCAAGTTGGAACGGGACGGACAGGTTCTGGAGGGTTCCATCAGAGAACAAAGGCTCACACTTTATTACTGCAGAGAAGATGATGGGGGTTAAAATTATAAGATGTCCTTTTTCTATTTCAGTTAAATGTATTACTATTTGCATTGATATCATAAATCAGTTCAGCGGCGAATTTTTTTTTTTTTATATATTATTTTTCACTTATTCCAAGTTCTCAAAACATACCATTCCACTTAGCACTAGAGGATGACACATCTACACCTAAAACAAAAGTATTCAGCATTATTTTGATCACAGACGTCCCCTGAAGACCATCCAGAGGTCAATTAGAGCTCAGTGCACCTGCAGACCAATCCCATGAGGCCATTGGTCAGCAACATCGTGAGGGAGAGATACCTTGCGGCGACACATTAAAAAAAGAGGTGTTTTGGCTTTGTCCTTGGCTCCACCTCTCCCTGTCCGACATGATTACCAGTTTGGTGTCGTTGAAGGCTGTCCGCGGTGTGGAGATTATTCCTCGCTTCTAATGTGTATAATTCATGGTGCAGTGTACTCTCGCGGTCCCCCATTCAAAATGTATAGAGGCAGCCCAGGCCAGCGCCAAGGAGATTTACTTTGCGCCTTGTCATACAAGGGAATTCTCTTCCTGGGCTGTTGTGAAATGTGCAAGGGGAGGGGACACTTTACTTATTTATTTTACACAAATGACTTGGAGTCAAATATTGATATAATAATGTCCAAAAATAATATTTTGCGATACATAACTATATTGCTCACCCCATTACTACTAGCTAACCATTTCACTTAGCAATAGTTATCCTATTTCATGCCTACTGATCACAACCCTGGCAGCAAATGAGTACACCGTGACGTGCAAGCAGCCATATTACATTAGCATGGGCCCACACAGAACAAATGAGCATTTATCTTGACGGGTTTCCAGCTAATCCTTTTATTTAGTCTTATCTGGGCATTGTTAGAATGAACATTGACTGATTTATTAATTCTCAGCAAATATTATGGTAGAGTGAAGAAGAGAAAATGAAAAAAGGTCACAATAACAGTCAATGCTTGAAATACATGTTTTATTTTATCCCATTCTCTCGGTGTCAACTCAAAACCAACAGCAATGCTAGAGAAAGAGAAAGGGTGAAATTGGATAGTAAAAATCCCCTTTTCCATCTGCATGCCTTTCACAACCCGGAGCTCACACAGAGTAGTAAAAAGGATTGTGTGGTCTTTTACTGGCTGCTCCTCTGGAATACGGATTGGCTGTTTCATAGCCCGCAGAATCTGGTCACCCTTCACACACTGTTAAGCACCCCTCACACACACCCCCACAACAAAAATCAGCAAACCAACATTTCAAGCCCAGCAGAAGTCAACTATAATTAAGCAGAACAATCTTAAACTGTGATCTGCTACTAATGACCTGGTGGCAGGACTGTAGGACAAACGAACGCTGGGCAAACAAGTGGACTATAATGAGCTCAAACCACCCTGAAAGGGTTTCAAGAGGGATCAGAATTAAGAAAGTGCCCTTTAGTCTCATTTTCACAATTTCTTCAACTTATATCAGGAAAAGGGGAAAACTCAATTGTGCACACTGGCTAAACCAAAATCAAAAACTTCATTACGGAAGGGATAAACGTAGACGTTCTCAGAAACAAGGCGAAGCAGAGTCCCTTTGCGGAGTTCATTCTTCCAAGGCAATGTACAGAATGGAGGCGTTTATTCAGCTCATACCACAGTTGCCAAAGAAAATAATCCTAAAATAACACTTACTGGTAGAAATACAATTTTGTTCATATAGAGTGCATTTGGAAAGTATTCAGACCCCTTCGATTTTTTCCACATTTTTACGTTACAGCCTTATTCTAAAATGAATACAATTGTTTCCTAATCAATCTACACAATAAAACAAAATGACAAAGCAAAAAAATTGAAATACCTTAACCATAAGATTTCAGACCCGTTGCTATGAGACCCATCCTGTCTCAGCCTCCAGTATTTATACTGCAATAGTTTGTGTCAGGGGGATAAGTTATACAGCTGAAGTCGGAAGTTTACATAAACTTAGGTTGGAGTCATTAAAACTAATTTTTCAACCACTCCACAAATTTCTTGTTGACAAACTATAGTTTTGGCAAGTCGGTTGGGACATCTACTCTGTGCATGACACAAGTAATTTTTCCAACAATTGTTCACAGACAGATTATTTCACTTATAACTCACTGTATCACAATTCCAATGGGTCAGAAGTTTACATTAACTAAGTTTACTGTGCCTCTAAACAGCTTGGAGAATTCCAGAAAAATGATGTCATGGCTTTGGAAGCTTCTGATAGGCTAATTGACATCATTTGAGTCAATTGGAGGTGTACCTGTGGATGTATTTCAAGGCATACCTTCAAACTCAGTGCCTCTTTGCTTGACATCATGGGAAAATCAAAAGAAATCAGCCAAGACCTCAGAAAAAAAAAATTGTAGACCCCCATGAGTCTGGTTCATCCTTGGAGGCAATTTCCAAACGCCTGAAGGTACCACGTTCATCTGTACAAACAATAGTACACAGTCGTCATACAGCTCAGGAAGGAGACGCATTCTGTCTCCTAGATATGAACGTACTTTGGTGCGAAAAGTGCAAATCAATCCCAGAACAAGAGCAAAGGACCTTGTGAAGATGCTGGAGGAAACAGGTACAAAAGTATCTATTATCCACAGTAAAATGAGTCCTATATATCGACATAACCTGAAAGGCCGCTCAGCAAGGAAGAAGCCACTGCTCCAAAACTGCCATGAAAAAGCCAGACTACGGTTTGCAACTGCACATGGGGACAAAGATTGAACTTTTTGGAATAATGTCCTCTGGTCTGATGAAACAAAAATATAACTGTTTGGCCATAATGACCATCGTTATGTTTGGAGGAAAAAGGGGGAGGATTGCAAGCCGAAGAACACCATCCCAACCGTGAAGCACGGGGTTGGCAGCATCATGTTGTGGGGGGTGCTTTGCTGCAGGAAGGACTGGTGCACTTCACAATAGATGGCATCATGAGGAAGAGAAATTATGTGGATATATTGAAGCAACATCTCAAGACATCAGTCAGGATATGGCTTAAGGACAACAAAGTCAAGGTATTGGGAGTGGCCATCACAAAGCCCTGACCTCAATCCCATAGAAAATTTGTGGGCAGAACTGAAAAAGCATGTGCGAGCAAAGAGGCCTACAAAACTGACTCAGTTACACCAGCTATGTCAGGAGGAATGGAAAACTTAGGAAACTTATTGTGGGAAGCTTGTGGAAGGCAACGTTTAAAACAAGTTAAACCATTTAAAGGCAATGCTCCCAAATACAAATTGTGTGTATGTAAAATACTGACCCACTGGGAATGTGATGAAAGAAATAAAAGCTGAAATAAATCATTCTCTCTACTATTATTCTGACATTTCACATTCTTAAAATAAAGTGGTGATCCTAACTGACCTAAGACAGGGAATTATTACTAAGATTCAATGTCAGGAATTGTGAAAAACTGAGTTTAAATGTATTTGGCTAAGGTGTATGTAAACTTCCGACTTCAACTGTATCTGGAGTATTTCTCCTGTCTTATCTGATGTCCTGTGTGAATTTAAATATGCACCCTCTAATTCTCTCCCTCTCCTCCCAGAGGACCTGAGCCCTGGGAACATGCCTCAGGGCTACCTGACCTTATGACTCCTTGCTGACCCCAGTCCACCTGGTCGTGCTGCTGCTCCAGTTTCAACTGATCTGCCTGCAGTTCACCGGACGTGCTACCTTGTCCCGGACATGCTGTTTTCAACTCTCTACCACACCTGCTGTCTCTGACTCGGAATGATTGGCTATGACAAGCCAACTGACATTTACTCAGGTGCTGACCTGTTGCAGCCTCTACAACACCTGTGATTATTATTTGACCTTGCTGGTCATCTATGAACATTTGAACAGCTTGGCCATGTACGGTTATAATCCCAACCCGGCACAGCCAGCAGAGGACTGGACACCCCTCAGAGCCTGGTTCCTCTCTAGGTTTCTTCCTAGGTTCCCACCTTTCTAGGGAGTTTTTCCTAGCCACCGTGCTTCTACATCTGCATTGCTTGATGTTTGGGGTTATAGGCTGGGTTTCTGTATAGCACTTTGTGACATCGGCTGATGTAAAAAGGGCTTTATAAATACATTTGATGGAGACTCAAAATTCAGCTCAGGTACATACTGTTTCATTGTTCATCCTTGAGATGTTTCTACAACTTGATTGGAGTCCGTCTGTGGTAAATTCAATTGATTGGACATGATTTGGAAAGGCACACACCTTTCTACATAAGGTCCCACAGTTGACAGTGCATGTCAGAGCAAAAACCAAGCCATTGGGTCGAAGGAATTGTCCCTAGAGCTCTGAGACACAGATCTGGGGAAGGGTACCAAAAAATGTCTGCAGCATTGACGGTCCCCAAGAACACTGTTGCCTCCATTCTTAAATGGAAGAAGCTTGGAACCACCAAGACTCGTCCTAGAGCTGGCTGCCCGGCCAAATTGAGCAATCAGGGGAGAAGGGCCTTGGTCAGGGAGGTAACCAAGAACCCGATGGTCAATATGACAGAGCTCCAAAGTTCCTCTGTGTTGATGGGAGAACCTACCAGAAGGACAACCATAAATGCAGCACGCCACCAAATCGGAACTTTATGGTAAAGTGGCCAGACGGAAGCCAGTGCTCAGTAAAAGGCACAACAGCCTGCTTGGATTTTGACAAAAGGCACCTAAAGGTCTGTCAGACCATGAGAAACGAGAATGTGTCTCTGGTCTGATGAAACCAAGATTGAACTCTTTGGCCTGAATGCCAAGCGTCACACCTGGAGGAAACTTGGCATCATCCCTACGGTGAAGGATGGTGGCAGCATTAAAGGGTCTGAATACTTATGTACATGTGATATTACATTTTTTTTATAGATTTGCACAAATTATTATTTTTTAAACAGTATTTGCTTTGTCATTATGGGGTATTGTGTGTAGATTGATGATGGGAAAAAACAAATGAATCAATTTTAGAATAAGGCTGTAAGTGTAAGGTAACACAAAAGTAAAAAAAGTCAAGGGGTCTGAACACTTTCCGAATGCACTGCATATACAGTACCAGTCATAAGTTTGGACATATTCAAGGGTTTTTCTTTATTTTTACTATTTTCTACATTGTAGAATTATAGTGAAGACATCAAAACTATGAATTTACATATGGAATCATTTAGTAACCAAAAGAAGTGTTAAAGAAATCAAAATATATTTTATATTTGAGATTCTTCAAAATAGCCACCCTTTGCTTTGAAAGCTTTGCACTCTTCACATTTTCTCAGCTTCATGAGGTAGTCACCTGGAATGCATTTCAATTAACAGGTGTGCCTTGTTAAAAGTTAATTTGTGGATATTCTTACCTTAATGCGTTTGAGCCAATCAGTTATGTGACAAGGTAGGGGTGATATACGGAAGATAGCCCTATTTGGTAAAATATTAAGTCCATATTATGGCAAGAACAGCTCAAATAAGCAAAGAGAAACGACAGTCCATTACTTTATTAAGACATAGTCAGTCAATCCGGAAATCTTCATGAACTTTGAACGTTTCTTCAAGTGCAGTCACAAAAACCATCAAGCTCTTTGATGAAACTGGCTCTGACGAGGACCACCACAGGAATGGAACCCCAGAGTTACCTCTGCTGTTGAGGATAAGTTCATTAGTTACCAGCCTCAGAAATTGCAGCCCAAATAAATGCTTCACAGAGTTCAAGTAACAGACACATCAGCATCAACTGTTCAGAGGAGACTGTGTGAATCAGGCCTTCATGGGTCAAATTACTTTAAAGAAACAAGCTCTCAATCTGCTCCACTACAGCTCCGTCGATGAGAATGGGGCGTGCTCAGTCCTCCTTTTCCTGTAGCCCACAATCATCTCATATGTCTTGATCATGTTGAGGGCACAGGGACAATGGTGGTCTGCTGAAAACATGGTGGTATTACAAACTTGGACAGGGAGGTTGAAAATGTCAGTGAAGACACTTGCCAGTTGGTCAGCGTATGCTCGCAGTACACGTCCTGGTAATCCATCTGGCCCTACGGCCTTGTGAATGTTGACCTGTTTAAAAGGTCTTACTCAGAGCATGATCACACCGTTCTCCGGAACAGCTGGTGCTCTCATGCAGGTTTTAGTGTTACTTGCCTCGAAGCGAGCATAGAAGTAGTTCAGCTCGTCTGGTAGGCTCGTGTCACTGGGCAGCTCTTGGCTGTGCTTCCCTTTGTAGTCTGTAATGGTTTGCAAGCCCTTTTATTTTACTCTGGTTGCACATTTAACATGCTGATAGAAATTTGGTAAAACCGATTAAAGTTTCCCTGCATTAATGTGCCGCCTCTGGATGAGTGTTTTCCTGTTTGCTTATGGTGTAATACAGCTCATTGAGTGTGGTCTTAATGCCAGCATCGGTCTGTGGTGGCATGTAGACATCTACGAAAAATACAGATGAAAAACTCTAGGTAGATAGAGTATCTCATGATAAGCTGTAGACCACACTACCTCAGGCGAGTAAAATCAAGACTTCCTTAGATATCGTGCACCAGCTGTTGTTTACAATATGTATAGTCCACCCCCCCTTGTCTTACCAGACACCGCTGTTCTATAATGCCGATACAGCTGCCTGGTTATACGCTGTATGTTTATAATGTTGTTGTTCAGCCACGACTTCGTGAAGTATAAGATTACAGATTTTAATGTCCCGTTGGGAGATTAATCTTCCTCGTAGGTCGTCAATTTTATTTTCCAACAATTGCACGTTAGCTAGTAGAACGGAAGGCAGGGGAGATTTATTTGATCGCCTACGAATTCAGAAGGCAGCCAGACCTCCGTCCTCTTTTTCTCCGTCGTCTCTACACGCATATTTGGGCCTGTTCCCGGGAAAGCAGTATGTCCTTCACGTCTGGCTCATAGGAAAAAAAATAAAAATAAACTTCTGCCAGTTCGTGGTGAGTAGATTGCTGTTCTGATGTCCAGAAGTTATTTTCGGTCATAAGAGACAGTAGCAGCAACATTATGTACGAAATAAGTAACAAAAATAAGCTAAACCACGCAAAAATACTAACAAAAAACAGAATTGTTAGGAACATGTAAAATGTCAGCCATCTTCTTCAGCGTGAATCAGGGTATTAGCTCCATGCGGGAAAGGTGGGGCGTTGCTGCAGTGTGCCAACTAACACTGCAGTACCATTCTACCTCTATTAAATCTCTCATTCATCCCCCTACCATGGGCTCTCAAGGGATGCCTCCCATTGCTGAGGAAATTAGGTATTTCACTGTAGTGCTCACTATAGCCATTGAGATGACAGGCTGCCTGGCACCAGTACCAATATTTAGATCCCCCACTCCCACCAGCATATGCCCAGGTACCTCAGCCCACACAGATCCCCTGTAGCAGGCCAAGGTAGGGCAGGGCTGATCCATCCTGCTTACATCTCTCCTAGGGTCTGATGCAGACTGGAGTTCTACTGCCAGGCTGACTGACTTCATCCTCCAGGTGGTGGAGAGAGACTCCAACGCTGCTAACGTTTCCCTCCTCCGCTTTCCCAATTACCTCACTCCCTCCTTCCTTCACCCACTCCCTCCTATGCCCCCTCGGTATTAGTCATACAGTGTGGGGGTCAGGCTCCTCAGTAGTCAGACACGGCCGGTGAGAAATGCCAAGGTGCCAGCGTCAGAAGCATGTTGTCATGCTAGTACAGGTTGTTAGGCAAAGAAAAACACAGACAGGGCTCCAGAGTGTGACAATTTGAGTTGGTTGTGCAAGTTTACTTTTTAATTGGTCGCACTGGTGCGAGCTGCAAATTCTAGCTCGTCACTTCACTCAAAAAGTTATATTTTGATTCAGTCAAACAGTAGCCCAATGTGCATTAATACCCTGATTCCTGCATGAAAGTGTCTGCCCTGCCCCTATGCGAGTTTATCCATGTGCTCCGACTCAAGTATAGGAGAGGGAGAGAAAAATGCTTTCTGATTGTACAACGGTTCTAAATGCAATAGCATTGTTTTGACAACTACTACTGTTGTGACTGTTGAGAGTCTCAGCTTTATGTAGGTATTACAATTATATTCTCGCAATATTGACAGTTTTAGCAAGTATCTGGTATGGCATTGAGATGTACGGAGCGCGTGAAGCGTGTGCATCTGCCATTTGAAGTGATTACATGTACTGTTAGGTTAATCAATTACACAGCTAACGAGCAGTGCATTTTATCCTCCTTGTGGGTATTTGTGTTTGCTAGACTTTATTTTTTAAAGAAATACGTATTTTAATGCAAGCGCAAAATTATCCTCTGTGGTGATCATTAATACATTCATTATTACACAGTCCTTAACTATTCCTGAGACATTCACATACAAGAAACAATTTGAATATCAAACTCACAAAAAGTATAATTACACACCTATTTTCAAATTTCCATAAAATCTGATAATTTTGATGGCAGACAGGGTTGAAGGTCACACCCCTACACATGTGATATCATTGAAATGGATATCTCAAATGGACAACAAGACTTTGTCCCTTGTACGACCTCAGAAGCGGAACAAGAACTGATGTCCACTAGAAAGGACAAAAATGAATTGCTGGGTCTCAGGAAGATATTTTAGCGAAATAACCAATGCATTTTGAGTTTCCACATCCTTAGATAAATTGTTCCCCAATTAATTAGCCGATGGGAAATTCAATTAAAAAACATTATTCCCGGGCAACATTTCTACACAAAAATATTATATTTATATTTCAGTAGAGAACAAAGAGGACAGTGTTGGTCCCCCCTTTGCTGATATAACAGAAAGGGCTGGGCGATATGGCCTAAAACTCAGATTTTTTCTAACTGATGAGCGATTCACTATCTATATGTATCTATACCTATCAGAAACACTACTGTTCAAAAGTTTGGGGTCACTTAGAAATGTCCTTGTTTTTAAAAGAAAAGCACATTTTTTATCCATTCAAATTACATCAAATTGATCAGAAATACAGTGTAGACATGGTTAATGTTGTAAATGACTATTGTAGCTGGAAACGGCAGATTTTTTATGGAATATCTACATAGGCGTACAGAGGCCCATTATCAGCAACAATCACTCCTGTCTTCCAATGGCACGTTGTGTTAGCTAATCCAAGTTCATCATTTTAAAAAGCTAATTGATCATTAGAAAACCCTTTTGCAATTATGTTAGCAAAGCTTTAAACTGTTGTTCTCATTAAAGAAGCAATAAAACCGTCATTCTTTAGACTAGTTGAGTATCTGGAGCATCAGCATTTGTGGGTTCGATTACAGGCTCAAAATGGCCAGACACATAGACCTTTCTTCTGAAACTCGTCAGTCTATTCTTGTTCTGCGAAATGAAGGCTATTCCATGCGAGAAATTGCCAAGAAACTGAAGATCTCGTACAACGCTGCGTACTTCTCCCTTCCCAGAACAGCGCAAACTAGCTCTAACCAGAATAGAAGTACTGGGAGGCCCCGGTGCACAACTGAGCAAGAAGACAGCTACATTAGAGTGTTTGGTTTGAGAAACAGACGCCTCACAAGTCCTCAACTGGCAGCTTCATTAAATAGTACCCACAAAACACCAGTCTCAAAGTCAACAGTGAAGAGGCAACTCCGGGATGCTGGCCTTCTAGGCTGCATCCTTTTCTTTCAAAAACAAGGACATTTCTAAGTGACCCCAAACTTCTGAACGGTAGTGTATATCTTTATCTTTTAAACATTCTCGAAATAATCTTTGTTGTACAATTAACAGTCAAATACACTGCATTTAAAGCGGTCAACAAAAATCTAAATTAACTCAGAGCTTATGAAATTACACATTAATACATTTATTCCTCCCACAACCATAAGACCCACTAATAATTTAATTAAACAATAAAAATAGTTGTGCATTCTTACTTAAAAAGAAAAAAATCCCTGACTTTTAAGACAATAGAAATTCCCATGAGCCAGATCATGTGGGTGCTCATGGAGGCGGGCCAATGACTTAGTTAAACTTTAAAAAAGGGAATACAATTCTCTCACATTAACAGTTTAAAATCACATTACATAATTTCACAAATAGTTTACTCTTTTCTCATTCATTTTATACAATAATTAGACGCAAACCTCATAACGGCGGCTCCTGTATAAACAGAGATATGGTAATGTGGCTGTAGTGTCTTTCATGAGGTCACAAACATGAAACAAAATGGACCGGGTCGTAGCTGTTGTTTCTACCAACCGTTTGCACATTCTCCAAAACATGAATATTGTTCAGTTCTCAAGCTCTGTGATGTAGAAGTTCCTTTGTTCTCTCTCCAGGAATTTACGACCTGAGATAACAGAACCTGGGTGTTGGAGGGAGAGGGTGAAGCCACTCACTATACCCAAAGAGGGCCACGCCACATCATGACTATGACTAATCTATATATATATATACACACTGCTCAAAAAAATAAAGGGAACACTAAAATAACACATCCTAGATCTGAATAAATGAAATACTCTTATTAAATACTTTTTTCTTTACATAGTTGAATGTGCTGACAACAAAATCACACAAAAATTATCAATGGAATTTAAATTTACCAACCCATGGAGGTCTGGATTTGGAGTCACACTCAAAATTAAAATGGAAACCACACTACAGGCTGATCCAACTTTGATGTAATGTCAAAATGAGGCTCAGTAGTGTGTGTGGCCTCCACGTGCCTGTATGACCTCCCTACAACGCCTGGGCATGCTCCTGATGAGGTGGCGGATGGTCTCCTGAGGGATCTCGTCCCAGACCTGGACTAAAGCAAACGCCAACTCCTGGACAGTCTGTGGTGCAACGTGGCGTTGGTGGATGGAGCGAGACATGATGTCCCAGATGTGCTCAATTGGATTCAGGTCTGGGGAACGGGCGGGCCAGTCCATAGCATCAATGCCTTCCTCTTGCAGGAACTGCTGACACACTCCAGCCACATGAGGTCTAGCATTGTCTTGCATTAGGAGGAACCCAGGGCCAACCGCACCAGTATATGGTCTCACAAGGGGTCTGAGGATCGCATCTCGGTACCTAATGGCAGTCAGGCTACCTCTGGCGAGCACATGGAGGGCTGTGCGGCCCCCCAAAGAAATGCCACCCCACACTATGACTGACCCACCGCCAAACCGGTCATGCTGGAGGATGTTGCAGGCAGCAGAACGTTCTCCACGGCGTCTCCAGACTCTGTCACGTGCTCAGTGTGAACCTGCTTTCATCTGTGAAGAGCACAGGGCGCCAGTGGCGAATTTGCCAATTTTGGTGTTCTCTGGCAAATGCCAAACGTCCTGCACGGTGTTGGGCTGTAAGCACAACCCCCAACTGTGGACGTCGGGCCCTCATACCACCCTCATGGAGTCCGTTTCTGACCGTTTGAGCAGACACATGCACATTTGTGGCCTGCTGGAGGTCATTTTGCAGGGCTCTGGCAGTGCTCCTCCTGCTCCTCCTTGCACAAAGGTGGAGGTAGCGGTCCTGCTGCTGGGTTGTTGCCCTCCTACGGCCTCCTCCACGTCTCCTGATGTACTGGCCTGTCTCCTGGTAGCGCCTCCATGCTCTGGACACTACGCTGACAGACACAGCAAACCTTCTTGCCACAGCTCGCATTGATGTGCCATCCTGGATGAGCTGCACTACCTGAGCCACTTGTGTGGGTTGTAGACTCCGTCTCATGCTACCACTAGAGTGAAAGCACTGCCAGCATTCAAAAGTGACCAAAACATCAGCCAGGAAGCATAGGAACTGAGAAGTGGTCTGTGGTCACCACCTGCAGAACCACTCCTTTATTGGGGGTGTCTTGCTAATTGCCTATAATTGCCACCTGTTGTCTATTCCATTTGCACAACAGCATGTGGAATTTATTGTCAATGAGTGTTGCTTCCTAAGTGGACAGTTTGATTTCACAGAAGTGTGATTGACTTGGAGTTACATTGTGTTGTTTAAGTGTTCCCTTTATTCACGTCAAGTTTAGTCAATTTAGATCTAGGTATAATTTCACAAGCTGTGAATTCAGTTGAATTGTTATGAGCACAACCTTCTGTCCATCTCCAACTGTTTGAGCAGCCTGTCCACTTTGTTCAGATGTTGAAATCAAGTTGCCTACCTTATTTCTCAATGAAAACACGTTGCCAATTCCTTATATAATTAATTTAAAATGGCATTGTTGGTTAAGGGCTAGTAAGTAAGCATTTCACTGTAAGGCCAGAAACACCTGTTGTATTTGGCACATGTGAAAAATACAATTTTCTTTGAAACTTTAATTATTTCATGCTTATTGCACATTTATAAAACAGTCATTTATCCAAACAGCTAGCATAACAATCTTCATTTGACTAAAATGCTGCTAGCGATACGTGGTACCGTAACGCGTGCGCAACAAACTGAGCATTCATTTTTCAGAATGAATGTTCATTAGTACAGTCATGGCCAAAGGTTTTGAGAATGACACAAATATTAATTCCCACAAAGTTTGCTGCTTCAGTGTCTTTAGATATTTTTGTCAGATGTTACTATGGAATACTGAAGTATAAATACAAGCGTTTCATAAGTGTCAAAGGCTTTTATTGACAATTACATGAAGTTGATGAAAAGAGTCAATACTTGCAGTGTTGACCCTTCTTTTTCAAGACCTCTGCAATCCGCCCTGGCATGCTGTCAATTAACATCTGGGCCACATCCTGACTGATGGCAGCCCATTCTTGCATAATCAATGCTTGCAGTTTGTCATAATTTGTGGGTTTTTGTTTGTCCACCCGCCTCTTGAGGATTGACCACAAGTTCTCAATGGGATTAAGGTCTGAGGAGTTTCCTGGCCATGGACGCAAAATATCGATGTTTTGTTCCCTGAGCCACTTAGTTATCATTTTTACCTTATGGCAAGGTGCTCCATCATGCTGGAAAAGGCAGTGTTCGTCACCAAACTGTTCCTGCATGGTTGGGAAAAGTTGCTCTCGGGAGGATGTGTCTTCTCCGGACAAGCTTTTTTCCGGATGCTCCAAACAATCGGAAAGGGGATTCATCAGAGAAAATGACTTTACCCCAGTCCTCAGCAGTCCAATCCCTGTACCTTTTGCAGAAAATCAGTCTGTCCCTGATGTTTTTCCTGGAGAGAAGTGGCTTCTTTGCTGCCCTTCTTGACACCAGGCCATTCTCCAAAAGTCTTCGCCTCACTGTGCGTGCAGATGCACTCACACCTGCCTGCTGCCATTCCTGAGCAAGCTCTGTACTGGTGGTGCCCCGATCCCGCAGCTGAATCAACTTTAGGAGACGGTCCTGGTGCTTGCTGGACTTTCTTGGGCGCCCTGAAGCCTTCTTCACAACAATTGAACCGCTCTCCTTGAAGTTCTTGATGATCCGATAAATGGTTGATTTAGGTGCAGTCTTACTGGCAGCAATATCCTTGACATAAATACCGTGCCAAAACATACAGTACCAGTCAAAAGTTTGGACACGCCTACTCATTCAAGGGTTTTTATTTTTTGCTATTTTCTACATTGTAGAATAAGAGTGAAGAAATAAAAACTATGAAATAGCACATATGGAGTCATGCAGTAACCAAAAGAGTGTTAAACAAATCAGAATATATTTCTCTCAACCAGCTTCATGAGGTAGTCACCTGGAATGCATTCCAATTAACAGGTGTGCCCTGTTAAAAGTTAATTTGGGGAATGTCTTTCCTTAATGTGTTTCAGCCATCAGTTGTGTTGTGACAAGGTAGGTGTGGTATACAGAAGATAGCCCTATTTGGTAAAATACCAAGTCCATATTATGGCAAGAACAGCTCAAATAAACAAAGAGAAATGACAGCCCATCATTACTTTAAGACATGAAGGTCAGTCAATACGGAAATGTCAAGAACTTTGAATGTTTCTTCAAGTGCAGTCGCAAAAACCATTAAGCGCTGTGATGAAACTGGCTCTCATGAGGACCAGCACAGGAAAGGAAGACCCAGAGTTACCTCTGCTGCAGAGGATAAGTTCATTAGAGTTACCAGACTCAGAAATTGCAGCCCAAATAAATGCTAGGTGACCGGATGATCTCTGCATGCATGTTCCCACGTGAAGCATGGAGGAGGTGGTGTGATGGTGTGGAGGTGCTTTGCTGGTGACACTGATATATTTCGAATTTAAGGCACACTTAACCAGCATAACTACCACAGTATTCTGCAGCGATACGCCATCCCATCTAGTTTGCTCTTAGTGGGACTATCATTTATTTTTCAACTGGACAATGACCCAACACACCTCCAGGCTGTGTAAGGGCTATTTGACCAAGGAGAGTGATGGAGTACTGCATCAGATGACCTGGCCTCAATCACACGAACTCAACCCAATTGAGATGGTTTGGGATGAGTTGGACCGCAGATTGAAGGAAAAGCAGCCAACATGTGCTCAGCATATGTAAGAACTCCTTCAAGTCTGTTGGTGGCGCAGAGCAGGGTGACCTCCAGGCCTAGGAGGAGAGATGCCTAGAAACGAGTCGGTTGACCGTTTTATGTGTGGATTAATTGTGGGAGTAGAGGACCTTGTGCATTTCAGGTCAAGTAACAACTCAATGTTTATATCCCAGGACAAATTAGCTAGCAACAGCAAGTTAGCTAGCTAAATTGCCATAAATGTTTAATGTTTTTCGACCTGTCCCCAAATTAATGTAATTGGTTCCAAGATTGTTTTGATACTTTATTATTATTATTTGTTGGTTTTTTTCACCCCCTTTTTGTCCCCAATTTCGTGGTATCCAATTGTTAGTAGTTACTGTCTGGTCTCATCGCTGCAACTCCCGTACGGACTCGGGAGAGGCGAAGGTCGAGAGCCATGCCTCCTCCGAAACACAACCCAACCAAGCCGCACTGCTTCTTAACACAGCACGTATCCAACCCGGAAGACCCAACCAAACCGCACTGCTTCTTAACACAGCACGTATCCAACCCGGAAGTCAGCCGCATCAATCTGTCAGAGGAAACACCGTACACCTAGCTACCCGGTCAGCGTGCACTGCGCCCGGCCCGCCACAGGAGTTGCTAGTGCGCGATGAGACAAGGATATCCCTGCCGGCCAAACCCTCCCTAACCCGGACAACGCTGGGCCAATTGTGTGCTGCCCCATGGGCCTCCCGGTCGCGGCCGGCTGCGACAGAGCCTGGGCTCGAACCCAGAGTCTCTGGTGGCTCAGCTAGCACTGCGATGCAGTGCCTTAGACCACTGCGCCACCCGGGAGGCCCTTGTTTTGATATTTTAACATGCGTGTCGTGATCACATTTGGTGTCGGGGGACAAAATAAATATATGCACAATGGAACCGGTTTGGGTTCCATGTAACAGAGCAGAAATTTCAGGAACCGACTTGTTGGAAAGGTGGCATCCTATGATAGTGCCATGTTGAAAGTCACTGAGCTCGTCAGTAAGGCCAGAGCATACATGCTGATGGGGAAATAACAGAATGGCAGACTCAGTATAAAAGTTTTATATCTCAGCTCTGTGTCAACGGTGGGTGCTTCCACAGTCTCAACCAATGAGAAATGTCAACATTATGGCTCGAACTGACTGATCTCACTACCGTGACTGTAAAGTCTTAACATTCTCTAGAATGTCTCAAGTTTATGTCAGTCATCAATATCATGATAATGCAGGTAATCAGTCATATCACAACTACATAATCATCTAGATAAAACGGTATTAACATTGCTACTCAAGTAAAGAGTTCGATGCATTACAGCACTGTGTCAATGGACAAAAGGCTTACAGCTTGGTAAAGGTAACAGCTTGCTATACATCATTTGAGTTTTATCTGATGGGGATAGTTTTAACCATCACACATTATCAAGTTCTTCACGTACTTGTCTGCCGTCCTGCACAACCTGTTGGTTATCTTTTCTAGTAAGTCCTCATTGGGAGTCCTGTGTAGTGGTGGTCCAAAGATAAAGAGAATAGAATGTGCTTACTGCTGAGTTTATTAAGTGGACTCCTTTTAGTTTTAAGACCATCAGGAAAGTGTACCTGTCCGTCCTCACCCACCCAACACAACTGAACCGCTGCGAATTAAACAGTCTCATTTAGAGGAGCAATCTCCACTTTAGCCTGAGCCTGCCGACACAGCAACACCGATGTTATGATCCCATCCATCCCCTGCCGCGATTTGCCTACACGCACACATACGGACAAAGACAAGCGCTCACACAAACAGTGAGGCAGACACAAACAGTTGGTAGGTTATGTGCTGACATCAAAGCTCCACATCAACCTGCGAAGAACACTGGGGCTCCTCCGCCTCAAAGCCACCGCTGACCTCAGCCCTCTTCAAAGATAAGGACTTAATTGGAAACGGCAGCTGCATTATTTCTCCTCAACTCTTCAGCGTGTTTATACTGACGCTCAAGTACCTCACTGACGTCCGACTCAAGGCCACCATGACGTAGATAGCCAAAGGGAGAAATTATATATGTTCACCTAGCAGTTTAAATTAATTTATTAATGCCATATGACATATGATTGCAAACATGGATGAGTAGAAGCAACTTTGTCATACACGCATACTTTTTTGTATGGTTGGTCCCGGGAATCAAACCTCCCATCATGGCGTTGAAAGTGCCATGCTCTACCACACTGGGCTACAGAGGACCACACTGGGCTACAGAGGACCACCTATAGGAGTTAGTGAGTGTGTGGGAGAGTATTTAAGTGGAACAACAAACAGGCAAGTGAATATGAGAGAGTGCGCTTTTATACAAACAGCACAATACATAGATGGGGTCACTCAAAGTACAACTAAATAAATACAACTACTGTACTAGTGCCTGAACACATATGACAACCCACTAAGAACCAACATACAATGGTATAGTTAAGTGCTGATCCAGCGATAAAAATGGCCAACTCTCTCTTTTTCAGCTCTCTGACCAAAACGTAAAGTTGCAGGGAAAATAACAGCTCAAAGCTTTGTAAGGGTTTCTCTCCTCTCTCTTACACCCCCCCCCCCCCTCTCTCTCTTACATTGCCAAAGGTAGTGAAACATGTAAAAAAAACTTTTAAAAACATTTGCGTGCCAGGGAGGATATCTGCATTCTCATTTGCGATGCACGAGGCCAGCTGACCGCCTCTGTCACCATATGGTGCTCTGTCTGCTTCCCTGAATCAATATTCCTAGTAAAACGGCCTCCCGGGTGGCGCAGTGGTCTAAGGCACTGCATCGCAATGCTAGCTGTGCCACCAGAGATTCTGGGTTCGAGTCCAGGCTCTGTCGCAGCTGGCCGCGACCGGGAGGCCCATGGGGCGGCGCACAATTGGCACAGCGTCGTCCGGGTTAGAGAGGGTTTGGCCGGCAGGGCTTTCCTTGTCTCATCGCGCACTAGCAACTCCTGTGGCTGACCAGGTCGCCAGGTGTACTGTGTTTCCTCCGACACATTGGTGCGGCTGGCTTCCGGGTTGGATGGGCATTGTGTCAAGAAGCAGTGCGGCTTGGTTGGGCTGTGTTTTGAAAAAAGGGGGGGGAAAAATATTCATAGTAAATACATACAGGCAAATACAAAACTCGAATTGGACGAAGATTTTTTTCTTTAATGACTCTGACGCCAAGGATATAATGTTGTTCCCGGACCAGGCCCAAACCCCTGTCATTTGCATTTGGAAAAGACAGAGATACAGGTGGCGCAGATCTGGGTGACCTGTGAGAGTTTGTCGGCGAGTGGGTAACCCACCCCCACCATCCACTCTATTGGCCAACGTGCAATCACTGGAGAATAAACTGGATGAGCTCTGTTCGAGACTATCCTACCAACGCGACATTAAAAACAGCAATATCTTATGTTTCACCAAGTTGTGGCTGAACAACGACACTGATAATATACAGTTGGCTGCGTTTTCTGTGCATAGGAAGAGAACAGCTATGTCCGCTAAGACCAAGGGTGGTGGTGTGTGTATTTGTCAACAGCTGGTGCGCAATGTCTAATATTAAGGAAGATTCGAGGTATTGCTCGACTGAGGTAGAGTACCTCATAATAAGCTGTAGACCACACTACCTATATTTTTTGTAGCCGTCTATTTACCGCCAGAAACCGATGCTGGCACTAAGACCGCATTCAACAAGCTGTTTAAGGCCATAAGCAAACAAGAAAATGCTCATCCAGAAGCGGTGCTCCTAGTGGCTGGAGACTTTAATGCAGGCAAACTTAAATCCGTTTTACCTCATTTCTACCAGCATGTCACATGTGCAACCACAGGGGGGAGAAATAATAATAATAATAATACATTTAAAAAAAACTCTAGACCACCTTCACTCCACACACAGAAAAGCGTACAAAGCTCTCCCTCACCCTCATCCAATGGCATTAAGGAGAATACCACATCAGACACCGGCTTCATCAATAAGTGCATCGACGACGTCGCCCCCACAGTGACCGTACATACATATCCCAAACAGAAGCCATGGATTACAGAGAGCTGCCGCTTTCAAGGAGCAAGACACGAATGCGGACGTTTATAAGAAATCCCGCTATGCCCTCCGACGAACCATCGTACAGGCAAAGCTTCAATACAGGACTAAGATTGAATCCTTCTACACCGGCTCTGACGCTCGTCGGATGTGGCAGGGCTTGCAAACTATAACAGACTACAAAGAGAAATGCAGCCGTGAGCTGCCCAGTGACACGAGCCTACCAGACGGGCTAAATGCATTTTATGCTCGCTTCGAGGCAAGCAACACTGAAGCCTGCATGAGAGCACTAGCTGTTCCAGGCGTCTGTGTGATCACGCTCTCTGTAGCTGATGTGAGCAAGACCTTTAAACAAGTCAACATTCACAAAGCCGTAGGGCCAGACGGATTACCAGGACGTGCACACCGAGCATGTGTGGACCAACTGACAAGTGTCTTCACTGACATTATCAACCTCTCCCTCACCGAGTCTGTAATAGATACATATTTGAAGTGGAGCACCATAGTCGCTGTGCCCAAGAAAGCAAAGGTAACCTGCCTAAATTACTACCGCCCTGTAGCACTCACATCGGTAGCAATGAAGTTCTTTGAAAGGATGGTCGTGGCTCACATCAACACGATCATCCTCCAATTTGCATACCGCCCCAACAGGTCATGCAACCTCAATCACACAGCTCTTTCCCACCTGGACAAAATGAACAACTTTCTGAGAATGCTGTTCATTGACTACAGCTCAGCGTTCAACACCATAGTACATAGCGCATCACTAAGCTAAGGACCCTGGCACTAAACACCTCCCTCTGCAACTGGATCCTGGACTTCCTGACGGGCCGCCCCCCAGGTGGTAACGGTAGACAACACATCAGCTACGCTGATCCTCAACACGGGGACACCTCAGGGGTGTGTACCTAGTCCCCTCCTGTGCTCCCTGTTCATCCACGACTGCGTGACAAAACACGACTCCAACACCATCATTAAGTTTGCTGATGACAACAATGGTAGGCCTGATCACAAACAACGATGAGACAGCCTATAGGGAGGTGGTCAGAGACCTGGCAGTGTGGTGCCAGGACAACAACCTCTCCCTCAATGTGAGCAAGACAAAAGGAGCTGATCGTGGACTACAGAAAAAGGAGGGCCAAGCACGCCCCCATTCTCATCAACGGGGCTGTAGTGGAACAGTTTGAGAGCTTCAGTTCCTTGGTGTCCACATCACCAACAAACTACCATGGTCCAAACACACCAAGAAAGTCGTAAAGAGGGCACGACAATGGCCCTCTTTAAAAAGATTTGGCATGGGTCACCAGATCCTCAAAAATAAATATAGCTGCACCATCGAGAGTATCGTGACCGGTTGCATCAGCGCCCTGGGATGGCAACTGCTCTGTATCTGACCATAAGGCGCTACGGAGGGTAGTGCGTACGGTCCAGTACATCACTGGGGGCAAGCTTCCTGCTATCTAGGACCTATGTACTACACAGTGTCAGAGGAAGGCCCCAAAAAATTGTCAAAGACTCCAGCCACCCAAGTCATACTGTTCTCTGCTACCACACAGCAAGCAGTACCAGTGCGCCAAGTCTCCTTAACAGCTTCTACCCCCAATCCATAAGACTGCTGAATAATTAGTCAAATGGCCAACCTAACTATTTGCATTGACCCCCCCCCCCCCCCCCCCCCTTTGTTTTTACACTGCTGCTACTTGCTGTTTCTTAACCATGCATTTACCCCTACTTACATGTACAAATAATCTCAATCCCCCTGTACCCCCACACATTGACTCGGTACCGGTTCCCCCTGTATATAGTCTAGTAATTGTTATTTTATCGTGTTACTAAATAAACTAAAGCAAAAAGGTAAATACTTTAATTTCATTTTTTTTTTTTTAACTGCATTGTTGGTTAAGGGCTTGTAAGTAAGCATTTCACGGTAAGGTCTACATCTGTGGTATTCGGCGCATGTGACAAATAACATTTGATTTGATGACATGCAGATGAGCAGTGCAGCCCAATCTCTCAACCTCTCTTTATGACTGGGATGGGAGAGGTGGAGAAGCTGGGTGACAATAAGACTTTACAGAGGGATGGAGGTGGCAGCGGACAGTGTGCCCTTGAGATAAAAACAGTTAGCTGTTGAACTCCCAGATGTTTGCTGAAGGTGGTTGTAATTAATTCCCTATATCTCATTAGCATTTTAAAGGCTGAATGGTAGGGGGATGCGGTCCCAAGCAAAGTACGACGGTACGTGTGTGTGTGTCTCAACTGTAATAGTAGGATCACTAGAATGGATCTTATTGTTAGAATGGAGCTTATCAGCAAACTACACATTGCACCATGTAGTAATTTGTAGGTATCAGTAATACTAAAATAGCCTTCTTTATAGCATGATCTTAGGATGTTGTGGTGAACTTCTGAAACTCAAAGGGAGCCAATACGCAGCCAATACACTGCTCAAAAAAATAAAGGGAACACTAAAATAACACATCCTAGATCTGAATGAATGAAATATTCTTATTAAATACTTTTTTCTTTACATAGTTGAATGTGCTGACAACAAAATTACACAAAAATGATCAATGGAAATCAAATTTATCAACCCATGGAGGTCTGGATTTGGAGTCACACTCAAAATTAAAGTGGAAAACCACACTACAGGCTGATCCAACTTTGATGTAATGTCCTTAAAACAAGTCAGAATGAGGCTCAGTAGTGTGTGTGGCCTCCACGTGCCTGTATGACCTCCCTACAACGCCTGGGCATGCTCCTGATGAGGTGGCGGATGGTCTCCTGAGGGATCTCCTCCCAGACCTGGACTAAAGCATCCGCCAACTCCTGGACAGTCTGTGGTGCAACGTGGCGTTGGTGGATGGAGCGAGACATGATGTCCCAGATGTGCTCAATTGGATTCAGGTCTGGGGAACGGGCGGGCCAGTCCATAGCATCAATGCCTTCCTCTTGCAGGAACTGCTGACACACTCCAGCCACATGAGGTCTAGCATTGTCTTGCATTAGGAGGAACCCAGGGCCAACCGCACCAGTATATGGTCTCACAAGGGGTCTGAGGATCTCATCTCGGTACCTAATGGCAGTCAGGCTACCTCTGGCGAGCACATGGAGGGCTGTGCGGCCCCCCCAAAGAAATGCCACCCCACACTATGACTGACCCACCGCCAAACCGGTCATGCTGGAGGATGTTGCAGGCAGCAGAACGTTCTCCACGGCGTCTCCAGACTCTGTCACATGTGCTCAGTGTGAACCTGCTTTCATCTGTGAAGAGCACAGGGCGCCAGTGGCGAATTTGCCAATCTTGGTGTTCTCCGGCAAATGCCAAACGTCCTGCACGGTGTTGGGCTGTAAGCACAACCCCCACCTGTGGACGTCGGGCCCTCGTACCACCCTCATGGAGTCTGTTTCTGACCGTTTGAGCAGACACATGCACATTTGTGGCCTGCTGGATGTCATTTTGCAGGGCTCTGGCAGTGCTCCTCCTGCTCCTCCTTGCACAAAGGCGGAGGTAGCGGTCCTGCTGCTGGGTTGTTGCCCTCCTACGGCCTCCTCCACGTCTCCTGATGTACTGGCCTGTCTCCTGGTAGCGCCTCCATGCTCTGGACACTACGCTGACAGACACAGCAAACCTTCTTGCCACAGCTCGCATTGATGTGCCATCCTGGATGAGCTGCACTACCTGAGCCACTTGTGTGGGTTGTAGACTCCGTCTCATGCTACCACTAGAGTGAAAGCACTGCCAGCATTCAAAAGTGACCAAAACATCAGCCAGGAAGCATAGGAACTGAGAAGTGGTCTGTGGTCACCACCTGCAGAACCACTCCTTAATTGGGGGTGTCTTGCTAATTGCCTATAATTTCCACCTGTTGTCTATTCCATTTGCACAACAGCATGTGAAATGTATTGTCAATCAGTATTGCTTCCTAAGTGGACAGTTTGATTTCACAGAAGTGTGATTGACTTGGAGTTACATTGTGTTGTTTAAGTGTTCCCTTTATTTTTTTGAGCAGTGTATAATTCATATTTAGCCATTACGGCTCTAAAATATACATATATACACAGGACAAGTCAAAAGTTAGTACACATGTACTTATTCAAGGGTTTTGCTTTATTTTTTACATCGTACAGTAATAGTGAAAACATCAAAACTATGAAATAACACATATGAAATCATGTAGCAAACAATGTCACCAGCAAAGCACCCCCACACCACATCCTCTAATGCTTCACGGTGTGAACCACACATGCGGAGATTCGTTCACCTACTCTGCATCTCACAAAGACACGGCGGTTGGAACCAAAAAATCTACAATTTGGACTCCAGACCAAAGGACAGATTTCCACCGGTCTAATGTCCATTGCTCGTGTTTCTTGGCCCAAGTAAATCTCTTATTATTATTGGTGTCCTTTAGTAGTGGTTTCTTTGCAGCAATTCGACCATGAAGGCCTGATTCACACAGTCTCCTCTGAACAGTTGATGT
This sequence comes from Salvelinus fontinalis, assembly GCF_029448725.1. Lineage (NCBI taxonomy): Eukaryota > Metazoa > Chordata > Actinopteri > Salmoniformes > Salmonidae > Salvelinus > Salvelinus fontinalis. Next base: position 26,169,718 of record NC_074665.1, read on the forward strand.
CGAGATGTGTCTGTTACTTGAACTCTGTGAAGCATTTAATTGGGCTGCAATTTCTGAGGCTGGGAACTCTAATGAACTTATCCTCTGCAGCAGAGGTGACTCTGGGTCTTCCTTTCCTGTAGTGGTCCTCATGAGAGCCAGTTCATCACAGCGCTTGATGGTTTTTGCGACTGCACTTGAAGAAACGTTCAAAGTTCTTGAAATTTCCCCAATTGACGGACCTTCATATCTTAAAGTAATGAACTGTTGTTTCTCTTTGCTTATTTCAGCGCTTCTTGACATAATATGGACTTGGTCTTTTACCAAATAGGGCTATCTTCTGTATACCACCCCTACCTTGTCACAACACAACTGATTGGCTCAAACACATTAAGAAGGAAAGAAATTTCCCAAATTAACTCAATTCTACAATGTAGAAAATAGTAGAAATAAAACATTTTTAAACTGGAATAAGTAAGTGTTTCCAAACTTTTGACTGGTATTGTATATATATTTTTTAGGGGGGGGGGGGGGGGTGATTATATCTTACCTGAAGGCTGCCCAGCTTGATAGCACAGTTGACCAGCAGGACCCTGGCTAGCAGCATGAAGGAGTTCCACACCAGGCTGTACACAGACTCTCCATCCAGTAGAAGACTGCCGAGCAGGGCTGAGGTCAGGGCCCCAGGCTGGGAAGTAGAGCGATAATAAACTAGGCTACAAGTGAGGATTTCCTACACTGGACAACTTTTTACAGCTGTTGATAAATCATTAATAATCTGACCCCCCCCCCCCCAAAAAAAAGTTATTACATTAAGGGGAAAAACATTGTTATATTCAAGAAAATTCACACATTGATTTAAAACCTGTTTAACCCTTTTTAATGGTTGTCTTAAAGGATTTGTCCAAAATCATGCAACAAAACATTTTACTGTCCTTGCATGTATGGCAGTGTAAGTTGTCGTTATACAGTATCATATATTAATCAGTTAAATTAGACATTGAACCATGGATCTAGCTGTTGGATCTACATGGATGTTGGATCTACAGCTAGACATGGATCAGGCTGTTGGATCTACATGGATGTTGGATCTATAGCTAGACATGGATCAGGCTGTTGGACAGTATTTTTGTATAGAGATCTCAGAAATTCAGTTTAACTACTGAACATTTCGTGAGAACCCTGTTTAAAGGATGTATAGTCCTAAGACTGTTGTATAGGTGGAGTTATAGGCCGATTTGCACATTCACCTTTATTCCTCTAAGTGTGGAACTGCATCTAAAAAAAATGCTGTTGTTGTTTCAAACCCTTTAGAAAATGTAGATACCAATGTCACACATTGGCCCCATTATTTATAGACAGACCCACATACCCAGACAAATGTCTTGATTGGTACCTGTGCTTCCAGTTCACTACTTTGAACAAGCAATATTTTTCCTTTATGTGATCACCAACTCAAAAAAAAATTGGACAATGCAGTGGCACATTAGTGAAGGCACGCACTTGAGTTGTTCTCCCTAGTCCCCAGGCCATAACGCATAAATGGAAAAGATCAATTTACGAGGGTCCTCTACACAACAGGGCAGACAAATCACAGCCAGGAAAATTATTTGACAGTAGAATCACTCTCTCTTCTGTTGTAATATGTGATTAAGTCCACCAATCTGGTGTCTCCACCAGGCGCAGGAGGAAACTTCTCTCCTCACACAGAGCGGGGCGATATGGCCAAAATATCATATCATGGTATTTTTCAAATTTGACGGTATGAGGGTATTTGACGTTATTTTATGTTTTTGTTTAATAAAAGTTCTACATTTGCTTCATGAATAGTGTTTGACCCTAGGGTGGCAACACATATTCTAAATTATTTCAATGGGTTTTTCTCCATTCCGATTGTTTTATACTGTTCAATTCAAGTTCAACCTAAAATAATTTCCATCAATTTCTGCATTTTCTGCACTCATTTGACATTTCCACACTGCCACGATATGGGCAAAAATACTAGGCCTTATTTTTTTACCAAAAGTTTTAATTTAGATCAAAACACTTGGAATCATGGAAATAGAATGTTTATTATAATTCTATAGTTAGAATATAGATAATAGTGGGCACTTTGAATACAGTGTTGTTTGACATGACAATGAATGAAAATGCCATGGATGAGTTATTGTGACAGGGTAGGAACTAAAGTGATGTTCAGTGTTTCCTAGGGGACCCTATAATCTTTGGCAACATTAAATCTTTATTCATATAGCCAACATATTCATGCTTCGCCTGTTCCTCTGTGATTTAGATGATACTGTTGCACAAACAACATGCTGATTTAAGCCTCCACCAGTGCTGGTATCAGGCTGTATTAGCTAGCCACATTTGTTCTGACTCAGTACTTTTAATAGCTAGTTAGCTAGCGATTAGCATTAGTGGCTAACACGATTTAGATTAACTTGCTAAGAAAATACAAACTAGCTGTTTGAAGATGTAAGAAACACAAACTAATATTGTAATTATATCACGTTTGTGGATTAATATTAAGATGGAAAGTGGAAACAACATCGTTGTCATCAACATTGTTGCATGTGCTACATTGACCATGCAGACTGAACGAAAGTCTCGTTGTCAAGCAACAACAAATGCGCTCCTTGATTGACAGGGGGTGGGACTAGGTCTGTGTGGAAAGCGGCATGGAGAGGGAGAGAGAACAGAGAGGGTGATGACTCGAGTAGAGGAGTAAAATGTACTTAATCACAGCATATCACATATTAACAAACCAAACATTAAAATACCGCTATAGATTGTAAAGTAAAATCCCAAACCGACCGTGCAAAAATACCGGTATATAGTAAAATACGATATACCACCCAGCCCTATCCTCACCCCCGCATTATTGGGACACAAGAGAAGGTTAATTACTAGGGCCTGTCCCCCTCGGTCCTCACCATTCATCACACTGTCAGAATCACATCCCAGTGCTGCCACACACACTCCTTGTGTCCAAAATCACCTTCTAAAACATCTGGTCTGGAAATGTCTTGTTAGGGAAATAAAATAGTCTAAAAGGTCGAGCTCCTTTAGGTTAGACCTAGGGAGGGGGGGGGGTGCCTATGGATACATTTTAAAAAGCAGTGTGTGTGTGTGTGACGAGAAAACACATAGGGGTGTAACTGTACCTCAGTGAGTGAGGATAGCAGGGCCCGGGGGCAGCAGGTCAGGGACATGGATGGTGACAGGGGGACTCGTCCAGTTACTCTGAAGAGGTGAAGGCTGGCGACTGCCAGGGCCAACAGAGCAATCTCCCTGAGAGAGAGAAGAAAAAGAAAGAAAAAAAGTCACAATGAGTAGGAATAGGAAAAAAATAAGACCTAAAAGAAAAACAGAGAAAACAGAGGGAAAAAAACAATGGAGGGAAGTACAGGACACAGAACTAGACACTAAAGAAACACAGAAACACAACAGAAGGGAGAAGGAGCAAAAGAAAAGTGAGAGGACAAAATAAATGGAGAGCTCAGAGAATAGTCAAACCAGGCTTCCCAAAAGAGCGAGCACAAGCTCAGTACAGAGATGAAAGAGATAACATTCATACTGAACAAAAATATAAAAACGCAACATGTGAAGTGTTTGTCCCATGTTTCATGAGCAGAAATAAAAGATCCCAGAAATGTTCCATATGCAAAAAAAAAAGTATTTCTCTAAAAATGATTTGTTTACATCACTGTTCGTGAGCATTTCTCTTTTGCCAAGATAATCCATCCACCTGGCAGGTGTGGCATATTAAGGAGCTGCCACAGATATGTTCAAGTTGAGGGAGCATGCAATTGGCATGCTGACTGCAGGAATGTCCACCAGAGCTGTTGCTAGAGAATTTAATGTTATTTTCTCTACCATAAACCTCCAACGTTGTTTTAGAGAATTTAGCAGTACATCCAACCGGCCTCACAACCGCAGACCACGTGTAACCACGCCAGCCCAGGACCTCCACATCCGGCATCTTCAACGGTGGGATCGTCTGAGTGGGATGCTGAGTAGTATTTCTGTCTGTAATAAATTCCTTTTGTGTGAAAAAAATGTCAATTCTGATTTGCTGTGCCTGGCCCTCCAGTGGGTGGGTCTATGCCCTGCCAGGGGCCTAATTAGCTTATTTAAATTGACTGATTTCCTTATATGCACTGTAACAACGTTTTAATTCTTGCATGTTGGGTTTCTATATTTACTCAGTATTTTAGTTCAGTAATTTAGCAGGTGCTCTAATACAGAGTGACTTACAGGAGCAATTAGGCCGTCTTGCTCAAGGGCACATCGGCAGTTTTTTTTAAACCTAGTCGGCTCGGAGATTCAAACCAGAGACCTTTCAGTTACGGGCCCAACGCTCTTAACCATTAGGCTACCTGCCGCTTAACGAAACGAGTAAAGATACGCCCATTTGATTTCCACACCGCGAGCCAAAGTGGATATGGCCGGCTGCTCCAATCCTCACAGCAGGACTCATTCAATAAGATGTCTGGTGTAAACAGCCACAGGTTGGGGGCAAAGAGGAACAAGAACAACGCTGCTTCCCATCTTCCTCAGGGCAATTAAAGCCATGCATACATACTGTACACATACAAACTCCTCTGACACATGTAGTTGACTACAATCGCTGTAAGAGAAATGGGAGAGCGATAGAGGATTGAAAGCTTCTGATACGGAGGGTAGCGACACTTGCTGTAATACCCATTCTTCCACAGACATCCCCATGGGAGAGAAGGAGATGTGAAGCTGTCCTTATTAAAAATGTATAATTCATGGCAGCAAGAAGCTGAACTCGGCACCATTCAGCGAGAAGCATCAGCCCATGCCTGGTAATTCTTCACTCAATAAAAAAAAGTCACTGTACTGGCACAACGTTCCTGCCGTCAAGAACTTAACTGTGGTGGGCCTCCATTTTGAGGCGTCACCTGGCAGCGCAGCTTGGCCTAAACTCAGGTCTAAATCATGGCGTGAGGTATTGTTTTCAAGATGAAGTCACAGATAGTTTTATTCATTCATAGTGATGTACACTTAAAAAATAAATATGTGGGCTTGAGTTGAAAGGATAGTAAATCTTGTTTAAACTTGTTTATAATAAACACTGAATGCAGTGGTCACTAACTCTGGTCCTGTGGAGCTACAGGGTGTGCAGGCTTTTACCCCAACACTAAAACACTTGATTCAATGAATTAAGTAACAGTAACATTGAATAAGGCATCAGCATGAAATCCCTACCCAGATATTGTTTCTACCCGTCAGCCTTGCCCTCCTCTGTGCTGTCATTGAGGTAGGCCAGGACCCGTCTCTTCAGGTAGACATCAATGTCCTCTCCCATCGCTGCAGTCTCCTCCACCCAGCAGGTCCAAGACCTGAGGACTCAGCAGCACCGCCTCAAAGTCCCGATCAAACAAGGACTGCAGCACGGGACCAACCTCTGGAAAAGGAATAACCAGTGAGACACACAAGAAGCTGACAATGTAACATCTTCAGAGATGTGTTTTCTGCGAGTGCGCATCTGTGATAATGGGTGGCTCACATATGATAGACCATGTAAAAAGAAAGTCGTTAGTTCTTCTGACACCATCACAATTTTGCTATTGTGTGTCCATTCTTTTTACTTTGTCTGCCTAGTGTAGTCTCAAATGTATCTGTGGATCGCCCATTATCTTGAAAGGCATCCTAAGGTAGCCTCATTGTTGAAATAGGTAGATCATTATCCCTCAGATACCTGTATATACACACACGTCAAATTACCTCAAAGGCTACTGTTTAGAGTAAAAGCATTAGAGCCAAACCATCTTGTTATTGTTGTCAGGGTTCTCCCCAGCATTTTTGGAGACCTTTAAGTAACTGCCATTTCCTGCAATCTAGAGCAAGAAATTGCCTTAAATGATAACAAATCAAGTTTAAAAGTTTGGCGGCATAAGTAAGTTACGGTATTTTGACTTATTTTAATGACTTGTTTTTGTTTTATTTCATACAGTGGCCCAGCCAGTCCACAAGGTGGCGGAGCACCTTTCTTACATTATCTGGTGAGAACCCTGGTTGTCCCATAACCATTACCACACCGGGGTGGAGAAAATGAAGCATCCCGCTGGACCTAGCCAGCAGATTCCGAGCCAGCAGATGCAATCATGTCTACATTAAGACAGTGGTTCCCAAACTGTGGGGCAAGACCTGTGGGGGGGGGCACGAAGGGTCAGCATGGGGAGCGCGTAGGTCTGGCTTTGAACTTACTCTTGAACGTTGTAATAGTAGAATGCACAAGCGGCAATGAAATTAAGTAGTGTATCATCAGTTCCTCTTGTCATGTTAGTCATTGCATACCTTAGAGAGCTATTATAACTTGGGATAATTGATCTGGACATCTGACATGTCTGCTAACTAAATTTGCCAATACATACTATTGTTATTATTTTTTTATTCAAATATCACATGAATACACATTAGACATGGCCAAATATATAGAATTACAAAAATTGATTTGTACCCAATGTTTTCAGAACTTTTAGTTCCATGACTGATCAAAATTTGATTTCTCATGGCTCCCTCTTGTCCCTCTGCAGCAGACATATGGTGAGCAATGATTAGAACATTGAATCACAAAAATAACAGCACACATATAGAATCATGAAAATCACAATACATATCGTATTGGCACCCAAGTAAGGTCCCTGACAATTCCCAGCCCTGCTAGTTAGCAGTAGCCACAGAAGCCATTACAGAACAGCACATTGTGTTGAACAACAAAGGAGCTGATTAGAAAACTGTTTAATTCTCTGTCGTGTGTTTAATTAAAGAAGCTTGGCAGTTAGTCATAAGACAATAAGGCTTTATTGAAGTTGAATTGTTGTGATTGGCAAGGCCATTCCAAAATGGCTGATGTGGCTACTGCTAGCTAGCTAGCATGAGGACAAAAAGGAATCTGCTGGCTACGCTGCACCATACACTCTGCCTTGCTCCACAACATACCCACTCTCATTCTGTTTCTCACAGATCATTAGTGCAAAACTTCAGTTAATATCCCGGGCGTTTATTTGCTTAAATCACTGAACACAACAGGTTCTTATTAGAGACAGGCTTCTATGCGAGCCAGGTGTCTATTTCCTTAATGCACACATCTTTTCCTCATTCGCAACGTTCATTGTTTAATTCCAGCGTTCACCTCCAGAATGTTTATACATTTCTTCATTTCCTGCGCTAATGTGTTATCATTTACACAATTTCACGTTTGTCTTATTATGACTCTATATTTAAAAACAACCATTGCCTTAAATGTTTAAGAAAATTGAGGAGAGAGGAAACCACAATTTAATTAGGTCTATAAATCAATAGACTAACTGTTAAATGTGACTGGCTTTATAAAATCATCCATATATCTACAGAAATAAGACAGAGCCTAATTCCGCTGCCTGTTTGAGTGTTTGTTTAATATCCTACTGATTCTGTGAGCTCTAACAATAGAAGTCGTTCCTATTTCTGACGCAGATCGCACTGAAAGTCATCTCCTCATTGGTTTATAGAAGCAGGTACCCACGTGCCATCTCCTCATTGGTTTTACCCACGTGGGTGATTGAAAGACGAACTTTGTTGCTGGTTGTCGTGGTAAGACTATGAAAGTTTAGATGCGAACACCATATAAGTTCAAAGATGAAAATGCCTGGAAGGAGGAGAGATGACTAGAAACGATTCGGTTGGCCGTTTAATGTGTGGATTAATTGTCGGAGTAGAGGTCCTTGTGCATTTCAGGTAAAATAACAGCTCAATGTTTATATCCCAGGACAAATGAGCTAGCAACAGCAAGCTTGCTAGCTAAATTGCCATACATGTTTACTGCTTTTCAACCTGTCCCCAAATTAATGTCATTGGTTCAGAGTTTGTTTTGATATTTTAACCTGCGTGTCGTGATCGCGTTTGGTGTGGGGGGCAAAATAAATGTATGCGCAGCCGGTTTGGGTTCCGTGTTAGCCTCACGCAACCACATGTAAGATAAACAATGTAACAAATTCAGTGTTTTTAATCTGTACTAAAAGCTTTATACTTTGGTGCGATAGACCAGCTTCTCTGGTCTGAATGAAATTGTATTTTTGTGTCAAGTTGCCAGTTGGCAACCCATTCCTTAATGGGATTAATTGATATATAAATAAACGTTAATAACAATAATTCACTGTGATAATTCTTCCGGTGTTCTCCAGGGCAGTGCGCGTCACAAAGAGTGAAAAAAATGAAGATAAAAATCAATATATCACAGTAAATAAGGTTATCCAAACAATAATTATATCCCAGGAACAGTAAAAAAAAATATATTAAAAAATGAACACACACACTACCAGTCAAAAGTTAGGACACATCTACTCATTCAAGGGTTTTTCTACATTGTAGAATAATAGTGAAGACATCAATGAATGTCTATGAAATAACACCTATGGAATCATGTATACAAAAAAGTGTAAAACCAAAATATATTTTATATGAGATTCTTCAAAGTAACCACCCTTTGCCTAGATGACAGCTTTGCACACTCTTTTCATTATCTCAACCAGCTTCCCTGGAATGCTTTTTCAAAAGTCTTGAAGGAGTTCCCACATATGCTGGATGCTGTTCCTTCACTCTGCGGGCCAACTCATCCCAAACCATCTCAATTGGGTTGAGGTCGGGTAAATCTGGAGGCCAGGTCATCTGATGCAGCACGCCATCACCTTCCTTCTTGGTCAGATAGCCCTTACACAGCCTGGAGGTGTGTTGGTGTAACAGTATAACTTTAGACCGTCCCCTCGCCCCGACCCGGGCGCGAACCAGGGACCCTCTGCAGACATCAACAACGGTCACCCACGAAGCATCATTACCCATCGCTCTACAAAGGCCGCGGCCCCTCTGCAAGGGGAACCACTACTTCTAGGTTTCAGAGCAAGTGACGTAACTGATTGAAACGCTATTAGCGCGTACCCGCTAAATAGCTAGCCATTTCACATCCGTTACATTGGGTCATTGTCCTGTTGAAAAACAAATGTCCCACTAAGCGCAAACCAGATGGGATGGCGTATCGCTGCAGAATGCTGTGGTAGCCATGCTGGTTAAGTGTGCCTTGAATTCTAAATAAATCACTGACAGTGTCACCAGCAAAGCACCACCACACCTCCTTCTCCATGTTTTATGGTGGGAACCACACATGCGGAGATCATCCGTTAATCTACTCCGCGTCTCACAAAAGACACGGCAGTTGGAACCAAAAATCTCAAATATGGACTCATCAGACCAAAGGACAGATTTACACCAGTCTAAAGGGTGGCTACTTTGAAGAATCTCAAATATATATTTTAATTTAACACTTTTTTGGTTACTGCATGATTCCATATGTGTTATTTCATAGTTTTGATGTCTTCACCATTTTTCCACAATGTAGAAAAAAAGTCAAAATAAAGAGAAACCCTGAAATGAGTAGATGAGTCCAAACTTTTGACGCGTACTGTATATGTATATAATATACATACATACCATATATTGGTATTATTTATAATTGATTTAGTGTTGTTTACATTGTTCCAATTTGTCTGAAAAAGTATATTTATAATAATCCTCCTTTTCCTTGAACTCCTTATTGTTATTATTACTATTATGATCATCATTACAATAATAAGTAATGGCATTATCATTAATAGGTTTAGTATAGCAGCCTTGTATAACCATCATCAAGCTGTAGGTCTAAGAGCGCATCCTGTTAAGTCTTAATACCGTCACTTACTTAGGCCTATATTTCAATCCTTACAGTGCATTCGGAAAGTATTCAGACTCAAAGAGTTTTTCCACATTTTGTTACGTTACAGCCTTATTCTAAAACGGATTAAATAGTTTTTTCCCCCTCATCAATCTACACACAATACCCCATAATGATAAAAGCTAAAACAGGTTTAGACATTCTTGCTCATTTATAAAAAATGTAATACAACTGTAATACCACATTTACATAAGTATTCAGACTCTTTACTGTGAGCAAGCTTTTGGGTGTTGGAAGGGCGTCGCTGAAGGGGGGGGGGGGGGGGGGGATTTTGATTGATAAAGATAAGTGTAGCTATGAGGCCAAGGCGTCTCGGCCTGGTATAATTGAATTTAATGCAATTGGTGTGCTACGCTTCAGCGTCGCTCCAGCTTTCATTAGTTCTTTATTTGAACAGGGATGCCGGTGGTGCTCATTAGCATTGATTGCATTGTGCTCACCTGATGGGAGTGAGGAAAGGGCTGAGAGAGGGAGAGAGAGCAATGGGAAGGAGGAGAGGCTGGGTGTACAGTAACAGAACTGGTAAACCTGAGCAAACTAAAACAGCCCTGCAAGCTGACAGACATGTGCGGCAGGTAGCCTAGTGGTTATGAGCATTGGGCCAGTAACCGAAAGGTTGCTAGTTCGAATCCCGAGCTAAATAACTATAAAAATGAAATAAAAATAAATAAAACAGACACACAGTATTCGTCCCAAAAATCTCTCCTTGCTCCTGAAGTGTGCACTCCTTCACAGCTGCCGACAAAAATATAATCTATGATGGGTAGTGAACAAGTGCATCAGGATTTTGGGAGAAAGGAGAGATTCTTGGGACATGCCAATGGTTTCACTGATGAAGCTGCATTGTTAAATGTTTTCAATACAGAATGTTATAGTAGCAATCAAGAAAACCAATCATTCATTTCTAACCGTCTTGTCATTTCAATATAAAGCCATGTGTTTTGAGATTGATATTCAATGACAACCTGACATGCACCAAATGCTATTCTATTTCAGATTTGTCAGGGAACAGAACAGCAATTAAGGAAAACAACTCGACCTCAAAATTCAGCAATTCATAAAATGGTTCTCACATTAAGCAGTCCTTAATGTAAGGCAAATCAATATGAATTGCCCAGGGCCTCTCAATATTCAAGCAACATTTAATGCATTACATTAGCGTAGATTTCGTAACTAGTCAGTGCAACAGCCTCATCTCTCTCCTACAAGCACACACACCGGAACAGGGAGGTAACTAGCTACATTGTATGTCATCAGTGTAGACTTGCTGGATTTAAAAATAAATAAACTTGCAGTGTAATGAAACAGGACTAACACTTCATTCACAATATATCATTTCAATCCAGTCTGATGTCAAAAATTGCAGATAAGAAATGTCTCAAAATCACAGCCTAGTTTGCTTTATCCAAATATGACCAAAATATGTCATGTCTATTCCCGACAACAGCCCAGACAACCATTACATAGCTAGTGCTACATCACTTAATACAGCTACTGTGCCATCAGTGACTGGAAGATGGGCGAGAATTCTCTGACAGGGCTGATTATTGTGCAAAGCCAGTGACCTCGGATTTAGCACAAATGAGCATACATACATATCAAGAAAATAGCCGAGCATACATACATGTCAAGAAAATAGCCGAGCATATAGCCGCAGTGCATGGTGATTGTCCAGAGACCTAACGTTTTCCCATCACTTGGGCTGGGACGCTTGCCCCACGTGCGTGGCCGCAGCCTCAATGCAGTAAATTGACAAAAGTGTGTTCAGCGAAAGAGCCTGACAGCAATTAACTCACTATTGCTGCCTCTCATATTATATAATGTAGCAAGAAAACATTACAGAGACCAAAGCTACTCGTTAGTTTTGCTAGACATCTAGCTCCCGGTAAATTCCGGTCGAAATGTGCAAGTTTCACAGGCTGCTCCCACACTTGTGTTGTGAACAACATTAGCATGAGCAAAAGTAGTGGAATCGCCAGTTGGCCTTCAAAATAAGAGTCCCCCACTGCAATTTATGCAAACGGTAAAAATAGTGGAATCATGCCACACTTGGATTAGGTCATCCTAAACAAGGTTGTAATGTTAAATAAATTCAACAAAATTACAATTATTAAATTGTACTCAAAAAAGTTTAAGATATGTTGGAAAATGAACTGTGGATGATTAAGACTTCACATTTACATAAAATAGCTACAACACTAATATTTGTGAAAACTCCTCAGTTGTGTTCTGTGAGTGCCACTGAATAGGCTGATAACCCATTTAATGGACCCAAGATCCATAGGTAAGCTGTACATTGCAATATGTACAATAAGGGCTCCCGAGTGGGCAGCGGTCTAAAACACTGCATCTCAGTGCAAGAGGCATCACTACTCACTACAGTCCCTGGTTTGAATCCAGGCTGTATCACATCTGGCCGTGATTGGGAGTCCCATAGGGCGGCGCGTTTGCCCGGGGTAGGCCGTCATTGTAAATAAGAATTTGTTGTTAACACTTGCCAAGTTAAATAAAGGTTAAATAAAAAATAAATACAAATAAAATTGTCCAATGCACACAATAGGCCAAATAGTGTGATTTCCCACAGTTAAAGTCCCTCACTAAAAGCTGCAAAGCTAATATTTGTGTAAACTCCTTCGAATTGTAATCTGTGGGAGTCACTGAGTAGGCTGGTAAAACTGTACGTACATTGCAATATAATGCAATTCTGAAATCTAATCCATGCAGTGCAATTTCAACAGGTTTTTTGTTAGTTTTTTTGTCCAATTAACTAATTGTCTTTTGTGGAATTTATATAACATTCCTACCTTGTTTAGCATTATCTAGTCTAATTGTGGAATGATATCACAATGTTTAACCTTAGCATGTGTCAATGGGGAACTTTTATTTTGCAGGCTAACCGCCGATTACACTATTGTTGCTAATGTTGTTTCTTATGTTGTTCACCGCACGCTGGTGGCTCACGCGAAGGCAGTGAGCGGTTGAGATGTGGCACAGCCTCGGGCGAGCTAGCTACCGGTATAACAATATTGTGACAATAACGTAGCTAGCTATAGTTGGGTTTAAAAGTTACAGTATGAGTCTATGTTATTAATATTCAGTCAATTGCATGTGCCAAAATTTGACTACTCTGCGGTGTAGTAGTTAAGCCACTACTCCATTCTCGGCTCGTGTTAACCGTTAAAGTTAGATTCTAAGGTGTCTCCCACAAATTGACAGCTAGTTTGCTAGCTAACAAGGTAGCATTCAAACCTGTGTTGTCATGAACTAACTAACTAGTAAGTTTCAATGAATCAGAACACGTTGCCCAAATATTTAACATTTAAACATTCCACATTCAAATTACGCTATCAAACCATTGACAAACCGACTGACGGTGGCTAACTGCGAGCCATGCATTTCTTCGTCTCCACATTATTTTAGTTAGCTAGCTACTCGTTGGGTGAACGTATTCGCCACCAGCTTTATTTGTGACGGTAGCTACAATACTCACAAAACACACCAAACTAGGTATAACTACACCAAAATGTACAATTTGATTTATACTGCTTGTAGGATAAATGATTAATAATCTCACCTGCAGCGCTGAAAACATTCTGCTTCCATTCAGTTGCCTCGCCGCTTGGTTTCAGAAAACCCCGGAGCACGGGAATCTCAGCGTCCCGCAACATCCCAAAATGTGATTTGCAGCAGTCTTACAATGAAGTCAATACTGTTTCCAACCGGGATCGGCATAATTGTACATTTACAATATATACCCTTACTGCTGTAATGTAGGTTATTTCAACTCAATGGTATACATTTGTGTATTTCAACCTATGTGCTGTGAGTGACATCAGTGTGCAGCCATGACAGATACTCATTGCGTCATGGGAAACCTAATAAGGAGGATGCTGGCATTGATACTTTTGTAATATCTCTGGTGCTGGTCGCGCAAGTGACTTTGGTGCCTGTAAAGAACACCTGCCTCACAGGCTGATGTTTGCGCCACTGCTGTCTCACAGGCTGATGTTTAACCAACTCCGCCCATTCTTTCCCAGCCAATCGAATTAATGCTGTCTCACAGGCTGATGAGAGAGTGGTGAGGAGGGGGAGTCTACAATGTCCAGAATGGACTTCGCCATTCATTTTCTGTATTCAGGGTTCACTCAAACAGCGTTTTAAGCTTTTGTTTTAATATTTATAATTACTGTTGATTTCAGGATTGTATATCGATTTGCTCTCCTTAAATTTAAGTTATCTGATTTATTCCTTTCATTCTCTGAATTGTTTACTCAAACTTTTCGCCACAAGCTCCTGATATCAGGGCATAAAAACTACAAGCTGTATCCTGAATTATGTGGGCGTTTTCCATGGTTTTCTCTGGCTAACTAGCTGTCTAGGTGAACTATGCTAGTTTCCTCATTGCCAAACTTCATAAATACTGCACCCTCAACTTCAAAACTCCCAATAGCAGTCATACAATCATTTAACTAAGAAATTCGCTGGAAATAAAATTGAACATTATTTATTGTTTTGTTGCGGAGGATATCATTGCTACTTAACGCGGATCCAAGTTTAGTTTTGAGATCCACCGGTGTCAATGGCGTAGGGTTAGCTGGACGTTTCTGACTGCTCTTGGAACTGTGGCAAAGGGCAGCCTCTCCCCGCTTGGTTCATTGGGATATGTAGATACACTATTTATACAAAAGTATGTGGACACCTCTTCAAATTAGTGGTTTTGGCTATTTCAGCCACACCCATTGCTGACAGGTTTATAAAATCGAGCGCACAGCCATGCAATCTCCATAGACAAACATTGGCAGTAGAATGGCCTTACTGAAGAGCTCAGTCTGGGGCCTGGGGCTGTTTTTCATGGTACGGGCTAGGCCCCTTAGATCCAGTGAAGGGAAATCTTAACACTACAGCATACAATGACATTCTAGACAATTCTGTGCTTCTAACTTTGTGGCAACATTTAGGGGAAGGCCCTTTCCTGTTTCAGCACTACAATCCCCCCGTGCACAAAGCGAGGTCCATACATAAATCGTTTGACAAGATCGGTGTGGAAGAACTTGACTGGCCTGCACAGAGCACTGACTTCAACCCCATCATATACCTTTGGTATGAATTGGAATGACGACTGCAAGCCAGGCATAATCACCCAACATCAGTGCCTGAACTCACTAATTATCTTGTGGCTGAATGGAACCAAGTTCTCGCAGCAATGTTCCAACATCTAGCCTTTCCAGAAGAGTGGAGGCTGTTATAGCAGCAAAGGGGGGACCAACTCCATATTAATGCCCATGATTTTGGAATGAGTTGTTTGACGAGCAGGTGTCCACATACTTTTGGTTATGGTATGTATGTACAGTCTTGTACACTTAACCTTTTTTAAACAGACTATCGTTTTTGTTGATTAAATCCGACTTTATTAATATAATGAGTAATCCAGGGTGGTCTATAATAAATGTTCCTTGCAGGCTGGTCAGTGTAAATAGGGGCCTTGCAGGCAGGTCTATCATAGAGTTTCCTTGCAGGCTGGTCAGTGTAAATAGGGGGCTTGCAGGCTGGTCTATAATTAAGGTTCCTTGCAGGCTGGTCAGTGTAAATAGGGGCCTCGCAGTCTAGTATATAAGGGCTCCCGAGTGGCGCAGCGTTCTAAGGCACTGCATCTCAGTGCTAGAGGCGTCACTACAGACCCTGGTTCTGTTGTATGCTGGGGGTCCTGAGCAGCAGTAAGACTGGGAGTCACTGGTACCTACAGAGATGTCACTCCTTTCATCCTCCCCTGGAGGAGTAGAGGGAGAGGGACGTCATCGCTCTACTGTGGGACAACATGGCCCTCCTCTACCCCAGCAGAATTCAGGTACTCTCCATGGATTAATAACAAATATATTCCTACATTTGATTTAGTTTTGTCATTTTTCTTTTTCAGAGGGGGGTTACAGGTGCAAAAACAAATAAATGCATACAAAGATAATCCCAACCCCTCCCCCCTCAGTCCCCATCCACGTGCCCATATCCTCCCTCCCCACCCAGAAACATTGCCTCCTACCCCATCCCACCCAGCAACCAAGGTTGCTTATCAGTCCCCCTCCCACCCATTCATCCCGAGTCTCCACTTAGATTCCCCCAGCCCCCCATAACGACCAAAGATCCCCTTCCCGTACCACCACTTCTCTGTGGGCCTGAATGGAAAGAAAGTAACAAAAGTCTAAATAAATGTCACGCCCTGGCCTTAGTATTCTTTGTTTTCTTTATTATTTTAGTTAGGTCAGGGTGTGACATGGGGAATGTTTGTGTTTTGTTGGTTTTGGGTGTTTTTATGGTAAAGGGGTTGTTGGGTATGGTATATGGGTTTGTGTGGAGTACATGTGTCTAGTGTTGTCTATGTCAGAACGTTTGTAGCCTGTGTGTGTAAGTGCACAACGTTATTTAGCTTCACGGTCGTTTGTTGTTTTGTTCGTTTTGTTAAAGTGTTGCGTGTCGTGTTTATTTTTCGTCATCTTTTAAAATAAAAGAAGATGGCTTATTTTCCAACTGCTGCGTTTTGGTCCGTCAATCCGCCACACGATCGTGACAGAATTACTCACCATTATAGGACCAAGCGGCATGGAAAGCGGCAACAGGACCTACCTACACAGGATTCATGGACGTGGGAGGAGATACTGGATGGTAAGGGGCCGTGGGCTCAACCGGGAGAATATCGCCTTCCTCGTGAAGAGCTGGAGGCAGCTAAAGCCGAGAGGAGGCGATATGAGGAGGCAGCGCGGAGACAAGGCTGGAAACCCGTGAGTACAACCCAAAAATTTCTTGGGGGGGGCCTTAAAGGGAGTGTGGCGAAGTCAGGTAGGAAACCTGCGCCTACTCCCTGTACTTACCGTGGAGAGCGAGAGTACGGGCAGACACCGTGTTACGCAGTAGAGCGCACGGTGTCTCCGGGCATTTCAGCTCCACGTATCGGCCGGGCTAGACTGAGCGTTGAGCCGTATGTCATGAAGCCGGCCCAACGCATCTGGTCACCAGTGCGTCTCCTCGGGCCGGCGTACATGGCACCAGCCTTACGCATGGTGTCCCCGGTTCGCCTACATAGGCCGGTGCGGGTTATTCCACCTCCCCGCACTGGTCAGGCGACGGGGAGCATACAACCAGGTAAGGTTGGGCAGGCTCGGCGTTCAAGGGAGCCAGTACGCCTGCACGGTCCGGTATTTCCGGCGCCACCTCCCCGCCCCAACCCAGTACCACCAGTGCCTCCTCCACGCACTAGCTATATGGTGCGTGTCTCCAGCCCTTTACCACCAGTGTCTAAACCACGCACCAAGCCTCCTGTGTGTCCCCAGAGTCCTGTGCGTCCTGTTGCTGCTCCCCGCACTAGCCCTGAGATGCGTGTCCCCAGCCCGGTGCCACCAGTCCCGGCACCACGCACCAGGCCTACAGTGCGCCTCAGCCGGCAGGAGTCTGCCGTCTGCACAGCGATGACTGAACTGCCCGTCTGCCAAGCGCCATCTGAGCCATCCGTCTCCCCAGCGCCATCTGAGCCATCCGTCTCCCCAGCGCCATCTGAGCCATCCGTCTGCAATGAGCCTGCAAAGCCGCCCGTCTGCCATGAGCCTGCAAAGCCGCCCGTCTGCCATGAGCCCACTGAGCCGTCCGCCAGACAGGAGCCGCTAGAGCCGCCAGCCAGACAGGAGCCGCTAGAGCCGTCCGTCAGACAGGATCTGCCAGAGCCGCCAACCAGACAGGATCTGCCAGAGCCGCCAACCAGACAGGATCTGCCAGAGCCGCCAACCAGACAGGAGCAGCCAGATCAGTCAGCCAGCCATGAGCAGCCAGATCCGTCAGCCAGCCATGAGCAGCCAGATCCGTCAGCCAGCCATGAGCAGCCAGATCCGTCAGCCAGCCATGAGCAGCCAGATCCGTCAGCCAGCCATGAGCAGCCAGATCCGTCAGCTAGCCATGAGCAGCCAGATCCGTCAGCTAGCCATGAGCAGCCAGATCCGTCAGCTAGCCATGAGCAGCCAGATCCGTCAGCTAGCCATGAGCAGCCAGATCCGTCAGCTAGCCATGAGCAGCCAGATCCGTCAGCTAGCCATGAGCAGCCAGATCCGTCAGCTAGCCATGAGCAGCCAGATCCGTCAGCTAGCCATGAGCAGCCAGATCCGTCAGCCAGCCATGAGCAGCCAGATCAGTCAGCCAGCCATGAGCAGCCAGATCCGTTAGCCAGCCATGAGCAGCCAGATCTGTCAGCCAGCCATGGGCCGTCCCTCAGTCCGGAGCTGCAGTCCCTCAGTCCGGAGCTGCCATTCCTCAGTCCGGAGCTGCCCCTTACCCTGGTGCTGCCCCTTACCCTGGTGCTGCCCCTTACCCTGGTGCTGCCCCTTACCCTGGTGCTGCCCCTTACCCTGGTACTGCCCCTGACCCTGGTACTGCCCCTTACCCTGGTACTGGCCCTTAGTCCGGAGCTGCCATTCCTCAGTCCGGAGCTGCCCCTTAATGCAATGGGGTTAATGTGGAGGGGGGTCATTTGGAGGAAGCCTAGGAGGTGGTTAGGGACTGTGGTGACGTGGGGACCACAACCAGAGCCGGAGCCGCCACCGTGGATGGAAGCCCACCCAGACCCTCCCCTAGACTGTGTAATGGTGCGCCCGGAGTTCGCACCTTAAGGGGGGGGTTATGTCACGCCCTGGCCTTAGTATTCTTTGTTTTCTTTATTATTTTAGTTAGGTCAGGGTGTGACATGGGGAATGTTTGTGTTTTGTTGGTTTTGGGTGTTTTTATGGTAAAGGGGTTGTTGGGTATGGTATATGGGTTTGTGTGGAGTACATGTGTCTAGTGTTGTCTATGTCAGAACGTTTGTAGCCTGTGTGTGTAAGTGCACAACGTTATTTAGCTTCACGGTCGTTTGTTGTTTTGTTCGTTTTGTTAAAGTGTTGCGTGTCGTGTTTATTTTTCGTCATCTTTTAAAATAAAAGAAGATGGCTTATTTTCCAACTGCTGCGTTTTGGTTAAATTTAATTCTAAATAAATCACAGACAGCGTCACCAGCAAAGCACCCCCACACCATGACACCTCCTTCTCCATGCTTTACAGTGTGAAATACACATGCAGAGATTATCCATTCACCCACATCGCGTCTCACAAAGACATGGTGGTTGGAACCAAAAATCTCAAATTTGGACTCTAGACCAAAGGACAAATTTCCACCGGTCTAATGTCCATTTCTTGTGTTTCTTGGCCCAAGCAAGTCTCTTCTTCTTATTGGTGTCCTTTAATAGTGGTTTCTTTGCAGCATTTCGACCATGAAGGCCTGATTCACACAGTCTCCCCTGAACAGTTGAAGTTGAGATGTGCCTGTTACTTGAACTCTGTAAATAATTTATTTGGGCTCATGAGAGCCAGTTTCATCACAGTGCTTGATGGTTTTTGTGACAGCACTTGAAGAAACGTTCAAAGTTCATGAAATTTTCCGGATTGGCTGACCTTCGTGTCTTAAAGTAATGATGGACTGTCGTTTCTCTTTACTTTTTCGAGCTGTTCTTAATATGGCCATAATATGGACTTGGTCTTTCACCAAATAGGGCTATCTTCTGTATATCACCCCTACCTTGTCACAACACAACTGATTGGATCAAACACATTAAGAAGAAAATAAATCCCACAAATTAACTTATAACAAGGCACACCTGTTAATTGCATTCCAGGTGACTACCTCACTACCTTTGTTGAACACTTTTTTGGTTACTACATGATTCCATATGTGTTATTTTATAATTTTGATGTCTTCACTATTATTCTACAATGTAGAAAATAGTAAAAATAAAGAAAAACCCTTGAATGAGTAGGTGTGTCTAAACCTTTGAATGATAGTGTAAGTAGTATCATAATGGCTTTATTAGCCCTACCAGTTTTACAAGTGGATAAACAGTACATCAGGAGTTCTGTGATATTGTACACAATCCATTAGACAATAAGGGGCAGTTTCTAAGACACAGATTAAGCCTGGTCCTTGACTAAAAAGCATGTTCAACAGAGAATTTCCATTGACAGTGCTTTTTAGTCCAGGACTAATATGACTGCAGCTCAGCATTCAGCACTATAGTACCCTCCAACCTCATTACTAAGCTTGCTGGTGCAGGTCTTAACCTCGCCCTGTGCGATTGGGTCCTGGACTTCCTGACGGGCCGCCCCCCAGATGGTGAAGGTAGGAAACAACATCTCCACTTCGCTGATCCTGAACACTGGGGCCCCACAAGGGTGCGTGCTCAGCCCCCTCCTGTACTCCCTGTTCACCCATGACGCCATGGCGATGCATGCCTCCAACTCGATCATCAAGTTTGCAGACAACATAACAGTAGTAGGCTTGATCACCAACAACGACAAGACAGCCTATAGGGAGAAGGTGAGGGCACTCGGGGTGTGGTGTCAGGAAAACAACCTCTTACTCAACGTCAACAAAACAAAGGAGATAATAATGGACTTCAGGAAACAGCAGAGAGATCATCCCCCTATCCACATCGACAGGACAGCAGTGGAGAAGGTGGAACGTTTCAAGTTCCTCGGCATACACAACACGGATAACCTGAAATGGTCCACCTACACAGACAGTGTGGTGAAGAAGGCGCAACAGCTACAGCGCCTCTTCAACCTCGGGAGGCTGAAGAAATGTGGCTTGTCACCTAAAACCCTCACAAACTTCCACAGATGCACAATTGAGAGCATCCTGTTGGGCTGTATCACCGCCTGGTACGGTAACTGCACCACCCACAACTGCAGGACTCTCCAGAGGGTGGTGCGGTCTGCACAACACATCACTGGGGGCAATCTACCTGCCCTCCAGGACTCCTACAGCACCCGATGTCACAGGAAGGCCAAAAAGATCATCAAGGACAACAACCACCCGAGCCACTGCCTGTTCACCCCTCTACCATCCAAAAGGCGAGGTCAGTCTCTCTGGGACCGAAAATAGCTTCTATCTGAAGGCCATCAGACTGTTAAACAGCCATCACTAACACAGAGAGGCTGCTGCCTACATGCAGACTTGAAATCATTGGCCACTCTAACAAATGGATCACTAGTCACTTTAATAATGCCACTTTAGTAATGATGTTTACATATCTTGCACTACTCATCCCAGATGTATATACTGTATTTTATACCATCTATTGCATCTCGTCTATGCCGGTCGGTCATGGCCCATCCACATATTTATATGTACATATTCTTATTCCATCCCTTTACTTAGATTTGTGTGTATTAAGTAGTTATTGTGGAATCGTTAGATTACTTGTTAAATATTGCTGCACTATCGGAACTAGAAGCACAAGCATTTCACTACACTCGCAATAACATCTGCTAACCATGTGTATGTGACCAATACAATTTGATTTGATTTGACTAGGCTAAATCAATGTCTGGGAAACCAGCCCTAAGAGTACCTTAAAAATTCAATCTAAAACTTTGGGGCCTATCGCCACCATCGATAACCACCAGATTATCTCCAGCTGATCTCTTGTTAAACCATCAATACTGGCTAAATGAACTCGCATAGCAGTCACTTGTGCGCTTTGCACATGGGCCATGGTTATTTTCCCTTTTTTGTCTGCGATCTGGCTACTGTAAATGTGTTAGTGAAATGTAATCTTATTTTAATTGAGTAGAGCCCAGATTCCAGATAATCACTGGTCAAACCAAAAATTATATAATGTATATGGAAGGAACTGTCCCTAGCTGAAACTGGCATCTCTGTATCTGTTTTGTTTCAAGGTTGAGTGGTTGGAAGACCAATAGTAATGAAAATATATTTATTTTCGAAAGAATATTTTTTTACAACATAACTACTCAGGTGACTACCTGGGTTGTGTCGTGTCATAACGCTTTGAGCATTTGACTGTCATCTTTCTGTAGGATCCTAGGGGTAATTGGAAGGTTCTCCTCTTTATAAAAATCAGATGGGTGATTTATCTTAATCATGCTAAGTGGCTCCCAGAGGGAGTTAGTGTTTGTGTGTGTGTGTGTGTGTGTGTGTGTGTGTGTGTGTGTGTGTGTGTGTGTGTGTGTGTGTGTGTGTGTGTGTGTGTGTGTGTGTGTGTGTGTGTGTGTGTGTGTGTGTGTGTCTGTGTGCAGAAGGAACGTTTCAGGTAAGAGGCATATGAGTTACTGGGATTGACTAGAAGCATTCAGGTGAGGCACTGCCTATCCCCACCAAAACCTGTAGTACTGTGCCTCAAATGGGAGCAAGAGGACAGATTGTACTTGAAATAGGTTGATTACCCTACATTATTGTTCACTCTTTCATGGGACGAGAACAGTAGTGATGTAGTGATGAACATGACCCCACAACATCACCACTAATGAACAATTATCATGAAAGCACTACTACAGTCATAGCCTTTACTTGTGCAGAGCTTCTCACAAAATATTTCCTTGAGCAGGGCATTAAGTCACATGGACTCTTAATGAAAATGATCCCATGGCTGGCTGACCTTTTCTTCTCCACTGTCAGTGGTTTACTCCAGTGAGACTCTAGTACCGTACGCTGCTCCTGGAGATAAAGCCAGTGAGTAAGCTTACTGTTTGACATGAGACAAAAACAACATCAAAATGAT
The DNA here is from genome assembly GCF_029448725.1 of Salvelinus fontinalis. NCBI lineage: Eukaryota > Metazoa > Chordata > Actinopteri > Salmoniformes > Salmonidae > Salvelinus > Salvelinus fontinalis. The sequence continues at coordinate 26,192,059 of NC_074665.1, forward strand.
TCAGAGCGCCAGCATGGCGCATTGATAGAGCTCTCGGCTGTTTTTCTCAAAGCACGGGAGGCTCTAGTCTAATGTTTGTTTTCTCCTCCACTCGTTCTCCTTTCCCCTCCCCGCTCCATCTCCCCCGTCCTCCTATTTGTGCGTTACATTTAAGAGAAGTGTGCTTGAGCGTGTCATGGAATTCTTCACAGGCTCTTTGGAGTGGCTTTGAGGAACAGAAGAAAGACCATGGTGAATAGGGCTGTGATTTACCTTTCCAGAGGCATGCTTCCAATTTAAAGAGCTGTCAAGGACGCGCCACTGTTCAGCTGATGAGAGGTAATTTTCAAGACTTTATTTCAGGGGAAACAAACAAAAGATTTGCTGTTAAAGACAACCGGTGACACCTGCAGTGCGCAGATGCTGTTTGAAGCTCAGGCTACCAAACCATATGTCCAAAGCTCCAACGCATACTATTCTCACATTGATTGCCAGAGCAGTGTGAAGAGAAATTGTTTAAAAAAATCCCCAGTCACCCGTGTTTTTTACTGCTCTATAAATGTATACAAAGGAAGGTGTGTTCGTGCTTGGGGAGATAAGGGAGATGTTGACTTTCATTGTTGCAGTCTGAATTATGTCTGTTTGGAAGCCGATTGTAGCTTGTTCTTCTACTTTTGGAGGCCATGAAACATTACCTCATCAGTCCTGCAGGAAAGGGCTGAGCTTGGCTCTTTCAAAACAGAGTACCTTTCTTTGAAAGCAAGTCTGTGCACACTGGCAGACAGCTAGCAAGGTTGCATTGCCAAGGTTAAATGATACCAAACCACACCACCAAAAGCTGAGTGAGGCTACCATCTCCTATAACAAACCAGGGGCTGTGTGAATAACACAATCTACTGGTAACATTTTGGAAAAGGTAATATTTTGCAATAAGAAATTTGAGACAAAAACAAACTGCCTCAAATTCACCTTTCAACATTTCAGGTGTTTCATTTGGATTGATTCCCAAAGATTCATTCAAACCCTGCTGTATGTACTCTGTAGCCCATAGGATTGGCACATACCATGTTGTGAAAGATTCTCCATACGGTGCTTTACACTCAATGCATTTTCCAGGAGGCATTTATCCCTCTACTTCACTGTGAGGTTTAAAGCATAGGATGAAAATTGCATAGTGGGGGCTAAATCACAGAAGCACATCCACCGTGTTATTCTCCTTCATTCTACACCATAATCCCTGTGTATCCAAGTTTGCTGTACAACAGTTTTGTCAGTCATTCCCAAAGGCAGAGTTCATTGTGGGAAAGGGATAGCAGGAAAGGAAAAGGTTTCTCAATGAGTCTCAATGTTGTGCAGTCTTCATATAAAACTGTTGTATTAATTTTATTTGGTTAGGAGACACCTAACACAACATACAACCAGCCATGATTCACACTAAATCAAGGTGGATGTTGACTTTGGTAATTACATTGTTCTGATAGTAAAATGCAAAAGCCAATATAAGCAGTGGTATAAAGTACTTAAGTAAAAATACTTTAAAGTACTAATTAGGTAGGTATTTTTGGGTATCGGTACTTTACGATTTATATTTTGGACAATTTAACTGCACTACAGTCCTAATGAAAATAATATACTTTTTACTCCATACATTATCCCTGACACCCAAAAGTAGTTGTTACATTTTGAATGCTTAGCGGGACAGAAAAATGGTCCAATTCCCACACTTATCAAGAAAACATGCCTGGTCATCCCTACTGCCTCCGATCTGGCGGACTCACTAAACATAAATGTTTCCTTTGTAAATGATGTGTTGGAGTGTGCCGATGGCTATCAGTAAATAAAATAAAAAAACAAGGAAATCGTGCCATCTGGTTAAGGAATTTGAAATGATTTATACTTTTAATTTTGGTACTGTAGCAAATTTAAAACCAAATACTTTTAGACTTTCACTTGAGTCATTTTTTATATGAAGGTAGCTTTACTTTTACTCAAGTATGACAACTGGGTACTTTCTCCACCACTGAATATAGGCTTATCTAGCTAATGGTAAGGAGGTTAGGAAGGCTCTACCCTCAGAGGACTGACAGTTGTGGAAGGCCAAACTAGCAATGGAAACAATCTGCAACCTCAAAACTGTACCAGCAAAGACAAAAGTATATGTAAACATGTTACTCGTATACAGTAGATGGCCTGTTTCCCTGCACTGGCAAAAAGGCACTGGGCCTCATCTGACTGTACAGTAGCAGCTCACGCTCCTATGTGGATTGGTACCATGTTTTCCTTTATATATACGTTTAGACCAGAGATTCCAAGTATTGTTCAAAAATGCAGAAAGAACCATTCACACAATCAACCAATATTTTCAAGCTCCATTTAATGTCCTACCAAAAGGAGTATGTGACTGAACCGGGATTGAGTAAAATAGAAAGTGCTTTTTCTTTTACTGGAATCAACATAAAATAGATGAAGGGATTTTAGCCAAACAGTGGAATGATCTGTGTGTAGAAATTTCAAATAAATCAGTGAATAAACTCTTTCAAAGTATCTGGTGGTATGATGTCAATGTAGATAAAAAGGCACATGGCAGCTTGGTATCTTATGAAGATTGTTGAACACACACAATCGCATACACATGCAGAAGCGTTCACATACATATCCCCAAGCACATCTTACATACACTCATCTACACAATCAGATCAGTGTATATATCCGGGCAAAGTAAAACAGGTTGCATTTATTAAACTTGCATTGAGAATTAGTGAGGGACAAACAAACAAAAAAGTGTGCATTTTTTTTAACAGCCTGTAAAAAAGGTAAGTAATCATAGCAATTAAGAACGTCCATTTCAGCCTTTATTGAAGTTTACAGGATCCTGTAGAAATCAATGGGCAAACAGAAGATTTCTCAAATTCAGGAAAGTGTATGTGTTCTTTTCTTTTAAATAGTATCCTTAAAGAATGACCAATACATTCTTGGTTACAACTGTTCTTGCGCTAACAGTCCCCCAAAAAATTGAAATGAACATTCATTAAACATTCTCTAAAGGTATGCTAGTTCCCTTATATATTCTGTGATTCCCTCTGTCATTATGTATACATAAACAAGTTTAATAACATACCAATCAGTGGTTAATTCACAATTGAAAAAAAAAAAGCACAAAAAGTTTACACTTTTACAGGTAAATAAAAGAATTTGTTTGTCAACTGTTTCCTTAAGGGCATAGCATAGTTCGGAGTTTTGTTTTATTTTTGTTGGTTTGTATGCAGTTTCATTCTCATCTTGTTTTTTGTCCTATTTTTTTCAGCTATTACATAATTAGATTCTTACATACAAATATTGACAAAATGGTGGCTTGTGCTTCAAAGCCTTCAAAGTCTATTTAATAACAATAGTAATAGTCGTGAGGAGGAGTAGCCGCGGCTAAGGGTGCAGGGAAGGGCAAGACTCATAGCAGGCCCTCACTGCAGGGGCCGTCTTGGCTGCCGCTCGGCTTCTCCGCATCCTGATTGGGCAGCTCTTTGACCATGAGGGCAGCACTCTTCTCTGAGAACTCCTCCCCGTCAGGCTCCAGGCCCTCGGGGCAGGGCAGCTTCAGCAGTTCCTCTCGTAGCTGGGCCGTGTGCCTCTGAATGGGGGAGAGGGACAGAGGACACAGGGTTCAGTTCAGAGCTACTATTTGCTGTGAGGGGGCAAGTACAAACATGGGCTCTTACAAGGAAACTGATTTATACTCTACCCAACAATTATGACAAGGCCTGTGAACTCTAAATACTCTTCCAAACCAATACTAATTTCAAGCTCATCATTTAAAAAGATCCACAATGCAGAAATCACTTTGCCATTTCCTGGTTGCTAAAATGTTCACCTAATTCCAGTTTATGTGACAAAACAAGCAAGTGTAGTATAGAGAGTCATTGTATAATCTAAATATATTTTCTATAAACAAAATATTGTATTTTCAGCTGTTGTACAAAACATAAAGTAAAAGACGCAAAAACAAAACTTTAAAAAAGGAAGCGTAGAAGTAGCGCCCATAGAACAGATCTACCGCTTCTTACACTTGCTTTCAATGAGAATGACAGATCAAGAACTCACATTTCTGTGTGAATTTTGTCAGGTCGCCCAAAAAGTTACATATTGTAGCTTGAAGTTTGTCCAAAATACTCTTGAGCTCACATGAATCCATTCCAGTTGCCCTTTCAGCGCCAAATCAGAGTATCTCTGTGACGAGAGCATACAGTAAACCAATGAAAAATGACCACTTCCAGCACTTTACCTTAAATAATTTTTTACAAAAAAATAAATAAAAACTAACAGAAAACGACAATGTGCACCAAAACAAACCCATCGTTTCAGAACCTGAACCAGTTTTCTAGAGCAAGAGGAAAAACCATGAAGGTAAATGGGACTACACAGACCTCTGTAGGCCTGCTTTAAAACAGCACTGAGTGCTTCCGCAGCACTGTGCTGCGGCCCCTCCGTCTTTATCAGTGTGTCGGGGAGATTATTTACACTGGGTATTAATTGTGGTTATTAAAAGCCAGAGGAACGGAGTCTGGCTGCCAGTGAGTTTAGGGAAGTAGGACGCAGGCCCCTTATCTGTTCCTCCATGGCTGCCTCGAGACTGTCAGAGGGGGGAAGCCGGCTAGTGCATGAATCAAGCCTGTCCACCATGCATAAAACACCAGGGATGTCACTCTCCTCCTGAGCAACCAATTCAGACTTCCTTAACCAGGACTGTGTGTATAAATATAAGTGAAAGGGGGATGGGGTATTCACTTCTGTGGAGAAGGACAAAATTCTGATACAACGCGAGGTCTCCTGTAGATGAATAGTGTTTGTTTACCTTCAATGCAGCAGCGTGATGGGACATGGTGCGGCCCACTCTCTTGTCACTGCTGTACTGCTGGATGTCTGCGATCCACTCCTCACACTGCGCCATGACTTCCACCCGCTTCAGGTAGAAGTGCTTGTGGATCACCTGGGGATTACAACACAGCCATGAGACTCAGAAACATGCAACACCTGCAGGTCATCATTACTGAAACTCATCTCTAGTTTATAGCCATTTAGTAGGGCCCAGGAGTTTTTCCTGACCAGGAAAACCTCTGGGACCTAGTTAGAATGCTTGAAATATGCTGTGAAATGTAAACGTTGCATCCATGACACACTGGATAAAGAAAATGACCATAATGAAAATATAATTCAATAAAAGTTTCCATTTGTTCTTCCTTCAATTGATCCTAATATAACATTCCTGAACTGCTGTCTTATGGCCCAGATTATGCAAGTTTTGGATTCAATTTCCCATGGTTCATACTGGAAAGGACAATTGGTGAGCGCAGTGAAACTAATATTTATTTTTTGTGCAAATTTCTGATCAGGCCCCTCCAGGTGCCGTAACGGTCAGTGCTATCCGGGATCCCTACACTACACCATAAACCCCTACCTTAACCCTTACAATTTTAAAATGACAACTTCAATGGGGTAGGTATGTCCCAAGGATCCCGGATAGCACAGACCTTGCCTCAACTCTTCTCCCTACCCAATTGGTAAGTTTATGAAGTTGTAAAAGCAGGATGTTGTGAAGAAAAGCATAACCTCAGAAAGTTCTCCTCTGCAGCAGGAAGCAGCAAGAGGACTGCTTGTTTCACTGACTGGGAAGGGAGTTGGATATCTGCAGTCCTTTAAAGTGGAGCGTTAACAAACAGAAGCGCCATCTCGCCACTGAAAATGTTTTGGAGGAGAAGTGCTATGATGTCTCCCTTGACTGAGTTCTCTAGGTCTGCACAGATCCTGAGATGCTGGGTATGTATAAGAACTTTACGCCAAATGGACTGATAAGCAGAGTGATTTCTGTGATTTTTTTACTATTATTTATTTTTTTAAATTCGGATCCCCATTAGCTGTTGAAGAACCAGCAGATATTCTTCCTGGGATCCACACAAAACATAGTGTTCTGTATTTTGTCATGTTCTAATGGACAAGAACAGCAACACAAATTTGAACTAAGAACACCACATATGACCATTTTTTTTTTAACATAATAAACATGAGAAAAGAAAGCTTCTCCCAGCCACTGTTCTGGACTTGGGGACTGTGAAGAGACCCCTGACTGCGTGTCTTGTAGGGTACGTATACATTTTTGAGCTATGTTTTGCCCAGACAATTCGGTACTTTCAGCATGTCCGTACTTCTTAGAAAGACCAGCAGTGATGCAGTAATTGTCTCCTCTACTCTGAACCAGGAGAGACTGACATGCATGTTATTGACATAGGCCCCTCTCTGTACATTTGAGGGCCAGACGTGCTGCTCTGTTCTGGGCCAGCTGCAGCTTTTTTAGGTAATTTTTTCCACACAACTGAGCAATAGCCAAGATGCGACAAAACCAGAGCTTGCAGAACTTGTTTGGTTGCATGTGATGTTAAAAAAGCAGATCCTCTCTATCAAAGACAGACCTCTCCCCATCTTTACAACAACGGAATCAATATTCTGAGACCATGTAAGTCTACAATCCAATAGTGCTGAGCGATTAACCGTTATGTCGGTTCTTTTTCAGTTTTTAAACAACTAATTGACATTGGTTCAATTATTTGAATTCCATGATTTTTTCCTTCTCTATAGATAAATCCGATCAAGCCCAAACTATGCGATGTAGTAGGGAGTTGTAGTTTCCAACAGGCCAATATTCTTCATAAACTTGATAATTAACTACAATGACCATAATGCATTGGGTGCCTACTGGTCTGGTCTGTGGTTCTTTTATGCATGCTATGTCAGGTTATTGTGCAGACAGAGTGCGAGAGAAGATTGGCATCAAGAGGGATAAGAGCAGTGCCTTATTTACGTTGAAGAATTACTAAAAAAGTGATTTTGTCAGACAGCATAAGCAGCAGCTCTCTAGAGATGACTTGGAGTGAAATAATAAACCAAATCAAATGAAACAAATCTAATGTACACAACTGAAATAAAGTAGTGAGGAATAAATGATGGTAAATAAGTCATAAGCAGTAATGGGCAGTCACTACCATCATGGGACTTTTAATAATTGTTCTATTCTGTGCTGTTGCAGCATTCAAACCACATAATGCAGTTAATATATAATAAAAAAAATATATATTGAAACCAAAATCGAAAAACCTGGATTATCCAAAAACATGAGTAAAAGGATAAATTAGTCCGCGCGACTGGCATTACTTTTTATTTTTAAACGCCCGCTAAAGAAATGAGCCACCAAATCACAAATGCAAGACGAAACCCCCAGGGGTAGAATTGGCTCTCCACAGACACCAATATTAGATAGCCTAGTAGTATAAACCGTGTGGCGATCTAGATAGTCCTAATGATTGGGATGCAGTTCTGTATTTTAATGGAGCAGGCTTGACTGGCAACTTGCTCTCTGTCAAGTTTAATACGCTTCACGCATCACCGGGTCTCTCTGACGTCACAGCAGGGATGTGCTCCAGTCAACCTCTTCAGCCTGGCTGTCACTACATCCACCTGGTCACGCTAGTTTTTGTCATAATTGGCAAAAAATAAATAAATAAAAGTATAATTATTTATTCAAACAGTAATGTGCAATTGACCAAAAATGAAGCAACATTCTGAAGAAAATGCCCGTCTGTGCAGCGTGCGTAGGGCTTATATGTCTACCACTTTGTGTAGCCGTTAGCGATGCTAGATTGAACGGCAATTAAAAGGAAACTACAAAGTAGCCTATCCCTACCTGGCAGAATCATGATTATTTGCATCAATCCAGAGGCCATTAGTTTTGAAAAGTCCATCACAAGTCCGCTACCGACATAGCCTGCTTCCCCTAAAGTCAATTTTATTGCCAAAATTATATAGCCTACTCCTGTCTACACAGAAAAATAAAATAAAAATATTCAAAATATGCTACTACACCAGAAACCATGAATTGGCCACAGAGGATCATTAGCTTCTTTAAAAAAAAGTTAAATCTCATTGTCTTACAGTCGGAATAGGACGGAATTTCGGCAGTGTGTACGACTGAGTTGCGACTGCAGGTGAAAAGTACAGGCGCCCAGCCAGGTATGTCACAATATTGAATCAGTTTGTAAAGAAAATGGCTATTGCTGTAATGACAAAATTACTAATCTCTTTCATAGTTATCAAAATTTTCAATTTAAATTCAATCTTATTGGCATCAGTGGAGAGCATTGGCCATATCCCAGTGAGCGAGCATATTCACTATCATTGTTGGGTAAATGCCACTCAAGTTAATTTCCTCCTCCAGGTTAGATTCATGTCATATTGTAGGCCCTTCTCATAGGCCTATTAATGTACATGGATCAGACGTCATTTCTATTGCTCTGTCAGCGTCAGCAGAGTAGGCTACCCTGTCATTTTTGTTGTATTGAAAAAAATCTTATTCTAATGTCTCCAGTCATATAAAGTGTAGTAGAATTGCATGAAATGTGTCCATAACAATTCCAAGAAAAGCATCTGATATACTGTTGCCTATAGCCTAGGCCTACTCTACTCCACTACCAGCTCAGCCATGCATTGAACTGTCTTTTATTTTATTTTTTACAAACAGTGATTGAGTTATATTATTAGCCTAAATTATGACCATCCAATCTACACATAAGTCCGCAAATGCGATGATGCATGGAATGCTTTATTATAAAAGTTATACAAATATTAGCTTCCCCAAACTTGAAACTCACATGCCGCTTACGGCTAAAGAAACACAGCTAGCCAAAGCTGGTGAGCACCTGAATTAAATGGTAACTACAGAAAAAATCTAAATATCAGATTTTTCCCTGGACTTCGAAACTTGTTCCTCTGATGTGGTTTAAGCATTGTTGTCGACCTGGAACATCCAATGTTGTTTTTCACAACAAAAAAGTGATTTGGGAGCTAAACTACTAAACTAATTTCCCCCTATTTTATAAAAGTCCTTCTCCCCGCTTTATTTTGTTGTTTAAAGTTGGTATAAAGTATTGTCAAATTCTGCAATGTAAGAACATAAGGGTTTGGCTCGTCATTATGAGGCTGGTTCTGTATGGAACGCAGGCACATTATGGGACACAGGCCAGGTCATTATACATTTATTATAAGAAAATGGGTGCAACCAAATCATGTGCTGGTGCCACCAGTGGATAAAGTAGAACATTTTTTTTTTTTTTTTTATTTTTATTATTTTTTTATCCCATTTTCTCCCCAATTTTCGTGGTATCCAATCGCTAGTAATTACTACCTTGTCTCATCGCTACAACTCCCGTACGGGCTCGGGAGAGACGAAGGTCGAAAGCCATGCGTCCTCCGAAGCACAACCCAACCAGCCGTACTGCTTCTTAACACAGCGCGCCTCCAACCCGGAAGCCAGCTGCACCAATGTGTCGGAGGAAACACCGTGTACCTGGCCCCCTTGGTTGGCGCGCACTGCGCCCGGCCCGCCACAGGAGTCGCTGGAGCGCGGTGAGACAAGGAAAACCCTCCCTACCCTGGACGACGCTATGCCAATTGTGCGTCGCCCCACGGACCTCCCGGTCGCGGCCGGCTGCGACAGAGCCTGGGCGCGAACCCAGAGACTCTGGTGGCGCAGTTAGCACTGCGATGCAGTGCCCTAGACCACTGCGCCACCCGGGAGGCCCCTAAAGTAGAACACTTGATGATTAAAATCCAATATAATCTAATATATTATATTGAAAGGCAGATCTAGGCCTGACATTATGTGGGAGACCTCCATTTAACATAGTCGCTTTGAATTGGTGAGCGTTTCTAAATGCCTAAGTACCCAGGGGCGTTTCGTGTTGGAAGGGCAGTGCACATGTGACTTCGGTACACGCATCGATCACGGTACGGACGAAAAGCGTTGTGTACATATCCAAGAGTCACTGAACATGGAACACGTGTACCCATCAGAATAGGGCGTCTTGACAAATTACCAATCCATGTGAGAGAGAGACTCAATACAACCAGACAAATGCCCATACGTACACACACGGGCATGGTCTGTTGATTGTGTGCTCCATTTCCAGATAAATTAAGTGACCTTTTAGGTGAGCTGCCGTCCACTCATTATTCCAGAGGGCAGACGTGTGCATGTTTCCATGTGCTCCACACACACAGGGGTCAAGGGTGAGTATGAATCATGCTGTGGCCATTCAATTTAATTTTTTCGTCCCGTCTGCTGTATGCTTACTCAGCCCCAGGTCTGCTCCCCTGCGAGCTCAGGTCTGCTACACTGACTACAGCATTGTAAATACTCCCACTCACGTCTAGTCTCAACTTCAGCCTCCCCTCTCAGTGTTCATACCGAGTAGAGAACAGGAACCTCTGGAGGGGTAAAAATCACTACTTCGGGCAGAAGATTATGGGGTAAATCATTATTTGGGCTTCATTCAAGTAACGTTACCTTAAAAATGCATCCTCACTTCATTTCTTACTTGCCATTGATCTTACGTGACTGGATTGGTGAACACCATGAATGTAATGTATTGTATTGCTTTCACCTTTCCAATCAATGAAATCTTACCAAATTAGGAGAGCATATACGATAAGGTAATTGCTAATTTGCTGCGATTACACGCCTATCCACAATGACTTCATGGCTAATTAGCTGTATTATATTCAGCGTCATTTAGAGTACCAAGGAAGGTACGGGTATGACAATCTATACTGAACAAAAATATAAACGCACACATGTAAAGTGTTGGTACCATATTTCATGAGCTGAAAAAAACAATCCCATAAACTTTCCATACGCACAAAAAGCTTATTTCTCTAAAATGTTGTGCACATATTTGTTTACATCCCTGTTCGTGAGCATTTCACCTTTGCCAAGATTACCCATCTACCTGTCAGGTGCGGCATATCAAGAAGCTGATTAAACAGGACGATCATTACACAGATGAACCTTGTGCTGGGGACAATAAAAGGCCACTTTAAAATGTAAAGTTTTGTTATACAACACAATGCCAAAGATGTCTCAAGTTTTGTGGGAGCGTGCAATTGGCATGCTGACCGCGACAATGTCCACCAGAGAGGGTGTCAGAGAATTGAATGTTCATTTCTCTACCACAAGCCTCCTCCAACGTCGTTTTAGAGAATTTGTCAGTACGTCCAGCTGGCCTCAACTGCAGACCACATATATATTTTTGTTCAGTATATAAGTATTAGAAGAACTAAAATCTGCACCATAGTCAACTGCTAGGGAGGTGGTCTCAAACCTAGTCTCGGACCCCCCTCCCCATTCATTCTAGGTGAGCATATATTGGGAGTAATTCACTTGCCAGTAATGACGATTTATTGTTGCAATAGTATCAAAGTGATTTGTTGTGTTCGGAGTTGCAGTCATACGCCTTGTCGCCATTCGGAGAGGGAGTGCGTGTGTGTGACTACAGCTGGGACTGAGGCGGGGGTGGGCACAGCAGAGGGGAACGATGGCCTCCTTTCCCAAATGGGCAAAGGCGGCACGGCAGATGGCATGGCGTGGCCTCTGGATGGAAAAACAGCTCAGGTTTATTTACGCTGACCTCAACACAACGGGTCCAGCGGTGTGTTTGTGTTCATGTCAGCATTCTCAATCATCGCCCCGGACACCGCGTCATCCTGACAAAGACGAGGAGACGCTCAGTGGCACGCCTGTAGAATCCCTCCCTCCCCGTTGTCAAAGACAAGGTCCTACTCAGTCACACAGATCCTGGTGACTAAACAGTGACATTTTAAAAAGCCCCCATCGTCACTTTTGACTGACACTCTTCCCATCTGCAGAGGCAAGCAGTCGCTGCCACAGAATTGGGCCATGGGAGGGAAGGAGGGAGATTAGGGCAATGATCAATTTCCTTCCCAGCGTAGCCATGGAAACCCCGGTGGCTGTGGCACATCGCTCCTCCACTCTTGGCTTTCCCTGCTCCCTGTGTGTGTCCAAAACCAGGCAAGCTTTCTCTCCCCATCTCTCAGTCACGAAACCCAACACAGGAGCCTTATCTCTCCTCCAGCTAGACTACAAAGCAGTATTCTCAACCAGGCTGTGCTGGGTTAGCAAGTTACACAGAGAGAGGAGAGGAGTCAACGCCCCAGCCTCGATAGGTCCCACTGGGCAGAGGTGTCTTGTTAAAACCCATCAATAATGCACCGTAATGGAGTGTGCTCAACACAATGACTAATTTCCTTGACAGGGTGTGCGAGCTGCACTCTCTGTGGGTGTGTGTGCGCGGTCCCGCCACGGATGCATCCTCCTCTTGTTTACATGATAAATGAACACGCAAGGTAGCTAGCTCCATCTGCTCTGGAAAGGTCCTTGAACCGTGAATCAATCACACTGTATAATACACCTGGCCAGGGCTGGTAGAGGTCAGGACAAGAACACGCTCCTCTCTTAATGGTTTCCATAACTTACCCCTTTTCATGACCATACAGCCCCACAGTGGAAGTGTCGTAATAGCCATAAAATCAGGCGGTCAAACAGGGAAATGGTTCCAATCGTATTTCATTTTTCACATAGGGGTTTTAGAAAAACGTAAAATATGGGCTGTGTTTTATGTAGGCTTACCCTGGCGTTTTGATAACCATGTAAATCTCTCTCGGACAAGACTCATTTAATCAGTATATATTCGGCTGTATTTACTCAGTTTCGAAAATGATAATTAGCATCAAAGTAGACATCATGCAAGACTACAAATCTCTAGCTGACACCTTTGTTAACAGGTAGTGTCAATTAAAACACACTTTCAGGAGACAGTTCACAGAATTGTCAATTTAATGAAATTTAGCCAATTTATTCAATACTAAATGTAGCTAACATTATATAGCTAATCCAGAGATTCTTACCTTTGCCTCCATTCGGCAGTCTGGTCCAGATCATGGCATTTGTAGTTCTTCATGATAGCCACATTAACAGCTAATTAGCGTTTTATTTAAATCGAGCCGAATATATTGATAAGTCATCTTGTCAAAGAGAGATTTACAGGGTTAAGAAAACGTCACGCCAGGGTAAGCCGAAACACAGCCCCTATTTTAAGTGTTTCTAAAATCACCTTTGGGAAAAAAGAACGTCGGGAAAATGATTGGAAACCTTTGTTTGACCACTAGGTTTTAAGGTTATTATGACTCGTACTGTGGTACTCTTGCCACCTGTGGTAATGAGCTCCATCCCCGTGTGGCCTGACAGGGGTGTCGGTCTCGCTAAGCTCCTGAGGAGAGAAAACGCTCCTTTCCTGAGATTTGGAGGGGTGGGTTTTGGATGTCACCCACAGCACCGCCTCCCCTAATAACCTACTCACACTAGAGCCGGCTGTGCGCGCGGACACCCCTCGGCTCTCACACACACTGGGAACTAGATTTCAGCGGCCGACCTGTTGTTCCTAACACCACCTGACAATCTCCTGCTGCATTATTCAAGGTTGCTTTTTATTCTTCATCTCAGACTATAAATAGGGCATAAAAACTGTGGAAATCTCACACATAATCCCCCAGCCCCAAAAATAAATGTCTATGGTGTCAACGCTTTCACGGTTCACATGAGATCGGAAAGAGACCACGCTGAGCTTGATGCGCCATCAACACGGAGACAATAGTACTGTATGCGTGTGTGCCACGGCTATTCTTCCTACAAAGGCAAAGTAAGTAAAAAAAAATGTAACGGCAAAATCTGACAGAAAGCAATTTCTGGTACTTCATGATGTTTTCTGATCGACTGGCTTCATTTTTGTGTCAAGAAACAAAATGCCACATTAATCAGATAATATACCTGGCCATCACAACAGATCAAAGATTTCTGACCAAATTCGTAGTTTCTACATTTCGCCTTTGTAGGGCAGTATAGCTCGCCAATGTTTGCGGACAGTATTTTCGTCTGTCTCCGCCATGGGCTTAGACGGGTAAATGGCAACTCAGGAGTGTCACATGAGCCTAATTGAATTTCAGGAGGGCACTCGGGCAGTATTGTAGAGGCATGCTGGTTTTCCCAGCTCCCATGGTCCATTTCATATTGAGCCAGAACTCTGTTTTATTACAAAGGCTGCTATACCATACTACAGCTGACGATTTTGTCCCTGGGACCTGAAAAAGAAACCGCCACCCTTCTACCACAGAGCATGGGATAATACTGGGAGCTGGTGACACGAGTTTGGCTGTGTGGAACACACACACAATGTACTTCAACAGTACCTCTACCTCAATAGACCAACTTAAACAATGGAGACCAATTGTCTTTAACTATTCCCCAAACTATACATCTAATTCTTCTCTGTTAATGTGTTCCCCTGGTTTGATGCATTTCTCTAGGTAATTCCGTAAATCTATATTTCGGGGGAGACGGGTATGGTTCTAGATCTATAAAATGGGGTAACACGGGGCCAATAGATTCTGGACTAGCCTCCATAATATTTCAGTCTGGCTTCCCTCCCGGTCTCTCTATACAAATGACAGAAAGGACATGGCAGTGCTTTCCAAAATTCCACATCCCCACTCTGTCTCCCCAGCCTGGCCAGCTAACAGGGCTAATCACCTGTGTCTGACGGCCTGCTAAATGATGTCTAGTTGAAGGAAAACATTGGTCCGGAGGCTCAGGTTGAGACCCACAGACAGACGTCCTCTCTATTCTGATTGCAGGTAGAGAGAGACCGGAAAATACATTACTGTTTGGCAAAGCGGAGGTTGCTTGGCAGAGCAGCAAGCATCTGGGATCTTAATTTAATTCTGTGTTTTCATCCAGGACTACATTACCAGAATCCAATATTTGAATCGATGTTGGCTGTGTGCGCGCGCGTGCATTCACACACAGGTGAACAACAAAGCAAAGCCAAAGACAATGGCATTATGAAGAAGTTATTTGTTGCCGTGTCATGAAGCTCCCATGAGCTACAGTGTGACAGAGGAGCAACAGAGTGAGTGGAATATCGGAGGCTGACTTCTATCTGTTCGCAGTGTGAGTGATTAGATATAGCACGTTGGGAGCCAAACTGGAGCGGTTTTGACCTGTCTGTGGTTCCCTAGTTCCCGCCATCAGATAGCAGCACCCACACAGGGCTGTATGCGACACTGACACCCGCCTCCCCAGTCTGGAGGAATTTATTAGAAACACCTCTTTCCTCTCTTTTTCTACTGCTCTCTACCTCCCAACCTCCCTCTGTTTCACTCTTTCCCGCCGCCTCCGCACCATCTTCCCATCCCTCTGCTTCACTCTGTCCCTCCATCTTCCCATCCCTCTTTCTACTTTCTCCCTCTACCTCCCAAACTCCCTCTGCATCACTCTTTCCCTAGACCCCCGCCCTCTTCCCCTCCCAACCTCCCTATGCTTCTCACTACCCCCCCGCCCTCTCTTTCTAGGCACCATCTTCCCCTCCCTCCCCCTTCTCTCTAAGCAGAGTTGGTGACTGATCGCTATCTGCCACGCTATCAGCCTGCACGGCCCGTGTCAAGGACAGGAGGAAATTTAAAAAAAGAGCGATATGATCTACCTGGGAAATAGTAAACAGTGAATTTATTATCTGCCACTATCCTAATATCGTCCCAAAGGAGACAATTTATTGTCCTTTATCTGCTGTTTTTTTTTTGTGTGCAGAGGCTGGTTGCTACTGTAACAAGGGAGCATGGTGAGCGTAATGCTTTGTCATGACAAAGAACGATACTACAGTAGAATTGAGAGCCATTAAACACTGGCGTGGGCCAGGTTGAGGTGTCAGGGAACCTGCGGGGTAGCCTAATTGTATGTACGAAAGGGTGAGCCACTGTAGGATAGTATGGGGGGGGGGGGGGTTAGGAACAAAAGAGATTTAACCGCTCACCTCTTTGAAGCAAGGCGAGGGGTTGCGTAACTGCTCCAGCATTGCCCACTTGACGGAGGCCTGACGGATGTTTCCGTCGTACTCGCGGGAGCTCTGCGTGCCGCTGGGGGTTCCGCGTGAGCGCTCGTAGCCCGGCTCGTTGAAGTAGGGCTCCGACACCAGGATCAGAGACTGCACCGATACCAGCACCTGTAGAGCGAGAGAGAGGGGGAGGAGAGAGATTAATGGAATATATTTGATCATTACAAAATACACATACAGCCACTTGTAGGGAGGTTACCAAAGGGGGTGTGCGGGGAGAAAGAGAGAGGAGGGGGAGCAAGGGCGATAAGAGAGCAAGAAAAGTTGGAGGAGACAAAAGCAGGGGGATAGGTGAGAACATTGCAGAGACCACAATGAGCAACGCAGCAGAATGTATGGGGGACACTAAGGGAGCGTCAGACAAAAGTATGATTTTTTCACCCTCCTTCAATATATCTTTATTAACAATTCAATTAATACCCTGGGCTGTCTCAAGGAGACTGGGTACACGGCTCGCTACATCACACCGCCCAGCATATATTAACCACAGAGCCAGACACTAGCTGGACGGCTGCCTGCCTGTCTGCCAGGCCAAGCTGGACAACACTCAACGTGTATCCTGACGGTCAAATAGCTGTCAGCCTAACAATAGATCTAGATTTCCCCAATCCTTACCTCAACCATCAGTGGAGATGAAGAAATTGATATTGTATGACTGCCAAGGGACACTGTCTACTAACTCAGACCCCTGGTGACCTTTCTACCCTCTCCTAGCCCCCACCCTTCCCCAACCTGCTCACCGCAACTAGATATCAGGACCAATATCAGGGCCGGCTGATTTTGACTTGATTCCACCATATCGCCATTCAGCCTGCTATTTCCATTATTGATCTGGCAGACACCAACTAGAATGATAATCAATGGAGACATCTCTATGAACTCTCCAACACTGAAAATGAGGGAATTAGAAAAGGGAACCATTTCTAAAGGACTCTAGCTAGGCTTGTTGCCAGATCAATATCCACAGAAAATGACTCTTTCCCTCCTCCCTTCAGAAGACAAATAGCACTTTTTTTAAATATTTTTTTTTACAGCTTTTCTGCTCCATATACCCTACCGTTCAAAAGTTTGTGGTCACTTAAAAATGTCCTTGTTTTTGAAAGAAAGGCACATTTTTTGTCCATTAAATTAACATCAAATTGATCAGAAATACAGTGTAGACATTGTTAATGTTGTAATTGACTATTGTAGCTGGAAACGGCTGATTTTCTACATAGGCGTACAGAGGCCCATTATCAGCAACCATCACTCCTGTCTTCCAATGGCACGTTGTGTTAGCTAATCCAAGTTTATCATTTTAAAAGGCTAATTGATCATTAGAAAACCCTTTTGCAATTATGTTAGCATAGATGAGAACTGCTGTTCTGATTAAAGAAGCAACAACACTGGCTATCTTTAGACTAGTTGAGTATCTGGAGGATCAGCATTTGTGGGTTCGATTACAGGCTCAAAATGGCCAGAAACAAAGACCTTTCTTCTGAAACGCGCCAGTCTACTCTTGTTCTGAGAAATGATGGCTATTCCATGCGAGAAATTGCCAAGAAACTGAAGATCTGGTACAACGCTGCGTACTAGTCTCCCTTCACAGAACAGCGCAAACTAGCTCTAACCAGAATAGAAAGGAGTGGGAGACCCCAGTGCACAACTGAGCAAGAGGACAAGTACATTAGTGTCTAGTTTGAGAAACAGACACCTCACTAGTCCTCAACTGGCAGCTTCATTAAATAGTACCCGCAAAACACCAGTCCAAACGTCAACAGTGAAGAGGCTACTCTGGGATGCTGGCCTTCTAGGTAGAGTTCCTCTGTCCAGTGTCTGTGTTCTTTTGCCCATCTTTAATATTTTTTTTTTATTGGCCAGTCTGAGAAATGGCTTTTTCTTTGCAACTCTGCCTAGAAGGCCAGCATCCTGGAGTAGCCTCTTCACTGTTGATGTTGAGACTGGTGTTTTGCGGGTACTTTTGTCCATTCCGACCCAAGGGCTGTTGCTCTAATGACACCATATTCCATATACAGTGTACTACTTCAGACAATCATATCACCCCATTTCGCATATAGTGCAAGTGCACTACTCAAAAGTAGTGAACTATATAGGGAATAGGGTGTTATTTGAGATTTGCCCCGAGGTCACTATCAGTGTGACACAAACTACAGACTGGCAGTCAACGATAAAGCTGGTGATAAAACCCCTTAGCAGCCCAGCTCAGAGTGATAGGTGTCGAGATGGTATTGCCTTGGGCTCCCAAGTGGCGCAGCAGACCCTGGTTCAATTCCAAGCTGTAACACAACCGGCCGTGATTGGTAGTCCCATAGGGCGGCGCACAATTGGCCCAGCGTTGTCCGGGGTAGGCCATCATTGAAAATAAGAATTTGTTCAAAACTGACTTGCCTAGTTAAATAATGGTTAAATAAATTAAAAACAACACACACGCCAACATAAACTCTATTGATGGCTTTACAGTATGGAGGATCTTTCATGGCACCTGTCAAAACAGCCACCTATTAATACACACCCTGTGGTCACAGACACAGGCTGATGATCAAACATCACCAACAACTGATGGAGATGGACTCGGGTATTGACAGCAGAAACAACCAAACAAACACAGACCCTGTATAGTACAGTGGATTTCTGTCTCACCTGTAAAAAGCTAGAGGTCTGAGGGTTCCATTTCTCCTCTGGTCTCCCGTGCCAGGTGTTGAGGATACTTAAACACACCTGGAGAAGACAGAAACAGATCAAGGGTTGAAGACAAGTGAACGACTGTCAGGTAAACATCCACAGGCCCTCCCTCCTACCCATCCACCCCTCAATCCATCCCTCATTCAGAGGGAAAGCTGAGAAGCAGTTTGCCCTGGCCTCCTCACCAGAGTGCTACCTCTGCTGTAGAAAGCCCACAGTAATTCTTAGAGCAGCTGTCTCCTTCCATTATGAAAATAGATGTTCCTTGTCAGAGCCTTCCTAATGAGGAAGAACAGATGAGGCAGGCTCCAGCACCTTCACGGCTTTTCACCAGGGGAGAGGGGTGGGTGGGGGGGGGGGGGGGGGATAGTGCGCTTCTTCTTAATTTTGGCAACACACCGAAAATAAACTAGTGTGAAGGGAAGGCTACTCAAATCAAGCTCTCTCTCTCTCCACTCCAAGCTGTGAGGTTAACAGGTCGATGGTGCCACAGAGGGATCACTCTGAACAGACTGGTGCTGAATATACACTCAAATGTGACATCTTTTTGTGGAAAGCCAAAAGTTGAAGGGACGGTAAACATTTTTCACTAAATGACCCAGACCCCCAACACTTAAACTGTTGATTAAAAGCTAGGCAGTTGACCCAACTCCTCACCAACCCCCTAACCCTGAGTAACTATATGGGACTGACTTTCCCGTCGTTGTAGAGGTTTGGGTTAAAGCGCACGCTGTGTCCCCCGGTGGTCTCCAGGTTGACCAGGGGCGGGGAGTTGGGGTAGTCCTGGGGGAAGTACACGTCAAACTCAAAGCAGCCGTTGGCGTACGGCGTGTCTGCCGGGCCAGTGATGAGAACCTGCAACACACAGACCACAAGGTGTTAATGACAATTCACTACCCCCTTTTTTCTTCAACACACCCATTACCACTAGAGGTGGCTGACACAAAAGGACAGCATTTTTTGTCTGAATATCTCGTGGCTATTATAGAAATCCAATTCATTTCCACACTAAAATGAGATTAGCTAATCAATCAAGGAGACCACAGGAAGTGGAAAAGAAAAGAAACAGCAGACAGACGGACAAGCTTGGGAAGACCCCAAAAAGGATCAAATAAGGGAAAAGGGATCTTGGTAATTCTGCAGGAATACCCTTGTGCTTTCAGTGACCAGGAACTAAAGACCTTTTGTCTGTATAAGTGGCTCGGTCTGATCGATACAGGGGAAAACCTCGTGGGGAGGTAGCCCGCACTCCCCCCTCTGCTCTGTTCTTTGCTCACACGCGCTGAGTAGCGGGTTATTAGCTAGTCACAGGTATTCAGGCTCAAGGATGGCATGCCCGAATGGGGGGGCTGTGATTTACTGCATTAGCCGCTCGCAGAAGGCCGTGACAGCGGAGGGCTAATCTGATCTGAAACCCACTGCACCGAGACCTTGTTTCAAGAGCATTTGGCTCTGGCTTTTTAAAACAAAAAACCCTTTCAGAGTTTCTGTGGGGGCCAAGCTCAGAGAGACACTATCTAGACCAAGGAGGAAGGGCCAGGGATGCAAACTGGTGAGGGCCCCCCAAAAAATTATATGCACAGAAACACGCAGAAAATATGTGTAAATTGCTAGAAAATTGGAATGAGGTTGTCACAACACCAAGATTGTACTAATGACGTGATACCAGGCCAAGTTTCACAATACTGAGTAGTATCGTGATACATTGGGACTTGCCCCGTCCACCCAGAACGCCTGTTCCCATTTTGTATACTTTCTGCACAAAACCCCGACCCGGATATTCACACCTCTATTCAATAAAACACGTTGAATTTAACTTCACGCTTCAGCGTTTCCCTTAGGATTTTTTTTATAGCAGCGGTGGCAAAGTTAGTGTGGGGGTGGCGGGGTGTGGTAGTGGCTGTGGCCAACGGAGCAGCCTCCGACCGCAAATTGTAGAGGCCGCAGAGACAATTTAGCTGTTTTAAAGCTCATTTCCTGCAATTCTACACATTTTGCCATGGATTATGCAATGTTCTTATGAGTCACTCATAAAATCAAATGATGGCCCCATGCCATTTTTGGAATTTTAGATTATCCCCTAGTCGTTAGTTCTCAAAGATGATAATTTAAAAATATACTGAAAACATTTTACCATCATATTTATTAGAATGGTGGCAACTATATATAGCAGTGCCTGCCCGGTGCTGCTAAAATTTAGTATAGGGGAAACACTGCACTTGTTACTGTATAATAGAAAGGGCTAACTGTAGAAAATAGCTGATTTACTCATCTCCAGGCCTACCTGTGATTGGGCAGGAGGAATGTAGTAAGGAATATAAATGCATAATGATCTGCATTTTCATTGTGTCAGTACAGGGAAACACACCAGGTTTATATGAAACCATCTTCATCCTACTCTTCAGACAACTTTACACACAGCCTTTACACACTCACTCTCCCTCCCACACACACACTCTCCCTCCCACACACACACTCTCCCTCCCACACACACACTCTCCCTCCCACACACACACTCTCCCTCCCACACACACACTCTCCCTCCCACACACACTCTCCCTCCCACACACACACACACACACACTCCCTCCCACACACACACTCCCTCCCACACACACACACACACACTCTCCCTCCCACACACACTCTCCCTCCCTCCCTCCCACCCACACACTCTCCCTCCCTCCCTCCCACCCACACACTCTCCCTCCCTCCCTCCCACCCACACACTCTCCCTCCCTCCCTCCCACCCACACACTCTCCCTCCCTCCCTCCCACCCGCACACTCTCCCTCCCTCCCACCCGCACACTCTCCCTCCCTCCCACCCGCACACCCTCCCTCCCTCCCACCCGCACACACACTCTCCCTCCGTCCCGCACACACTCTCCCTCCCTCCGTCCCGCACACACTCTCCCTCCCTCCGTCCCGCACACACTCTCCCTCCCTCCGTCCCACACACTCCCTCCCACACACACACACACACACTCCCTCCCACACACACTCTCCCTCCCACACACACACTCTCCCTCCCACACACACACTCTCCCTCCCACACACACACTCTCCCTCCCACACACACACACTCTCCCTCCCACACACACACACTCTCCCTCCCACACACACACACTCTCCCTCCCACACACACACACTCTCCCTCCCACACACACACACTCTCCCTCCCACACACACACTCTCCCTCCCACACACACACACTCTCCCTCCCTCCCACACACACTCTCCCTCCCTCCCACACACACTCTCCCTCCCTCCCACACACACTCTCCCTCCCTCCCACACACTCTCCCTCCCTCCCACACACTCTCCCTCCCTCCCACACACTCTCCCTCCCTCCCACACACTCTCCCTCCCTCCCACACACTCTCCCTCCCTCCCACACACTCTCCCTCCCTCCCACACACTCTCCCTCCCTCCCACACACTCTCCCTCCCTCCCACACACTCTCCCTCCCTCCCACACACTCTCCCTCCCTCCCACACACTCTCCCTCCCTCCCACACACTCTCCCTCCCTCCCACACACTCTCCCTCCCTCCCACACACACACACTCTCCCTCCCTCCCACACACACACACTCTCCCTCTCCCTCCCACACACACACACTCTCCCTCTCCCTCCCACACACTCTCCCTCCCTCCCACACACTCTCCCTCCCTCCCACACACTCTCCCTCCCTCCCACACACTCTCCCTCCCTCCCACACACTCTCCCTCCCTCCCACACACTCTCCCTCCCTCCCACACACTCTCCCTCCCTCCCACACACTCTCCCTCCCTCCCACACACTCTCCCTCCCTCCCACACACTCTCCCTCCCTCCCACACACTCTCCCTCCCTCCCACACACTCTCCCTCCCTCCCACACACTCTCCCTCCCTCCCACACACTCTCCCTCCCTCCCACACACTCTCCCTCCCTCCCACACACTCTCCCTCCCTCCCACACACTCTCCCTCCCTCCCACACACTCTCCCTCCCTCCCACACACACACACTCTCCCTCCCACACACACTCTCCCTCCCTCCCACACACACACACTCTCCCTCCCACACACACACACTCTCCCTCCCACACACACACACACTGCATTTTGGTACACCAGAATTACATTCATTTCCAATGAAAATGCTGCGTTTGCCTTGCAGCATTGCGTTGCAGTGCGTTCGGTGTGGTGCATATGTTGGATTTATCGAACGTATTCGTCAAATTGTATGCGTAGACAGACGGCTTGATAGAAATGATAGCAGAAGGTGAATGTTGAACTTTTGTTGCACACATATCCAGATGATGCTGCGTACTATTTTGCGCAAGGATGCTGTCGGTGTGAGCGAAGCTCTACTCTCTCTCCGACACTCTCCCTCCCTCTCCCACACACTGCTCTCAAAAGTTAGACACCAAACAGAATTTAAGGAACATCAGATGGATTTTTCCCACCTTCAGATTTAGCTTAGAATGAATGACATTGAGTAGGCATAAGCATCTCTTAGAGAAGGCAGTGTATCCCTTTTCTGTTTTTCCTGTGCAATCCAAATGTGTGCATAGGGAAAGGGTACCATGTTAGCTAGGTAGCCAGGTAACATGACTAAACAAGGTCGTTTGTTATCAAACCAAAAACGTACGGCCCGCAACATGGTTTATAAAAATACGTAAATGGTGCACCAATTTGCAATAGAATGGGGTTTGGCTAGACACTCGAGGCTTTCAGTGACGTTAAGGTGCAAGCATGACCGTCCCTGTGCTCTGTTTTTTCTCTGGCAGTGGCACTCCGAGGCTGCGCCACAGTGAAGACTAGTCAGATTGGCCTGCTAGTCCTTACAGGCGAAATTAGAATATATCTACATATCCATAACAAAACCCCATCACTGTCTGCACACCCCAAGCTCACCATCACGGCTAAATAATATTTTTTAAAAACGATGGGAGATGCGCAGAGAGAACGGACGGAGAGAAGCAGCCGAGTAGGCTTATGGCTGGTTCGGGGGAGCGGCTGGCTGTACACAGCTGTCACATTGTGAGATCAAAACGGTGAATATCCCCTTTCATCCCTGAAGGGGGAGAGGGGGAGATCCTGGGAGTGTCCTGTGTTCTTGCATCAACAAACAAGGTGTCTGAGTGAAGTTTCAGGCAGGTTAGCTTTCCCAGCTGTAGAGGAGGAGAACGGGGAGGGGGAGGAGGGGCTGGCCACGCTGCCAGCTGTAGAGAGCAGCTTGCTGATGGAGGAGGAGGAGAGGCAGAGAGAAGCAGGCAGCGTGGATTTGGAACAGGAACAAGACACAGAATAATCAACAACAAAAAAAATCTAAGAATCACTGATCCAGGGGAGGGAGGTAGGAAGATACGAGAAGACGTGTGACGGTAAAGAGGACGCGGACACACTGTAGGTAGGTAGTTGGTGTATGTGAGAGAGGGAGAGAATGTGTGGGGAGGGTGAAAGTCAAACACTGACTGACTGACCCCTGTCTCAGCAGCGTCAGGTGTGAGGAGGAGCATGCCTATCCAAACCAGCAGAGCGCTCGCAAGATAGCTTGAGGGCACCAAGTGTCACTCAGGCGGTAAGTAGATTTCGACATTAACATTCAGACACTTTTAGTGCGCTTCCCAGAGAAGTAGGTGGGAAAACTGGAGCAAGTGGTTTTGCTAATAATGTCTACTAAGATAGCTTGATGCTACGGCTCCCGGTGAAAAAATGATAATGCACTGTCTATGGCAGTATTTGTCCCCCCCCCCCACCTTTTTTCAAACTATGCCAGTAGGACAGGGGCTCTCTGGGGACACTTGAAATGAACAGGGCAACAACCCCAGATGGGTCACTAGACATCCACAATGTCTCCCCAAGTCCTCCAGCCTCTGTCAACTAGTGGTCCGTTCTTCTGCTGCTAAGGCAAAAGTTGTGTTCTTTGCAGAAATAGAACCTTAGCAGACGAGGGTTTTGACATTTACCAAATGAGACTTTGCCATTAATAAGAAAAGGGGTTAGGGCCATTTATTCAACGTCATTGGAAAATGAGTAAGACTTTCAATGACGGCAGTGGCCGAACGACCATTGGAATGCGAAGCCATAGGCTATCAAGACCAGAAGCAGAGTCCCCAAGAGACCAAATTCGTTCCCCCACCCCCTGCTGCAACAACCGCAAGTAGCGCAGGTCCTGAGGTTTTAGTGCCCCAGACGGCATCCATTTGACTGGAACAGTACTGGAAACACCCTGCTCCCTTTTACAAGCATCTCAATCATCATCATCATCAGCTGGCCATCATGCCCTGAGGGCATCTCTGAATCAGACAGATGAGGTCTCCGGTAAAGGCATTTCATAAACACCTTGAATACCAATGAACAGATATCACTTCTATAGATGATTACGTAAATGTGAGTGGCTAGTACTGTATGTATAAAACGGGGGGGAGGGGGGGGGGTGATAGGCTAGGTGGATTGGGCGTGTAAAAGACATGCTGAAAGGTGTGTACAATATCAAATCAAGTGGATTGATTACTGTAGGTGTAAAATAGTCCTAAGAGAATGGGACGTGTGACTGAGTATAGACGGTACAGCACAGAGGACCGTAGAGGACAGGGCAGTATACATCTGTACCTTCATGATGTCCAGTCGTTCTTCGTCGCAGCGGACAAAGACGCTGGAGGAGGAGGAGAGGGGCAGCGAGGTGGAGAGCGTGACGGCCTCCTGTGCCAGGCGGCGGGCCCGGGCAGCGCTGTTGGCGTCGCTGGCGTTCTTCACCTGAGACATGTAGTGGTAGTTCACCTTGAACACCAGCTTCCCGTCATCGTCCTCCGAGACCATCTCAAAGGTGTCTGCCAGGGAGAGACCCAACACGGGTATTAACGTCAATACCTACTGGGACTGCTGTAGGGAAGGTTTAAACACTTTCACATGGTTCACTCCACATCAAAGAATAAAAGGCATGAAACAAACACCCTGTTGGCATATCATGCTAATATCCTCCCACTTGGATGAACTAGTACGCATCTGGCAGTAAATCTCTATTCAGTAATGACATGGCCCCTATGTCCTTTAATCATATTCCACACCGGGGTTCCTGCCTTGATACCTTGGCTCGTCGCCGTCTCGCTCTTGTACTTGGGCCAGAGCAAGCCCGTTTACATTCATGTCACTTGCGGTTACTTTAGACGTGTGCCGCTCGCAAAAAAATCAATTGCGGGCACAACAAAAGTCCCGTAATCAACCACGGCGTGGCAGGATGAGAAGTGACAGACAGAAAATACCTTCCTCCCTGCAGACAGGCGGCAGGACTGCGTTATCTATCATTTCAGAAAGAGGTAGGAGGGGGTTTGGGGCTGTGCTGCTGCTGTGTTCTGGGCATTACGTGCACTGA
This sequence comes from Salvelinus fontinalis, assembly GCF_029448725.1. Lineage (NCBI taxonomy): Eukaryota > Metazoa > Chordata > Actinopteri > Salmoniformes > Salmonidae > Salvelinus > Salvelinus fontinalis. Next base: position 26,217,919 of record NC_074665.1, read on the forward strand.
GGAGGGAGAGACCAACTAACAGCCAGCCTCAGAGTGAAGAGCCCTGCCTCTAGTATGTCTAAGCATTCCTCCTCTGTCTTGAAAAGAAACCCCCACATTACCAACATACTGTATCTACCAAACCACAACTGGCTCAACTGTACACCACACACTGAACACAAACGCACAGAAACTTAAAGCACTCACCAAACTGGAGCTTCTTCATGATGGCCACGTACTTCTCCTCCAGTGAGCGTAGGATGGACATGGGTTTGGGTCTGGTTGTTGCCTTCTTCGAGGACTCGGCCAACTTCCTCTCTGATGGAGGGAGAGATAAAAAGAAAACCTTGTTACCATGGCAGGTTCAAAGTCATCCCTGTTTGAGAGCCTGGCTTGCCTGCATCTGGGTCCAGACCTACCATCTTTACATTAATCTTCCTGGCAAACAAACAAACAAACCACACTGTGATAAAGGACTGCTGAGGTCACCGCTTCATTGATATTACTACCTAGTCCACGCCGACTAAATCAATTAATATCGAAAACACAAAAATTCATATTCAAGCCATATTCCTCTTCGGTTCAACAAGATTATCTCAGAATATGACAAACCCCGCAGCTAATGGCAGGGTTTGTCAGACCTCCTTATCCTCCCGCTCATATTGATGAATGAATCTGCAATCAGTTGGAGATGCAAACATGGACTTCTCCCACCCCCAAACCCTCCAATTTCGTCTGGGTCTTGTCGACAGCTAAAACCATGTCCAAGACAAATGACAATGGAAACGGCCACCAATTTTCGCACCGACAGTCGAGAGATGGGATAGAAAGCAGTTAATGCATTCACATAATTAACTGTCTATTTATAGCACCCCAGCCCCGCTCTCATCCTCTGCTTTAGTTACTGCTACCTGGACAGATGTACCTCCCATTAAATTACTGGTGCATTTTACTGGCCTATTACGACCAGACTTAAGGATGCAAGGGGGACATTAAAAAAAACGGGCCCGTCGATACTTTATTTACTCTCATTTCTGTTGGCACGTTAGCGTTGGTTATCAATATTTCTTGGAACAGTTTCCCAGTTTAACCAGTCTAATACTAGGCTGTAGGAACAGAGCTTTAAAACGCCCGCCTCCTCGTAAGCCTTTCGCTGGGCCGTTTTAAAGACGAATTAAAACAATTGCATATCGGCCCAGCCCTCTATGCTGCCCATTCCCCTTTGGAACATAAATCCAGTGGCCATTATCATACGAATTTCCTTGTGTAAAGTGACGGCTGCATTGATCTGAGAATTCCCGCCCCCATCCCCCAATAGAGCGCCATTGATGTGGCTGACTACAAGAGAGCCACCGGGAGCTACCGGGGAGGGGGGGCGGCGGCATTACGGTCAATCATACATCAGACGCATTGATAGGCAGCTTTCTTCAGCAACGGTGAGTAACGGCTGGCTGGAGCTCCCTGACAGTGAGTTTTATGACCCGATGCCCTCTCACTAACAAACCCTCCTGTCCTTCTCGTGATTGTCTCCACTATGGGTCTCCCTGCACCGTAGGGACGCGGACAGAAGAGCTGCATGGACAACAGGTGGCCACAATAGAACATACGTCTCTATTTAGCATCAAAGCGATGTAAGAGAACGGGTTAACTTTTAACCTGTCAGTGACGGAGTGGGGTTGGAGTTGGGTAAGGGATGTTCAGGCCTAAAACAGGACGCGTTTCCTTGATTAAGATCAAATTGAGACTTAAAAGGCTCCAAGTCAATGACAGCCCATGGAATTTGTACTTGTGGAGACTCAACTTAAGAGACCCATTTTCTTGTCCTTGTCCCAAGAACACACAGGACAAAAGGGAGAGGTAGCGAGAAAAATGTAGAGTGGGAAGACATTTGGGACCTGCTGAAATAATTCAGTCGAACTTCTAGGGGGAGGGGGAGAAAATCCTTTGAAAGAGCCAAAACCAGACAACCTTTAAAAAGGCACTGGCTAACATTTTACTGTGTCACTTCGCATTACAATAAATGTCTGTAAAAATAGCCAAGGAGGGTCCAGAGTAATAGTCCCCTTGCTCAGCATGGTTTGGCCCTAGGCCAGAGAGTGACGTGTGTGCGGCCAGCCTTACCCTGGTTTGCATGCCGTAGGCTGGTGGTGGCAGCGTAGACAATCTCAGCCGTCCTCTGGATGTCAGGCACCAGCAGGGTCAGGCCCTCAGGCTCTGGGTCTGAGCTATCAGGCTTCACCACGCCTTTTGCCTTGTCTTTCTTTGACCTGAATAACAAAAAGAGGAGTTCAGTAAATCAACATAATCCTCGCCTGCAGTGACATATATCGCTAGTTTAGTTGCATTGCATTCAATCACGGAAGGAAATCTGAGGCGACCACATTACTGATTGGAATAGAAATGTTCAATGGTCCTAAGGAGTGCTCTACAGTGCAACAATTAAACATTTCGGGCGGTTCTGTAGATGATACCCGTGTCCATCTGAAAAGGAGCATATTGCCCAGTGAGCCACAATCCTGGAGCAGAATTGATATACCCATTCCCAGTATTTTTCATGCTCTGTTAAAAGGGGTGTGCATCCAACGGTGAAGCCTCAAAACCAAGAAGCAAAGACCATCTGACCCAATGTTCAGACAAACGTAACGAAGTGGTAAGGACACCATTCCTCTGTCCAGGTGCCATGAATACTTTAACCAGTTTTGTGAAGACTTGCGGCATAAATAACTTGGCGCTCACAACTAGGTAAGCAGAGACCAATTTCTATGGAGGTTTGTATGGGAACTAAACCAGACATTGAATAAACCTCCAGTTAAAACAAGTCCCTGCATCAAAACTCCTGGGTTAAGTGGAAAACCCCAGAGGTGGCTGAAATACACGAGGGACGTAAACAGTCCTTTAACCTTGTGCATAAAAACGCTGTGGGAGCTGAGAGGAGAATGGATTCCGTGGCCTTGCTGATGGGTGGCTGAAAAAGACACTTTCCACATGACCTTTTGTAAAGTTGAACAGCCGCCAAGTTCCCTCCCCTTTCTCGCCCCTCTGCTCCACCAAGGACAGTCAGCGAAGGTCTTCTGTCACCAACCCCCCTCCCCCCACCCCACGTCCTCATCGGCCATTTCATTCCATTCCATTGCAGGCCAGGCGGCCAACACAGGCCTTGGCAGGCTGGACACAGATGGGGAGAGACAGTTGAAGAGAATGCCTAACGCTCTGCTGTGGATGCCCAGCTGTCCCAACCGCCCCAAGGCCCTGCTTTCATTAGAACTCTCTCGGTGTGTCTGGACCTCAGCCCTCAGAGTCCAGCCTGATGTAATGCCTGTGGATATGATGCTTATGAATGCATTATCGCTGAGGCCTGACGGAGCCGATAGCAGGGCATTTTCCTTCCTCACCCCCTATCACTGGTGAAGAAACCACAGCTTCATGCTGGACCATCCTCAGACAGTAATCCTAATTGTGTTGCTGATAAGCAGCAGGGGTACAGATCACCAGGTAGGTCTGTCAGAGTCTCCCAGGGCAGATTGGCTATTCTGCTGTACATTTTGAAAATAACTGTCATGGGTCCTAGCATGTTTGTTGGTGGGACATTCAAGAGGGATGGGCTGTGCCTTCTAAAAATAACACCCAGCTGGAGCATTAAATTCATAATATGCCACCAGGAAGGAGACATGCATGTCTGTGGGAATCGTACATGCGCTGGAACGGTTTGATACGTCTCCACGTCTAACCACGCATGGGTCACATCCTTTAAATATCGACTCCTCGGATGGGATCCCACGGAATACCGATGATTCCGCGCACTGGGCGGATGTGTGTAGCTAGCATAGAGGCTAGGAAGAGGTTAAGAGTGCCTTGGCTCCTCTGAAGTGTCCTGGTCTTTGCGTAAAGCTCAGCACTGGGCTGGATTGGGGGGGGGGGGGGGGGGGGGGGGGTATATGAGAGGGGTTAAGGATCCTTTACACAAACTGTTAATTGTGCTGTTGAGGCAGAATAACATGGACTTCCTACACACTTTGGGGCTGTGATTAATAATGGAAGGTCACAGACCCACAGGTCAGGTCTACAGGCTCACTACGGCTGATGACTCACGGTCGAGGAGGCTGGCCCAGGATTTGAACCCCCCTGAAACGCTAATGCTCAGCTGAAAACATCAATTTACATTGATTAAATGGGCAGTAAGACTTTATTCTTTGCTTATTTTGTATATTCTTACTCTGTCCGTCTAAGTCCCCACCTGAGGCGGTTCGTGTAGGTGTCCACGCAGGTCTTCATCTTGGCCAGCAGCATGCCCACAGACGTCTGTCCCTCGGAGCTTTCCTCCTCCTCTTCCTCCTGGCTGGGGTCTCCTGACAGAGGCAGCAGCAGGGGCACCAGGGCCGTGGAGGTGGAGATGGCCCTCAGCAGCTCCAGCAGCGCCCGGTACAGGGGCACGTGGCGTGCCATGTCAAGCACTGGGGGAGAAGAGAACACAGGAACAAGGGCGTTAAGGAGGAAGGTAACTCAGACTGAAGAGTGCATAAGCGAGAGCCAAGAGAAACCTGGTAATAGGGTTGTTTTGGAATCAATCCGAATAAAAACATGGACAAAGACAAGACAGCCATAATTCCGACACCTCTCCTGCTATCAAACCACGCATCGCTGTAAAAGGAATTGGACTGGCACATCTGAAGACGCAACCAAATCGAAATGTGCTTCCAAGACACCAGTTTAGAATTCAATATAGGAGTACATGAGAGAACATAACAAGAGTATCCGTCACATGGCCTTGAGTCAACCTGTGTGTGTGTGTGTGGTGTGTGTGACAGGATAGATGGGGGCAGGTCGGAGAACTCCAGATTGCACTTGGAGAAAGGAGAGGAGCAGCATGACTAGAGATGGATTGTAGTTAGCAGAATGCCAGTGAAAGAGATATTAAATATGATTAGAGTTCCAGGAATGGACAAATGACACGCACTAGGAACAGCCCTCAGGCGGCCAAACCAAAGTCCAGAACTCAATTTAAACTGCTCACAAACAAAAACGTGAGCACGACTTCTGTCCAATACCAACAACACGTCCCTGAACGCAACTCAAAAATGTTCCAGGCCCTGAAATGAAGCCGAGCCAGCTAGTCAGGAGTGCAGTCACCAATGGAAGATAATCTAAAAGGAAAGCCTGGGGCCAAACAACACCCTCATTTACGTTCCCAGATACATGATTGAATCAAATAATGAATCTTAGGGTGTCATTTTCTAGAATGTAGGATGAGTCTGGCAGTGTGATAGATTGGAAAATCCACAGCTGTGCTGTGGTCCAAGGAAAAAGGGGAATGTGGGAGAGAGAAAGAGGTGGAGACATATTAGATTTGCGGGGATGGAATAATCCTGACGTGGCTGTGACAGGAGCAGGCCCAGCTGTTTGGCCTGCAGCTCTTCATTGTGATGGGATTCCATACAGTATAGGTCCCCCTCATCCGCATCACGAGGATTGACACTTCCCACTTCATACCCATAATGGAAGTTTAAATAACATTGGGTTGTGGTGGCTAGCCTGCTGAGCTAGGCCCCTGCATTCCCTTGTGAGGGGCTTGAGCGAGACAGAGAGCAGGTGCACTCAGCGACCCACAAACCCCATTAAAATCTAACCTGGTTCCACGTGGTTGTGGTGTGAGAAAGGACTCTACAACAGCGTTTAACCGGGTTAAAAGGATGTGCTAGGTTTCTTTGTGTGTGGTTGGTTGTGTTCCTAGTTGTGGGGGGGGGGGGGATAAAAAGAACACCCAGACATAATCCCTTGGTGAAAGGAGAGGATTTGAAGGATGTATTCAAAACGGGTCTGACTTGGAGAAGCACAAAGGCAATTTGATGCATTAGAACAAATCCAGCAGAGAGCACCTAGGAAGCAACATTGTCCTCGCTCCTTTGTCTGATGTTCTCCTGTTTATTTAGCCTCATTGTTTACCAAGCTGTCTGAAAAGCATAAAATCACTTCTTGTGGCCTACGTCCCTTAGATGTGTTTTAAGCAGTCCGTGGACAGTCATACTCCTGCTGAACCAAGATCGTGTCCATCATTGTCAGAGGCATATCCAGTCTATGAGTGGAAAGAGATTTGCGGTGAAGGCACAGAAATTACCATTCGCGCATACACGTGTGTCACTGTCTACCTGAGCGCAACTGTGCTCGTGTCAGACTCAAATGGAGCAGAACGGCCCTCACTTTTGCACCCAGTCTGCTTTACATTTATATTGGAATTCCCGGCCCCAACGTCCCTTTCCCAGATTTTTAACATTGACCTCTCGTCACTTTAATCTGCTCCTCAATCCCCTCTAGTGTGTGGGCGGCACCCAGAGTAGAATCCAAATCCCCACCCTACTGATTCCATTTACGCAATTACCGCTAGGCTCCGGTCAACTGGTATGATTGATGTGGGAGATGTCACTATTATCCTTATGTCTAATGTCCCCAGTGTTGAGTGAGTGTGTGTTGCTTTTAAACTCCTCCATGCCCCCCCCATTCTCCTCGAACTCTCATGGTCAAGTACATCCCTTGTTCGTCATCATTTAACTTGGACTAGAACCAACAAAATAGCTTTCTATGCGCAAGGAAAGAAGATGGACTGAGAATCTAATAATACATTAAGACTCTTTTTTCCCCCCCCAATGGGTGATAAAACAAGGTTAGGAAATCTAACGACGGCAGTAATGCTGCAGAGACAAACATGGGTCTGATATGACCTTCGTTCCTTTAAGGCAAACCATAATTCTGTCCATCAGATTAAAATAAAGGACACAAAAAGTCACAATAGGAGGGGCACCTCCCCAGACTTTAAATTGGCAATAAAAGAAGGTTACCCGTGATACTCTGACAGACGAACAGAAAAGGAGCTACAGTGTACTGGACATCTTGGCCACAGCTGGCTTGCGAAGACTGACGGGGACAGGGGGAGAGCATATACAGTGCATTCGAGACCCCTTGTCCACATTTTATTACGTTAGACTTATTCAAAAAAATATTACAAATAATAATTATTCCCCAAATCTATACACAATACCCCATAATGACAAAGCAAAAACAGGCTTAGACATTTTTGCAAATGTATATAAAACTGAAATATGTAAATGGGATAAGTATTCAGACCCTTTACTCAGTACTTTGTTGAAGAACCATCGGCAGCAATTACAGCCTTGAGTCTTCTTGGGTATAACGCTACAAGCTTGTCACACCTGTATTTGGGGAGTTTCGCCCATTCTTCTCTGCAGATCCTCTCAAGCTCGGTCAGGTTGGATGGGGAGCGTCGCTGCACAGCTACTTTCAGGTCTCTGCAGAGATGTTCGATCGGGTTCAAGTCTGCGCTCTGGTTGGGCCACTCAAGGAGATTGAGACTTGTCCCGAAGCCACTCCTGCGTTGTCTTAGCTGTGTGCTTAGGGTCGTTGTCCTGTTGGAAGGTGAACCTTCACCCCAGTCTGAGGTCCTGAGCACTCTGGAGCAGGTTTTCATCAAGGAGCTCTGTACTTCGCTTTGTTCATCTTTCCCTTGATCCTGACTAGTCTCCCAGTCCCTGCCACTGAAAAACATCCCCACAGCATACTGCCACCGTTCTTCATCGTAGGGATGTGCCAGGTTTCCTCCAGACGTGACGCGAATCTTGTTTCTCATGGTATGGGAGTACTTTGTGCGCTTTTTGGCAAACTCCAAGCGGGCTTTTTGTGCCTTTTACTGAGGAGTGGCTTCTGTCTGGCCACTCCACCATAAAGGCCTGATTGGTGGAGTGCTGCAGAATTGGTTGTCTTTCTGGAAGGTTCTCCATCCCCACAGAGGAACTCTGGAGCTCTGTCAGAGTGACCATCGGGTTCTTGGTTACCTCTCTGACCAAGGACCTTCTCCCCCGATTGCTCAGTTTGGCTGGGCGGACAGCTCTAGGAAGAGTCTTGGTGGTTCCAAACTTCATACATTTAAGAATAATGGAGGCCATTGTGTTTCTTGGGACCTTCAATGCTGCAGAAATTATTTGGTACCCTTCCCCAGATCTGTGCCTTGACACAATCCAGTCTTGGAGCTCTACGGACAATTCCTTCAACCTCATGGCTTGGTATTTGTCTGACATGCACTGTCAACTGTGGGACCTTAGACAGGTGTGTGCCTTTCCAAATCATGTCCAATCAATTGAATTTACGACAGGTGGACTCCAATCAAGTTGAGAAATATCGAGGATAACCAATAGAAACAGGACGCACCTGAGCCCAATTTCGAGTCTCATAGCAAAGGGTCTGAAAACATATGTAAATAAGGTTTGATTTTATATTTTGAATACATTTACAAAAAAAATGTAAACCTGTTTTTGCTTTGTCATTATGGGGTATTGCGTGTAGATTGATGAGGGAAAAAAATATTTAATACATTTTAGAATAAAAATTTGGAAAATTCAAAAGGCACTCGCACATCTGAGCAATCTTATTTGCAGGTGCATGGCAACAATTGAACAAGATAAAGGAAAAAGGAAACCGCACACTGCTCTTGATAGTATCACCGATATTTAATAAGCTTACGTATCGGCCTCACGGCCTTCGTCAAAGCTTTTGTGATTTTTTAGAAATTTGCACCCTTATGTAGACCTGGCCCCGCCCACATCCGTTCTACACATCGAAGGGGGTTGGAGGCAAAGGAAACACAAATAAGTGCTACCAAATATAACAATATGCATTTCATAAATATTACAAAAGTGTATAAATAAGGCGTATTGAACATGTCTGTAAAACCTCAATGAGGACATAGCAAGTTTTCATTAGTCATTTGGTACATCGTACGGAAAACGTAATCTACAATAGACACATATTTCATGTTCAAATTCACAACATAACATACATAGGCATTTCATCATTAAGTCCTTTAGGAAATAATGTTTGGAGGGTGAAAATCCCAAAACGTTCTCTTTTACTCAGAGTATTATTAATATCCCCTCCCCTGTCTGATATCTTAACTTTCTCTATGCCACAAAATCTAAAAATGTGGAAATGTCATGTTTCAGGTCATTGAAATGTACAGCGACTGGATAATGCCTGTCGTTTCTCCTGATTGAACTAATTCTCTGTTTGAGAGAGCGGGTGGTTTTACCGACACAACAGAGCCCACATGGACATTTAATCATGTAAATAACACGGGTGGTGGAACACGTAATAATGTCATTTATTTGGAACCGTTTTCCTGTGTGTGGGTGGCAGAAATATTCACACTTCATCATATTGTTGCACTGTGCGCCTCCTCTGCATTTATAGCTACCATTTGGAAGAGGGCGTAAAAGAGCTTGGCTGATTTTCTTTTGTGGCTGGCAGTTGGCGTGAACCAATTTATCGCGTAAATTGCGACTTCTCCTATACAAAATAAGTGGTTGATATTTAAATTCAGCCGGCAAGGCTGGGTCCGATGATAAAATATGCCCGTGTTTCTTGACCACACCTCCCCCTTTTCGCAAATTCAAAGTATATGTGGTTGTGAACATTACGGAGTGTTCTTTAGCGGGTCTTTTTTGTTAGCAGTTCATCTCGAGTTTTCCCCAATGCCAAATGATGAACTTCATCCACACATTGTGACGAATAGCCTCTTCTTAGAAACCTAATGCGCATCTCCGCTGCTTTTTCTAGATAATCCTCTGTGGAGTGGCATATACGGCACAATCAAAAAAACTGGCTTCTTGGAAGTCCCCTTTTTAATGGCTCAGGGTGGAAGCTATCACCCTGTAATAGAGTATTTCTGTCCGCTTCTTTTCTATACAGAGTTGTAAACAGGGTTCCATCTGATTTCTCAATCCACATACCGAGATAATGAACACGTTGAGTGTCACGTTCAATAGTGAATTTGAGATTAGGGCCAATGTCATTGAGTAGTGCCATAAAATCTGACAGTTCAGTTCTTCTTCAGTTCCTTCCCATATACAAACATTGTCGTCAATATATCACTACCACTTCAGGACTTTATTCAAAAATGGATTCTCGTTTTCATTATTAACAAAACGTTCTTCAAAAAGACCCATATAGAGGTTGGCATAGCTCGGAGCAAATGTAGAGCCCATCGATGTTCCATTCGTTTGGAGGTAGTATTCATCATCCAACCTGAAATAGTTGTACGTCAAAACATATTCAGCCAGCTCTAGAATGAAGTTTGTTGGTGGATATTCATTAGTATTTCTGTCTCCCAAATAGTGTGCTAGTGCTGCCAGCCCCCCCCCCCCCCCCCCCCCCCCCCCCCCACATGGACACAGAGGGTCTGAGCGGGAAGGCGGGAGACAAGGAGAGAGAAGTTGATAGAAAAAGCGCGCGAGAGAGGAGATGGACTGGAGCACTGATGCATTCGCTAAAAACCCAGAATCTCAACCAACCAGAGACAAAAACGAGATGTTTTTAAAATACAAAATGCAAAGAGCAAGGCCAATAGCCAACATCTTAAATAGTCTTACAATGGATTTTTGTGGTTATGGGGAAACTTGAAACCTTGGCTATGCTACAGTTTAACAAAAGGCCAGGAAGGTCGGTGACACAAACCAGTCAAAATACTAAACACATTTATCTTCGCACTGTGGCTTGGTTCAAGTTTAATTGGCTTCTCGACAGGGCACACAACTGCTTCTGACACAGGAGAGAAGATGGGAAATCGCCTTGGATTTATCCACGGCACTTCTATTCGAAGCTGGAAGAGCATGGCACTGGCTCGCAGGGGCAACCACCACCACACGTTGATACTCATCACAACATTCCTCAGTCTATTTGGGCATCTGTGAGAAAAATAATCCCCAGAACATCAATAGCCTCTCACCCGATATAAAGCCCTTGCAGGAAATAGGGCTAACTAACCTGACAGAAATATGACTAAAAAAGTGAAAAGTGAGAGGAAGGTGTGCAAACCAAATGCAAATTGGGTTTGTTCCACCAATTTGGGTGCCTTTTGAGAAGTGTACATTTTGGTGGGGGGAAAAAACAAAAAAAAGTTTTATTTCAACAAATGTTAACAGTCATAAAGAGCACTTTCAACTTAATAAAAAGCACTCTTCCCCATCTCAAGATGTTAAATGAGTGACATAAAGTGCCTATTAAGTACCAAATAAAGTAAAAGGGTTGACGACGTCATCTTATATCAGCCATAAATCCTTTTGTGTGCAACAGGGCGGGGCAATCAAATGCAAGCTTCAGAAAAAAATGTAATTGTTAAAAAATGTCTAGCCTGTCTGACGTGTAATACTTGACACCGCTTACTTTATCACAAAACACCAGAAAATGTCCAAAAAGAGTAGAACCAGCTGAGCTCACCTGCTTTTACACTAGGATTTGACTATTATATGTTCAATGTCTGTTTGTTTTTTTAAACGTAAAAAGGAATAGTTTCACCATATTAAAACAAGAGTTCAGTTCACGTAAAAAGGTTGACTTTAAAAAATGTGGAACAGGTTTTTTCTCTTCCTTAAAATGAATCACTAATAACATGCAATAAATAATCTTCATAAATAACTGTCAAAGCAACTAAATAACTAGGGCTCGATAATGAAACTTGGAGAAATGTTGGATTGAAGTGGGTTATAAAAACTTCCTAGAAGTCAGAGGATGCACAGAGGGGCATGTCAGATTTATTGAATTTTCCATGTCGTCTATATTAAAAAGGGCACTTCATTTAATATAAACAGGCTTTTAAAATTCTATATTTGTACACAATTTCCACTTAAAGGGGGCTCATTTTAGGGAACAACCCAATTCATTAAAGAGAATGAGATCAAAACATTAAAATGTGGCAGTGGAGCCGTCCTAATAAGTGCCAAGACATGATGGCCTGAAATGTCTCTTGGCTGCAACAATGCATAAACAATTCAGAGACGACATCCAAAAAGCCACAAGGCAAGGGGAAGGCATCTAATATACTCTATTCGCAACTTTACTTAGAAATCACATAAAGTGGAGCAGGTTGAAATATTACATCAAGCTAAGTGTGATGCTGAAATACGACACTCCAGAGTTGAGAACCAGTCGAGGGTTAGCTGCATACATAATGCATGTGCGACAAGCATTGAAAGTATAAAGCCTTTGCTAGTCCTCAAAGCAGAAGTACAAGCATTAAGAACAGCGCGCCCCTTGAGCACCCCAGCCATGTTACCTAGGCCTACACTGTTATTATTGTCAATGTAACAACACACCAGCCATTCGTTTTTTTATGACTGTAATTTTGATAGGGAGACGTTGTGGGCAATTAGCATCACTCCACTAACGGGAAGCACAGAAAATGAGATGCCAGAGCTTACATGTCTACCTTTTTGTGATTAGAGTCATAATTCAACATCTATCATGGTCCAAAACACACCAACACAGTCATGAAGAGGGCACCACAACACCTTTTACCCCTCAGGAGGCTGAAAAGATTTGGCATGGGCCCTCACATCCTCAAAAAGTTATACAGCTGCACCATGGAGAGCATCTTGACTGGTTGCCATCCAGGAGCTCTATACCAGGGGAAGGCCGTAAAAATTGTCAAAGACTCCAGCCACCCAAGTCATAGACTAGTGGTTGTGATGGCATTTTCCTGTATTACCAAATGAGGAGAGTTACAAACTACACACCAGTCAGTTACACTTAAACTTCATCTTTAATGAGCTTTAAGCTTTAGCCTTTTGACTCTCAGATCAATTCAGTGTCTATAATGAATTCTGAGAGTCCCTACAGAAGAATACAAATATCTTTTATAGCCAAGATACACCCCTCTCAACTTACATGATGAACCACAGATCTTAGGAACAGTTCACAAAGAAAGACTTTTACTTGAGAGAGGAGTATCCCATAGCCAGATAGCATTCGCTATAAATTATCGTTCAGTTTGGTCTCTAAAACGAGGTTCTAATCTCGTTCCTGGTACTTCATAGTACAAAAACACCAACTCATTCAATGGCATATATCAATTGTCAACTAGATACTCCCATCTCAAGTAAACCCACTCTTGACCCCACTCCTGGACAAGCTCACTGAGGGGAGTGACTTGCGCACAGACATTGTGGAAACAAGTAATTGGTTCCCCCTTAATCACGCCATCCCTTCACATGGTTTAACAGATACATTCACATATGAAGACAATGTTCCATTCTGACCTCTCCCTTTCTGATATTCTGCATAGCACCAGAGACATGTAAAAGACAAGCCTGACCTCTCCCCTCTCTGGGCCCCAAATGACTGAGCCCCAGCTTAGAAAAAAGTGCAACTGCCAACACTATAGTCCAAAAGGATACATTCTAATGACAAGTATCTCACATAAGAATATTATGTGAATAAAACATCTTATTTATCTATGTTACCCAACTAATTCTGATTCATCCTCCACATGGTACCGATGCACCAAGTCTGGAATCAACAGGTCCCTAAACAGCTTCTACACCCAAGCCATAAGACTGATAAATAGTTAGTTGAATAGTTAACCAAATAGCTACCCGGACTACCTGCATTGACCCTTTATGCACTAACTTTGACTCATCACATATGCTGCTGGTACTGTTTATTATGTGACTTTATTCCTAGTTATGTGTACAGTGCCTTCAGAAAGTATTCACACCCCTCGACTTTATCCACATTTAGTTGTGTAACAGTCTGAATTTAAAATGGATTAAATTGAGATCGTCACTGGTCTACTACACACATACACTCAATACCCCATAATGTCAAAGTGGAATTATTTTTTTATTGTATTTTTGTTTTTACAAATGAAAAGCTGAAATGCCTTGAGTCAATAAGTATTCAACCACTTTGTTATGGCAAGTCTAAATAAGTTCACTTTTGCTTAAAAGGTTTGCATGCGCAATAGTGATTTTTTAATGACCACCTCATCTAAAGGAGAGAAACCATTCAGGGATTTCACCACAAGGCCAAAGGTGACTTTAAAACAGTCATAGTTTAATGGCTGTGATAGGAGAAAAATCGAGGACGGAACGACGTAGTTACTCCACAATACTAAATTGACAGAGTGAAATGGAAGCCTGTACAGAATACAAATTGTCCAAAACATGCAGTCTGTTCACAACACGGCACTCAAGTAATACTGCAAACAAAAAAAAGTAGCAAAGCAATTCATTGTTTGTCCTGAATACAACGTGTTACTTTTTGGGCAAATCCAATACAACACATTAATGAGTACCACTCTTCACATTTTCAAGCATAGTGGTGGCTGGATCATGTTATGGATCTGCTTGTAATCATTAACTAGGGTGTTTTTCCAGGATAAAAAAATAAATGGAGCACAGGCAAAATCCTAGAGGAAAACCTGGTTCAGTCTGCTTTCTATCAGACACTGGAAGATGAATTCATCTTTCAGCAGGACAATCAACACTTGAGTTGCTTACTAAGAGGACAGTGAATGTTACAGTTTTGATTTAAATCTGCTTTAGAACCTATGGAAAGACCTGAAAATGGTTGTCTAGCAATGATCAACAACCAAACAGAGCTTGAATAATTTTGAAAATAATAATAATAAAATAAAATAAAAAGGTAAATGTTGCACAATCCAGTTGTGGAAAGCTCTTGGTGGCTTCCCAGAAAGACAGCTGTAATTGGCGTGTGATGACACTGCTCTGGATGAAGTTCATGGTTGGGATTATACACTACACCGTCCAAAGATGCCAATCTCAACATAAAAAAACAAATGAAATGATCAAATAGATTTTTTTTACAATTATAAAATTACATAGCGAATATGGCAATATGTGCTCGTTATGTTTTTCGCATGAGTTATACAATAAGAAATAAAATTGTAATGATTCATCTCCAAGTGGCCATTGATTTAGCATCATTGAACACGTCACAAGTAGTGTCACTCCATCTAGTGGAAGGGGAAAGGAAACGGGTCGGGTCAGGGTTCAGCAGTGGGCTGCATAATCTGTTTGTATATCCAATCACAGCGCAGCGACATGTTTTCAGGCCCACCTTCGGCTAAAACGTTGCCCCTGTGGCGTCAGGTTTGAAATGAGATGAGAAACCAAAGGAAATGAGAGCTCAAACAAGAGGCCTGTGCTTCTGGGAAGGAGGGAGGAAGGGAAGAGGGAGAGATGAGAGAGCGCGACGCTGCCGTGTGTACTTGACAAATTAGTGTTCGTAGAACTACCAGATAAGCGGGCCATCGGCGGCGACTCCTCTCCTACCACCGACGCTGTTGGCCGCTTCAATACAAGAACAAGACTCTACCTTGCCCATTTTCTCCTGTTGCCAGTCTCCTGGTCCTCCAATAGCAGAACAGTAAAATGTGTAATAGACAGGATCCTGTGTTTTGCGCAATCATGCGGCATAAATATTTTATCCTGTATTTTAAACCATATCCAGAAATGAGAATTGCACCCAAAAAATTCAAGCTATGGTCTCCATTTATAGCTGGGAAGGGACTACTGTTTCTACAAGACCAGCGGAGTATGATTTCTGTTTCAACTTGTTGGTATTGTTTTCTTTGGTCAATTCCTACTAGCACAGACTTTGTTGATAACTATTGAGGGAAAATGTACAACTGTGATATGTGGTCTCACCTAGCTATCTTAAGATAACTGCGCCAATTTTAAGTCGCTCTGGATAAGAGAGTGTCTGCTAAATGACTGAAATACAAATTATACTATACAACAAAAGGTGACAGTTTGATGAAAAAGCTTTAAATAAAAAGGTTAAAATCCAGGCACGTCACATGATTGTGCAAAACAGGGCCCTAGATCGAGGCTAGCCAAGCAGTACTACGCACAGGGAGGTAAGTGGGAATAAGAGCAGCGAGTGTGGGAGAGGTGCCACGGTAGCCTGGTTGCTCCTTCTGCGGGTCCCCTGAGGTGGCAGTGAGTGACAGCCTGGCACAGGGCACAATGTCCAGCCAGCCTTGTTTATCCACAATTGGGGGTTAGGCTCAGGTAGTGGTAGGAAAACTGTAGTAAACAAAGAAGAACGTGGCAAATGGGGAATGGGAAGGAGGTCAATGCCTATAGCGGAAATTGCTTATTCGAAATATGTTGCCGAGGATAAAAATGGAATCGGCTAGGTTTATGCTACACACTCCTTTGCAGGGAATACCTGGTCGGTCTCTGCGATTAAATGGAGTCATGTGAATAGAAGTAAATAGGCTGGCTCTGTCATTATGTTACTAAGCCAGTGGGCTCCCTGCACGTTCCCAGTTCATCATGGGAGAAAACAGCAGGTGACAGAGGTCAATAAAGCAATAACAGATTACATAAGGTCCGACCACTAACACAGAGCAGCATGGTAGATTAGCTCTGGGGAATTACCCAACATTTTGGTTATTTTGGTTTTTTTTTTAAAACAAAATTGATGTTCAATTATTTGAATTCCATTTCCTTTGTTTTTTCTGTGAGCGCAATGGAGTTTCTCTAGAGATAAATCAGATCAAGCCCGAATTGTGGGATGTATACTGAACAAAAATAAATGCAACTATTTCAAAGATTTTGCTGAGTTACAGTTAACACAAGGAAATCAGTCAACTGAAACAAATCGATTAGCCCTAATCTATGGATTTCACATGACTGGGCAGGGGCTCCGCCATGGGTGGGCATAGGTCTACCCACTTGTGAGCCAAAACTAGGTCCAGCCAATCAGAAAGTTTCTCCCCACAAAAGGGCTTTATTACAGACAGAAATAATCCTCTGTGACAATCAGGCAAGCGAAGAAGACAGATGTGGAGGTCCTGGGCTGGTGTGGTTACACGTGGTCTGTGGTTGTGAGGCCGGTTGGACGTGCTGCCAAATTCTCTAAAACGACATTGGAGGTGGCTTATGATTGAGAAATTAACAAATTCTCTGGGAACAGCTCTGGTGGACATTCCTGCAGTCAGCATGCCAATTGCACGCTCCCTCAAAACTTGAGGCATCTGTGGCATTGCGTTGTGTGAGAAAACATCCAATTTTAGAGTGGCCTTTTATTGTTCCCTAGCACAAGGTGCACCTGTGTAATGATCATGCCGTTTAAATCTGCTTCTTGATATGCCACACCTGTCAGGTGGATGGATTATATTGACAAAGGAGAAATGATCACTAACAGGGATGCAAACAAATGTGTGCACACATTTTGAGAGAAATTAAAAACTTTGTGCATATAAAACCTTTCTGGGATCTTTTATTTCAGCTCATGAAACATGGGACCAACACTTGACATGTTTCATTTATATTTCTGTCCAATTTTATTTTTATTTTTTTTACCGTTATTTTACCAGGTAAGTTGACTGAGAACACGTTCTCATTTGCAGCAACGACCTGGGGAATAGTTGCAGGGGAGAGGAGGGGGATGAATGAGCCAATTGTAAACTGGGGATTATTAGGTGACCATGATGGTTTGAAGGCCAGATTGGGAATTTAGCCAGGACACCGGGGTTAACACCCCTACTCTTACGATAAGTGCCATGGGATCTTTAATGACCTCAGAGAGTCAGGACACCCGTTTAACGTCCCATCCGAAAGACGGCACCCTATACAGGACAGTGTCCCCAATCACTGCCCTGGGGCATTGGGATATTTTTTAGACCAGAGGAAAGAGTGCCTCCTACTGGCCCTCCAACACCACTTCCAGCAGCATCTGGTCTCCCATCCAGGGACTGACCAGGACCAACCCTGCTTAGCTTCAGAAGCAAGCCAGCAGTGGTATGCAGTGTAGTAAGGAGTTACCAAAATAACAATATCCTACATAGTTTAGTGCAGAAAACGTGGTAATTAACTACAATGACCATAATCCATTGCTCGCCTACACAGGATAGAGCGCAGGCTGCATCGTGAGTTATCTCTACCTGAAAATACATGATCTAAGTGATTGGTATTCAGCAGTCATAAAAGTATGCCTTTATAGAAATGAGATGACTTGGAATGAAATAAAGTCACCAAATAGGCCTAAAACAAATGTAATGAACTTAATAAATGGTTCAGAAGTATTAAGCAGTAATGGGCAGTCACTACCATCAAGGGACTTGTATTAATTATTGTATTCTATGCTACGGCATTCAACCTACATTATTAATTTAAAAATGTGTATCTAAACCGAAAATATACAGTACCAGTCAAAAGTTGACACACCAACTCATTCAAGGGGTTAACTTTATTTGTACTATTTTCTACATTGTAGAATAATAGAAGACATCAAAGCTGTGAAATAACACATATGGAATCGTGTAGTAACCAAAAAAAAGTGTTAAACAAATACAAATATTTTATATTTGAGAAAATATATTTGAGATTGTTCAAAGTAGCCACCCTTCGCCTTGTTGATAGCTTTGTGCACTCTTGGCATTCTCTCAACCAGCTTCATGAGAAAGTCACCTGGAATTCTTTTCCAACAGTCTTGAAGGAGTTCCCACATGTGTTGGGTCATTGTCCTGTTGAAAAACAAATGATAGTGGGACTAAGCCCAAACCAGATGGGATGGCATATCGCTGCAGAATGCTGCAGTAGCCATGCTGGTTTAGTGTGCCTTGAATTCTAAATAAATCCCTGAGTGTCACCAGCAAAGCACCCCCACCCCATCCCACCTGCTCCATGCTTCACAGTGGGAACCACACACGCAGAGATCAGATCGTCAGTTCACCTACTTTGCATCTCACAAAGACATGGCAGTCGGAACCAAAAATCTACAATTTAGACTCATCAGACCAAAAGGACAGATTTCCACCAGTCTAATGTCCATTCCTGTGTTTCTTGGCCCAAGCAAGTCTCTTCTTATTGGTGTCCTTTACTAGTGGTTTCTTTGCAGCAGTTTGACCATGAAGGCCTGATTCACACAGTCTCCTCTGAACAGTTGATGTTGAGATGTGTCTGTTACTTGAACTCTGTGAGCATTTATTTGGGCTGCAATTTCTGAGGCTGGTAACTCTAATGAACTCATCCTCTGCAGCAGAGGTAACTTTGGGTCTTCCAGTCCTGTGGCGGTCCTCATAAGAGCCAGTTTCACAATAGCGCTTGATTTTTGCGACTGCATTTGAAGAAATGTTCAAAGTTCTTGAAATATTCCGCATTGACTGACCTTCATGTCCTAAAGTAATGATGGACTGTCGTTTGTCTTTGCTTATTTGAGCTGTTCTTGCCATAATATGGATTTGGTCTTTTAGCCCTATTTGGTATCTTCTGTATACCTCCCCTACCTTGTAACACCACAACTGATTGGCTCAAACGCATGAAGGAAAGAAATTCCACAAATGAACTTTTAACAAGTCACACCTGTTAATTGAAATGCATTCCAGATGACTACCTCATGAAGCTGGTTGAGAGAATGCCAAGAGTGTGCAAAGCTGTCATCAAGGCAAAGGGTGGCTGCTTTGAAGAATTTCAAATCAAAAATGTATTTAGATTTGTTGAACACTTTTTTGGTTACCTCATGATTCCATGTGTTATGTCATAGTTTTGATGTCTTCACTAGTATTCTACAATGTAGAAAATAGTACAAATAAAGAAAAACCCTGGAAAAAGTAGGTCTCAACTTTTGACTGGTACTTTATATGCAACAAAAAAAAAAAAAAAACACTCGTACATGTCTGAAATAGGACAAATTTAAGCACCCACTTAATTAGCATTATACAGCACATACCAGGGACATAATCAACATTTGGGATGGTGGATCAATTTAAGGGACAAATTCCATGAAGATATAGCCATAATCAAGTTAAATTGCATCAGATATTTTGTTTGTTCTTAATCAAGCACACATTCTGAACCGTAAAATGCCTCTCCAGTCCTCTTGAGAACACATTGTTTCTCTGAATGCTACAAAACACCAGGGATCCTAATCATTTTGCCACAGTTGTAATATGACTCTGATTGGAGTCATTAAAAAAAATATATGGGCTGCCTGGAGGCTGCCTCTGTAGAACTCGCCCTACTGATAATTGCCCTGGTCTGTAATTTCCCAGCATTAGAGTGATTGGTGTGTGTGGATCTCATGTAATGTCTGAGCGCTTCCTTGCAAAGCCAGAAAGCCAGGGCTGAAGAGCTTTCTACCATTGGCTCGAAAGTGGATACTGGTCGATAAGTGTTCACATGATCACTCATTGAACGGTCAAATCAGGGGCCGTGTCCAAATACCCATACTGGCTGTAGACCGTTTGAGTACACAAAAAAATAGTTTTATAGTATGCACATTTTCAAAAGTCTATTATGCTGTAAATGCCCCGATGTCATACTAATTTTGGCTTTTCATCTAGCAGAATTCACTGCACAATTTTATAGCCACAATGCATTGGAAGAGGGGGGCTGTGAGTTTTGATAGGTAGATCTCTACAAGTAAACAACAAAATTTGGCTGCATGATTGCCATAGGCTGAGAGACATCCCATGACCATTAATTCCCTTAAGTATTTACATTGTATATAACTTACAAGTAATATAGTGTAACCATATACATTGTTGTTGATTTATTAGCCATTCTTTTATAATCTTTTCATTTAATTAAATGTATAGACCGAAGATTACACAATACAACAGCAGTAGTGTGTCTGTATACATGATATGTACTGTTAACGATTAATATTACTACTGAAATTAACTTTCATTATCCACATGGCATTGTCCTGTATTTACTGAAATGCTATACCACTATACTGCTTGGGCAGCATCTACAAATTGCATTTCATGCCAATAAAGCAATCTGAATTAGAATGAGAGAGCGCGAGAGAAAGCGCGAGTGCGAGCGGGCACGAGCGAGAGTTATACAAACTTGTTGCTGCCATAGGTTATCATACCATCAGGTAGTGCCCGTATCGACTGCATCAAGACTCTAGCTAGCTACAGTAGCCAGCTAACTAGCTAAAGTAGCAAGGCTAATTGAGGCTATTTTGCTCTACAACTCCATATGAAACAGCCTAACTGTTGGTTGATCATTGTAGCCTACACGCCTTATCATTTAGCCAACTTTGTCATTTTAATTCCATTTTGCATTGATTAGAAATCTCCCACTCTGACTGTAGCGCCGCTTTGATTGACCGTCAATAACAAGCTACACGTGTAAAACGGATGCGTCTCTGTTTAAATGGGTGCACTCTTAACTGTTGTTTTATTCAAATTTCGAATGCAAATGGTCTATCCTTGTAGGCTATGTAGCATTGTCATATCATTTATAACTATTTTAGACAAAGCCTTAAAAGAAAGCCCCCCCAAAAAGTATCCCAATTAATCGAATACTAACGTCCGTTCGGATAGTCAAATAACCGTGCCCATCCCTAATAGAAACGCTAGTTTCCGTCGCAAAACTTCTGTTTTACAACTGTTTGGAGTATACACCCGTGTTCTGGTTAAAGTAACAGTAAATTGCACTCGTTACCTATTCACCTCAGCACTATAAGCCGGTGAAGTATGTAAAGTCACAGTCTTAGCTACATGCATAGATGGAACGGTTCCAGCGCTGTATCTACTACGCTTTGTTTCGGGACAACCTGGATCACTCAGAGTTCCAATGCAGCAATTGTTTGCTTGCAGAGTATTATAAGCTTGGGGTGGATTCCTTGATCATGTAGGTCGCCAGCCTACGTAAGAAACTGGGGCAAACGCAGAGTGGCATGTTGACCTTTTCTACGCCGGTGGCTGAACGGCATTCGCATTTGTTGGATGCATCTCCACCTTGTTGTTATCTGACTGACCAGAGTAGCCCAGAGCTCCCCCATCTGACAGTGGAGTCGAAGGAGCATGGCAATCAACGATGGTCGCATGTCACAAGCCGTGTTAGCCTAAGACAGCGACCTCCCGCGACGCAGTCTACAGTCCCAACGAAAGGCCCGGAGCGGATACAAACAACCAATAGTTTCTCCGTCCTGCTGCCTGTTCTTCCTGCACCTTTGTCGCTGGCGGTACCTGTGTCAGCGGCCACAGTGCCTACTACTAAAATTTCGAAAGCGACATTGGCAACATGCTCTGGATCGAGCGGGGCTTCTCCATCTCCAAATTGATTCTATCATAGTCCATGTCAGTTTTAATGACATTATGAAGGACAGCTCTGAACAGTTGAAACTGGATTTTAAGAGAGCTGATTGACTCTGCTAGACACTAATAAAAGTGTTATCTGGCCGTGTGCCTTCTCAACCGTGGCATTGAACACTTTAGCAAGATTCTCTCTGGTTACATGATTATTGCAGCTCAATGGGTGTAGCTTTTGTGGACAATTTCGATACCTTTTGGAAACTCAAACATGCTTTATAAGGAGGATGGGATCCACCCAAATCACTTGGGTTCCTAGATCCTTTCACAAGGCTGCGTTGAGACAATGACTTAATGACCCAAGCCCAGCTCAGTTAATCCCTACTACCATTGTGATGCTGAGTTGTCATAATGCTCCAGCAAATGTACATTATACCAGGGGTTTTGGTAGACAATGCAAGTAACCTAATTTAAGTTCCTCTAACCTCCCTGAATGCCTCTGCTGATCCTACAGCTATTGTATGCAGTCATGTGCCTATGAACCAGTTTAATACTGTTAGCACTGAGGCGGTGTGCCCTAGTAGGAAGTCCACTGTGTGCAGCTCACCCAGCACTAACATAAATAACATGCACATATCTACTTCTGCTAAGCTTCCCAGTAAAGCAATCAATCAAAACAAGCATCCCAGAAGGTGCTCAAAATAGCCCACGTTAACATATGTAGCATAAGAAACAAGTTCCATGAAATCAATAATTTGCTAGTTTCAGATGACATTCATATTCTGACTGTCTCTCAAACTCATTTAGACAATACCTTTGATACAGTGGTTGCTATACAAGGTTATAACATTTACAGCAAAGACAAATGCCAATGGTGGAGGTGTTTATATTCCGAACCACATTCCTGGAAAGTTTAGAGAGGATCTCATGTTAAATAAGTAATATGGCTACAAGTTCATCTGCCTCACGTAAACCCATTCTTGTGGGAAGCTGCTATAGACCAAAGTGCTAAGTCAGTATCTGGATAACGTGTGAAATGCTTGATAATGTGTGTGATATCAACAGAGGTATATTTTCTGGGTGACTTAAATATTGACTGGCTTTCATCAAGCTAACCACTCAAGAAAAAGCTTCAAAAACTGTAACCAGTGCCTGGTTCAGGTTCTCAGTCAACCTACCAGGGTATTTACAAACAGCACAGGAATTAAATCATCAACATGTATTGATCACATCTTTACTAATGCTGCAGAAATTTGCTTGAAAGCAGTATCCTGATCCATCGGATGTAGCGATCACAATATAGTAGCCATATCTAGGAAAACCAAAGTTCCAAAGGCTGGGCCTAATATTGTGTATTAGAGGTCATACAATAACTTTTGTAGTGATTCCTATGTTGTTGATGTAAAGAATATTTGTTGGTCCATGGTGTGTAATGAGGAGCAACCAGACGTTGCACTTGACACATTTATGAAATAGCTTATTCCAGTTACTAATAAGCATGCACCCATTAAGAAAACGACTGAAAACTTCAATCCCCGTGGTTTGATGAGGAATTTAAAAAACGTTATGGTTGAGAGGGATGAGGCGAAAGGAATGGCAAATGAGTCTGGCTGCACAACCGATTGGCAAACTTATTGCAAATTGAGAAATCATGTAGCTAAACTGTTTTTTTTTTTTTATATTCTTTTTTAACTACACTATGAAACAAAGAAATGACAAAGAATGACCGTAAAAAGCTTTGGAGCACCTTAAATTATATATTGGGAAAAAGGCAAACTAGGCTCCATCATTCATTGAATCATCAGATGGCTCATTCATCACAAAACCAACTGATTACTTTACCGATTTTTTAAATTGGTAAGATTAGCAAACTTAGGCATGACATGCCAGCTACAAACGCTGACGCTACACATCCAAGTATATCTGACCAAATTATGAAAGACAAGCAACGTCATTTTGAATTCCGTAAAGTGAGTGTGGCAGAGGTGAAAAAATAATTGTGTCTATCAACAATGGACAAGCCACCAGGGTCTGACAAATTGGATGGAAAATTACTGAGGATAACAGCAAATTGTGTGCTCCCAGGCTTGGAGGGAAGCAAAACTATTTCCCGCTACCTAAGAATAGTAAAGCCCCCTTCACTGGCTCAAATAGCCGACCAATCAGCCTGTTACCAACCCTTAGCAAACTTTGGGGGGGAAATTGTTTGACCAGATACAATGCTATTTTACAGTAAACAAATTAACATACTTTAACACACTACTCAGTGTTGAAGGAGATTCAACAAGCACAGCACTTACACAAATTACTGATGATTGGCTGAGATAAATTGATAAAAAGATTGTGGGGGCTGTCTTGTTAAGACTTCAGTGCAGCTTTTGACATTATCAATCATAGTCGGCTGCTGGAAACACTTTGAGTTATTGCTTTACACCCCCTGCTATATTGTGGATAAAGAGTTACTTGTCTAACAGAACAGAGAGTGTTCTTTAATGGAAGCTTCTCCAAAATAATCCAGGTAGAATCAGGAATTCCCCAGGCAGCTGTCTAGGCCCCTTACTTTTTTCAATCTTTACTAACGACATGCCACTGGGTTTGAGTAAAGCCAGTGTCTACGTATGCGGATGACTCAACACTATACGTCAGCTACTACAGGGACTGAAATGACTGCAACACTTAAAGAGCTGCAGTTTGTTTCAGAGTGGGTGGCAAGGAATAAGTTAGTCCTAAATATTTCTTCATCTAAAAGCATTGTATTTGGGGCAAAATCATTCACTAAACCTCAACTAAATCTTGTAATAAATAACATGGAAATAGAGAAAGTTGAGGTGACTAAACCTCTTGGAGTAACCCTGGATTGTAAACTGTCATGGTCAAAAGATATCACTACAACAGTAGCCAAGATGAGGAGAAGTCTGTCCATAATAAAGCGCTGCTCTACAGCACTATCATCAAGGCAGGTCCTACAGGCCCTAGTTTTGTTACTGGACTGGACTACTTTTCAGTCGGGTGGTCCATCTCTCCTGGCTCAAAGTGGAGGAGAGATTGACTTCATCACTACTTGTATTTATGAGAGGTATAGACATGTTGAATGCGCCCAGCTGTCTTTTTGAACTGCTGGAGCACAACTTGGACACCCGTGCATACCCTAAAAATACATGTCATCAGAGGTCTCTTCACAGTCCCCAAGTCCAGAACAGACTATGGGAGGCGCACAGTACTACATAGATCCATGAATACATGGAACTCTATTCCACATCAAGTAACTGTTTTATGGAACAGTGGGGACTGTGAAGCAACAAACACATGCGTGCACTATATTGAAATGTTTAAAAAAAAATTTATAGCTGCCTTCATTTAACTGGACCCCATGAAGAGTAGCTGCTGCGGGATACGTAATAAATACAAATACACATTACACTTGCGGTATGATCGGTTTTCAAAGCAGAGCCAAATCCAATAGTTAAGTAGTGGACCTTCATGGTCATGGCTTGCTAAGACTCCAAACAGGCTTGCAACCGCGGGGCCGGCCTGGGGACCTTGTATAATTGACCGAGCTGGAAAGGGACTGGATGGGGACGTTAATAAAATTGAGCCAACACATTCACAAGTCGTTGTAAGATCGTTCACATGACAGAAAACCAAAATAAACAGTCTTAGTCGCATAAACAGGTTAAAATCAGAGTGCCTGATAACCATATATTGTACTTCATTGAAACGTAAGAATAGGATGAGAGAAAGTTAAATATCAGGAGGGCAACTCAAATGAAGGAGGAGGAGTGCGGAAGGGCTAGAGTGAGTCACTGCTGAGGAAACTTTGATTGGATCATTTACGTTGACATACATTTAGAAAACGCAATCCTTCTGGGGAAATGGAGAGTGCACGCTCTCGTGTTTGTCAACGTCACCACAGCACCTCTACATGTTGGATTGGGGAGTCTAATTTATGTAAGGGCGTGATGGCGGACATACTGCATGCTGGTTGGGGCAACCATTTTTGCACACAACATGACAGTGCAATTTGGTGGTTCAGGGGGAACAGTCCCTCTAGTGAGGATGAGAGAAATCGGGGTGTGGAACAAAAGGTTCCCATGTGGCTCAGTTGGTAGAGCATAGCACTTGCAATGCCAGGGTTGTTGGTTCGAATCCCACGGGGGACCAGTATGAAAAAAGTATGAACATGTATGCGCTCCGCATAAGAACATCTGCTAAATGACAAAAATATTTTTAAAAGGTCAAGCGTGGCTGCTACTGCTTCTCAGAGTAGAGACCCCTGAACATATATTTCTACAACCCCCACTACGCCTCATCTCTTAGCCACGTCCTATTCCTGTCCCCACCCTCCTCTTCTCCAGTCTAGCTGTGCCTGACAAAGGGATAGACTGTGTGCTATGTGCATTCTGCCGCCGTGCTGCGTTGAGGAAGAGGTCGCTTCATCTCTTCTCTCCTAAAAAAAAAGAAACACAATTTCGTTGGCAGTAATAGCCCCGGTTGTGTGTGCTCAACCAGCCCCCGCGGCCGAGGAGGAGACTGTGGGAAGCTTGAGCTTTCTCCCCTCCCTCCTGCCACAAGGACCCGGCCTCTCTCTCTTTCCGCTTGGTTATGCAATGCACGTCTCTCCCACGGCTTGCACAGGGGACCCGCCACAACACAGCCGCCACCAGCTGCAGGTGCAGACCAACAGCTACGCAGCAGCACTCAGGCTTTCCAGCTCTCTGGGATTTTACTGTTGTACTTGGCTCTTTGGAATACCACTTGCTGAGCGGTGGGCTGTCTGTAGTAGCCGCCGCAAGCGCTAGCGTCTCCAGAGTAACCATGCTTGGCTGTGCCTCCGGGTTTCAGCGGCAGGCGATAGAGAGGCGCCTCTGAAAGGCACTAATTGCTCTGCTCCCGAAGGTGGGAAGCAAGAAAGGAGGAGAGAAGAGGGGGCGTGAACATTTGTCACAGAGACTGTGGCGCTCGCTCTTTGAGCTGCTAAGAGGGTCAAAAAGACAAGAACTGAGGAGGAGGAAGAGGGGGGCTGTGGTGGAATTTGGAATTGGAAAGAGAGGGGCGGGAGGATGGGGATCATAGCGGGGAGGGAGGGGGAGCGTATGGGGAGAGGGCTTCTCCAAGCCCCCTAGTGCTTCAGCTTTGGTGGAGGAGACCTGAGGAATAAAACAACAAAAGCAAAAAACGGAGACTTTAGCGCAACCAACACCAAGGCAGCATTTAACCCAGGGGGTGGCGCAGAGGACTGGAGAATTCATACAGCAAGAAGGGGGTGATTTTTCACAGAGAGCAGTGTCTGCGCAGAGCCACGCACCAAGGCGCAGTTGGGAGCCAGGATCTCCTTCTCCTCTTCATTCCTTCTCTCCGACGCTGGGAGCGAGGCTACGCAGCCAGCCTCCCACGCTTCCCCCGAATGCAGGCTCCCGTGTGTGGCCATGCTTCTCCGCTCAGGACCCAAAAGCATGCTGGATGTCACCCCACTCTTCACGCCGTAGGGTAAGAAACCTTTTTCACCCCTCTTTCTTCAGCTCTCCTCCGCCCTCTTTCTATTCTGTCTCTCTTCGGATGGATGGTAGGAACTGCCTGTTTGAGATTCAGGGGGGGGGGGGGGCTGCTGTTTCCGCGGGCTGCTTATTGTTGACGGTGTTGTGGCTGTAGCTTTGCACCGCATGCCTCTCAGCCCTGGCTGGATGTGGCAGTGTCACTGACTGTTTACCTCCCCGTAGATTTCCCTGGGAGGTCTGACACCAGCTAGAGCACCGGCGCCGTAGGGACACTTACACGGAGTGGCGGGCAGAAAATCATTAACTACCTTTGGAAAAAAAGGGAGGGTGGGTGTAAGGGGCTCTCAATGGGAGCATTAAATTATGCTCGTTTTGACACGTCCAATGTCATTGAACATTTGCGGGGCGTTTAACTTTTGTGTTGCGGCTAGACATTAAGGGATGTTGAATACTAGGATTCTATTGTGGTGGGCACAACAGCTATGGCAATGAATGAACAGAGCATAGGAATTGTTTTGTTCGATCACCATTGATTTCTTCTTAAGGATTCTGTTGGCTAGGCGAGGGCTGTTTGGTTCAGTTTTCCCCAGGGCGCCTTATAAAGCACATGTAGAAGAGGACGAGTGGGGAGGGGAGTTGGATGCATCGTAGCAGTGCAGCCTTAAAACGAAACATCTGCATTCATTCCCATTGTCTGTGTTCTCTTGATTGTGGGCTTGCGTTGTTTCTTTTCTCTAATGTTTGTGTCTCTGTATGTGCCTGTCACGTGGGCTGCCACCATCCCCCTCTCTCCCTCTGCAGATAAGTGTCAGCAGCACCCCTGCCAGGTTGAGCGAGCATTATGGCCATGGGTCCCACGGTCATCACTATTGAGGAGGTGCGGGCGCTGGAGAGCAAGGAGGAGCAGGAGGAGTCCATTTTGGCCTTGCTGGGCATCGTTGGCACCTTCCTCAACCTCTTTGTCATCGTCTTTGTTTACATATACACTGTCGTGTGACCTAAGCCAGAGTAGGCGTGATCCTCCAAAACGGCAAGGCACAAACCAAGATTACTTTTAACCCTAAATCAACATACACTGGATTTTAAATCCCGAGCTCCTCCTCCCCTTAACTTTATACTAGTTAAAAACGACATGAGCAGTTTCCCAACACAGAGAGTGAGGGTGGACAGTTATGTGGAGGAGGCGTCTCAGAGCCACAAACCAGGGAGATAACAGTGAGCTGGTGGCTACATCAGGACCATAGCTGTGCTGGATCTGGATCCAGGATGGGCAGACAGACACTGGCCCCGCCCCAGCCAGGGTTCACTTTCCCAGGCTACAGGCCAGCACAGCCTGGAGTGGAACTTCACCTTGGACTCATTGGCGTGATGAGGGAAACAGTGTTACTTTCAAATCTCCTTTGTCAAATGGATTATAAAAACGGAATAAGGGACACTGATGTCACTGGCCTGGACGGTTCAAGGAACATGGCGTGGAGGAGGCAGTGCATGCAAAGAACACTGGGAAGCCATTACAGATGAACTGTACACCACCATATCCCATTGGTAATCTTCCGGGGACAGCATTTTAAACTGCTTGGTGGGATGTCACAGCGCACGTTACCCCGGCAATGTGGCTCTGGAGGAGCATTAATGTAATGTGCTGCTTGCTGTCAGATAGGCCACACACGCGCACACACACACACACACCCCAAAACCAAAGGGTTAGTCACCGCTTCTCATGATTTGACAAATCACAACAGAGCGATCTCTATTGTCTGTATCTCGCTCCCGGCAAGAACTGATCTGCGAGGAGAGCAGGAGTGGCAATGACTAGGAAACATTTCTATTCCAATTGACCACCTGGGACTTCAAAACCAAAACTGGAGATCTGCAATAAAAAGGGAAGTGGAGAGAAAGACAGATAGGAGAGCCTGCGGTGGCGATGAAATCATCCGCAGGGGTGGAAAGGACCTTGTGGGCGCCAGAAAGAAAGCTCCATTCTGCATTTACTAAAACATAAGGCCTGACT
Organism: Salvelinus fontinalis; assembly: GCF_029448725.1. Taxonomy (NCBI): domain Eukaryota; kingdom Metazoa; phylum Chordata; class Actinopteri; order Salmoniformes; family Salmonidae; genus Salvelinus; species Salvelinus fontinalis. The sequence continues at coordinate 26,247,260 of NC_074665.1, forward strand.
TACACTGTCTCTTTCTGCATATTTTTCCACGTTCTGTTTGGTTATTGGGGGGTGGGGGTGGGGGGGTGACTGATGTATTTGTTCATGTTGATTTCAGGGTAGGGTCAGTAATCCTGTTTCTGTATAAAAATGTAAAGCTTTTATAAATATATGGATAAACTCTAGATGTACTGTGCTATAGGGAAAATGTAAACAATAAAATTAGAATATATGAATTGGATTAGCCTCAAGCCTAATCTATGATGGGTTCTGTGTGAGAATGTATGCATAAGTGAATGCCTGTCTGAGTATGTGTGAGACCGAACGCATAAATACCAGTAAGGATACGAGACATACGGTGAGGATGATGGGTGCGTAACAGGAAGTTTGTCACATATTCAAAGGGGCTGGATGGGGTCTGTATTTTCACCTCTATTCACATGCTTATAGCATGCCTACAACATGTTCCATTAGTTAGGTACCTTCCTACTCAGATTAGTATTAGGATTCAGAGAGTCTTCAGTTCTCACAGCTCGGGTTTCAGATGTATCGACTGCTACTGCAATCGGAAACGCACATCAGGAAATTGAAATCGTGTCAGTTGCACCTACCTCAATGTGCTGTGTGTGTGAGCGTGTGTATGTGCACATTGTGTGTGAATCAATAGGGTCAAGGACACACAAGATGAAGTAGCTAGCAAGTACAACCTGGGTAACTACACAAGTGAACAACGCACACTGTTAGGAAACACCACATGCTACAACACCAAAAGGGTCGCTGTAATCAGACCAGGTGCTATTAATGACATCACGTGCTCACGGAGGAACACGACAAGAGACAGCAGCCCAATAAACCTCAGAGCAAAGCACCACTATTGACTCCCAGCCCTACTTCCATCTGCCTGTTCCTGAAGCTAGAGTAAGGCTGGGACTGCTTAGGAAACTAGTTAGGCTTAATCCTCATGTGCACAGCATCTCATCCACAATGCTCCAGTAATGTCAGAAAGGACAGCACGCTTTCACGGAAATTCTCTTACGAAGGCAATGCCCTTACCATGATGAGTACTCTTACCACGGGGAGGCCTGCCTGCGATCCATACTTACCGCTGCACTTACCGCCTTACTGCTAACCCAATAGGCATAGACACCCAGAGAGAAAATTCCATAGTAGAATAGGCGGCCAGCCGGGGGTAGATTGTCATATGCAAATAGGGGGAGGGGAAGCGTTAATGAATCTGGTGAAGTGAGTCATTTAGCATTCACCTTGTGGATTCAGATCCACTAGGAACATGTCCAGCAGTAGGGACGAGCACTGTAGAAATGTAGTCTAGGTGCTGAGAACTGGAGCAGTATAGGGCAGTCACAATCCCCACAAGGGCCTCCATGAGATTATGGGGTCTCGGCCATGAATAACCCGTCCAGCCCCCTCTCTGGAAACCTCCCTTGTTCAGATGACCCACTACATCAATGTACAGGCCCATTAAACACAGACGGCTTTAAATCACATCTGCTTTTCAAAAGGGTGGAATCGGAATGAAGGCACGAGGGAAGAGCGGAGGAGATGCTAATGCTGTGGAGCTAAGCCATCTCCGCTCATGGTTTCTGCACGTAGATAGAAGCGCTTGGCCCAAATGCCGTATTCCTCACCAATACACCTCACAGAGAACGCTTCACAAAAGCGTGGACTAGATGCTTGTCCTGTTTAACAAGCTGTTCCTAACACGCTCACGGAAGGACGGTGAGGTGCGGGGGCGTGGAGGTTCACGTGCGAGGGCGGTTGGGTAAAAGGGGAGTGAGCGTGGGGAGAAATAAATGTCATTTTCAATTCAAATAGATTAGTTTCGCAGTGACATTAAAAGGCATTACCTCTCACTAATGGTCTAACTTCCTGTGATGGAGTGCGCAGCGGTGTAATGCGTCCCAAAAGGATTGCCAAGACACCCGATGACTAATGTGGAATAATACGCAAGCGGCGCGGCCAAGTTGGGAGATTAGCAGGAGGAATGAGTGTGGCCTGAGGCAGATAGACTGAGGGGAGAGGGAGGATGGGAAGAGGGGCAGGCAGGGGCCACACTAAGCAATGGGACACAAAGGGTTCCCCCCCCCGTGCCTCTTAGGAGAGCATGAGTAGGCTGGGCTAAGAAATTCATCACAGCACTATTAGGCTGCACACTGAGGATGAAGAGCATGAATGGAGACAGAGGAGTGTGGTGGTGTAGCCTTAATGATGCTTTTAATGTCATCTAGTGTGTTATCCTTTTAATAAAGCTAGTAGCCAGGTTTTTAATGTATCGACACTGGATGAATGGTGCATGGTATGAGAATGGGTTTGGACTGGAGTAGTCCATCTTAATAGAGATCAAAGAAAGATTGATGCGTTTGGTGTCATCCCTGAAGCAAAGGTAGCGGCACTTTTCCGAAACACCACGCAATCCAAGCTGCAAGGACCTAGGCCTACAGAAAAAATGTCACCAAATCATTAAAAAAAATATATAACTGTTTATACAAGTAGGGCTGTGGCGGTCATGGAATTTTGGAAGACGGTAATTGGCCCACCAAATGACTGTGGCCACCGTAATAACCGTTCAAATAGCAAAAATAAACGTAATTATCTTTTGAATTGTATTTATTTTGGCACTTTCTCCTCCTGACTGCAGGTGCTGCCATAGAAATATAATGAAAAGAATGGGCATCCCCATTCAAGTCAATGATGGCATAATGGGTGGACTGGCGGCCATTGCTATTGTACCCATAGGGAGCAAAGCAGTAAGTAAAATATGTTATAATACACTACAAGTATGTGGACACCCCATCAAATTAGTGGATTCGGCCATTTCAGCCACACCCGTATCAAATCAAGCACACAACCCATGCAATCTCCATAGGAAACATTTGCAGTAGACTGGCCTTACTGAAGAGCTCAGTGACTTTCAACGTGGCACCGTCATAGGATTCCACCTTTCCAACAAGTCGGTTCGTCAAGTTTCTGCCCTGCAAGAGCTGCCACGGTCGACTAAGTGCTGTTATTGTGACGTGGAAATGTCTAGGAGCGATAACGGCTCAGCTGCGAAGTGGTAGGCCACACAAGCTCACAGAACGGGACAGCCGAGTGCTGAAGCTCGTAAAAATCATCTGTCCTCAGTTGCAACACTCACTACCAAGTTCAAAACTGCCTCAAAGCAACATCAGCACAATAGCTGTTCGTCGGGAGCTTCATGAAATGGGTTTCCATGGCTGAGCAGCCATACAAAAGTCTAAGCTCACCATGTGCAATGCCAAGCGTCAGCTGGAGTGGTGTAAAGCTCACCACCATTGGACACTGGAGCAGTGAAAATGCCTTCTCTGGAGTGATGAATCACGCTTCACCATCTGGCAGTCCGGCAGACAAATCGAGGTTTGCCGGATTCCAAGAGAAAGCTACCTGCCCGACTGTAAAGTTTGATGGAGGAGGAATAATGGTTTGGGGCTGTTCTTCATGGTTTGGTCTAGGCCCCTTAGTTCCAGTTTAGGGAAATTAACGCTACAGCATACAATGACATTCTAGACAATTCTGTGCTTCCAACTTTATGGCAACAGTTTGTAAAAGGACCTTTCCTGTTTCAGCATGACAATTCCCCTGTGCACAAAGCGAGGTCCATACAGAAATGGTTTGTCGAGATCGGTGTGGAAGAATTAGACTGGCCTGCACAGAGCCCTGACTTCAACCGCATCGGACACCTTTGGGATGAATTGGAAAGCCGACTACGAGTCAGGCCTAATCGCCCAACATCAGTGCCCGACCTCACTAATGCTCTTGTGGCTGAATGGAACCAAGTTCACGCAGCAATGTTCCAACATCTAGTGGAAAGCCTTCCCAGAAGAGTGGAGGCAGTTATAGCAGCAAAGGGGGACAAACTCCATATTAACGCCCATTATTTTGGTATGAGATGTTCGACGAGAAGGTGTCCACATAATGTTGGCCATGTAGTGTATGTGCTGTGATTTGTTGATCCAACTCAATAATTTGCATGAGCCACATAAGTTAGCATCATTTGAATTAACATTCAACATTACCATGGAATTATTGCGTCAGAATACCAGGCAGGCATACTCCCAGTCGGTATTAGATAGAATGTCGCAGCCCACTCGCCTTGGGGGAAAACAACCCATGGTTTACCCCATTGGCTCACTGCAAAAACAACCTTTTTCAAACACTTTCTTGTTGTCAACTTGTTTTAGTCAAAAGCACAACATATCTAAAGATTGCTTTTCAACATCAACTGCTCCTGAGCATTCTCACTACTTGTAAAAAATGTAACGTAGGGCTTCCCGCATGCCCCTTGTCATGACGGAGCTAGCAGCTAACGACTGGAATATTAAGCTAGCAAAGACCAACAAACAAAACTGACTATACAGCTACAAGTAGTGAGCGGAGTTACAAACAGACTATACTAAACAAGTTCAATATCTTACCTGTGAGGAAATGTTTTCGCAACACATAGCTACGTGTAGCCTACTTGGACACCTGGTCCCCACAATTTCCCACGCCGAATAACCTGAAGCCATAGGGCTCTAATTCCCTACATGGGAGAACTGTGAACTATAAGTCAGGATTGTTTTATCTGGTTACATGTACATTAAACACAGCAGTTGGCGCTTTTACAATGACCCTAACCCTAACCCCCCCATTTGTGGTCGAGGGGAATTCCTTCTCACGACAGAATATTGCATGTGTACCCATGAGTTTACCAGTCAAATCGCTAGGTTTCAAGCCCATTCTATTCATTATATTTCTATATGTGCAGCTGCATTGCGGGGGCTTTGCCTTGGCAACCAGACTATTTTGCTTGTTTCAGCAAGTTACGGACTCAAACGCACGGATGCCCGACCATCCCGTCTTCAGTCAGCGGTTTGTTCCACACCAAAAGGTTTAAACGGTTATGAAGTTTTCATTTTCATGACTGTCTTCATCCATAACCATCAGCTACACCGGTATACGGCAATTGTGCTAGCTCTTTCTACAAGCATCATGTAAAAAATAAAATAAAAAAATGCAACGCCATTGAAGGTAAATGGTAGACAAAATGGAAAGTGAAAGCAGTACATTAAGTAGAAATGAGATGGAGGTTTCAATCCCTCCTTCCAGCAGCATATGACAGTTGATCATTAGTGCCACACTCCTACTGAATACCAAGTCTGGCTCTGTCACCACACCCACAGTTATCAACCTCCCAGGGCTGACTGCCCCCTGCCTTGCACTTAATGCTTTTTGGAAGGAACACCCCCTCCCCCCACTCCTCAGCGCAGCACGTTATATAAAAAATGACAATTTAAAAAAGACGTCAGGAGTGCTTAGGTCTCTTCTCATTTTTATATTACCAGCAACCTCTTGACATTGATTGACAGCTCATGGCTCTGAGGGCTGGCGCCGATACAACAGAGTGAGAGGAGCCCTTGGCTTCCATCAGCGCACACGCGGAACCGACTTAACTGACCATACTGCACAGGAGATTCATCACCAAAAACACAATTTGTTATTAAATTGGGTGATAAAACATGTCAATTGAAATATTAGTCCATTTTAAAAAGGCAAATGTTTAATCACAACAATGACATAGGAGAAAGGCCAGCGACAATGAAGAGGCAGTAAACATAATGTGATTTAATAGCAGCCGGCCCCGGCTCGAGCGTGTCTGAGGCATTTAAAAGATAATGAGGACCAATTACAATACTCATCTCTTTATCTGTTGTTATTTAATTATGAGACCAGGGGCGCATTAATGCACACCACAACACGCATACAGGAACAGACACACACTGACAACATCGGACAAAGCGGCAGTTGCGGTTACATACACAAAGCTATTAGCTACCGCCACCTGATATGCAACTATTATTGAATTACGTTAGAAAGCAAATCCTTCTGAATGGAGGCTACATTTATACAGGCCTACCTGCCCATTTCAGCTCAGAACAAACAGATTGAGAAGCATAAAATCATTTTAGGGCGAGTCTATGCACCTTGTCAAAATCAAACATGCCAATAATCTGTCCATAGTCAGGAAAGTGATGTCTCCTGCTAAGGGTTCATTATAAGCAAAGTATGTGTAGAGAGAATGCAATGAAAAGGTTTTTTCAAGGTTATTTTATTTCCTTGGTAGTGTGTCAACTTGCCATTTTATTCCTGGCAATGGATAAAGGTCTGTGAGCAACTGTTCTGTTAATATTCATAAATGACTGGACAAAAACATAAGCGAACCATAAATTCACCACAAAATGTGGATAGATCACCACAGAGTCTCCTATCCCCACAGATTGTGGATGGATTCTACTATACCCACTAGTGCTTCACAGTCTACTCAAACGTCTGTACTTGAACATGAAAAACAGTGCGGTACTAGAAGTTATCACTTTCGGTAATTCTGTCAAATGTGTCTCATGGATCAACTGTCAGCCAATGTCCTCAGAGCGTGAAAGCCCTGTGCCTGCTCTACTTAACCTGCACTGGGAGAATGGGCTGCATCATGTTAGCTCCCCACTTATGCTGCACAGAAGTTAGCACATTTGAATAATGTGACACAGCATGAAGAAAAGTAACTGTACGCAAAACAACGCCCATACAGGCAAGAAAACTTTACAATGCAAGAAGATACCGGTAGCTTCAGTTGCGTAGCGCAGTTTCGCAGCGCAACCCCGCAATGTAGTAGACATTTTGTTCCCTCATGGGGCAGAGAAAAATGTGCAGTATTAGGCTGAGATAATATTTTGCGTCATTCAAGGATTCTTGAATGAGGGGGCAAATTTACTTTTTCCCCCACAAATATTTGTCTTAATATTAACAAAATTTTGATAGACCAAAGTATCAGCTATCAGACCATGTGAAGGAACCTAATCATAAAAAATAAATAAAAATGCAACTGGATTTATTTCAACTCCGTCAGACAACATAAAAAGGCATTTCATCTTCACAATTACTGCCCAAAAAGTATTTTAAGACCATGATTGTTTAAAGGGACATTTCTAAAACTTCCAACTTCATATTCATCATCTCCAGCACCACCCCAACATCAACATGCAAAAATTGCGTGTTTCTATGTTTTGTAGTAAAAAAGATGGAGAAAGATTTGTGTTTTCAATGACATCATTGGTGTGCATCGTGTGATTTTAACCAATTATGATTAGGTATTCCCTGCTAATTGTTTGATGTCATTTTAAATACTTATATTCCTCGCTTTTTCACTACAAAACAAACACGCATGTTGATATTGGGGTGGTGCTGGAAATGAATATGAAGTGGCCTTTTTTAAATATCCCTTCCTAACCTCAGATTTTGCTTTATAGGACTAATACATGCTCAAGGGCTAACTTTGTTAGTATTTTTGGCGTGTTTTTCTAGATTTAGAACATAAAACATTTATAGAGCAAATATCCTCACTTTCGTCTAGCACGCAAATACATTAAGTATAAATGGCAGAACAGCGATTCAAAGGTTTTCAGAATATTGACAAAATACTCCAGTGACAGAGTTCATAAATACTCAAAATTGACATGTCTGCCTCTAAAAATAAAAGTTAAATACAAACATTAGTAAAATGACTAATTTGAAAATCCCCAATAAACACTATTCTATCAGATGACATTAAACAAAATCTGAGTTGATATTTTACAGAGTTGAAAAATTTCACTTTTCTTCATTAAAGTGGTATATACAGTAGCAATTTTGCTTTCCCTCAGATGCTTTATGACTAAAATCTAATTAAATGTAACACACTTGAATCAAAATTCATTTTCTATCAGGCAGAGGGAGCTGACACTTTAGGGATGTGACCATGATGCCAATATTGTTGTTTAAATCTATCAAAAGTCGAACTTTATAGACCGTGAGTGGTCTTATTAAACTACATTGTAATGAGGACATGCATAAGGGGTCCTAATGGTATAGCGGACCCTTGCTCATTCCTGATTCATTTAGGATTTTAGACAAATCTGACGGAGTTGACCAAATCTCCAGACACATCTTTTAGGAATCACAGTTCTTTAAAAGTCTGAGGGTTATTGCAAGAAACCACATAAGAATGAATTATTGATACATATTATTCTTGCCTCGTAAACGACGTCATTACTGGTTAAAGAGACCGTGCACACATTTTTAAAACAAGCTACTTCTATGCAAATGTTGTTGACCAGTATAAGAAAATAAGTCCCAAATGGAAGGGAAACAGATTTTCATGTGGATACAGATGACATCAGCAAACACAAGCTCAATAACACAATGCATGCACACACTTACTGAATATGCATTCATGTGAATAGGCCTTGGCTACATCTTCATTTATAAATAGAGAACCATTTAAATAAATGATTGCCATTATGTTATTGTTAAAAACAAAGTAAAATTGATTGTATGATTGATTCATTAATGCATACATGGCTGTCTCTGAAAAATGTTGACGTAAAAAACGTCCAACATAATGATATTGAACTCACTATTCCCAATGATTGAACAGAGCAGTAGCCAAGTTATTCTGGATCATTCTGTAACTTTGGTTTATGCAAACTCCTCTGAAAACCCCCAGGGTCACAGCTGAACAGACAGCAAACCTAGTCAGAGCAATGGACTGACCCATCATTTAACTCAGTGTTCAGTTAACTCTGGGTCAGCCCTCACCACCAGGGACTAGGGATTACCTTCGAGGATTACCATCATATCCTGCTTTCACAGAAAACCTTTTCAGACCCTGATCACATCAGAGTAGCGACTCCGCACAGAAAGCACTGTAGAATGACGATGCTACATGCTCAGAATAAGAATTACCTTCACTAAACTTTTCTACCACAATACTCGAGGGACAAAAGGTTCTAAGACTTGCTCGGTGCGGGGAACTAATTATTTCTAACAAAAACGTCTGTTGCATATTAAAAAAATATAGAACACAGCATAGAGAATGAGATCGTGTCGAGCGGTGGACACTTCCTATCGTCAGAAGATAAAATGTCATCCAATTTTCCTCATAATAATTACTACCAGACAAAGTCACAAGTAACAAATTAGACAAAATCTATTCGGTCTCACGCATGAAAAAAACTGAATCATAAGTGGATGGGTATCTTGAAAGCTTGGATAAATATCATTTAAATTGTTTATTTAAATTTATTGGAGAGCGTCGACCCCCCCAGAAGCAATAGCCATGTTAGAGGAAGATCCTGCAGCTCCATCTGTGGTCTCATCAAGCAAATGATCCCCACACACACACACACACACACACACACACACACGCTCTCACTGCAATTTACCAGGTTGCCTAGCTGCAGAAAAGACAGTCTTCCACATAAAAGACCTCATCTAAGGACATCACGATGATGAAGAAAAAAAAAAGATTCTCCTACTAATAGTTTGCCTCCTTTAGAAAAGTCATTGTAATTCCAACACAATATATTGCACTTCCGACTAATTCTTCATCAATAAATTGAGTAGAATAGGAGTCCGAACATTGAAAACAATTGTGAGGAAAGGTGCAACACATAAATAGCCTACTACCCTCAGCGTAACATTTGAAAACAACTATGCGGTCTTATATTCCAGTGGTCCCCAAACTGTGGAGCAACCCCAAAGGTAAGAAGATAAATTACATTGCACTGGCACACAAACCCAACCCACCTCACCCAAGGAGGACATAACTACCATCACATGTTGTTGGAGACCAGGAGAAGCCATAGATCATGAGAAACACAGTACTGAAATGTAAATTATATATATATATATATTTTAAAGGGTATCATCTTTCATCATAACCAGTGCTGATACACTACATGGCCAAAAGTATGTGGACACCTGCTCGTCGAACATCTCATTCCAAAATCACGGGCGTTAATATGGAGTTGGTCCCCCCTTTGCTGATATAACAGCCCCCACTTTTCTGGCGAGGCTTTCCACTAGATGTTGGAACATTGCTGCGGGGACTTGATTCCATTCAGCCACAAGAGCATTAGTGAGGTCGGGCACTGATGTTGGGCGATTAGGCCTGGCTCGCAGTCAGCGTTCCAATTCATCCCAAAGGTGTCCGATGGGGTTGAGGTCAGGGCTCTGCGCAGGCCAGTCAAGTTCTTCCACACCGATCTCAACAAACCATTTCGATATGGACCTCACAAGGCACAGGGACATTGTCATGCTGAAACAGGAAAGGGCCTTCTACAACCTGTTGCCACAAAGTTGGAAGCACAGAATTGTCTAGAATGCCATTGTATGCTGTATCGTTAAGATTTCCCTTCACTGGAACTAAGGGGCCTAGACCGAACCATGAAAACCAGCCCCAGACCATTATCCCTCTTCCACCAAACTCTACAGTTGGCACTAAGCATTCGGCGTTCTCCTGGCATCAGCCTAACCCATATTTGTCCGTCGGACTGCCAGATGGTGAAGCGTGATTCATCACTCCAGAGAACGCGTTTCCACTGCTACAGAGCTCAACGGCGGCGAGCATTACACCACTGCAGCCGAAGCTTGAAATTGCGTATGGTGAACAGTTATGGTGCTGACGTTGCTTCCAGAGGCAGTATTGGAACTCGGTAGTGAGTGTTGCAACAGAGGACAGACGATTTTTACACGCTACACGCTTCAGCACTCTGCGGTCCCGTTCTGTGAGCTTGTGTGGCTTAACATTTAGCGGCTGAGCCGTTTCCACTTCACGATAACAGCACTTAGTTGGCCGGGGCAGCTCTAGCAGAGCAGAAATTTGACTGACTTGTTGGAAGTTGGCATCCTATCACATTGAGAGTCACTGAGCTCTTTAGTACGGGCCATTCTACTGCCAATGTTTGTCTATGGAGACTGCATGGGCGGTGTGCTCATTTTTATACACCTGACAGCAACGTGTGTGGCTTGAATAGCCTAACACACTTATTTGAAGGGGTGTCCACATACTTGTTGCCATGTAGTGTACGTTCAACCTATCAAATTAATTGTTGTGAGATTTGCCTTCGACTTTCCCGTTTCAATAAAGGCAAAGCCATCCTAAACGGGAGTTATCATAACCTACATGGAAACTTTCAAAACAAAGTCTAAAGAAGAGTGTTCATTCACCAGAATCGTTGCGTAGGTAGGAGGACATGGCTGGAATGAGGCAGGACTGGCTGAGCAGCTCCTGCAGTACTGTGGGCAGGGCGTTGCTGTTGTGGCCCCTGCTCTCCCCCGTAGGGGCCTCTCCGTGGCTCACACAGCCTGCTGGGTTGATGTAGCTGGCCAGCACCTGACAGACAGAATAAGTGGCGCACACATATACTTTTAGCAACACATGTAAGCCTTAAGGCTGTTTTACAGTTGGTCTAACGATATGTCATGAACATTCTATTGGTCGGCCAACATCAAACTTGTGGTTATGGAAATATAAACAATAAGCCACTGCATGATATCAGCAGCCCGGTGCTCCAAATAGCATACTTGCACTACTTTAAACACCAATAAACCCATCCTTTTAAAAATGTATTTAGTAAATGTCAGCCTAGCAAGAAAGGCAACTTTCTAAACAATGTTTTGGTTAGTTGCTAGCTTGTTAACAAGCTGGATAGCCAGTACAAATAATGACCAGAGTATAGCTGACCACGTCTTAACTTTAACAATGAATAAAAAGTAGCTATAGGAAAATAAACCCACAACATTATTTACAAGTTAATGATGGCGAGCTTACAGAAAATAGCTTACGGTTGTGAGTGTTTAGAAATAAAAGTAGGTAATTTTATCATCTGAGAATTGTATAATTTGTCCAAAATAGATTTGCTTTTGTTGCTGCAGCAGCCCAGTAACCACGACAACGGACAATGCAACAGTCAGAGGCATTCACTTTTTTCCATGTCTGTGCGACAAGGAAACCGGCAGTCTGAGCGACAGTCTACAGACATTCCACCAGAGTATAAATTATGTTTTCACTAGCGACACTTGTCGCATTCTAATTGTCTACAGACTTGTCATTATACCGATTTTAAACCTTCTACCCTGGGGTAACTAGACAGGAAGTACTTCTGTAATGTACGTAAGAGCATAGGGCTCCCGAGTGGTGCAGCGGTCTAAGGCACTGCATCTCAGTGCTTGAGACGTCACCACAGACACCCTAGTTCGATTCCAGGCTGTATCCCAACCGGCCGTGATTGGGAGTAACATAGGGCGGCTCACTTTTGGCCCTGCGTCGAACGGGATTGGCGGGTGTAGGCAGTCATTGTATATAAGAATTTGTTCTTAACTGACTTGTTAGCCAGTTAACACTTTTATACCATTGGGGAAAACCCTCAGGATTCGGTCCATGCCCTAGCATTCCACAGCAGATTCAAATAACCAACTCATCAAGCTTTTATTATTTGAATCAGCTGTGTAGTGCTAGCAGGGGGTGGGGAACAGGCAGAGTTTGGGAAACCCTGGCATAGGGGATTCTTACCTGCAGAAGACATGTGACGTGCTCCTCTTCCAGCCTCTGCTTGGTGAGGGCCTGCTCCACGTCCCAGCCTGAGGCAGTGGAGCCTGTACCGAACCCAGTGCCCTTGGCCCAGTACAGCTGCTGCTCCTCACTGGTGCCCCCTCCATGACCACTGGACACCGTTGGCTGGGGACAGACAGAACCATAGAAAAAGTCATCAGCACAGCACAGACAATAAGCAGGGGGAAAGTTTAGCCTACTGGGCCACTGTGATGACAACATAGGCCTGGACTACAGATAATAGCATTCCATAAGCTCATGAAACCAGCAAAACACCCCAATTTATAATGAATGCAGCATAGGCTGCACATTTGGATTGAACAAGATTACCTTCCCTTTGAAAGTGTCAGTCTTCACATTAAAGGTGAATTGAGATCCCAATGTTGGTTTTCCAGGTAAAAAACTAAAATATCAAATCAAAACATAACTAGCCTACCCACAGTCCCTGCTTGTCGCAGCCCTGTTATACACTTGAGGCACTTTTAGTTCTGCTCTAAGCCATAACCAGCAGTTTGATTAGGAGATCGTGTCAAAGTAAAAAAACAGGAGTCGGCGGGTGTTTGCTTGAGTTGACTCGGTGCTGTGCGTATGACACTAGAGCCAGTGGAACAGGGAGGGGGAAGATAGAATAGTGAGAACTAAAGAGATGGACATGAAAGGATGTCTGAGGGATGCGGGGGGGGGGTCATGTTAGCCTAGCGAGAGCTAAGCTACGGATATGAAAGGATGTCTGAGTTAGACGAGAGGAGAATGTTTAGCCTTCTTGAGACGGCACCCTTTCTGACAGAGCGGCTTTGGCGATCATCAGGCGTGACGCGGCGTGCTATTAAGGTCTATGGCAGGGGCTGACTGACAAGCGGCTAATGATGCGCTCTCCCAGCGCATCTTTAACGTCGCAGGAACGCTCCCAACGTGCACACAAGCGTTACGGGAATGTTACCGGCTAAATGGAGCTGTGCATGCACCTCTGCCAATAGAGATCACTGTCAAGTCTATCAGTCAACTGGGGCGCAGCGGAGACCATACAGCATTTACAATGATTTTTTTTTACAGTAGGTGGGATGAGGCCGCTGGGATTTTTGAACAGTTCACTGTATTTTCAAATACGGCCATCGTGTGCGTTTTGTATATGACCGAAGCAGGGCCCAGTCCTGGGGGGGGGGGGGGGGGGTGAGGTATGCTTATGTATTAAGAGGTTGGAGATTAATCACTGAGCCCTGGAACATCAAATCAGGGAAGAGGCTAACTTTCCCAGATAAAGATGTGTGTGTGGACTGACCGTCCGCCGGGCTCTGACCACGGTCTCATCTCTGGCCACATAACTGGCCGCCGCCTCGAGGACAGTCATTACCACTGTGACAGGACTTTGGCCCTGCGCTCAAGCCATAAGCCCGGAGATCTGTCCTCAACTCTGACAACTCCATAAATCCACACTAGTGTGGGGACTGGAGCGCCTGCTGAGACAATCCACAGTCACACTGGGTTGTAGTGCTGTAATAGCCTAGCCTGCTATAGAACATGTCATCAACGGCGGTTTAGCTGAGTTTAGGCCTGTGATCTATGGCGCTTGGACCCTTGTGGTGGGCATTGCTGGGTGTGTTGAGTTTCTCCTAGCCTCTGCCGAGTCGCCAACAACCAGATGTTCTGGTTTTCAGGCTAATGGAAAGAGCCTGTGATGCAAACTTCCGCTATTTGACATTAAACAAGGCGACACTCCATCTCAACTCCCACCCCCCGCTGGATTGGTTGAACAGTGTAGAAGAGACCCTCCCGACAGTTATTTTTCTTCTAATCAAGACCAGTATGTGTGTGGGGGGGGGGGGGGGGTCAAGGTTCAGGCGTTCCCTTTACGCCTGCTACGCCATGGTTAAGCTTCTAGTGACCAAAATCAATACGGTGATCGATACAATTTGGTGGACGAAATCTGGTCTTTGATCTGAGTCGTTAGTCATCTTTGAGTCTCAGAGGTCCTAGAAGAGTCCAGAGTACTTTGAAAGGCTCTGAGCAGGGGGTGAGTCTTGACGCCCAGCAGAAACCTCGATAGAAGACGAATCACTCCATTTAATGGGCATGGCAGTCAGAGTCCATGATTCAATTCCTATTCATGATGTTCCCTTCTGCGTGGAGTTGGCAATAATACAAAGGACACGTCTGTTCAAAGCCAGACCTGCCTCTTATCATTCCCACTAAACAACTTCCCAATTTGTCAAATGCTCAGTGGCGATATGCATAAGAGCACCGGGTAAAGCCCTGCCAGGTAGAGTAATTAATAACATGACTGATCCTCACCGCCTGTCTCTCATTGAGGGAAAGACAAAACTACATATTTCTCCCTGGAGAGTGAGGACCTCTTATTGCGTCAAGCCAAACTCATCGGAGGCAGCGTCAGAACACAAGACTAGACTGACACACCATGTCAACCCAACCCGAAATAGGTTGACGCTGGCCTCGATCCATCGTGAACACACAAGAGATCGCAAATGGACAGAACACATTTCCACTGAGATCTGTCCACATCTGGTGACATATGAGTGTGTGTGAGCTGTGGTTTCATTCATGCTCTGTCGAGCACACACACACACACATCACCAGGAGAGAGAGAGAGAGAGAGTGAGGGTGTGTGCTCCGTGTCTGGGCCTCACCTCTGAGGAGTTGCCACTGGCGTTGGGGACACGGGGCGCGTGGTGGCTGAGGGCTGACAAGCAGGCCAGGATGAGGTGGATGGCTCCTATCTCCAGGGCCATGCGACGCAGCAGCACGCCGTCGTCTGTGGTAAGAAGTGTGGTGCTGAACAGGGCCCGCAGCACATGAAAGGGCAGCGTGGGCAGCACATTGGCCGACGGAGACTGCAGGATGTGACCTAAGGGGAAGGTAGGGAGAGATACAGCCAATCAAGGAAGGGGAGAGAGACAGGGCGTTTTTCTCAATATGCATACTACCATGCTCCACACACTCATGCTCTGAGTGCATTCTCCAATGACGTTCTCTTGGGTACGTTCTTGTGAGGACTAGAGCGTGGAGAACGCATAAAACATTACATTTGAGAAGCACTCGCACTCCCCCTACTGTATTACCTCACGCTGCACCTCACCTTTCACTGAACCTTCTTCCAGGCAGGACAACGGCAACAATAAACAAAACAAGATATACACAAAGCAAACGTTTCACAACTGTCAGCTAGATGTGTGAATCGTAATAATGTAGCTAACCAGATAGTTCAACAGGCAAAAATGACATAAAAGGAATATTATGCAAGATAGATGTCAACTCTTCATCGGTAGCTAGCTAACAATTCTTTGTGGCTATCTGGCTAGCTAACAGAGGTAGCTTGCCAGTTAGCCTTATTTACTAATTATGGGCTTACGCGCTACAGTAACGTAGGCAGGTAAACATTCCAAAATTAACACAGCATGTATTTATTAACGCATTAAGAAAAAATATTGTAGTTAGGCAACATATGAGATGTCAATAGGCAACATTTCATTCCTTAGTCGGAGTGTATTTTCTCTCGCTTCAGCTCAAATAATGGGTGCCATTGATTTCAAAGAAATTAACCATTTAGTAGACATTTTGTAGGTAATTTCGCAATGCATACTCATAATTAGTTAAAAATCACACGATGCACACCAATGTCATTGGAAACACTAATCCTACTCCATCTTTTTTAACTACAAAACATAAAAACGCAACATTTTCACATCTGTTGATGTTGGGGTGGTGCTGGAGATCTAAGGCTTTAGATTACGGGCTAAATACAAACATACTATCATTTTTTTTTACGTGGGCGCGTCATATTTCTGCGCATACGTTCCCTTGAAGTTGCATCGATGCGTGCGTCACAATATGTATAAATGGAGTACGCCGTCGAGAAGAAACCTCCGTGCTTCACATACGCTGATTTGGACTCGCACTCCGACCCTTTCTGTGCTCTAATTCACGTGCTCAGAGCAGAGTAGTATGCATTTTGAGAAACACCCAGTCAGTCGGAGAAGAGAATTGGTAATATCATTGGATAAATGTGTGAGAGATGGTGTGAGAGATTACCACCGGAGAGGTGGAGGAATAATGGCCAGAAAGGACGGATACATCGATTTAGCACTTATGAGAATGAGGCCAGAGAAGATAACAGCCGACTAAATGGCAGGCTGACGGTGTGCTATGTGACCAGTGTCACTAAACAAGCTGGCAGCCTACTGTCCATCAATCATTAAAGGGCTGTTATTTCAAGGACTAAAGAAAAAAACATTGGCAGGACAACATAGTTGATTTCAGGCCCTGAAGGAGAGAGAGGAACTAAATAGGCATCAATAATGAAGGCAGAGGTTGGCTGGGGAGGAGTTGTAATGTATGAGAGGGTAGGACTTGTCAATATTAAACAAGCCAGTGAGTCCTTCGGCTAAATTACCCACAGGGTCCGCAGACTGGTAGTCTCAAGGACTGCAGGGGAAGAGCCGCGTCAGGGGGAACAAACGTGCCTCAATTGTAAATGGAGGGATTAAAATCTCTCTCCCTCTCTTTCTATCTCTATCTCCCCGCTCTTGGGGCCGGCTGCTTTTAAGGAGCCGATTTACATGCGTTGGCCACTTTATGACACTGATCGCTATGTATTCAGGGAATTATCGATCTGCTGGGTCCACAGCTTGGCAGGATCAACTGACTGACAAAGTCAGTCTGAGCATTGGGGGGGGGGGTTAACTGCTATAAGTAGGGCTGACAATGTTTGTCGCTAGGAAACCTGCAGCAGCTTCCTTTATTGGAAGCATAAGGACCTGGTCATCCCCAATGGTGTTCCCAAATACAAACATGCTTATAAAATCATCCATCGAAAGGGTCAGGAGATTTCCTGACCACATCTAAAACTGTGTGAGGCGTCGTGTCACTTACTGCCCTCGCCGTCATCGGTGACCCCCAGCACCAGGCGGAGCAGACACTGGGCGTGCTTCCTCTCCTTCAGCAGAACCTCAGCGTAGCCCGGCAGGCGCAGGAACAAACCGAAGGCCGCCAGCGAGTGGGCGGGGATGGGCGACATGGTCTGCACTGACGACTTGTTGATGGGCGGCGGCTCGGCGGCCATGGTCTCTGGCGCCTCGTACACGAGCTCGCCGGACTGCTCGATGGTGACCCACTCAAACTGGTCGCTGTCCTTGGGCTTCTCCTGCGTGGTGGAGGGTACCACCGGAGGACTCACCTGCACAGGACGAGCCAGGGTTAGAATGCGGTTAGAGGACAATGCCGACAGATGTGCTGACTCGGATGGGATCTGAAGGTCATGTGCTGTGTTTATGCACTGAGGGTAGTAGGGGGCATATGGAACTAGATTGCTGTTATTCAGATCCATAGAGCTGCTGTGGGACTTGGCATAGAGCCCTGCGAATAAGACATAAAATAAAAAAATAAAAATGGTATCCACGAGTTCAACTGAATCTGGGGAAGAAGATCAAGGGTTTCATAGGCAAACACCAGACATATCCCTTTAAGATGAAGGCGAGTATCGGAGCTGCAGCACTGCAGAGAAATACAGTTATTTTATGCATAGTTGTGATCAATATAATCAATTCAAGCTCAGTTGCACTAAGAGTCAGAGTGGATGTCCAGGAACAGGCTGTGCTGTGATTAAACAGCAGTGGGTCAAAGGGCACAGACCTATTAGACCTATTAGACCTATTAGAAAACACTACACAGTCAGTCCTGGGTAGACAGAAAAGCATCACCTGCATCAATATCGATGCCTTAAGTCGACTTTGCTAATAGTCTTGCTCAGGGTGAGAGAGGAACTCTTCAATTATTCACAGCCTTAAGAGCGTGCCCAACAAACACTATCCAGTGAGACAAAAGGGTTAAACTAAGGCAGAATAGATGTAATATCCTGTTGAGAAAGGGTTATGGTAAACCAACCAACGATCAGTCATGTATATGATTCATATCGATCACAATGCTAAGTACAAAACAAATAATCTCACTTGGTAGCCCTCGAGGGGCGTCTGCTTCAAACCACCAGTAGCTCTGGGAGACTGCCTGAATAATTCAATTTGCTGCAACAATTTGGAAGGGGGGAGAAAATAACAAAAGAAAACAGATTTAGTACCTGGCAGCTCTCAGAATGCATTCCAGCTACTCACCTTGTCACTATGCGCTCTCAATTACTGTTTAAGTATCCATTTACTTTCCTTTAGGAGGCATGATGTAGCACCCGGGGGAGCGCAGAGGAGACAAAAACGAATTTAGACTGAATGGCAAACCCAGTGACTTGCCATGCCTCTCAATAAGCTGGGCCAACAGTAAAGACACTTTATTACTTTGGCAACCGCAGATCCGCATTGGAATGCTCTATATACGAAAGGTAACTTGAATTTCTGAAAGGGAAATTCCATAATCTTTCATCATCTCCAGCACCACCCCAACATATGTGAAAACGTTGCGTTTCCATGTTCTGTGGTAAAAAAAGATGGATTGAAGATAAGTGTTTCCAATGACAACCAATTTGTAGACAAATGCATACTCATAATTGGTAAAAAATAAAAAAAATAAAAAGGTTTTTTTAAAAATCCCACGATGCACACTGTCATCATTGGAAACACTAATCTTACACCATCTTTGTTACTACAAAACATATAAATGTGCAATTTTCACATCTGTTGATGTTGGGGTAGTGCTGGAAATTATGAATATGAAATTGAAAATGTTTGAAATTTCCCTTTAAATATAAGGCTTTAGATTATGGGCTATATATAAACACACTATCTAGAAACATGGGCTAAACATTGTAGGACAACAATGAAATAACTCCAATGAAGCAGGCTGTGAAAGGGTTATTTGACTGGTGGTGTTTGTTAGACGTATTAGAAGGGTATCTGTGGCGGTCTAACCTGTTGGATGACGTCTGGGTAGAGCATGGGCAGCCTCTCTGCAATCAGGGCCAGACCACCCATGCCTGCAAACACCTGCAGGGGAGACTGGATGGGGTTGGTCTCCAGCAGGGACTCATCGATGGCTGCATCAAGACAGTCGTCCCCCGGGGTCATGGGGTCGTCCTCCGGACAGCTACTCAGCACGTCACAGTGTTCCACTGGTGGAGGGAGAAGCAGAGGAGGGTTAGAGAATAGGCCAATTATTACTCTCAAAGGGTTCCCACTGGGACAGTAGCTATGTTCTGTGACTTACATTCTTCTGTGTGCTGCCCTCAACCAATTATGACAAGTAAAGAACGGGACGCCCTGCGGAGGGAAATTGTTCACGACGCAGACACTTAATGAGAACTTCTCTCTCATCCCTCATTCGAGGATGAAGAGAGTGTGAGAAACCAACAGAGCCATCACACTATTTATTAGTCAAGTTCAAGCAACCAAGAAGAGAGAAGAAACAGACAGCAGTTTCTCAGACATAAGGGAGCGGAGTGCCATTTACATTTCTACATATGTGAATGCATAAATCCGCGAATGGTTGTAGTTGGGAAAAGGACGTGCTCTCCTGATGAAGTGCACACGGATTAAAAACAGAATCAAGGACAGACTACTTGTCGCTGTTTGCGCGTCAGGAGGTGGCTCTGTAGACAGTAAAAAAAAATGATAAAACTGGAACGGCGGGTGAAGGGTAAAAATAGCCCCCCATTATAGTTTTCATTCCGCGGTGCGGCTGGCCTGTTTTATGATGATATAAAAGCCCCAGTCGATTGATAGGTCATCTACAAAAAAAAAAGAAAAAAAGCTGCACATCATCTCTCCTGGAGAAGAAAATAAAATAAATGATGAATTGCTCCAGTCTCTAAAGGGATTCTTCCCCGTCCCCCTCATGGTGAATTAAAAAGTCACCAAGGTTGTGACTGATACGATTTGTAACAGGGCCCGTGCTCTCTAGACTTCCAAAACAGGATTAGAAATGATGGAGAGGGAAGGAACCGCTCGTCTTTCAGCAGGCCCGAAGGAGAGACCGGGCTACCCAGAGAATATCTAAACAGCATCAACCCAGTGAGTTGTTACATTTCAAATGCAACCGTGAAGACACAGGGAAAAAAGGTGATCGTTAGACTTCAGAGGAGCATATGAGATAAGATCAGCGAGAAAGAGAGGACAAATTGTGAACGACAAGGATTTTTATAATTCTGCTCAAGAACAAACATATTTCACAGAATGTTCCAGTACCTTTACTATGCTATTAGGCTGAGATTTCCACATGATAAATCAGGAGGTCTAGAGACCTAAAAATGGTTGGAGGGACAAAACCCATTTTGCTCTAAAAGGTCTGGCCTATTTGGGGAAGTTGAAGGCTATTAAGGGGGCTGGGGCTAGATCTCACCATGTACCCGTCTTCAGTTCAGTGGATGGCCGTTAGCGGGGCTGAGCGTGGTAAATGGATTCTGTAAGCTCCCTCTGGTCAAAGCCTCTGCACTGGGTTTTACAAGATCTCCCCATGTCTCCCCCTCCCTCTCACAGGACTGTTAGTGAGGGTCACCTTTTCCCTCCATTTATTAGCCTCAATGGGTCTCGAGACAGAAGATTCTGGAAAGATTTGTTTTGGGAAGAGACGGTATTGGAAGCTATCTGAGGAAATTTAAGGTGAGCTACGCAGTAAGTGTCGGCAGGCAGGCATTTTACTGTACATACAGTGCTTAAGAAAGCATTCAGATCACTTGACTTCTTCCACATTTTGTTAGGTTACTGCCTTATTATAAAATTGATTGCCCCCCCCCCCCCACCCCAATCTACACAAAACACCCCATAATGAAAAAGCAAAAACGTTTAAAAATGTTTGATAATTTATTAAAACAAAAAAACGTTAAGTATTCAGACCCTTTAGTCAGTACTTTGTTGAACCACCTTCGGCAGCGATTATAGCTTTGTCTTCTTGGATATGACACTACAAACTTGTCACACCTGTATTTGGGGAGTTTCTCCCATTCTTCTCTGCAGATCCTCTCAAGCCCTGTCAGGTGGGATGGGGAGCGTCGCTGCACAGCTACTTTTAGGTCTCTCCAGAGATGTTCGATAGGGTTCAAGTCTGGGCCAAGTCTGGGGTGAACCTTCACCCCAGTCTGAGGTCCTGAGCGCTCTGGAGCAGGTTTTCGTCAAGCATCGCTCTGTGCTGTCCTTTGTTCATCTTTGCCTCGATCCTGACTAGTCTCACAGTCCCTGAAAAACATCCCCACAGCAGGATGCTGCCACCACTAAGTTTAACTGTATGGACAATTCCAGGTTTCCTCCAGATGTGACGCTTTGCATTCAGGCCAAAGAGTTCAATCTTGGTTTCAGAGCAGAGAATCTTGTTTTTCATGGTCAAAGAGTCTTTTGGTGCTTTTTGGCAAACTCCAAGCAGGCTGTCATGTGCCTTTTACTGACTTCCGTCTGGCCACTCTACCATAAAGGCCTGATTGGTGGAGTGCTGCAGAGATGGTGGTCCTTCTGGAAGGTTCTCCCATCTCCACAGAGGAACTCTGGAGCTCTGTCAGAATGACCACCGGGTTCTTAATCACCTCCCTGACCAAGGCCCTTCTCCCCCGACTGCTCAGTTTGGCCGGGCGGCCAGCTTTAGGAAGATTCTTGGTGATTCCAAACTTATTCCATTTAAAAATGGAGGCCACTGTGTTCTTGGGGACCTTCAATGCTGCCGAAATGTTTTGGTACCCTTGCCCAGATCTGTGCCTCGACACAATCCTGTCTCGGAGCTCTACGGACAATTCCTTTGACCTCATGGCTTGGTTTTTGCTCTGACATGCATTGACAACTGTGGGATCTTATATAGAGATGTGTGTGCCTTTCCAAATCATGTCCCATCAATTGAATTTACCACAGGTGGACTACAATCAAGTTCTAGAGACATCTCAAGGATGATCAATGGAAACAGGATGCACCTGAGCTCAATTTCGAGTCTCATATTAAAGGATCTGAATGCTTACGTAAATAAGGTATGTTTATTTTTAATACATTTGCAAAGATTTCTAAAAAACGTTTTGCTTGATCATTATGGGGTATTGTGTGTAGATTGCTGAGGATTTTTGAAAAAGGCTGTTACGAAACAAAATGTGAAAATAGTCAGAGGGGTCTGAATACTTTCCGAAGGCACTGTAGTATATGGTTCAGCGCACAGAGAAATGGGCTTTCAAAAACAACAAGACAAAACACAGGTTGAAAATGTGTATGCACTGCATTCCTTTTACATAAAGTGCTCCTTTACCCTAGACTACAGAATATGCTGAATATACACCGTCGGCATGCTTCAGATCGTTTCTAATCTATACGCCTCAACTAATTATCTGAACTCCAGAGTGCACAGAGGTTAAACTAAAGCGGTTCAATGAAGACAATCATAGACCTAATCAGGTGGGTTAGTGTCTGGCTGAAGACAGTCTTGGTGAAATGGGTTTGGAGCTGGGCAGACTCATTAGCAGATAACACACAGGTCACTGGGAAAGAAAAAAAGAGGAAGTATCTGGTTGTGTCCCAAATTGCACCCTATGGGTCCTGGTCAAAAGGTAGTGCACTATAAAACTAAGTGTGCCATTTGGTTTTTATGTAAAGGTTAGGGTCAGGGGTCAGGGTTTTATGTACCTTCTTGGTAGTTGTGTGCTCCGTCAGGCAGGGTTAAGGGTCAGGGTAAAGGTCAGGGTGTTATTTACCATCTTGGGTAACCACTAACAGACCACTGTTCTAGTAGTGGGTTGGCTGAACTGATTGACAGTTGCCTTTTAAAATATCTCACCCAACAGGGGGACAGACAAGTCATCCAGTGTGACTGAGTTGAGGAAGCAGATGGTGCACTGCAGGTAGGAGTTGACGCTCTCCACTGCATGCAGAGTAGGTGGTGGTGTTAGCAATTAGCCCCAGGGGCGGCATATAGGCTGTCAACGGCCAAAAACATCTAATATCCACACTGACGGAAAGAGAGATGAGCGCTACCAAGCATGGGTTCTTTTCACAACAGAACAACCAGCCTGCAGCGAGAGAGAAAAGGGCACTAAGGTAGGTTTTGGTGTAAAGCAAACAATATCTTACCACAGAGTTAGTGGAAACTACATTGAATTTAGCCCTGAATTGACTGGTATGGAATCACAGGGACAAGTGAATTTAACAACAACAAAAGATCTGATGCGTTTGGACTACACACACACACGTATTAACACATTTGTAAGAGCAAACAACTAGATTTGGACTATTTTGTCAACCATTAGTTCCATTTGAATGCATTTAGTACAACATTTGGTTGAGACGGCACCTAAAGACGGTGTTTGCGTAGCTAGTAAAAATCACTGGATTATTGAACCAGGCAACCAAACAATTTGACTAGGTTTGCACATTACTAGCGCTGACATCAAACTAAGACATCAACTGCTCTGGCCGGCTGTCATATCGTAATGCCCAAAATGTATCCCCCCCCATGCTATCATGTGTGACCTGGTACTGACCGTCAAAGCTAGGAGAGGGGAGGCTACATCTAGTAGCATCACCCCTAAAATCCTGCTCCAACGCAATCCTTAAAAAGGGTGACTAATAACATTTACCACGCCATGTGAAATCATTACATGGAGCGTAGTGTTAGTATAAAATCTAATCAGACATGAATCTTATATAGATGTAATCAGACATGATCAGACATGAATCTTATATAGATGTTATAGTGACATTTACAGAGGACATGAATCTTGTATAAAAGCTTTCCCTCAATGTTAATGGCTAAAACAGCTTTGGGAACAAGCAGGGCTTGAAAAGTAGAGGGTGGAATCTGATTGGGTGGTCCGGTTGCACTGGGAGCTTTCAAGCATCAAGAGCTTTTCTTTCGAAGCAGGAATACCAGGTAATAGGGGATAACAAGGGGGACCAAAAAAACAAAATTACATTCAAATGGAATTTGATGGAAAAAGACTGGCCTGTATTTACTGAAGTTAAGATGCGCCATTTTCAAGCCTCCATTCCCTCGTCCAAACTCAGATCCACTAGTTGGATCCAAATAATTTTTGACATACAGCAAACATTTCCACCTTTCTCTTACAGTGAAGTCATTGAGGCCAATTTATGATCGTAAAATAATAGCTCTTGGGCCAGTAAACCCTGGCCCAAGAGCCAGAAAAGGCGTACAGCAGGTGTGCCAAACAAATTCAATATACGTTAAAATGCAAATGACTCCAAATCAAAATTGTGTAGAAAAAATAAATGGACCTACATTCATAGTTTGACTGTCCAGCTCCCTAATAATCACCTCAACGAACGCTAAACAGTAGCATAGAAAATTATAGATTTTTTGAATGCAAATTTTGACTGCAAGGAAATATATACAATTTGAAGCGCGGCCCTCCAGACCTCGTTGAAGACCGAATGTGGCCCCCGGTGCAAAATGAGTTGGACACCACTAGTGTACAGCGTCATTGTAGAACTGGATATACATTTGCTTCCTGAGCCCTATTACGCAACACAGTGAAGAAGAGCAGAGTGAGTATGCGTCTCCCACTGGCCCACCCGTTCCAGAGACTGGTAATGGCACCTTATGACATCTCACGAGACAGAGGCCCAGCGCTCAGACAGAGAAACAGATGGCAGTGAAAGGGGAGAGCCATTAATCGCGCTGTGGAATGGGCTGTCAGGGGACGCGTGGAGAGACACGTTCGGGGCTCACTTTACACACTAACCGCAGAGCAAGAAGAAAAATGACAGACGCAGAGGGAGGTAGGAGTGTGAGATTGTGTATGTGTTTATATGTCTTGAAAGCAAGCATGTGCTTGTATGTACGTGCGTGCTCTACAATACCTTTCTCGGTGCGGAGCCGTTTGAACGAGTCCGTCTTGGAGAGGCCCGGGTCGGCGATGACCTTGGAGCCCAGCTTGACGGTCAAGTCGATGGACCGGTAGCCCTGGGGCAGCTTACGGTCATAAAGCAGGGTCAACAGCTGAGCCAGTGTCATCTCTGCCGGCAGGGGCTGACCTATGGGGTCGAGGGGGGATGAGACAGTGTTCACAGTGAGGAACCAAAGCCTTGTGGTCACACTACCAGGCCCAGAGGGACAGGAAATACATGACAGCTATGTATCATGAAGGCTAGTGACCTAGATAACAATGACAACATGTGAAGACAAGACATCATGGATGGAGTGCTGTTTTTGTCTTAGTACATCTGTGTCTTTGCAAACCCAGCTCTGATCATGTTTCTGCTCATCTTCCCAGAGTTAGGTAATACTTGGATCTGGTTGGCTGTGACTTTCAATATTGACACAATGTCTAAAAGTAACAACATCGAAAGTATCAAAAGTTAAATGGACATTTACCTGGACACCCCAGGGTCCCAGCAACACACACTGGCTCAATGAATTGACTGAGACGGAGGTCACAGCTTCATTAAGCAGGTCGGATCAATAGGCTTCCCTTGGCAGAGGGAGGTGCTGGAAGGAGGGGAGCTGACAACTGTGTGTGTGTGTGTGTGTGTGTACAGTACCTGGGAGCAGCTTGTGGTAGAGGTGGAAGACAGGCACGCTGAGCGTTTTGGCGGAGGGATCCACACCTGAGGAGGATGTCAGCTTGTCGCTCAACACACGGCCCCTCCGCGAAGGGGGACGGGGAGGGGTGGAAAGAGCTCTCTTCGACTGGGACTTCAAGCCTGAGAGGGAAACACACACCGGTCATTTTATCACGTAAAATTGTACTTTTACATCCTAGGGAATGTGATGCTAGAGGTGTGCTTCTGTCTAATGCTTCTCATCTACCAAACACCTTCAATATTTCAAGATAAATGGGATATTTAGTCATTTGTCCATATACAAAAAAAAAAGATATATATTCAAGGACTTATTTACACATACAAAGAACCCAATCATTTCCTTTACATTTGGTGCAGGAGCTCAACATAGGGCTGGAAGCCCAGCTACCAGCCAAACAATTCTTGCCATCTAATTGGTGCAACAGGATAAATTAATCTACTCCTGCTAAGCCATAATGATTGGCAGGCGTGGGAAGGAAGGGATGAGGAAGCCCACCACGATAAGCTGACAGATCGGAGAGAGCCAAAACGTGTACCTGAGGCCACGACAACGCTGTAGTTGTCCTGGAAACCACTGTCGGTCTTCATCTTCTCCTTCTCCTCTTGATTCTTCTTCTCCTTGTCTTCCTTCTGTTCGTTGATCAGCTTTGCTGTGATGCTGGGAGTGTCTGAATAAGGGATGGAGGGGAGAGACCGAGACGGGGCACATTAGAGCCACCCTTCGGTAACAAGTCACGTGAAAGAGGCTGTACATAAAATGTACAGCCTCAGTCGCCAGTGGCCAACTGGTCAAGTGCACACAAGTATTGACATCAACCCTAACGTATGCACAAACAAGGCTACGCAATCAATGAGACGTTGGCCCATCTCAGTCCTCCATTCCCTGAGAGTTCAGATAAGATGGGCTAGATAATCTGCTATTAGCAATTCCAAGGGCCACTAACGCAGGCTCCTTTAAAAATACCCCTGGCTAGCGCTCGCTGTATCTAGCGGTCTGGGCTGTGCTTTATTATTAACTAAGCCTGCCCCTCCCTCACTGGGTAGAGCCTCATAACGCCCTGTTGTATCAGGACTCCATCTGGTGTTCTCAAGGTCCCGGGAGGAGAACCACTTATCATAGCCGCACAGCTAACCCTGCCATGCCGTCACAAAGCTGGAGCCCACCACCACACGCGCTTGATATTAACAATAGATAATGCCTTAAATTGAACACCTCTCCCATCTGCGATTATATTACTGTTTGATCATGTTTTGAGGGGGGGATGCATGTTTTTAGGAGGGCATTTCTAATCCATGAGATTATAGGTGTGAACATCGTCCCCCCTAAGGAGAAGGGGACAGGCCAGATTAGTTTAGAGAGAGACTGGGCCCAATGACTATTTTAGGAAATATAGGAGTTAATTAATAGAGCACAAGGAAAAATTGGATTCAGTGCTTCTTACATAACTCTGGGACTTCTGGTAAAGGCCAACAAAATAAATACTAATAAATCAGTGCATCGGCTCACACAGGGGCTATTTCAATCACAGAGTGGACCAGCCGGGTTAAAGACCGGGGCATGAGGGTGTGTGATTTAACTGCCACTATGTTAGGCTTGTGGACGGGGGTGTACGTTTCAACTGATGTTCTCTCTAAAACGCAGTTGCCACCAGCTGATCAACTCCGTAGCCATTAATCAGAGCGCCATCTCCACCTGCTGGAAAAATAATATGGAGGGACGCTCTTCCATACTCATGCTAATGAGGAGATGTGAGCGGACGCAGCAGTCGCCTGAAAAGGTCAATGTTTATGCCCAGGGAGATTGTGTGTGCGCGTGTGAGTTGTGATGTTTGAGTATGTGTGTGTGTGTGTGTGTGTGTGTGTGTGTGTGTGTGTGTGTGTGTGTGTGTGTGTGTGTCCGACAATGTGCGAGGTGCTGACATGGTGCATTAACTTCAAATACGGCTGGCTTTTAAAACATTTAAGGACCCAGTGAGAGGGGATAAAATGCTTGAATGGCGAGCGGCGTACGGAGAGCGGGTTTCCCCCGCCATTCAGATCCCGTGTGTCTGTGGCTGTCGGAGGAGGGTTTGTCTGAGTGGCACAGGACACCCTGCTCCACTTTATCTGAGGGCCACATAATATTGAGGAGGTTGATGGGGCTACGAGGAAAATATTTAAAGTAATTCCCCATCAATGTTGCGTAACACACTTCACCTGCTGTTCATCACAAATCAAAGTTTACCGGTCACGTACACAGATATGCAGATATTTTCGCAGGTGCAACGAAATGCTTGTCAAATTAATGGACATAGCCTATATGCTCCCTGAGATTATAGGTGTGGACATCGTCCCCCTAAGGAGAAGGGGACAGGCCGGGTTAGTTTAGAGAGAGACTGGGCCCAACGACTATTTTAGAAAAGAGAGAGGAGTTATTTAATACAGCGCAAAGAAAAATTGGATTCAGTGCGTCTTACATAACTCCGTTCCCATCAATAGTGACGGATGGGTAGGGGCAGCAGACGTACCAGACACCCGGTCCAGGACTTCAGCCAGGGTGGTGGAGATGGGGAGGTGGAGAGTGCGGTACTTGTGCCCTGCTCCGTACATGGGGTGCTGGATCACATGGCTGGTAGCGTTGATGCGGCCCTTGTACAGCTGAAGACGGAAGAGAAGTATTAGGACAGACCAAGTACACAAAACCACTACCACCAATGTTATGAATGATCATGACTACGAGAGAGATGCAAGTTATGAAAGATTCAGTAGCACTACGCAGGGCCACATTGAGATTGAATGAGGCCGGCCTTGGCTAAAGACCTCCCACTCCATCACTCCTGCCTCGACCTTTATTGGAGTTGACAAGGCTTCTCATTCAGCATGAATGTTACATGTTCACGACATCCATCGCCTTCTGCGACCTGCAGGCGACAGGCATGGTGGTGTCGCCAGAGCACAGCTCGGCTACTGAGGGTCCTTGGACAAGTCACTGCAGCTCCAAACACAACCGTCACTCAGTCCCCTTTCCTGACAACTCTACACTGCAGTGACTAGCCTGGCAGCAGAAGCCATTAAGATGATGTAACATAAAATGCTGTTTGAAACATGCACCTTGGCTTTTAGGCAAGTCTAATACACGTCTCATAGGAACAATAATGTTCACGAACCCATATCTTGGTATGGTCGCTAGCATAATAAAAAGTCAACCGATGATTGACAGCAAATCAAAATGTCAAAGTTCCCGCCAGTGAGATTCAGATTAGGGAGAAATGTAGTGATCCTTTCTTAAATATCACAGATCAAATGACAATTACAATGCTGATGAATTGAAAATGTTGAGCAAGTCTACAGAGTACATCATTCACTTTTTGCAGATCTGAAAAAGCCTGATGTACAGTACCAGTCAAAAGTTGACACCTACTCATTCAAGGGATTCTTTATTTTTACTATTTTGTTCATTGTAGAATAATAGTGGAGACATCAAAACCATGAAATAACACATAAGGAATCATGTAGTAACCAAAAGTGTTACATCAAAATATTTTATATTTATTTGTAGCCGCCTTGACAGCTTTGCACACTCTTGGCATTCTCTCAACCACCTTCTTGAGGTAGTCACCTGGAATGCCTTGTTAATTTGTGGAATTTCATTACTTCTTTATGCTTTTCAGCCAATCAGTTGTGTTGTGACAAGGTGACAAGGTATGCAGAAGATAGGTCAGTCCAGAAAATAACAAGAACTTTGAAAGTTTCTTCAAATGCAGTCGGAAAAATCATCAAGTGCTATGATGAAACTGTCACGTGAGGACCGCCACAGGAAAGGAAGACCCAAAGTTACCTCTGCTGCAGAGGATAAGATCATTAGAGTTACCAGCCTCAGAAATTGCATCCCAAATAAATGCTTTACAGAGTTCAAGTAACATCTCAACATCAACTGTTCAGAGAAGACTGCGTGAACCAGGCCTTCATGGTCGAATTGCTGCAAAGAAACCGCTACTAAAAGGACACTAATAAGAAGAGATTAGTTCGGGCCAAGAAACACGAGGAATGGACATTAGACCGGTGGAAATCTGTCTTTTGGTCTGATGAGTCCAAATTTGAGATTTTTTGTTGCAAACGTTGTGTCTTTGTGAGACACAGAGTAGGTGAACGGATTATCTCAGCATGTGTGGTTCCCACCGTGAAGCATGGAGGTGTGATGGTGCTTTGCTGGTGACACTGATTTATTTAGAATGCAAGGCACACTTAACCAGCATGGCTACCACAGCATTCTGCAGCGATATGTCATCCCATCTGGTTTGCGCTTAGTGGGACTATAATTGGTTTTTCAACAGGACAATGACCCAGCACACCTCCAGGCTGTGTAAGGGCTATTTGACCAAGACAGAGAGTGATGAATGTTGCATCAGATGACCTGGACTCCACAATCATCTGACCTCAACCCAATTGAGATGGTTTGGTATGAGTTGGACCGCAACTCATCCCAAACTCTTTCAAGACTGTTGGAAAATAATTCCAGGTGAAGCTGGTTGAGAGAAAGCCAAGAGTGTGCAAAGCTGTCATCCAGGCAAAGGGTGGCTACTTTGAACAATCTCAAATATATTTTGATTTGTTTAACACTTTTTTGGTTACTACATGATTCCATGTGTAATTTCATAGTTTGGATGTCTTCACTATTATTCTACAATGTAGAAATGTTTTTAAATAAAGAAAAACCTTTTAATGAGTAGGTGTGTTCAAACTTTTGACTGGTACTGTAAGTAAAAACAATTTGGGGGGGTAAAGGCACAAGAAGGTGGACTATGACATTACCTAACGCGTAAACACATGAGCATGTAGACCCCCCCCCTGCTATTAATCACCTACTGATCATACATGATTAACCTTCACGGCTGTGATTCCCAGGACTCCTTGTGTAATTTAGCACACAAACGACCTCCTAAGTTAGAGTACATGTAGGCTAGTCTCGCTGTGCATAATCAGAAACCTCTCGGCATAACAGCCATCCTTCACCTTGTCCATGGAATGACCCTCACCCTTCCCTGACACCATGTATATCATCAAAAACGGGATGGGGCATAATAATGAGGACAACGAGAGGTAGGAGGTTAAAATTAAATAAGCTTTAGACAATTGAACCCCCCCCCCCCACCACCGTGACTGCTCTCTAAACTCCACTCAGGACAACTAATCAGTGAGGAGGGTGAAAGATGGCGCATTAATGTGACTGAGGTGCAGTGCCATTTCTCCGACAAGCATCAGCACAAGCATCAGGCTGGGGAAAGCCTCGAGTGAGGAGGGATTGTCTGTACTGCTGGGCTGGCCCCTTGTGGCCACCTGGGGATATCACATCACAGCATTATTCCTTTCCAATTCAAGTCCATAGGTAGGATAATTAAATTGCTCCAAGATTATGAATTAAGGTCAGTTTGACATTTTCCCACGTTATGGTTAAGTTTAGGACTGAGGGTATGGAGAGCTGATCCGAGATCAGAGCCTACATAAACTTATTACCCACCGGACAGGGCGACTGCAGGAAGACTGTGACCTTCTCGTCCTCCAGCATGAGTTGCAGGAAGAGCCTGCGGATGAAGCCGGAGATGTTGCCAGAGATGGGCACGTTTCCACGCTGGGGGGCCGACTGGAAGAGCTCACACAGCACCTACGGAGAGGGAGAAACCACCGTAAACACATGTTAGTAAACCATCACAGATACTGTTGGTCAGGTGGAAATGTGTGTCGTCAAGGCATTCCACCAGACCTGTGCCATGAGCCGCTGGTTGTTGGGGTGGCAGGAGATGCACTGCAGGAAGAAGGCCACTGTGGCGTTCTCGATGGCTGTCCTCTGCTGGGTGGTGAGCCCGCTGCCCCGGGACGAGGAGGCTAGAGAGTAGCGTGACCCAGAGGGCAGGGGTGGGGGCGGAGGAGGGGGGCAGCACGCACCACCGGAGGCAGCAGAGTGGGCTCCCGTGTGCCCCTGGCCACCACTGGCTCCCCCTGCGCTAGCGCTGGAGTGGCACAGCAGGAACAGCAGAGCGGTCCACAGAGAGTTCACCTCAGGCCCACCCAGCCAGTCCTTCATGGCATGACTGTTCCCCACCTCTGTGAGGAAACGCAGCACTGGGGCTGCCAGCTCTGCAGACAGGGGCACCCTGCTCTGAGAGGAAGAGGAGGAGCAGTGGGGGTGGTGGTTGTGATGGTGTTGCCGTCGTTCAGCCTGGGCGGTGGCGGGCAGGGGCAGGTCAGCGGCAGCCAGGAGTCCACAGCAGAGTCCGGCCAGGCTGCGGACTAGCAGAGAGGGCAGGCCCGAGTCCAGCAGCTGCTCTATTGCCCCGGGTGACTGGGAGGCTGAAGCCAGAGTGGCCAGTTCCGACTCGGACAGGGCGA
Source organism: Salvelinus fontinalis (assembly GCF_029448725.1). Lineage (NCBI taxonomy): Eukaryota > Metazoa > Chordata > Actinopteri > Salmoniformes > Salmonidae > Salvelinus > Salvelinus fontinalis. The sequence goes on from NC_074665.1 coordinate 26,279,501, forward strand.
TGGGCGGCCGCGCGTGCTTGGAGTCGTCGGTGAGGCCGGCGGCAGCGGCACTGGTGGTGGCATTAGCATTGGCGCTGCTGAGGTCGTGCTGCTTCTTTCCGTCGTCCGTCATGGAGAGGCGGTGCTGGGCCTGAGATTGGGCGGCGGTGGGCGGGGCCACGATGCCCATCCAGGACATGAGCAGAGAGAAGTAACTGGGATGGATGTGGCACATGGAGCAGAGCAGGCTGTCTACTGCCTTCTTCAGCACCATGTTACACGGCAGGGACATGGACCAGTTGTACAGAAGTCTACAGGAGAGAAGGAAACAAAATGGTATAAACAAAGCAAGCGCCACTCGCTGGACTGACATCTTTCCCGCTAACATTACAAAATACGAAACCTTCATATGAATCCTTTTCAATTCTGTCTGTATGTGTCGTTTGGAGATCGAAGGAGCCAAAGGTTAGACATTGGTATTTTTTTTTACTTTGCATTCCCTGCTCGATGTAAAGTATTCATGTTTACAGAGTAGAAATGCAGTATTCATGTCCGCAGAGGATATGGGTAAGACATACAGTATCAAGAGGGGTGGGATGGGAGAAACTATAGAATTCATCTAGAGGTTGAAAACATCAGGGAGCTGTATTCTCCCCAGTCGACAAAGAACGAGATGTTCTACAAACATTGACGGCTCAAAGCATGAGAAAGCTCAGCTTAGCCTTCGACGACGTCACAGAAAGAGCACACCGCCACAGAGTAGAGGAGAGAACCGGTGTTTTTTTTCTCCTGACAGGATAAAGGGCCATTCACACCAAGGACAATAACTAGAATGATATATTATACACAACCATAAACCGTTGGCGAGCATCCACACCAGCTGACCGCTGATCGTTCTGCAGTACACCCATCAGTCAACGGATCAACGCGTCCTACTACTACTACTACTGCACGCTGCCTAGTCAGGTGGTAACAAGACCATTCTGTACTTCCGGGTGTTTCAATTGTCATAGTGACAACTGCAAATAATACGTCAATGAACTTGTAATGAAAAATATAGAAACTCATGTAAATGTAGCAATTGTTTTTTTTAAATCACACTTGCCTGCGCATCTTTTACATAATGGCATTGCTTGCCTCGTTGCTCAAGTGATTCGTTTGGATCTTTTTCAGTGTGCTCATCTGTTTGTCCTGTGCAACAGTTCACTTGGCCCATTTTACATTTAGTAATTAGCAAGAGAAAGCTTGCGTCCCTCCACGAAAAAAGGCTATTAGGCCTAGTATAAAAGATGCTGAAATAAATGTCCTATAGCTTTAGTAGCTTACAGCTTTTCCTGCGATTTCACATAGAGGAATAGCGGAGAAGCTTGTGTGGACTACAGCCTATTGCTCACTGGAACAGAGAGGCTAGAGATGTGTAGCCGAAGTAAGAAACTAAATATTAGCTTGATATTAGGCTATTCTTCAGCTAAATAGTAGGGCTATAAATACTTACCCGTGCAAAAAAAAAAAAAAAAAAAGTTTACAGATTATGAAGCGGCAGGTCTGTGCATTCCTCCAGGCTGATGCGCTCCCCGACACTGACCAAGCCTTCGATTTTAGACAAGGAAATTATTACACCTAAGCTACAACAGTGCAACGAGGAACGTATTTTTGTTGTCAAGTGAGTACATAACTATTGTCTATGGAGCTGTAAGTTGCAGTGACGTAGACGCATTTGAGTAACTGCTCAAAAGTCCTGTTCTGAATGCTTCATGCTGAAATAACTTCGTACAGCCTAGGCCTGACTATGTAACCATTTGGACCAGTTATGGGTCCGTTTACTAGGTCCAGAAAGATAAGGCCTACCACCGGAAAATATGGCCTCCTCACGCGCTATTTGTCGTGGACCATCCTCCCAAGTCGTCCTATAATTAATGTCGCAACCAATACGCTCACATATGCCCAGTAATTCAGGCAAGCTCACCGTGAGCTCTGCCTTCTCTCCGAGCAGGCTCGTGCACCTAGAATCAACAACGCTTCAATAGAAGGCGTTTTTGATTGGTTGTCAATGTTTCATCGTCGGAGGGACAGAAAAAAAAAAAGTAATCGCTCTTAAAGTGATCCAAACTAAAGCTCTCGTTATCCACTCTTTTTGTAGTTATGATTTTAGTGTGAACGCTCCTGTTCACTACAATTATAAATATATATATTTTCCCGTTAAAGTTATCGTTACAGTCCTTGGTGTGAACGGCCCTTAACACTTACTCAAAGAGCTCTCTGTTGAGCAGCACTGGGAGGTCGTAGTCCACGGGCAGCTCGTAGCTGTGCCACAAGATGGCCGCCACACAGTGGAGGTGGGAGGGCGAGGGCATGACGAGGCCATACTCCCGTGACGAGGAGCTGCTCTGGCGCATGTAGCCTAAGGGGCCGCTCCTCTTGTGGGCCGCCACCAGCGATGAGTCATGGACCCACTGGAGAAGGGCCTGGATCCTGGAGGGAGACACGGGGATTACAAGGTCAATATTAACATATCGAGAACCGCTTTCACAGACCCCGATTACATAGATCCAGCAGTACTAGGCTCAACACCTATATCAGTAGATGTTAAGGGGGTATTTACCTGTCCTTAGTCCCAGGATCTTGTATGGTTCCCAGCTGGTAGAGGATGTCAATGGTGGAGTCTGAAGAGAGACCGTTGAGCCTTCCAAAGAGCAGGGGACTGTTCAGGTCTAAGAAAAGACAGAAAAATCACAAAATAGCCATTGATGTCCATATATAAACAATACTCAAACGATAGTGCCATGACATACAGAGCTGAAGGACAAGATATTTTGATTGAAGTATAATGACACAAATTATAATGTGATCAATGAGCGTTTTATTCATGCGGCGGCTAATTACTGGTAGGGTCGGTGCCGGAGGCTGCACAGTTCCTCAGCAGGATGTCGATGAGCTTGAGGCCGATGCGGGTGGACTGCAGGCCGATCTTGACCAGCACGGCTTCGATGTTCGGCGAGTGCATGCCGCAGTAGGGGGACATGAGCAAGGCGGCACAGGTCTGAAGCAGGTTGGCGGTGGGGGCAGCGGCGCTGGCCATCGTGGCCTCCAGGTCACTGACGTGGGTAAGACAGTGGTGGAGCAGACGTAGCCAGCCAATACTAGTAGAGAAAGAGTGGGCAAGAAAGAGAGATTTGCTGTGACACTACTGGTGTTTCATTTATTTTTATTATTTTTTTTACTCTCAAGTAACATTTAAGAAGTTCCTGTAAGGGCAAGTATGTCTGTACCTGGTTTTAGAGACCTGGTCCTCAGAGGGCAGGAAGGGGTTGTTGACGGTGGCTGAGGAGGTGTTTCCAAAGGCAGTGAGGCCAAGCAGTTTGATCTGGGACAGGCCCAGGGTGCTGGCGTCGCGGGGCCGGTGCAGCCTCAGACACACGGCGGACGCCACCTCGGCCTTCACCAGCTGGATCTTGATGTAGGTGAGGCCGCTGGTGATGATGGGCGTGGACAGAGGCAGCATGTTGACCCCGTCCGCGCTGATCTCAACCGAGACCGAGGAAGGGCAGGCTGGCGAGAGGACAAAAGGGACATCGTCAGGGTTAGCGATAATAGATGGTGGAATATGTTCAACTTTATTTTCACCAACCGGTACTGTCTGGCACAATGGTGTGTTGTGTTTGATAGAAGCATGAAAAAGGTTTTGCATATTTAAAATGGCACTATAGCCGACAGCGGTAGGTTAATATTTGAGTGGGTGAAATAAGTTAGTCATGAGGAAAACTATGCTTAAGGGGTAAGTAGACAATGTGCCCTTAAGGCTCTAAAGCAGAGTGGCACAGCTCTCTTGCTGGTACCTGAGCTGCAGTCCTGCTGGTTTTCACTTAAATGATCAATTAGACAACTAAGGTAATTGCATTGCAAAAGATTTTGCTGAACTCTTTATATTAAATTCAGTCTCCTATTTAGACAACTCGTCTGCACTAGTACCCCCCAGCAGGGCCGTGGTGCAGTACTCACTGGCGAGAGAGGCCAGGTGTGGCTGGATGTGCAGCTCTTTGAGGAGAACGGCGGCAGGAAGGTGGATGGTGAGGTCACACCACGCCTCCTCCGGCAGGAAGATGTAGGACCAGGCAGCCGAGCGCGCCCGTCTGTGAGGGGGCGTGGCCTGAAGGAGGACCTCAGCAGGCTGGGCCGTGGGGCTGCTGGAAGTGATGGTGCCTGCAGAGTGACAAACAGCATTCAATAGGACACAATTCCCATTTTACAACACATAGAGGTCAAAGGGAAAAACACAAGAGAACCTATTCAACACGAAAGGAGAAGCTCCACTTACCAAGCGGAGCAAAGTTGTGGAGTCCCTCTGCGTTGTCGGGCTCGGCGGCTAGGACCCGGGCTTTGAGGCTGCCATCTGCAGCCTTCCCTGGACCAGTGTCCAGAAACTTCATGATGGTGGACACCATGCTGCGTGCTGTGTTCACTATGGCCCGTGTGCTGGTCACCATATTGTTACAGATCAACTGGACCCCACCTGCACACAGGTCAAATACAAACACAAGCTGTTAAGTCTAATTGACAGTCCAGTATACCTGAACAAGGATATTTCCCAATTGTGTATGCATGTAGGTGTGTGAGTGTACCCATGTCGTGGAATGCCTTAAGTGCCTCGCTGGTGTCCAACACTCGGAGGATGAACCAGAGCAGAGGCTCAGACAGCTGGCATGTCGACAGGGAACCCTGGGAGAAATACAAAGACTGCTTGTGATTTAAAAACTTTCAGAATCCACAGGTCAAACAATTATAAATCTAATAAACTGAAGTACTATTAAAGCAAATATATTTTTCCTCAATCGTTTTTAATCTTGACAAGTAAATCTCTAAAAACAGACCAAATCAATGATGTCCGTTCGGTCATGGCTGAGCTCAGTCTTACCTGTCTGCCCATGTACCCACAGGCCATGTAGGTGAGGATGGGCTGCAGCATAACCTGCACCGAGGTGGCCCTCTTGCTCAGGGTGGTGAGAATGGTGAAAAGGCCGTCTCCTACAGAGATGGCATCTAGTCCTCCATGGAAATTCTCATGCTTGGTCAGGTGGAGACCACTAGCACCTAAAGACAGGAAGGTAAAGCGTTATCAATAAGAAGCACTTCAATATCTTATCCGCTAATCCGGGATCCCTCTAAATAAACGTTTTCTAAAAAAGGGGCGTGTGAGGATAAGGCCTACCTATGATCATAGCCATGGCGCTGCTGTTGCACTGGCCCAGAGCCGAGAGGATCTGGCTCATGATCTGCTGGTTGGCCAGCACCAGATCAGCCACTCCGGCCGCAGGGCCCTGGTTAGGGGAGGACCCCCCCGCTGCCCCCTCCTTGCTGCCGCACACCTTCTCCTCGTCCGACACGCTGCTGTCCGACGCCCCGCTGCCCGCCGGCGGCAGACGCCCGCTGAACTCGCGGTCGCCCGACAGGGGCAGCTGGACCAGGGCGTTGACCAGCTTGAGCAGGTCGAACATGAGTTGGTCGCGCGTGGTCTCGCCGCACACCGCCTTGGCGTCGCCGGGCCGGATGATGTTGGCAAAAAGGCCTCCGAAGCAGGCACGGGCACCCACAGCGCTGTCTGAACCGCTGCGGGACACCACCTTGTCAGAGCAGGTGATGTAGTGGTGCACCAGGAAGGTGATGGACTCGATGACAGAGGAGATGGTGCTCACTGACACCACCTCAAAGTTCTGCTCCAGGGTGAACTCTAACAGCTTGACCTGGGCGTCCAGAGGACCCTGGCCTGACTGGAACGGACCCCTGAAGGACGGGCGGAGGAGAAAAGACAGGATCGTTGAAGAAGGTGCTTCCTAACAAATCATTGTACTATTTTGTGATGGAATCAAAAGGATGGCTTTTGTTCCAGCCCAGCTCGAACACAGATTAAATTGAAGACGAGGATTAGTTATCATTTGAATTACGCGTCTTAAGTGCTGGGGTGAAACAAAAGCTGCTTTTGATGACTCTAGAGTAAACAACCTACCTCTCAGTGGACAGGATGTGCATTAGTTTGAGCAGGAACTCACTAAACATCTGTGGGCAGGTGGAAGAGAGGTGCACCTGGAGTCTGGTGAGGAACTCTTGCATAGCTTGGGTGGCGGTTGGGCCGACCTGGGAGCTGTGCTGGCTGGTGCCGTGGGGGTTGCTCCCAGACAGGAAACGCACGAGCACGTGCACCAGCGTAGGGTCCGACACCATCTGCTGGGCCGTGCTCTCATGAGCTCCCATCCCACTGCTGGAGGCTGCGGACAGAGACGCACAGGACCAAAACACACTTGATTAAAAAGGAGTACTATTGAAAGTCCTTTGGCCTCATTTACATCTTCGGTTACACTGCATATTCAATATATGGATTTACTATTTCGCAATCCTCAAATGGGAAACGTCAGTCAGAGTTGTCAGACACTGTCTTGAGAGTGAAACCCTAAGAATGGTGGACTTACCACTGGAGGGCATGTTGGTCATGAGGGTAAGGGAGTGCAGCACCAGGCACCAGGTCCTCAGGGAGGTGTTGGGGTACCAGGCTAGCACCGACAGGAAACTGTTGATAGAGGCTGCAGGGAAACACAGGAGACGGCAGTTTAACATACACTTCCCCGCGTGAAAAGGAAAACAGTGAATGATTCACACAAGATAAATCCAGTGGTTTGAGAGCTAAGCGGCGAAAGGGAGTGAATGGAGACACACACAGGGTGACCTCTGACCTTGGTTGAGTGGGATGGTGGGCACTCTGCTGGCGTTGAACAGGAAAATATCTGATCCACTCTCCTCGGTGCCCCCAGAGCAGGAGTTGAGACTGAGGGTCAGCCACAGTTGCAGCAGAGACTCCATCTAAGGCAGAAACACATGTGAACACTTCATCTACAAATCCACTTATCCAGGGTATCCAACGTATTCTAGAGAATGGTACAGTACGTTACCTCTACTGCCACATCATTACAAAACTGTGTAGAGGGAAGTAAAAAACAGAGTGAAGTGTAACAGGTCATTCAAGTCTTCTGGAGTAGCAGAGACCCTGGACTATACCGTCTGTTGGTGACTGACCTGTACGTGGTGCACCTGCAGCATGGAGAAGAGCTTGTTGAAGCAGGCACTCAGCATGGGGATGGAGGAGGCCTGTACCATTAGGCTGCTTCCTGGTGGGGAGCCCCCACGGAGACCCCTCAGCAGAGAATCATCCGTCCCATTGGATGCCTGGGACACTGAAGGGAGAGAAGGGACAAGGGTCAGCCATCTTTGATGCTTCGCAAGTCTTTACATTTTTTCCCAAGACTCAAGTGTACATGACCAAACATCTATAAATACTTTTTTTCGGTAGGTTTATACCTGCGGGGGACGTTGAGGTGAGCGCCTGTAAGATGGAGTCGGCCTCCAGAGTGGCCATCATCTTGAGCATAAGCTCAGCCTGCTGCTCCAGCCCCACCTCCAGGCGGGCGTCCAGAGCTGAGTTAGAGTACACAAAAGGTCAGGGTTAAAAGGTGGAACATATTCCTTTACATGCATGGAACACGCTGGAGTACAAGGAAGCAGAAGTGTGGAATCCAGTTTGGGAGCTGATATCCGGAACCAAAAAAATTATAATAAATGAGCCCTTACCTTGCGACACAGATACAGAGAGACTTTGAGACCCAGGCTTTTCGGCAGCAACCGGGGGCTTGGACACAGCAATCCCTACGCCCCCTATGTAGGGGTTGTAACCGTAAGTGCCATAGTCAGCACCCCAGTAGTCATACCAGGTGCTGCTAATAGGCTGTAGGAAGAGAGAGAAAAGGGAAACGCAAATGCAGTCATTCTTGTCAGATGCTAGCTACCGGTATAATATTACATACACATTAACATTACATTCAATTGCATGCAATGGTGGAGTTTTCAGAAAGAAAAGAAAGAGTGAAGAGGAGAAATACTTCCCCAAGTTTGCTAGTTTGATTGATTGGGTCTACATACAATAAATTGCTTTGAGACTCAAAACGCCTGAGCGGAGTTAAATTGGAAAGTTTCTGAGAAATTAGAGTGCAAGGCTAAGACGGAGGTGGTGTTGGGGAGGGATTCAATACGACTGCAGATAACAGTATTACATGTTATCTAAAAAATGCATTATGAGAAGAGGTTGAACACTATGGTTCGAAGTTTGTATAGCTACATCATTGATCAGTGGGGTTAATTTAAGTTCATGTACTAACCCGAGGTGATTGTGTCAATACTGAACTCAACAGAAATGCAAGAGAGCATGGAGAGAGGAGTGGAACAGGAAAAAGGTCAGTCAAGCAAATTACATACCTTAAAGACTTTGGCGGCGAGGGGATCTTTTTCCAAATCAATATCTAAAGGATCAATATCAACATCCATGAGGTCTTGTAGCAAGTCAAAGTCAATGTCTTTATCTTTTTCCAAAGATGAAAGAGATGGAGCACCTTTGGATAACGAAAAGAGCTTTAATATTGCCAAGTAAGCACACTAAAACCAGCAAACTCAGAGGCCTTCTTTTATGAAGTCACTAGGCAATTTTAAGGCCTACAAACATTTATTTCTGCAGTTGAGAGGGAGTCCAAACAATGGATGTTTGCCCACTAAATCCGCAATCTGACAACTTTAGCCAAAATTCAGACGTGATATAAGTGCTTTTGTGTAAATCATTGATGTCGTCTAGGGAATGAAGATTTGTGATAGTACCACGTAGCATAATTTTCACAGATTAAATCCCCTTAGTCTTATTAGAAAATAACCACCACCCCTTGAAACATCTGGATATCTAATATGCAATGAAGATACACTGTTTGAACTCCCCCTCCAAAAGGCAAACAGTCCACTCAGAATCAAACTGGTTAGAGAAGCTCTCAATAGTCTCCTTTAAAATAAAACACTGAAAAAAATACTAAAATAAAGATGCAGCTAGCTAAAAGGGGAAAAAAAGAAAAACAATTTAACACAAATGCATCCATTCGAGGGGGGGGGCCATGTGTAAAATATTGTCAAGGACGGGCCTACCAACGCACTTTGGAAAACAGAGGAGGTCCCAGGAGTACCTGCGATGATATCCGGAACCAGGGTCTCATCGATGGTCTCCACCTGGGGGATGGAGGTGGACTGGGCCAGGGAGTCAGAGTCTATCCCTGATGAGGACGACGATGCCCCTGCCTCCTCACCCACCGCCCCCTCGTCCATACCATCTAGGGACCCTGGGGACAGCAACTCCCCTGAGGAAAGGGGACAGGACAAGGTTAGTGCTGGGAGAAATCAAAACGAACAGACTCCCAGCAATGCAAGGACTCCCCAAATCTATTGTTCTCTTGGATACCAGCTTTTGCTGGAAAACAGTGTTCACAATGAAGTGTGAATTGAATTGTAGCAGCACCCCCTACCTGCCAGGATGTCCTGCAGCATGCAGGTGAGGGAGTACTGGGCCCAGGCCCCTCCCCAGGAGATGTCCCCCCTGTTGAAGTCTGTCCCCACCAGCAGCAGCAGCAGACGCTCCAGCTGGTGCTCCGACACCACCTCACACAGGTGGATGGTGGGCCTGGTGGCGTTGGCTATCCTGGCCAAGACCTGCAAAGTCAAATCAGACAGTGATCAGCATAAGTAGCCATTTAGAGTCAACCAAATCCATCTTCTCCAGTAGTAGCAGATTGATTTAATTTTAAATAACGTTCCCAAGGTAAACTGACTATTTCTCAGGTCCAGATCGTAGAATATGCATATAATTTACAGATTAGGATAGAAAACACTCCAAAGTTTCCAAAACTGTCAAAATATTGTCTGTGAGTATAACAAAACTGATTCTGCAGGCGAAAACCTGAAATCTAACCCGGAAGTGATTTTTTGAAATTTAAATCTGTGTTTCCTGGCCCGTCTTTCTTCCATTTAAAGGGGTATCAACCAGATTCCTTTTCCAATGGCTTCCTCTGGCTGTGACCAGGCTTTAGACATAGTTTCAGGCTTTTATTTAGAAAAATTTGCGAGATTTTTCAAAACTAGTCAGGCGTCCTCTGATTAGGTCCTGCGAGAGGGGTAGCTCTCCATTTTTTTTCTTCTCTCTTATTGAATAGGTTACGGTCCGGTTGAAATATTATCGATTATGTTTGTTAAAAACAACCTGAGGATTGATTATAAAAAACATTTGACATGTTTCTACGACCATTACGGATACTTTTTTGAATTTGCGCAACCCAAATGGCGTTTTTTTGTTATAAAAGTAATATTTATCGGAAAAAAAGAACATTTGTTGTGTTACTGGGAGTCTCGTGAGTGCAAACATCCAAAGATTATCAAAGGTAAGCGATTCATTTTATTGCTTTTCTGACTTTCGTGACCATGCTAATTTGGGGCTAGCTGTTGTAGCATTGATACACTCACAAAAGCTTGGATTGCTTTCGCTGCAAAGCATATTTTCAAAATCTGACACGATAGGTGGATTAACAACAAGCTAAGCTGTGTTTTGGTATATTTCACTTGTGATTGCATGATTATAAATATTGTTAGTAATATTTTGCACCCTGCAATTCAGCGGTTGTTTAGGAAAATGATCCCGCTAAAGGGATCCGTAGCGCAGAGAAGTTAACATTGGTAGCAGAGGATGGCTAATAACTACAATGTGCCACCTGGCTTCGACGAGAAGAGGTCGTAAGAAAGTTGGGAAAATGAACTTGCAATATGGACATGGGTTACTTAAAAAGGACGTGAAAAAGCAAGCACTTGCGGTGGTATTATCGCTCGAGGGAAGAGCGAGAGATACAGCACTGGAAATATCCGTTGAGGATTTGAACAAGGATGACGGTATGGGAACTTTGATCACAGCACTGGATTCTGTATTTCTTAAAGACGAGAAAGACCGTGCGTGCCTACGAGGCATATTCAAACTTTGACAGTGTTAGGAGAGATATTTCGGTTGCAATGACGGACTACATCAATGATTTCGAACAGAGGTACAATATGATGCGCAAGTACGACATGGTTCTCCCGGATGCAGTGTTAGCTTTCAAGTTGCTAGATACTGCCTGTCTAGATGGTAGGGAGAAACAGTTGGCTTTGACTGCTTGTACTGTGCTGACTGTTGCATCAATGGCAATAAAAATTTGGCGAAAAGACGTCTGTCGCGCCAATAACAGATGGAATGCAAGTGAGTGACGCAGCATATTACACTGAGCAGCAGAGAAAAGGTGCCAACAAGTCACGTTCTCAAGACAACCAGAAGAGGGCGGCATTTCCCGGCACAAATCCACTGGACAAATATGGAAGGAGATCAAATTGTGCTATTTGTCAAAGCACTTAGCATTGGGTTAAAGACTGTCCTCATAAAAATGAACAAGTTAAAATAACAGAGGAAAATGTAAACAGAGATAGAGCAGTGTAACATTCCACTGTTTTCAAATGAATCTGCTTCTGATACTGAGAGTTTTATAGTTGAATCCTTAGGATCTGCTGTGATTGATACTACATGTACACGGACAGTGTGTGGTGCAAAATGGCTTGATAGCTATGTCAGTGAACTAAATATGAAAGAAGTACAAAATATGATTGACACACCAAGCAACAGAGCTTTCAAATTTGGAGATGGGAGAATTGTCCATTCTACCAAGAGAGTTAAGATACCAGCAAAAATTGGTCAGACTATGTGTCACATTGAAACAGAGGTGGTCCCTACAGATATCCCCTTACTATAAAGCAAAGCTTCCCTCAAGAAGGCAGAGGCTGTACTAGACATCAAAAATGACAAGGCAGTGATGTTTAAACAACCAGTGACTCTTGAACTTACTACCTCAGGCCACTATTGTGTAAACATTTTAGACAAAGACATCACACAGAGTCCATGCAAAAATGAGATTCTGACTGACACAGAGCACATGGAGATTCTGACAGTCACAGAGCACATGAACACTAAAGAAAAACACAAAGTATTGTTAAAGCTTCACAAACAGTTTGGACATGCTACAGTTGACAGACTTCAGAAGTTACTCAGCAGTTCAGGGAATGATGATGATGAGAAGTACGAAACTGGAAACAAAGTGTACTACAAACGAGTTGACTGTCAAGAGTGGAAAGGACCGGGAGTAGTCATTGGTCAAGATGGTGTGGTGATATTTGTGAGGCACGGAGGCATCATTGTCAGGGTGCATCACTCAAGATTGCGGAAAGTAAATGATCAACAAGATAGAGGGGCTGTTGCTGAGAATCAGTCTCCTAATGAAAATGACAAAAAGGACACAGTAACAGACACAAACCTACCAGATGTCGCATCCAATGATATGGACACTGAAACTGACACAGGAAATGGAGCAGAGACCTTCAACCATGCCACAGGTAATACTGTTGAGCGTTCAAATGAGGAAAACATTCAACAACAGCCACATGTGTTAAGACAACATGGTTGTTCCAATCTGAAAACTGGACAAACTGTTAAATACATGGACAGAGAAAGTGGTATTCCACATACAGCAACCGTCATTGGACGAGCAGGAAAAGCAAAACACAAGAACTGGTACAACTTGCAGTACTCTGAACGAGCTACACTTTCTGGTACAACAGGGTCGGTTGACCTGTCACTTGTAGATAATATCAGAATTGAACCAATGGAAAATCGAGAAAAACAGGATGACATTCAAAATGATGATGTACTTGAAACAAAGGACGTGTCATTTGACTCAGCTAAGCTAGATGAGCTCAGTAATTGGAGGAAAAATGGAGTGTTTGAGGAAGTCAAAGACATTGGCCCAAAATGCGTCTCAACCAGGTGGGTGTGTACCCTTAAAGAATCCTTAACTGGAATAGTGCCTAAAGCACGTCTAGTGGCTAGAGGTTTTGAGGAGCTGGCTGCTAAAGAACTCCCAAAACACTCACCGACATGCGCCTCAGAGTCACTCAGATTGCTGATGTCAGTGATCTGCCAGAAAAAAATGGAAACTTAATTCCATAGACATCAAATCTGGATTTTTTGCAGGGAACAGAGCTATCAAGGGACATTCACATCCAACCTCCGCCTGAAGCTAAAAGCGAAGGAACACTGGAAACTAAAAAAGTGTGTGTATGGACTGGCAGATGCATCACTCTACTGGTACAACAAAGTCAAGGCAACAATGCTGAATACAGGTGGGAAAATGACTTTATCTGGGGTGGCTCACAGACCTTTGCTTCAACTGTGATTCCACACCTCAAAGCTGTTTTCTAGGTTGGCCGTGAGGAGCATGATCATTTTTGTTATGTTGGCATAGAGTTTATTACAGTTGATGGAAAAATACTGATGCACCAGGAGAGCTATATCAAGAATCTTCAACCCATCCACATGGATTCTTCAAGAGCCGTACAAAGGAATTCCCCTCTATGTGGAATTGAAGCTGGTCAATTGAGGTCAAAGATAGGACAAATATTATGGGTTGCGAGACAGAGTAGACCTGATGTAATGTTTGATGGATGCAACTTGGCATCTAACACAAAACACGCCACTGTACAAACCATTCATGAGGCAAACAAAGTTGTTCGTAAACTGAAATCACAACAAGTGACTTTAAAGTTTCAGCATGTTGTAAAAGATGACTCTTTGAAACTAGTTGTCTTCAGTGATGCTTCGCTAGGGAACCTTACAGATGGAGGCACACAAGGTGGACATCTAATCGTGTTAATGGGTGAAGGAGGAAGATTCTCACCTATCTGTTGGCAGTCAAAAAGGATCAGTAGGGTCGTCCGAAGCACACTTGCTGGAGAAACCCTTGCTCTTGCGGATCGAATTGACAATGCTATCTTTCTTGCAACTCTATTCTCAGAGCTTAACACTGGTGGGACAAAACGGCACTTTCTACCTGTAGTTTGTGTCACTGACAACTACTCATTAGTTGATGCTGTGAAGTCAACCAAGTCTGTCACAGAGAAAAGACTTTGAGATTAGCAGCATCAAGGAACTTATTCAAGCACAGAGAATCCAGCGGATTCTGTGGTCGACCACAAAGGAACAGCTTTGCTGACTGTCTGACTAAAAAAGGAGCATCCAGTCTTCTGCTCCTACAGGTTCTCAGTAATGGAAAGTGGCAGCTTGAGTAATACAAATAAAAACTGTCAAACAACCCATTTGTAATGGGGATCTTGAATAATACTTGGATATTTAATTATGTTGTTGATGTTTTATTTGTCTTTAAAGAAAAGGGGGAGATTGTTAAGTTCATGTTTTAAGTATACCTATATTTCTGTTATTACGGGGCTTTCACTCAGTCAAGAGTGCGCATGCGCAGGAAGTCTAGTGGTTGATGGACCTAGCCTTGAGTGTAATGGCTACCTTGTAGTGTGTTCATACAGATAGTAAACTTTGTTAAACTGGAACCTTGTCATTGTGTCATTTCGAGTTAACAGTGGTAACATCAAGTGTGCCCTCTATTCAACTGAACTCGAAGTTGTGGCTGTGCATACCTTGCAGACGAACAGCAAGAGGTCTGCGTGGCAGGTGAAGTCCATGGAGAGGAGGAAGAGGGCCAGTTTCTGTACCACGGAGATGCAGCGCTCATGGGCCAGGGTGAAGGGCAGAGGCTCCACCTCAGGGGGCTCCTTGGCGGCGGTGGCCTCTGTGTCTAGGGTGGAGCGAGGCCACTCGGCTGTACGCCTCAGACGGATCAGGTCCTTAAAGTGCTGCCAGAGCGAGAGATGGAGGGGGAGAGATGGAAAGGCAAATGTCAGGCAGGGGAAGTCGATGAATACACATGGTTTCATCGATCACTATTGAAACTAGCATACTTGTAACCTGTGTAAGTGTGTTAGGTACACAAGTTATGCTTAAGTGTATGCAGATCTGTTGTAACTTGTGAAAAGTTGGCCCCAAAACATGCAGTGTTGAGGATATTTGACTTTATATTCTTGTGTTCCCAAGATGAAGAAAAGCCTAGAAATAGAATTACTTAACTCGTAGTCATTCCATTTCCAGATTGATCAGTCAAAACAGAAAGCTTTCCTTTTCAGAGTTTCTGAAATCCTCACCTTGGATGTGGCCTGTTTCAGCTTGGCCTGCTCCACCAGCAGTTTGTACGAGGAGCTTTTGTTGCTCTGGATCTTCTCCTTCTCAATTTGCTCCACCAAAGCTTTCTGTTTTGCCTTCAATAGATTTAACTGCTACAATGAAAAGGGCATGATAAATATAAACACTGCACAGACCACCTACTACATGCAGAGACGTCAGGCGAAGCCATTAATAAGAGGGAGAAACCCAGTGGTGTAAAGTACTCAAGTAAAAATACTTTCAAGTACTACTTAAATCGTTTTTTGGGGTATCTGTACTTTATTTATATTTGACAACTTTTACTTCACTACATTCCTAAAGAAAACAAATGTACTTTTTACTCCATACATTAATGTACTTGATACATTTTGAATGTTTATCAGGACAGGAAAATGGTCCAATTCACACACTTATCAAGAGAACATCCCTGGTCATCCATACCACCTCTGATCTGGCGGACTCACTAAACACAAATGCTTTGTTTGTAAATTACGTGTTGGAGTGTGCCCCTAGCTATCCGTAAATTTAAAAAAAGCAATTGTGTTGTCTGGATTGCATAATATAAGGAGTTTGAAATGATTTACACTTATTTTTTATACATAACTATTTTAGCAATTACATTTACTTTTGATACTTAAGTATATTTAAAAACAAATACTTTTACTCAAGTTGGTATTTTTCTGGCTAACTTTCTCGAGTCATTTTCTATTAAGGCATCTTGGGTACTTTATCCACCACTGGAGAATCCCATAATTGTGACAAATACAGATTCATGAGGTATGAAAAAACATGGCATACACACAACTCCCTGACGTTTTTGAGATGGAACGAATGTTGGATTTGGACACATTTACCTGTTTGTGGTGCACCAGCTGTTTGCGAATCTTGCGGGAGTACAGACGGTCCAGGCTGCTGTTGCCTTTGGTTGATCTGTTGGAGCTGGAGGACTGGAGGCTGTTATTTATAAAGCTCCACTGATTACCTTGATTCATTGGAGAGAGAGACGGAAAAAAGGCATGTTAGACTTGTGTTTTGAGTTCCAAATCAATATGCATTACCCTGTTAAAAGGATTCATGATGCTCAAAACGGAAGAAATATTGTAATAACTTAACTTCATAGCCACTCAAAACCAAGGGTAATAGAATAAGGTTTCTCCTAAGCCTATAACGTCACTCATACAAGGCTGTTTCTTAAAGAAAATGAGAAAAGCCACATGCATAAGTCAAAAAAGGGGAAATCGGGGAGACAAAACAAGATCACTTTGGGATTTCTTGACCTCATAAATCATCAGTGCCAGATCTCATCGGAGAGCTACACCGCCCTAGCCTACACTACACTACCTGTGAAGGTACGCTCCCTCTCCTTCCCTCCCTGGTGCTTCTTGCCTGCAGACGCCTCGTCCTCCACGCTGGCCACGTAGTCCAGCAGTCGTGACACAAGCATCACCACCCAGCTGATCATGGGGACGTCCAACACACCTGCCGCACACACAGACACACACTCATAGGCTGCTGGTTGAGTCCATGGTCCAGGGAGGCCGGTGTTGGTGCTGGGGCCAGGGAGTCCCCCAGCCCCCCATCCCTGCTGCCAGCCCCAGCCCAGGGACCCTCCGGCTAGCCCACCTTCAGTCCTGCGCTGGGTAGCCGACCGGGGCTGCTGTAGGGGGGACAGCAAGCTGTCCAGCAGGTTGAGCAGCCCCTCCAGCACACCGCTGTTGCTCAGGGATCTTTGACCGATACAGGACAGGAGCATGAAAACTCTGAGGGAGGACACAGAGGACACGGTCAATCTCCGGAAACATGGTAAAACACAAAAATCGATAAGTCTGGATGGGTGCTTCTGATACATTCAAACCCATTAGTATCTTCACGTGACAACAAAGACGTCTCTTTATGGAATCCAACTTCAAAATGGGCAGTAGTCGGTTTATGTTGTTTCCAAGGAGCTACAGTTTGTCAGTGTGGTGTAATCGATCTAAATAAAGGACTGAAGTGGATCGTAGGGCTGGGAATTGCCAGGGACCTCACAATACGATATTATGGCGATACTTAGGTGCCGATACGACACGCATTGCGATTTTCACGATTCTATATGCATTGCGAATCGATATTGTGATTTTATTGCGATTCGGTGTTGCAAACATATTGCTCACCATACGTCTGCTGCAGAGGGACAAGAGAGCGCCACGAGAAAATGAGTTTTGACCAGTCAAAGTGCTGCGAAAATGAATCGGCTCCCTATTTAAAAAGACAGAGAAGAAGCTATGAAGGAAAAGTAATGGAGATTTGATGCAGGTAAAGCAAACTAGCGCAAAAATAATGTTGCGATATTGTCAAAATGATACATCGTCAAAAACAATATCCCGATTTGTAACTATTGGATTTTATCCTGCATTACTAGTAGATAGATATAGCGCCTCAGACGGATCGTAAAAGCTCACCTGTCCTGGGGGAAGATGAGCAGCTGCTCGGAGTTGTACAGTTCCTGCAGGACGTTGGAGAGGAACTGACCCCACCAGCGCTCCCCTCCACAGAGCTGCACTAGCAGCAGACCAGCGTGCAGGCGGATCTTGGGCGTGCCACTAATGCACAGGTGCTTGAAGAGCTCCTCGCAGGCATGCGCGTGGAACGTGCTCTGCAGAACGGACGGGACTGCGTGCCCTAGAGGGAAGAACAAGGAGAGAGTGAGCATAATAGAACACAAGAAGCAAGTGAGAGGTAGAGGTCGAGGGGGAGAAAAACAGGCAAAACATTTATAAATACTGTACCAAGGACAGAGATCCACTGAGAAGGTATGTTAAATAATGGAGGAGAAGACGCAACAGAGGGGTAAAAAGCAAGTGACAGCCCAAAACATTTAATAGCAAAATGCACTTGACTAAATCAAATAGCCTTCAACAGTAAAATAAAATTATAATTCAGCTATCCTAGAAAAGGGGTTTCATATGACAAGAAAACCCCAGTCCTTTAAATAGCAGCGCTTCACTTCAGAGAGAAAATAGAAATTTAAAGGCTCCTTTGCACTGCTGTAAACAGGGCCCATTGGAATTCACTGAGTGTACAGAGACAGTGCAGGTATAAAGCCAGGCAGCATCAGCAGCAAGGGGGGTAATCCATTATTCTCTTTCACGAGAGGAGACTCATGAAACTGTACGACGAGCTGCTAGGGAACATCAGTGGGGATTTGATGGGTGAGAGAAGGAGATTGTTAAGCACACTTAACAGCGCCGTGGGCTTTCGGGTTAACTTTGAACAACTTTAAAAAGAGAGTTATCAAAGTGCAACTTTTTCCAATGAGACCATACAGAATGCCTTGTGAGAATATGGATAGCAAACATTAAATATGTATGCTTTTTCAATTCAAAAGGCAAGTGCGGGCAGAGAAAATTATTGATTCATTCCTAAAAAGATGGGAAAGTTTTTAAAAATTCATTCTTACATCACTTGAAATAATTCATGCTCAAACATGGCTATAACGTCCAAAAATGCGTTAGGCTTTTGCAAGGGGAAAACGCACGTATTGAGGTGCGACTCACCAAGCAGATCAAACACAGAAAGACAATACCAATGTCCCCTAGGGATGTTGTGAGGACAACGGACAATCGGGTAAAGGATGATATTGGTTTGAAGCTAGGCCAACAGAGATGTATGAATATGGGACAGTCAGAAAAGTAGACCCCCATCCCTGATCCAGACCCTGTGGCCCTCCCAGACATCTCACCGTTGTTGGAGTGCAGCAGGCTGAGGAGTGTGTCCAGCAGGTAGCGGATGATGGTTCTCAGCTGCTCGGTGGATGAGTTCTGGATGAGCTCCCGGGGGTCGTAGGGTTCCGGCAGGACCTTGCGCCCGGCCCCTAGGGACACGCGGAGTCTCTGAACGGCGTGGTGGGCCAGGTTGAGCTGCAGCTGCAGCTGAATACAGTCCTGGTAGGCCGAAAAGACCCGAGAGTCCTCCTCCACCGCCTTGTCGGGCTTGCGCAGGAAGTACTGGGCGTTGTTGGCACTGTTGAGAGGAGGCAGGTCGATGTTCTGGAGTAACGTCTCCAGCCGGTGGCACGCCAGGTTGTACCTAGAGAAAGATGGAGAGTCAACTGGGCATGCAGCTTATGTATACAGTTTTCCTATATATTGATTCTGGACTACCGTGGCTATGTCAAGTATATCACATAAAACCTTTCCTACTCCTTGACTCACTAAATCAGACAATCAGTGAGCAAACTAGTGGGATAGTACGACCTCTGACCTGCACTGGATGTCCTCCTGCAGGGCCACCATCATGGCCAGGTGCTGGTGCACGTCAGGCTGGCTGGCCGCCTCACACTCCCCCCTCAGGGGGTCGTGCATCAGCTTCAGCTCGCTCTCCCAGGGCAGGATGTAGGTGTGGCCATAGTAGAAGCCCAATGGGATCTTGGCCCGGGCGTTGGTGCTGCCATAACGCCCAATCACTGTGATCTGTTGGGCGTAGGTGGGTGGGATTGACAGGAGGACAGGTTAAGGTGTGGGAAAATGGTTGCTGTTAAGCACAGTGATTTTCTCACAGAATGCTCACCAAAGAAACTAACAAAATAAAAAGGTATTTCTCTTTGGCGACCTTCGAGTTCAGATACTTACTCTAACCTGTGAAATGGGGGGGGGGGGGGGAATAAATCTTCAGAGATAATGCACCAAATGCCACTGACCTTCATGAAGCGACAGACAGGGGGTGGCAACAGGTCGTGTAGGATGAGGGAGTGAGTGCTGATGTCCGTGGCCACTACCAGCCTGCGTCCATCCACCTCCTCGCCCAGCGTCCAGATGTCGATGGACAGAGAGGCCAGGTCCCCACAGGTGGGGATCAGAGCATCGGTCAGCAGCACGGGGCGACCGAAGTCGAGCGTCACAAACCTCCGCGCTCCTGGGACAAGAGGAGAGATATTTACACACACACACGAGCTCACCTAAACAACTTGGTTACATCCCAAATGAATCCCCGTTTGTCATCTACTCGTGATATATCCTTTTGAGTTAAAAAAGTTACAACTGTTAACCAAGTCAAAGAGACAAAAAAAAGGTAAGTGTTCCTACCAGAGTGCATGCGCTCGATAATGATGGACTGTTGCGGAGGAGGCTGGAGGAAGTGAGAGGCTTGAGAGATGACCAAAGCCAGACCGCTGCCCATAGGATTCTGGAACAAACACAGACGCTTTTCAGTCAAAACAGGTAGTAAAACAAACTTAATTGAAATAGTTTGCATTATTTGACACAATGTAACAAAAATCCCTTGGTGTTCATGTAAAGCACACACAACATAACTGCTGTGCTATGAGCTATAGAGTTGTCCATGTTACTGACCGGCTTGGCTTTCTGGCTGTTCTTGTTGTGTGCGGCCAGGTTTACGGGCGCTGGGTCCATCATGGAGCCGGGGAAGAGCTGGGCCAACTCCACACTGATGGCTGCCGACACCGCCTCGTTGGGCGGGGTGAGCGGGGGCGTCATGAACAGTGGGGTGGTCTTGGGCGTCGGGGGGATGACGTCAGAGGGGTGGATGAAGAAGCCGGGGGTGCTGGAAGGCACAGAGTTGTGGATGGGCCCTACGCCGGAGGCCGCAGCTGCTGCTGACGTGGTCTGGTGCAGCTTTGCCTCCAGCTTGGCCTTCTGTTCCGAACACACAGGATTACTACTCGGCTAACAGGAAACAGTCAACACACGGCTACATGAAGTCTGACATAGGATCTTCGTATACGTGTGTATTGGTAAATAAGGGCTTAGATAAGACTGTATTGCATGCGCATGTGTGAGTACGTGATTGTATGTCTGTGCCTTTGTGCAAGCGTATGGGTGTGCATACAGGTGTCGGGACATGTCGGTGCCACTACGGGTGCTGGAGTCCCTGACCTGTTGCTGCAGTTTGAGCAGCTGCTGCTGTTTCTCCTGGAGCACCTGCAGCTGCTGCTCTGCAGACACCATGGCGTGGGACAGCGACTGCAGAGCCACCTGGGCGGCAGAGCTCAACGCCGTAGACGCCTCGCCCACCGTGCCCGCCGACAGGCCACCCACTGCTGGGGTCACCCCAAACGTGCTCACTGGGAGGAGGGGGCAAAGGTCAGGAGCATCACTCAAAATCCCTGAGGAAGAAACGTGACGATGCCCGTGTTTAATGTTCCCGTTTCTGGAGGTAAAAAAGGCGAGTTGGGTACCTGTGAACATGCTTGCGTCGTCCCTCTCCACCCTGGTTCCGTCGCTGGTGGAGATACAGGTAAAGTGCAGTGGCTCCACCTCCAGGAGCCCGGTGAGGGCCGTGAAGCTGCCCTCGGCCGCCGCACAGCTGCTTACCTTACCGTTCCCTGCAAGAGACACACACACACAAAGTACAGCCCAGACCAACATTTATTTCCGATAGTTCTTGAAGGGATTGGATAGGTGTAAGCAATAAGGTAGAATGTGGTGCAGACCTGAGAGAATTTCAGAAAGGTCAATCTCGTCAGACTGGACGCCGATGCTGCTGTTGAAGGCATTCTTACAGGAGCCGCTGACTTCCAGGTCAAACAGCACTGGGTCGAAGGGGGAACTGTACAGGCCGTATCTGTGGAGGAGAGACACGGTACAGAGCATTACAATAGAAAGAGGCAAGCTGGGTTCAACACAAACTAGCCTTTATGGTAGTCTAATCACAACATTACCGCTAGTGCTTTTTGGTTTCTTTAGGTCCTGATTGGGGCGTATGGACACTACAGGGTGAAAAGGCCTACCTGGTCTGTAGCAAAGCCTCCAGGGGAGTGAGGCGGTCCTGCAGTTGCCGGGAGACTGCTGTGAGCAGAGAGGCACAGGCCGTGCTGCAGCCTGCCAGGTCCTCATCCTTCACATAGTTCAGCAGCACAAAGTACCAGAACACCGATCCTGAGAGTGAGAGAATGAGAGAGAGACTTATGACACATGCCTTGCAAAACCACGCACTTCCAAAACAATACCAATTCTGACAATTCAGAGGCCCTCTATCCATGCTCAGAGATAAAATTGTGGAAAAAGGTCAAGTTATACTTACCACCTGTTGCTGCTGCGGGCAAGTAAGGCATATTGTCCAGCAGAGCCTTCAGTAGACCCATGCCAAAGCCCTGCTGACTGGGTTCCCCTTTTCCATTACTGGCGACGCAAAAACAAGTTACAAAAAGTGCACACCTACCATATCGCACAAGCATCGACAAAGAGTACGGGTCACGAAACGAAGTCGCAGCATTCATGAAAAGCCTAACTCACCTAATACAAAGTGCAAGAAAGCGGGCGCATTTGTGGGCTATACTCCGTCCAGCCTCAAAAAAACACACCCGCACAATGTCTGTCAGCCGTTTCCTTGTTTTCGTCAGCATAGCCTCCTTTCCTTCTCTCAGGCTGGAAGGAAAACAACAAACAGAACATGTTGATACGTGACCAAACACAGTACAGTGCTCCCTGCATCAGAACGATAATAATCTCTCATCTCAGAGCCATATACATGCGCTAAAGGAACAACGGAAGAAAAGCGGCAGGGAAACGGCGAGGACGTGTCGTTGGAGGCCCTTCTAAACATCTGATCTAACAAAAGGGGCTACTTGTCAAAATCGGTCACCATTTAAGTGTTCTCACAGGCTACTAAAATTTGATTGATATATTTAGCTGCATAATATTTAGAAGTTGTCCTTTCCGGGATTCGAAAAAAAGATTCTGCTAAATGCTAACTCCTGTTTGTATAAGCTGGTAGCATAGCTAGCCATATATACATCTTGGGTGGTAGTTGATGCAGTTTTTATGTGTAACGCAGTTGATTGGTGACCTTAACGAACTGTATTGGGGTTGACATCCATACAAGCATTATACTCAGATTTTTACCCTAACGTAGCGTTAAAGACACAAACAATAGGCTAAAAGTATGCTAAAGTATGCTATGTGTCAATGAGGAGAGTCTGGATACATCTCCCATGGTTGGGGGGGACACGTGCGTGGAATTTCCATTATTTTGGTCGAATTCCAATGGTTTCTTTACTGCATGTAAAGAGTAGATAGATCTCAGCATCCCTATGAATATCGCATCCCACTTTCATCCTCTCAGCCCCACCTGCAGGGTCCGTTGGAATAGACTCCAGCCAGCCAGCAGAGGCAGTCCAGGATAAGGCTCTGGGAGTGCTCTGTGCCAGGTCCCTCGTCTTCCCGCTTACACAGCCCGTTCAACAGCTTCTCATGGAAATCTGGGAACTGCAGCATGGCACAGCGCTGGACTCTGGAGTAGACAGACAAACCGAAGGATCGGTTAGTTCTCATGACATAACATTGTTTTACTGCAATGGTGTAGCGAGTATCAAAACAAATCTCGGTTCTCGTAATAGAAAACAAATGCTGTCCGTCACATGCTTTGTAAACAACAGGTGTGGACTAACAGTGAAATGCTTACTTACGGGCCCTTCCCAACAATGCAGAGAGAAAGAAAATAGAGAAATAATAGAAAAGTAAAACATGTAATGAAAGTAAGACACACAATAAGTAACGATAACTTTGCTCTATATATATATATATATATATATAAGGGGTACCAGTACCGAGTCTGTGTGTAGCATTACGAGGTAATTGAGGTAGATATGTACATACACTGAGTGTACAAAACATTAAGGACACCTGCTCTTTCCATGACAGACTGACCAGGTAAATCCGGGCGCAAGCTATGAACCCTTATTGATTTCAATTGTTAAAACCACTTCAAAATCAGTATAGATGAAGGGGAGAGGACAGGTTAAATAATGATTTGCAAGCCTTAAGACATGGATTGTGTATGTGTGCCATTCAGACGGTGAACAGTTAAGACAATATTGTAAGTGCCTTTGAACGGGATAAGGTAGCAGGTGCCAGGCACACCGGTTTGTGTCAAGAACTGTAACGCTGCTGGGTTTTTCACGCTCAACAGTTTCCTGTGTGCGTCAAGCTCGGGCCACCACTCAAAAGGACAGCCAGCCAACTTGACACAACCGTGGGAAACACTGGAGTCAACATGGGCCAGCATCCCTGTGAAACGCTTGACACCTTGTAGTCCATGCCCCAACGAATTAAGAATGTTCTGAGAGCAAAAGGGAGGGTGCAACTAAATATTAAGAAGGTGTCCTTAATGTTTTATACTCTCAGTGTATAACTAGGAATAAAGTGACAGATCGTAAACAGTTGCAGCAGCATATGTGATGAGTCAAAAATGCGAGTGCAAAAAAGGTCAATGCAGATAGTCCGGGTCGCTATTTGTTTAACTAGTTAGATAACTATTTAACAGTCTTATGGCTTGGGTGAAGAAGCTGTTCAGGGTCCTGTTGGTTCCAATCCTTGGTGCACCGGTACACCGTGCAGTAGCAGAGAGAACAGTCTATGACTTGGGTGGCTGGAGTCTGACAATTTTTTAGGGCCTTCCTCGGACACCACCAGGTATAGAGGTCCTGGATGGTAGGGAGCTCGGCCCCAGTGATGTACTTGGTCGAACGCACTACCCTCTGTAGCGCCTTGCGGTCGGATGCCAAGCAGTTGCCATAACAAGCGTTGATGCAGCCAGTCGGTATGCTCTCAATAGTGCAGCGGTAGAACTTTGTGGATCTGAGGGCCCATGCAAAATATATTTTAAAAAAGCATTGTTGTGCCCTCAACGCGACTGTGTCGGGGTGTTTGGATCACGATAGATCCTCTGTGATGTTTACACCGAGGAACTTGAAGCTCTTCGACCCGCTCCACTGCAGCCCAGTCAGTGTGAATGGGGGTGCGCTCGGCCCTCCGTTTCCTGTAGTCCACGATTAGCTCCTTTGTCTTGCTGACTTTGTCCTGGCACCAGATTGCCGGCGGCGATCTGGCCTACCACTGTCGTGTCGTCGTCAAACTTAATCGTGGATGAACAGGAAGTACAGGAGAGGACTAAGCATGCACCCCGTGTTGAGGGTCAGCGTGGCGGATGTGTTGTTGCCTACCCTCACCACCTAGGATCCAGTTTCAGAGGGAGGTGTCAGTCCCAGGGTCCTTAGCTTAGTGATGAACTTGGAGGGCACTATGGCATTGAACGCTGAGCTGTAGTCAATGAAAAGCATTGTCACGTAGGTGTTCCTTTTGTCCAAGCGGGAAAGGGCAGCGTGGAGTGCAATTGAGAATGTATCATCTGTGGATCTGTTGGGGCGGTAAGCGAATTGGAGTGGTATCCAGAGTGTCTGGATGATGGGGTTGATGTGAGCCATAACCAGCCTTTCAAAGCATTTCATGAGTACAGATGTGATTGCTACGGGGCGATAGTCATTTAGACAGGTTACCTTGGCATTCTTGGGCACAGGGACTATGGTGGTCTGCTTGAAACATGTAGGTATTACAGACTGGGAGAGGTTGAAAATGTCAGTGAAGACACTTGCCAGTTGGTCAGTGCATGCTCTGAGTATATACAGTGCAAGATGAGAAAATAAAGCATTTGATTAAAGTGTTGGGATTCTACAATAGTTAAGTGTTTTGGTGACACAAAGGCACTAAGGAAAGCACCAAACCTTTCTTTTGGTATGGACGTCTTCTTAAACCTTCTGATTGTGACGGACACCTCCTGGAGAAGGTCGCACCCTCGGAGGTTGTCAGGTTTCTTCGACTGAGCTGGAGGATCTGCTTTGGAAGTGGAGGCCTTTTCCTAAATGGGAGAGACAGCCTATTTTTTTAAAAAGCGGATAACAGTACAACACCAGAGGACCAAATTCTAGAGCTATAAACTAATGGAGAGAAAATGTTCTCCTTCAATAACGGGATGTTGCTGGTATGAGGAAGCCACATCAGAGCAATTTGACACCAACTTTTCACTGACAACCTGGCAATGGCACTACTCTCCCACCAGATGGAGACAAAGGAGAAGGCTACAGTCAAGGCTATTCATGCACTCAACTTACACAACTCCATTACACAACTGCACCATCAGTCAGAAATGCCTCAGGTGTGCCTCAGGTGTGCAGAGAAAGACTCGTGAAATAAACAGCTTTGATGTAAAATTCAATTTGTTTTCCCTCTGTACCTTGGTGGCCTGTGCCCTCTGCAGCAGGGTGGAGAGGGAATGGCCCTTGCTGCTCTGGGGCTTGGCAATGGGCATCCTCATCACCGGCCTGGGACTCTCCTCCATGCCCTTGTCGCTCACCGCCTTGATGTGCACCAGGAATGAGCGGTACTTGCCCCCGGCCATGCCTGCAGGGAGGGGGACAAACCAGCAGAAACGCCACTTTAACTAAATCTAACATACAATATGTACATAGACAGGGGGAGAGGATTCACAGCAGAAAGTTCTGAGAACACAAATGGCCATCAAATCAAATCTTTTGGTCAAATACACATGGTTAGCAGATGTTATTGCGAGTGTAGCTTCTAGTTCCGACAGTGCAGCAATATCTAACAATTCCACAACAACTACCTAATACACACAAATCTACGTAAAGGAATGGAATAAGAATATACGGATGACCAATGACAGAGAGGCATAGGCAAGATGCAATAGATGGTATAAAATACAGTATATACATATGAGATGAGTGACGTTAGATGTGTAAACATTATTAAAAGTGCCATTATTAAAGTAACTAGTCATCCATTTATTAAAGTGGCCAATGCTTTCAAGTCTGTATGATTTCTTCAATGTGACTCAATGTTGCAGATACTGTTACCTTTGACCAGCTTGGGGCTGGTGAGGCTAAGCATCCCAGCGTGGCCTGAGAGGTCCAAACCACTGGCCAACCACACAGGACCACACAATATATCCTCCTTATGGTCCTCTAGGAAGGTGCACAGCCTGGAGCCTGTACGGGGAAGAGCAATGTGATGAAACCGCCGCTTGGCTGAGGAACCCCTCGGATTGCTGCTTTACACTCAAAATCACCAGTAACGCTAATCATCTACAATCTGGTGACGCAACCCACAATAAGTGTCAAACACCGGCTGAGGAAGAAAAATAAAAGTCTGTCTATCGACGCTGGCTGCCTGTCCCTGCAGCTCCCTACCTGGTGTCTCTTCGATGTCCATGAACTGGATGTCGTCTGTGAAGTCGTGCATAAGCGGCTGTCCGTTCCTCTCCCCGTTGGCATGGAGGACATGGGTCAGGGGGAAGGAGATCTGTCTGTCAACTGCCGTCTCTGGAGAGAAAATTATATACATTTCTTTTGACGAATTGAGAGACGGTAGGCAGCAGAGGCAGACAAGGACATCTACAAATAAGACTAAAATGTGATGTCATGCATGATCATAAATGATATGGTGAATATTTCCCTGCAAAAGGCTAGTTTCTCTACGGTAACCAGTCCTCCTGTTCATAGTATATGTTCCAGATACTGTCTTTTCAAAATTAGCCAAGGCAACAGAGTGGTGAGTGTCCTCACCATTGACCTTGCCCAGACCTGGGGCCTTGTTCTTCAGCAGGGTGATCTGGATCTGAGGAATGTTAGTGATGTTGGCATTCATGACGAACTTGAAGTCCACGTGGCCCACCATGCAGGCCTTGGGAAGGACCAGTTCAAACACATGCTCGTCCCAGCTGGAGCTACAACCCACAAGGAAAACATGGCCGCATTATTCACCTACACAAATAAGATTCTACTTTCTAGTCTTAAAAAGTCAACATATCCTAGGCTACTTTTGTTTTCAATAGGAGCTTGTGAGATTATGTCAACATATAAGTTCAACGTTAAAAGGAACATGTAGATGTAGTCCTCAAATGAGGAATTTCTAGTGCGTGAGAACATACAAAATGTACAGCCATTATGAAACAGCGTGTTTATGTATTAATGTGTGGCGTTTGCGGACAGACTTACGAGAAATGCCTCAGTGACTAAGTGCACACACCCCATAAGTATTCTACCCACACCCATACCCACCCTGTCACGCCCACACGTCCGTACCTGTCGCTCTGCAGCTTCCAGGTGCGTGTGTGCTGGGCGGCGTCTCCATGGTGCTGCTGGTGCAGATGCTGGGGGTGGCGACGCTGCTGCTGCTCCTGCTGCACCTCCACCCAGCAGGGCGGCACCGTGGCTGAGAAGCGCGGCGTCAGCGTCTCGAAGCGTGTCAGCTCCACCAGCGACGTCAGGCTCTCCACGGCCAACGCTTGGTCCACCAGGAGGTCAACTCCTTACAGGGAGAGGAGGTTGGCAGAGTAAAAAAATATATAAAAAAATAATAATTTAAAATATCACAGGATGTAAAGAACTTGACTGTGATCGTGGCTTTTTCACTGTCTGGACAGTATCATGTTGTCTATCAGCATATGATTTCAATGGAAAGAAGGTTCCAATAAGCGACGACTACTCAGTTTTCTCACCACCTATTAAATTACCAACAAACTGCAGACAGTTATTGAATGAGCAGAGACGTGAAGCGTAACGGGGTCTGCAATCTCCTACCTGTGATCCCTGGGCTTGAGGGGTTGGACGAGGGCTTGGTACCCTCCAACAGCTGTTCAGACCCTTTAGAAAGGGGGCCATCGACAAAAATGTCGGCGTCATCTATATCGTCACACACACCTCCAATTTGAAGGAAGTGAAGTTCTCCACCTGGGGGGGGGGGGGTTAGATGACAGTAGTAAGACTGAAAACATACTAAATATGAAAGAGATCCAAAAGCTACATGTCTAAGAAGTAGCCTGAGAAAGTGGCCACCGACAACTGTCTCTTTGTTCTACCAAAGAGGAAACGTAATTCCCCTTAAAAATCAGTCATGCCTGCTATAGAATGAATAAAAAAATGTAATCATATAACAACTTGTTTCTTTTCTGCTTTCGTTGAAAGCCAGCCTGCAACACAGACTGTAAAACAGCTGGTGGACCAGACCACAATACAAATGTTCAAAGACAAACCTGACTCAGGGGGGGAAATTAAATATAAACTTCAGTAGTAGCCCATCCCAACCCTAGAGCAAAATACCACCCTCCAGGACTCGCTCAATGTCAGCCGCACAGACGGCGTCGCAGGTTTCTGCGACTTGCAAAAATCGCTGAAGTTGGAGACTTTTATTTCCCTCACCAACTTTAAACATCTGCTATCTGAGCAGCTAACAGATCGCTGCAGCTGTACATAGTCCATCTGTAAACAACCCACCCAATTTACCTACCTCATCCCCTTACTGTTTTGATTTATTTATTTTTCTGCTCTTTTGCACACCAGTATCTCTACTTGCTCATGATCATCAGATGATTTATCACTCCAGTGTTAATCTGCTAAATTGTAATTATTCGCTCCTATGGCCTATTTATTGCCTACCTCATGCCTTTTGCACACAATGTATATAGACTCATTTTGTTTTTTTCCTACTGTGTTATTGACTTGTTTATTGTTTACTCCATGTGTAACTGTGTTGTTGTCTGTTCACACTGCTATGCTTTATCTTGGCCAGGTCGCAGTTGTAAATGAGAACTTGTTCTCAACTAGCCTACCTGGTTAAATAAAGGTGAAATAAAAAAGGTTACTTTTCTGCAGTCGTTTTCATTGTTGTATCATACATACTAAACACATATCCAGCTGTTGTGAGATACATTACAACTATTACAAACTGTAAAACATGATCTGCACCATTAAAACCTGGCGAATCTAAGAAGAGATATTTGTAGCCTAGATTGTGGAGCCGTCCTCACCTTTAGTGCAAGCGCAAAGGCGGTCAGTCCCGGAGCAGTAGGTGACTGCGACGAAAGGGTCAATCTCATCCACTATCCCGTCCTTCTTGGGCGGCTCCACTTTGGCCAGGACCTCCAAAGTGGACAGGTCCAGGATCATGATGTACCCTGCCTGAGTGGTGACCACCAGGTGGCCCAGTCCGACCACGTCCGCCTGCTTCACCTTGGTGCTGCTGGGAGCAGCTGTGCTGCTAGTACCAGTCCCTGGCCCACAACCAGAGCCGTTTTTAAGCCCACGCCGATGCGTCTCCTCCGGGGCCTCCTCGCTGTCGTCCTCCCTCCCGTCCAGCACATCTGGCGGGAGCAGGATGAGGGAGGTGACGGCGTCCCGGGGGTCTCTGATGTGCTGCACCTTGACAGGTTCCTCCTCCAGAGTGACAATGCGGGTGGAGTAGTTGAGCTTGTAGAGGGCCAGATAGCCCCCACCGCCACAGCCTCCCAGGGGCCTGGACGGCTGTTGTCGCTGGTCAGGGGGGGGCAGGATGAGTGGGGTCTGAGGGGGAGAGGCGGAGGGAAGGGCCTCGTGGCCGTTGGCCAGTGTGGGCAGGGGCTGGAGCTCTCCCTTACGGCGGCTGCAGAGGGCTGAGTGGAGGCGGTTAAGGTTGTTGAGGGCCTCCACCTGGTTGATGGCGCTGAGAGACTCCACGGAGCATGGCTGTAGCCCCACCAGCAAGTGCACGCCGTCTGAACAGGGCGTGATGGAGTCCACGTAGAGGTTCTCCTCTTCCAGCTGCTTGGGCAGCCGCAGGCACTGCACCAGGGCTCCGGGCCGCGGCGCCAGCGAGCTCCACTTGTCCCCGTCCAGGGCGGCTAGGTTTGCGGCAGCGTCTGCAAACTGCTGGATGTAGGTGATGGGCGGGTCCTGGAGCAGCAGCTGCTCGTGAGTGTCGAACTCCATCTCGATGATCTGCGGCACGGAGAAGCCCTCCTCATGTAGCCCCTTGCTCATCAGATTGTTCATCTGGGCAAACACTTTGCCCGACGACTTCTCGTCCGACTCCTTGATGCTGTAGAGCAAGAGCACAGGCATAGTCCTGCGCACGGCAGGAGCGGCTGGGTTTGGCGAGCCCAGCTCCATGGGAGGTGGATTGCAGGTCTCCATCTCCACAGGGCCCTGGTCAGGCACGGCATGGGGGAGCTCGGGGCCCTGAGTCCTGAGGGGGCCGTCCATGGTGCGGCGGGCGGAGGGGGGTGGGGCGGCAAGCGGGGAGCCGGCGGAAGAGCGGTAGCTGAGCAGGCCTCCAGCCAAAAGGCAGGGGAAGGGAATGTTGTGGTGCTCCGCGGGCTTCTCCTTGGCCTTGTCGGCCTTGACCTGGGCCAGGGAAGGGTTGGCCCCCAGCTCCTCCAGGTCCTTGACGGTGTCCTCTAGCACGCTGGCTACCACCTCCCACTGGAGCTTCTCTGGCTGCTGAAGGAGGCTGAGTGCCGTCACGCCCAAGCTCACCTCCATGCTCTCCCTCTGGGATGGGTGGCCTGGGAACAGAAGAGGGGACAAAAATAAAATGCGATAGCTCAACTCACGGATACCTAGAAAGTCTACAGAGCGAAAGAGTAACAAGATTTGAAGAGCGGCTTCATACCGGTCACCGACTCTGATCTGGAATGCTCTTCACTGTCGGAGTCCTCCAACTGATCGTCACTGGCAGAGACAGAGACGAAAAGAAACTCACATTTCCTCTTTTACACGCACTTAACACCATTGAAACTTTCATTGACTCTGTACATAGAAAAGGTGTGTCCAGTAGTACCTGTCCCCCTCTAGTTTTGGTATGTCTGAGCAGCTGGAGGAGTCCTCTAGCCAGGCTAATGTGGGCCTCCTGGACTCCTGGGTCCCCAGGGCCAGCTCGCTCCCAGACAGAATCAGCTGTCGCAGGATCGCCGGGTCGTAGGGGTTGATTTCAAATTTCAAGTGCACCTGAGGGGAACACAAAACATCATAAATCATCAAATCACATTTACAAACGTTAGTAATATCCTTATGCGCATAGATTAATGTATTCATGCCATAAGCTGTATGCATGTCAATTAAGTCTGATGAATGGGCCCAGACATCCAGGACAAAACATGGAGGCAGACATCAACAAAACTGTACATGTTTCCCACCTAGCCGCGCTGCACAGCCTTACCTTCATGAGCTTGGACAAGTCCCAGATGCAGATCTTGCCACGCTTGGTGGCGGCTGCCAGGAAGTGTGGGCAGCTGCCGAAGCCGTAGCAGGCGATCTTATCTGAGCCATCAGGGGTGGGGAACTGTGCGGGGCTGGTGGCCAGCGTGACGGACAGGGGCACGTTCTGGGTGTGCTCACCCTTCACAAATGGACAGTTGGGGGAATGTCGCTCGTGCTCAGACCTGACGGGAAGGCCGGGGCGTGATCATTATGTTGAGAGGTAGATAAATGTGCGATCTGAAGGTTGTGGTGTGTGTGTGTGTGTACAGTGGATTCTGAAATATATTAAGACTCATTCACTTTTTCCACATTTTGTTATGTCACAGCCTTATTCTAAAATGTATTAAAATAATGACAGAGCGAAAACAGGTTTAGAAATGTTCGCAAATGTATTAAAAAATAAAAACAGAAATACCATATTTACTTAAGTATTCACACCCTTTGCTACGAGACTCGAAATTGAACTCAGGTTTCCATTGGAGAAACATCTCAAGGATGATCAACTTGATTGGAGTCCACCTGTGGTCAATTCAATTAATTTGGACATGATTTGCCAAGGCACACACCTGTCTATATAAGGTCTCACAGTTGACGGTGCATGTCAGAGCAAAAACAAATTCATGAGGTCAAAGGAATTGTCCGTAGAGCTCCGAGACAGGATTGTGTCGAGGCACAGATCTAGAGAAGTGTACCAAAACATTTCTACAGCATTGAAGGTCCAAGAACAGTGGCTTCCATCAATCTTAAATGGAAGAAGTTTGGAACCACCAAGAGTCTTGCTAGAGCTGGCCACCCAGCCAAACTGAGTAATCGGGGGAGAAGGGCCTTGGTCAGGGAGGTGACCAAGAACCAGACAGTCACTCTGACAGAGCTCCAGAGTCCCTTTGTGGAGATGAGAACCTTCCAGAAGGACAACCATCTCCGCAGCACTCCACCAATCAGGCCTTATGCTAGAGTGGCCAGACGGAAGCCACTCCTCAGTAAAAAGGCACATGACAGCTCGCTTGTAGTTTGCGGGAAAAAACACCTAAAGACTCTGACCATGAAAAACAAGATTCTCTGGTCTGATGAAACCAAGATTGAACTCTTTGGCCTAAATGCAAAGCGTCACGTCTGGAGGAAACCTGGCTTCATCCCTACGGTTAAACTTAGTGGTGGCAGCATCTAGCTGTGGGGGTGTTTTTCAGCGGCAGGGACTAGGCGGATCGAGGGAAAGATGAACGACGCAAAGTACAGAGGGATCCTTGATGAAAACCTGCTCCAGAGCGCTCAGGACCTCTGACTGGGGCGAAGGTTCACCTTCTAATAGGACAATGACCCTAAGCACACAGCCAAGACAATGCAGGAGTGGCTTCGGGACAAGCCTCAATGTCCTTGAGTGGCCCAGCCAGAGGCCGGACTTGAATCTGATCGAACATCTCTGGAGAGACCTGAAAATAGTTGTGCTGTGATGCTCCCCATCCAACCTGACAGGGCGTGAGAGGAATGGGAGAAACTCCCCAAATACAGGTGTGCCAAGCTTGAAGCATCATACCCAAGATGACAAGGCTGTCATCGCTGACAAAGGTGCTTCAACAAAGTACTGCATAAAGGGTCTGAATACTTACTTAAAATGTGATTAAAAAATATATATATATATATATACATTTGCAACAACAAAATGTTTTAGCTTTGTCATTATAGGGTATTGGGTGTAGATTGATGAGGATTGTTTTTTAAAATCTATTTTAGAATAAGGCTGTAATGTAACAATGTGTGGAATAAGTCAAGGGGTCTGACTACTTTCAAAATGCACAGTATGTGTCACTCACCATGGTTCATCTGTGGGCTCCCAACACACTAGGCAGACACTGCATGTGAAACACATGGCCCTGTCATCACCGGTGGAAGCAGGCTGCAGAGGGAACGAAGAGAGAGAAGGCATTTCCAAACAGTGAGAAACTCCAAGTCAAGTACCATGAGGCTCAGCAATCCGCAATAAAAACCAACTAGTCTATTACACTTTATATACAGCAATAAATATATTTTATACTGCGTCAGCAATAGTGTGCCATACAGCAACGTGTCTATCAAACAGCATGCAAACTAGTGTGCATGCATGATAAACATGTAATTGGAGGATGAAATAGTAAATAAATGAATATGTAAGCATTAGAGACATAGAGGTGATGGGAGATGGTGTCCTTACACTGCCTACCTGGTGGTAAAATCCTGCTTGGGCCATAGGGTCAGGCTGTGCCCACCTGTACCCGGCGTGGGGCCATGACATGAACGTTTCTCTCCTATTGGCCTCACTGTACATTAATGATCTGAAAGACAGACAGACAGCAAGAGTCAACACCTTATTAATTCAGAAATGACGGCAAAACATAATTAACAAAACACATCAAATTGGTAATGGAGAGATAAAAGTTAATTCGGTGATTTTCCCACCTCTGTGGTGCACGGTCAGGTTTGCCATGGTTTAAGGTTCTACTCACCTATCTACAGAGCGCCCTGGGCCCACCCCCAGCTCAGGCCGTGCGCTTGGTAAGAGGTAGGAGAGTCTGTCCATGATGAACGAGGCCACAGACAAGGCAGCGACATTCTGGTTTATCTTCTTCAGCTCATTCACGATGGCACTGGCGACCAACTTTAGCACATGGTGTGGAAGATGGAACGTCACTGTTGCCCACTGGAGAGAGAGCGACAGACCGCGTTAGGGAAGGAGAGAGAAGGGTGTCCCTTCCGTGTGTCATTTTAGTAATACTGCATCCCTTCCCTGCTGGTACAGCAGATAAAAGTATACAACCAGGGTTCGCCCAAATTCACATATATTATACAATGTATGCCATTCTGTCAGGAGTCACTGGGAAAGTGAAAAGGCAAATCCATCAAGCTGGTTGTTACAGCAGTGTGAGTTGGGATCCGGCCAAGGAAGAGATGCCTGATGTTAGGCAAACTGCAAATATCAGGCCTTGGTCCTGCAGTGGATTTGCAAGGGGAGTGTATTTATTTTGATACAGATGGATGGGGGGGGGGGGGGGGGGGCAGCTATAGCAAGCTAAAGCAGTGGGTGCTAAATGAAATGGGGCAATAAAATTATCTTGATGTAACAGAGTGCAGGTTGGCACTGACGGCCAGTAGAGTGGATTATTCTGCCCTGGTTCTCAGCAATGGAACCAGGGCTAAAACACGTGCATGAGTAAAAACCTGTGAGAGTCATGTGTTGGGTCACTCACTGGTTATAGAACAACATATACTGTTACAGACATCCCTTTTAAATAAGACTGAACAAGTAGGTCACCCAGTCCTGTGTGAGTGAGGCAGGGCTGTTCCAGACAACAACAAAAAAGATCTTGGTCGACCTGTTCTTTAGTCCAATCGATTGGTCGAAATGTTTTAACATATTTTTCCATATATAGACACTTACGTGTTTTAAATCAAAATCAACTATATATATTTTTTTACTTTACTTTAACTAGGCAAGTCAGTTAAGAACAAATTCTTATTTACAGTAACGGCCTACCGGGGAACCGTGGGTAAACTGCATTGTTCAGGGGCAGAACGACAGATTTTTACCTTGGCAGCTTGGGGATTCGATCTAGCAACCTTTCGGTTACTGGCCCAACGGCAGGTATCCACTAGGCTACCTGCCGCCCAAAATATATGCACTGAGCTTGTCTAATGCTTTAAGAGCTCTGTTAGATTAAATAATTAAGACAAGTGACTAGAGGGAGTCCGACCGCAATTGATTTGATTGTGCCTGGCTCAAACTTGCTGCGCCGTGGAAAAAAAGAAGACAAATTAAATAAAAAGACCAGCACCCGTTGTCTCCTCCCTGCTGCAGCGACCACCACAAAACAGTGTTTATCGCGCTGTCCGTGTTGCTGTAGCAGCAATATAATTACAGCCATTTCCGACTAAAAAGTTGTTTCCGAAATCCCTCTTGTTTAGGAAAAACATTCCCTATTCCCTCAATAATCCTTGCTCTCTTTACATGACATGTACACGTCGCATGCACGTGACCAATAGGGCCTGTCCTATAGCATATCATAATCACATCAATAAATTGGTTACAACAAACTCCAACACTGAAATAGAAACTCAAAAACGGGGGAATGTTCACTGGTTGCTCAGGAGGTAAAGGGGAAGTCACATGTGTGGAATAAATTTGACTCGTTGTGGAAAATACTGCAGATCAAGGTAAGGAGCAAGCCCTGCGTGCATATTGTGTGTGCCAAACCGATGCTGTTAATTTATAATCATTTCCAACAATTTGGAACAATATAAACACTAGATAAATTAAGCGTAGAGTGTTGTAACAATTCAATTATTTTTGTAAATCCTTTATTACAGCAAAGACTAAAAACAGTCACATGCATTTGTGAATGCAATTACCGAAATGGAATGGTCAATTTATATAGTTTAAGCTAATTATTCAATGGTCGCTTTGTTATTTTAATTTAAAATGCTTGATTGCATTTCACATCATTAATGACTCGTATGCTGTGTGATGACATGAACTAATTAATGACTGACACAGTAGCCTATATAAGTATTGACATATATGCCTAAATAAGTTACGGTATTTAGACTAAAAGAGGATGTGCTCTTAGGTCTACAGTTTGATGGTGGTTATACAAGGCTGCTATACTAAGCCTACTAATGCAATTACTTATTATAATGATAATAACAAAAAGGAGATCAAGAAAGAGGGTTATTATTATTATTATGGATGCGTGATATATCGGTGAACATATCGGAATCGGACGATATTAGCTAAAAATACCAACATCGGCCCGATGTCTAGTTTAACGCCGATGTGAAAATCCGATGTCAAAGCTGATGTGCTTTATCTATATAACGTAGGTACATGACGTAATTGCGCCACGAAAAAGTTTGCGCTACACGTGCAACACAGCATTCCTAAACGAGCCCACAATGTCTACTGAGTGGCTCGAGCAGTCAAGCCGAGCAGTCATTTGAAAGAGTAATAACATTTCAGCGAGACAACTCAAAAGACGACATCCATTAATGCCAAGATAATGGAATTCCTTGCCCTTGACAATCAACCGTTCTCTGTCGTGGGTGATGTTGACTTTCGCGACTGGTCGAGCACCGGTACACACTACCAAGTGCGCTATTTTTCAGATGTTGCCCTACCGGAGTTACACAGTAATAGCGTCACTGCTATTAGCTTCCCGACTGACATTTGGAACAGCGATATCAGCCCCATGAGCATGCCGAGTCTGACAGCACAGTGGGTTGACAAGGATTTTGTACTGAGGAAAGTAGTATTGCATGCTCATGAATGTACTGGTTGTCATACCGCTGCTGCCATTTCAACGGCATTTGAGAACATGTTTAAAACATGAACACACTAGCTAGCTCCATTCGAACTGACTCGATAAATAAGCTCATCAACTGCGCCTGCAGCAGACGCGATACCCTCTGTCATGGCATTGAAACGCCTGCTCAACAAAAACTGCCGACAGGCTGTGAACAGGCAATTGGGTGGCATTCTCACTTTACTGTGTCGTACTAAGCATCGAGCATGGTTGCAAGGACCACTACTTCGATGCAGACAAGAAACAGGGTTTACGCGAAATGTTATACACAGCTGGACAAGATGGAAATGGACATAGTGACCGTGCGCACCGAGGAAGAGAGGCCACGGACAGACAGAGTTGAAACTTCACTGCTTGACATGCATGATGAAATCCGGGTTGAGAATGAAACGACTGAACAAATGAACGAAACAGCATAGCAAGTAAGTGAAGGAAAGGTTTTGATTATGTTTTACTGGTAATGGGGACATGTAAATGCCAAAAACAACGCTGGACCAATTGTGCGCTGCCCTATGGGACTCCCAATCACAGCCGAATGTGACAACGTGCCTGGATTGGAACCAGAGACTGTAGTAACGCCTCTTGCACTGAGATGCAGTGCCTTAGACCGCTGCGTACGTGTGTGTTAACTATTTAACTGTACTAGAATGTTGAAAAGGCCACTTAAATTGTAAATATCTGTATCGTTTGTTTTGGGACAAGGAAAATAAATGGATATCGGCCAAAAATGTCATATCAGTGCATCACTATATAGACTGCTCAAAAAAATAAAGGGAACACTAAAATAACACATCCTAGATCTGAATGAATGAAATACTCTTATTAAATACTTTTTTCTTTACATAGTTGAATGTGCTGACAACAAAATCACACAAAAATTATCAATGGAAATCAAATTTATCAGCCCATGGAGGTCTGGATTTGGAGTCACACTCAAAATTAAAGTGGAAAACTACACTACAGGCTGATCCAACTTTGATGTAATGTCCTTAAAACAAGTCAAAATGAGGCTCAGTAGTGTGTGTGGCCTCCACGTGCCTGTATGACCTCCCTACAACGCCTGGGCATGCTCCTGATGGGGTGGCGGATGGTCTCCTGAGGGATCTCCTCCCAGACCTGGACTAAAGCATCCGCCAACTCCTGGACAGTCTGTGGTGCAACATGGCGTTGGTGGATGGAGCGAGACATGATGTCCCAGATGTGCTCAATTGGATTCAGGTCTGGGGAACTGGCGGGCCAGTCCATAGCATCAATGCCTTCCTCTTGCAGGAACTGCTGACACACTCCAGCCACATGAGGTCTAGCATTGTCTTGCATTAGGAGGAACCCAGGGCCAACCGCACCAGTATATGGTCTCACAAGGGGTCTGAGGATCTCATCTCGGTACCTAATGGCAGTCAGGCTACCTCTGGCTAGCACATGGAGGGCTGTGCGGCCCCCCAAAGAAATGCCACCCCACACTATGACTGACCCACCGCCAAACCGGTCATGCTGGAGGATGTTGCAGGCAGCAGAACGTTCTCCACGGCGTCTCCAGACTCTGTCACGACTGTCACGTGCTCAGTGTGAACCTGCTTTCATCTGTGAAGAGCACAGGGCGCCAGTGGCGAATTTGCCAATCTTGGTGTTCTCTGGCAAATGCCAAACGTCCTGCACGGTGTTGGGCTGTAAGCACAACCCCCACCTGTGGACGTCGGGCCCTCATACCACCCTCATGGAGTCTGTTTCTGACCGTTTGAGCAGACACATGCACATTTGTGGCCTGCTGGAGGTCATTTTGCAGGGCTCTGGCAGTGCTCCTCCTTGCACAAAGGCGGAGGTAGCGGTCCTGCTGCTGGGTTGTTGCCCTCCTACGGCCTCCTCCACGTCTCCTGATGTACTGACCTGTCTCCTGGTAGCGCCTCCATGCTCTGGACACTACGCTGACAGACACAGCAAACCTTCTTGCCACAGCTCGCATTGATGTGCCATCCTGGATGAGCTGCACTACCTGAGCCACTTGTGTGGGTTGTAGACTCCGTCTCATGCTACCACTAGAGTGAAAGCACCGCCAGCATTCAAAAGTGACTAAAACATCAGCCAGGAAGCATAGGAACTGAGAAGTGGTCTGTGGTCACCACCTGCAGAACCACTCCTTTATTGGAGGTGTCTTGCTACTTGCCTATAATTTCCACCTTTTGTCTATTCCATTTGCACAACAGCATGTGAAATGTATTGTCAATCAGTGTTGCTTCCTAAGTGGACAGTTTGATTTCACAGAAGTGTGATTGACTTGGAGTTACATTGTGTTGTTTAAGTGTTCCCTTTATTTTTTGGAGCAGTGTATATAAATGTGACAATTTGGAAGAGTGTAAACACTAAATAAATCGAATCCATTTTTTTTTTAAAGTAATACCAGAGGCACTGTTCTAATGAAAAATGTATTAGAGCATAGCAAATATAAAAACAGCAGCCGAATTTGGGAAATTGTTTATCTGACGTGGTTGCATGAGGCTTGGAGTTCATGGAATCAGTAGGCTATTAAACAAATACTGAAACAGGCAACACAAGCAGGATCTGTCTTATTTCTCATGATACAGTACATATGGATGATTTATAAAGCCAGGCACATTTAACAGTTAGGCTTTTGATTATAGACCTACTTAAGTTGTGGTTCCCTCTCGCCTCACTTTTCTTAGACAATAAGACAAGGGCTGTTTTCGCATCTCTTCATTCTGCTGCTGCCTTCGCATTGTTCTCAACACCAACATGCTGGTTAACTTTGCTATTATGCACATTGCAACAAGGTGTAGGACAAGGCGCCAATCACAGCACACGGATGTTTCAGAACCGTGGACAGCAACGGCTATATTTTTTGGTTTGTTTGCTGCTTCTCAACTAACGAAATCTTGATCGACCAACAGCCTATCGACCCTCACAAAAATGTAACATTTTTTAAATAAAAATAAAGAATCAACCAGTCATCTGAATGGGGTTAGGTCTAGAGTGAGAGCATAATCTCTCTACATAAAAAGTGTCTAAATATCTTTGGAGCATGAGCATAAGGGCGGATGTTGTTCTGCATGGCAGGAAAACAACGGCATACAAGGGTAAGGCAGAGGACAATGCTGAGACGGAAGTGCATTCATATACTTCAAGATATTCTACAGATATTGCATTTGAGACATTGAGCGTCACACTTTGGGAAACCTTTAAATTTTTGTAATTTTGCAAACGATCTTACCCAGTATTACTAACAGTAGCAATTCGGGTTCAGTGCCTTGCGCTATTGAGTAGCTTGGATGAAGGGTGCACAGAGGTGCCCAGAGTAAACGGCCTGCTCCTCAGTCATAGTTGCTAATATATGCATATTATTAGTAGTATTGGATAGAAAACACTCTGAAGTTTCTAAAACTGTTTGAATTATGTCTGTGAGTATAACAGAACTCATATGGCAGGCAAAAACCTGAGAAGAAATCCAACCAGGAAGTGATAAATCTGAGGTTGGTCGATTTTCAACTCATCGCCTATTGACTGGCAGAGAGCCAGGTACTGGTCACGCGCATTCCACATGATATCGACTTGCGTTCCATTACTTCTATAGACACAAAGGAATTCTCCGGTTGGAACGTTATTGAATATTTATGATAACAACATCCTAAAGATTGATTATATACATAGTTTGACGAGTTTATTTGACCTGTAATATAACTTTTTTAAGTTTTCGTCCGACGTTCGGCTGGACCTGCACAAGCGTTTGGATTTGTGTACTAAACGTGCTAACAAAAGTAGCTACTTGGACATAAATGATGGACATTACGAACATTTCTTATGGAAGTGGGAGTCCTGGGAGTGCATTCCGACGAAGATCAGCAAAGGTAAGTGAAGATTTATAATGCTTTTTATGAGTTTTGTTGACTGCACAATTTGGCAGGTATGGCTTCCTTTTGTGGCTGAACGCTGTTCTCAGATTATTGAATATTGTGCTTTTGCCGTAAAGATGTTTGAAATCTGACACAGCGGTTGCATTAAGAACAAGTGTATCTTTAATTCTATGTAAAGCATGTATCTTTCATCAAAGTTTATGATGAGTATTTATGTTATTTGACGTGGCTCTCTGCAATTTCTCCGGATATTTTGGAGGCATTTCTGAACATGGCGCCAATGTAAACTGAGGTTTTTGGATATAAATATGAACTTAATCGAACAAAACATAAATGTATAGTGTAACATGAAGTCCTATGAGTGTCATCTGATGAAGATCATCAAAGGTTATTGATTCATTTTATCTCTATTTCTGCTTTTTATGACTCCTGTCTTTGGCTGGAAAAATAGCTGTGTTTTTCTGTGATTTTGCGGTGACCTAACATAATCGTTTGTGGTGCTTTCGCTGTAAAGCCTATTTTAAATCTGACACTGTGGTGTGATTAACAAGAAGATTAACTTTAAAATGGTA
This sequence comes from Salvelinus fontinalis, assembly GCF_029448725.1. Classification (NCBI taxonomy): domain Eukaryota; kingdom Metazoa; phylum Chordata; class Actinopteri; order Salmoniformes; family Salmonidae; genus Salvelinus; species Salvelinus fontinalis. The sequence goes on from NC_074665.1 coordinate 26,321,035, forward strand.
TAAGATACATGTATGTTTGAGGAATTTCAATTATGAGATTTCTGTTTGAATTTGGCGCCCTGCACTTTCACTGGCTGTTGTCATATCATCCCATTAAAAGGATTGGAGCCATAAGCTGTTAAGCCTCACAACCTAGCCCAGCCAGTTAAGTTATTTTACATAGGTCTAGGCTCCGAAGAAAGACTCCAATTAAGCCCTCTTGTTGTTTGTAAAGTCAAATTAAAATTAAGTTGAAATTAATTGCTCGACTGGTGTAGGCTTTCTCCATCTGTTGGTGTGCAACACTTGCATAACAAGCTATATTTTCAGCAACAGCCACTGTTCTCCTCCTATTGATTGCGCTGCGGTTGCTGCTAGTTGTTTTTTAAATTGAACCTTTATTTAACTAGGCAAGTCAGGTAAGAACAAATTCTTATTTACAATGATGGCCTACCACGGCCAAACCCGGATGACGCTGGGCCAATTGTGCGCCGCCTTATGGCACTCCCAATCACGGTCGGCTGTGATACAGCCTGAATTCGAACCAGGGACTGTAGTAAAGCCTCTTGCACCACTTGGGAGGTATGACATACATACAAACATATACAGTTGAAGTCAGAACTTTGCATACACTTAAAACTTTTCATTAAAACTAGTTTTTCAACCACTCCACACATTTCTTGTTAACAAACTATAGTTTTGGCAAGTCGGTTAGGACATCTACTTTGTGCATGACACAAGTAATTTTTCCAACAATTGTTTACAGACAGATTATTTCACTGTATCACAATTCCAGTGGGTCAGAAGTTAACATACACTAAGTTGACTGTGTCTTTAAACAGCTTGGAGAATTCCATAAAATGATGTCATGGCTTTAGAAGCTTCTGATAGGCTAATTGACATCATTTGAGACAATTGGAGGTGTATCTGTGGATGTGTTTCAAGGCCTACCTTCAAACGCAGTGCCTCTTTGCTTGACATCATGGGAAAATCAAAAGACAATCAGCAAAGACCTCAGAAAAAAAAATCTGAGCCTCCACAAGTCTGGTTCATCCTTGGGAGCAATGTCCAAACGCCTAAAGGTAACACATCTGTATAAACAATAGTACCCAAGTATAAACACCATGGGACCACGCAGCCATCATACCGCTCAGGAAGGAGACACGTTCTGTCTCCTAGAGATGAACGTACTTCGTTGCAAAAAGTGCAAATCAACCCCAGAACAGCAGCAAAGGACCTTGTGAAAATGTTGGAGGAAACAGGTACAAAAGTATATCCACAGTAAAACGAGTCATATATCGACATAACCTGAAAGGCCGCTCAGGAAGGAAGAAGCCACTGCTCCAAAACCCCCATAAAAAAAGCCAGACTTCGGTTTGCAACTGCACATAGGGACAAAGATTGAGAAATGTCCTCTGGTCTGATGAAACAAAAATAGAACTGTTGGCAAAAATTACCATTGTTATGTTTGGAGTAAAAAGGGGGAGGCTTGCAAGCCAAAGAACACCATCCCAACCGTGAAGCACGGGGGTGGCAGCATCATGTTGTGGGGGTGCTTTGCTGCAGGAGGGACTGGTGCACTTCACAAAATAGATGGCATCATGATGTAGGAAAATGATGTGGATATACTGAAGCAACATCTCAAGACATCAGTCAGGAAGTTAAAGCTTGGTCGCAAATGGGTCTTCCAAATGGACTATGACCCCAAGCATACTTCCAAAGTTGTGGCAAAATGGCTTAAGGACAACAAAGTCAAGGTATTGGAGTGGCCATCACAAAGCCCTGACCTCAATCGTATAGAAAATTTGTGGGTAGAACTGAAAAAGCGTGTGCGAGCAAAGAGGCCTACAAACCTGACTCAGTTACACCAGCTCTGTCAGGAGGAATGGGCCAAAATTCACCCAACTTATTGTGGGAAGCTTGTGGAAGGCTACCCGAAACGTTTGACCCAAGTTAAATAATTTAAAGGCAATGCTACCAAATACTAATTGAGTGTATGTAAACTTTTGACCCACTGGGAATGTGATGAAAGAAATAAAAAACTGAATGAATAATCCTCTACTATTTTAACATTTCACATTCTTAAAATTAACTAAAACAGGGAATTTTTACTAAGATTAAATGTCAGGAATTTCAAAAAACTGAGTTTAAATGCATTTGGCTAAGGTGTATGTAAACTTCCGACTTCAACTGTATACATACACACATTATTATATATATTTTTCTGAGAACATTAACTGTGTGTCGGTAGAAGTGGAAAGATGGATACAAATGATTTGTAGCAAGTTGGGGGGGGGGGTTTCACATCTAGCTCAAGTTGTGGAGGGGGGGGTTCAAACCTATTTTCTCCACAAGTCAATATGATGGAAACGTCTTGTGGGGAAATGCTTATATTGCTTTTACGCAGATTTGTATATAATTTTTTTATATTCACGAAAATCTGTCGCCAAATTAGATGAAAGCTGATCGGGTGACATTATGAGTGGGCGGAGAAATACAGCTTCACTATCCATTCAGAGCAACAGAATCAACGTAGGCTTACAGCATGCCCTTCTCTTTAGAGACAGTTGAGTTATTTAGACCATGTAGAACCGAATGACTGACTTCAGAAAGATGCGTGTCGGTAGCCGAAAGTGACCTTTTCCAGTTACGGATCATTAAAAAAAAAAATACTCTGATCATAATCGTATCCAGAAGATTTCCCATATTCGTTATGACAACCGTTTTGTCCGACTACTCAACACACCCCTATTGCTAACAAAGATGTTAATCTCGGTCACATGAAATGACATCAAGTGTGTCTTTTAGAACAGTGTTATCCCACAAAATGCATTTTGGAAATGATATATTACATTGTCTGCTTCATTACAGTAGTTGCATGTTCAATAATATGAGAGGATAGGCTTGTTATTGTCCCGTCTTTTAAGCTATTAAAATATAATGTACCCATGCACGGTATTTTATGTTGGGCACGTCATTTTACTGTTTGGAACTAATTTAAACATTTGTTAACTGATTAATGGGGGTTGGTTAGTCGGCAGCAACATTTATCAAAATGTGCATCCTTTGTTAGTAGGAAAGTTGACACAGTTCGCACCCTCCCAGAGCGCTGAGTGTGACTCACCTTGGCCACTTTGTGATTGGCTGCAGTCTCATGTGAGGTATTCTTCAGTCCTTCTTTGAGTTGAGTGATGAAGATGTCATAGCCTTCCGTGTTGGACACATCTACCTTCTCCAGGCAGGCCGAGAGCATCTGCTGAGCCTGCAGGGAACACACACACAGATCCACACTCACCATAGGACAGAGATACAATAATTGGTTTACTGATGGAACCAACACCTTTTTACACAAGACCGTATGCCATTTGTTAACACTGACAAAAATGCAGGGTGTCGCAATTTGCTTTCAGAAATAAGCATTTTCAAAAAGACAATCAAAAAATCTGTTTCTCAAACCATTTCACCTGCATTTTCTATTGAGAGTCAACAAGGTGTCGAAAGCATTCCACAGGGACGCTGGCCCATGTTGACTCCAATGCTTCCCACAGTTGTGTCAAGTTGGCTGGATGTCCTTTGGGTGGTGGACCGTTCTTGATACACAGAGGAAACTGTTGAGCGTGAAAAACCCAGCAGCGTTGCAGTTCTTGATACACAAACCGGTACGCCTACTACCATACACCATTCAAAGGCACTGACATATTGCCTTAACCATTCACCCTCTGAATGGCACAGATTCACAAGCTATTCCTCAACTGGATTTATCAAGTGACATCAATGTAGGATCATAGCTTTCACTTGGATTCACCTGGTCAGTCTCATGGAAAGAGCAGGTGTAATTTTCATCAGGGGACAGAGAAGTGCAACGCTATTTGGCTATCAGCCACACAAGTCAATTATACTGAACTAAAATAAAACGCAACCATTTCAAAGACTTTACTGAGTTACAATTCATATAAGGAAATCAATCAGTTTAAATAAATTCATTAGGCCCTCCCTAATCTATGGATTTCACATGACCGAGAATACATATATGCATCTGTTGGTCACAGATACCTTAAAAAAAAAGGTAGGGGCGTGGATCAGAAAACCAGTCAGTCTCCGGTGTGACCACCCTTCGCCTCATGCAGCGCAACATCTCCTTCGCATAGAGTTGATCAGGCTGTTGATTGTGGCCTGTGGGATGTTGTCCCACTCCTCTTCAATGTCTATATGAAGTTGCTGGATATTGGCACTAACTGGAACACGTGGCAAGTCAAATTCAAGGATTTGAGTACTTCTTCAAGCACTAAAATGTATTTTCAAGGACCATCCATTTGTAATAGTTACTATTATGCAATTGTTTCTAGTTGCAAGCAGATGGCCGTATATTGCCACAAAAAACAACTTACTATTCATCACTACCAAGTTCTACTCAATAATACACGTTTCACTACATACATGAGTGGTAAGTCAGTACTGATGATGACCGATGTCCTTATATGAACTGTTACTCAGTAAAATCTTTGAAATTCTTGCATGTTGCGTTTATATTTTTGCTCAGTGTACATGACAATAACAATGTTGTATTATCGTCATATTTCACCATTTTAGGTCCCACATGCTTTCAACACAACATGAAAGTTAATTCTGATGGCGTAAAAGGCCCTTAGTTGACTCAAATGTTGTATTCTATACCCATTTGAAGAGAAACAAGTTATTCATGTGTTTAATAAGATGAAAGACTCTCGGGGGACCCCATTTAAGTTTTACGGAACCCCACATGGGTCCCGAACCGCAAGTTTGGGAACCACTGTATAACTAACCTCTCTCCCTGCTTGCTTCAATGCTTCCTCTCTGTATCACCTTTGCCGCAACTACAGCCTGACTCAACCCTATCTGACTCACTACTCACTGTAGAGAAAAGGTATTCTGTTATGAGAACATCTTGATTATAGCTAGCTTAATGTCAGTCAACTTCTCCTGCTGAGGTCAGGCTCCGTTCAACATTAGGTCTAACTTCATCCTTCTAGCCAGCTAGTTATAGCTAGCTACTTGGCTAACAGCCAGAACCCCTGAGCTACCTAGCTAGCGCTAGACATCTGACTGAAATATCAGCGATTTTTTTTTAAAGTTGTACACTCAAAATACGCTGTCAGGTACATCTCTGCCACTTGCCTCTGTGGGTCTGGGCTGAGGTAGTTAATTTCACCTCTCGGTATGTCGTGGGCGGAGTTCCTCGTTAGACAGAGTGGTGAGTGAATGCGCTGCTAACAAGGCAAATCCGGGGGAGCAGGCGAACATAACGAGCAAACATGAATCCACTCGTTCGCAGAGGTAGGTGCGATTAGGTCTCAGATCAAGATGCCTTCTGACCATTGTTCAACGCTGAGAATGCAATAAGTGGGTAAACAATTTAAAGAGGCAAATTAGAGCAATTTCACAAATAAAACGATGCGTCACAGGCATTTAACCTCTACTACATCCCTTAATGGGTCTAGCATAACCATTCATAAACATTAACATCCAGCCAGGCAGCTTTGAATCTATATTTCCCCAGCATTTTTACTATCGAAATGACGTTTGGTGCCTAATCAGTCAGTTCTGTACCTGAGAGAGGCAGTGTGGGCGGAATGAGCGAGCTTGCTTGGCAACCAAAGCTTGTGGAATTGTGTACAGATCCTTGCGACATGGGGCTGTGCATGATGCAGAAACATGAGGTGATGGCTGCGGATGAATGGCAAGACAATGGGCATCAGGATCTCATCGCGGTGTCTCTTGCATTTATCGATGACAATTTAAATGCACAGTGTTGTTTGTCCATAGCTTATGCCTGCCCATACCATAACACCACGGAGCACTCCGTTCACAACAATGACATCAGCAAACCGCTCGCCCACACAACGCCATACACGTGGGTCTGCGGTTGAGAGGCCGGTTGGACGTACTGCCAAATTCTCTAAAACGACATTGGAGGCAGCTTATGGTAGAGAAATGAACATTACATTCTCTGGCAACAGCTCTGGTGGACATTCCTGCATGTCAAGTGCACGCTCCCTCAAAAGGAGTGTGCACAACAGCAAAGGACCTTGTGAAGATGCTGGAGGAAACAGGTAGTAAAGTATCTATATCCACAGTAAAACAAGTCCTATATCAAGATAACCTGAAAGGCTGCTCAGCAAGGAAGAAGCCAACCGCCATTAAAAACCAAACTACGGTTTGCAAATGTACATGGGGGGGGGGGGGGGGGGGATCGTACTTTTTGGAGAAATGTCCTCTAGTCTGATGAACCAAAAATAGAACTATTTGGCCATAATGACCATCGTTATGTTTGGAGGAAAAAGGGGAAGGCTTGCAAGCCAAAGAAGACCATATCAACCGTGCAGCACCGGGGTGGCAGCATCATGTTGTTGTCCTAGCACTCTCCTTTCACGGTGCTTTGCTGCAGGAGGGACTGGTGCAATTCACAAAATAGATGGCATCATGAGGTAGGAAAACTATGTGGATATATTGAAGCAACATCAAGACATCAGGAAGTTGAATCTTGGTCGCAAATGGACAATGACCGCAAGCATACTTCCAAAGTTGTGTTAAAGTCAAGGTATTGGAGTGGCCATCACAAAGCCCTGACCTCATCCAATAGAAAATTTGTAGGCAGAACTGAAAAAGCGTGTGCGAGCAAGGAGGCCTACAACCCTGACTCAGTTACACCAGCTCTGTCAGGAGGAATGGGCCAAAATTCACCCAACGTATTGTGGGAAGCTTGTGGAAGGCTACCTGAAACATTTGATTCAAGTTAAACAATGTAAAGGCAATGTTACCAAATACTAATTGAGTGTATGTACATTTCTGACCACTGGGAATGTGATGAAAGAAATAAAAGCTGAAATAAATAATTCTCTCTACTATTTTTCTGACATTTCATATTCTTAAAATAAAGTGGTGATCATAACTAACCTAAGACAGGGAATTTTTACTAGGATTAAATGTCAGGAATTGTGAAACTGAGTGTAAATGTATTTGGCTATGGTGTATGTAAACTTCCGACTTCAACTGTATATTTCATCCGAGTGGAGAAGTGCAACTGAAGCACAAAATTACTCCTTTTACATTCATGATTTGGAGCGAAACAGAAGCAGAGCAGACAGAAGCAGAGCAGATTTTACAATGAGGAGCTATTTAGATTTGTGTTTACAACATGCAGCAAGAGTTTATGCGTTTTTAAGCAGAAAGGGAAAGACACTCGCTGTGTTTTGTAAATGCAGATATAAATGGCTTCTTCCCGCAAATCGCATAAATCATTCAAATGTGTTAGATTAAAAAAAAATCTTAAAAAAATGTGTCCTGTAAAATGTAAAACTAGAAATATGAGTGACTTTCCAGAGTATCATCTAGTAACAGAATTATCCACAGATAGCTGGCATGAAGAGGCAGTCACTACTCATTAGGGAGAGCCGCCTTGGAGTGATTGGGCAGATCAGACGAGACAAAGCAGGCAGGCAGTAATAGACTGCTGCAGAAGAGGAGAGGAACAGCCTGGGCAGATCAATAATACTTGCAGCACAAAGTATACACAGCCACACCCACACCAGGAAGCCGCCCACAGGGGTTATTAAAGGCACAATCTGTCATTTCAACCAGTCTGACCGTGCCATGTAACCACTGTCAAAGTCATAGACTGAGCTATGGATGCAAGAATTTAAGAACATTTTAAAAAACTCTTCACTCTGCAGGTGGGCCAACAGGAAGAAAAAAATGCCCCTTTCCCACCCGGTTTTCATAGCATCTTAGAATAAAACGATTTTACTAAATAAGCAACTCTTGCCCCCTTATCCCTCTCCAGTAAAACTTAGGGGCACTTGTACTGGCATGCAGCCAATATCAATACTGGGACAACTTCAGAGCATATAAATATAGAAAACATGTTATTTTATTACATAATAAACCATAATAAAATGTAATTTAGCAGACTTTTTATCCAAAGCAACTTACAGTCCTGCGAGCATACATACTATGTTTCAGTAAACCCATGGTTCAGTATGTACTGCGGTTTTGGGTTCACGGATCAGCAGAAAATGAAATTCCAACAGTTATGTAGTTAATTTTTGTGGCCCAGTTTCTGTAAAATCATTCAATGTTCCTGGCATTGTTTGTTTTGACGGGGATTGTCATATTGGGCCTCAAGTAGGTTGTTTTTAAATTTTGCATATTTTTTTCAAATAAACAAAAAACTGTTGGAAGTTGTACTCATTCCGAAATGGACCTGGGGCTTTCCCACCCGGACAAATATGAATAAATCAAATTGTTCAATATCGAGACCTTCTCCGAACGGACGACCAGTTCCATTAGGACGTTGTCGGATCCGAGTGAGGGAAGCAGCAGAAAATTAAATTTAAGCTACTTTATTCAAATCAGTGCTGATACAGCGCGAGCGAGAACAGGCGGAGGGGCCTTGCAGTGTGTGTACTGTGAGCGAGTGAAACAGGAGCAAGGGAGAGGCAGCAACCAAAGAAAACCGACTTGCGCTAGTCAACTAACGTCTAGCTTGTCATAGCTAGGTTATATATATCATCCAATATGATCACGTAGTACTTGTCTTAACTGCATCAAACCGAGAGCAGCTAGTTGGCTAAAATAGCTAGCTACGTTAGCCAACTATCTAGACTAATCAGAGTCTGCATACGCTTTCTTACTGTCCTAGTTACAAACACCACCTCCATACAGATTATTAAATAGCATCTACCTGGCTCTTGTTCGTTGTAGCCTATACTTCTCATTTAACTTTAAATTCCATCTTCCATTGATTAGATAATCTCCTAACTTGGCTCTATGACTGTAATGGTGCTTTGTAGCAGACAACAAGCTACACACACCACTCTGCACATTGAGCAGTGGAGAACATACTATTAACTTTTTATCCAAAGCTCTGTCCATCGCCATTGTAAGCGAAAATGTCAAAATGCTCCCAAACGGGAGATTTAAACGACGGAGGATCCTCCAATTCTGGCTTATCGATCCCACCACTTGCCAACGACAGAGTTCCTCAGCTGCACCTCACAAAAGGATAGTTTGAAATTTGCCAGTTAAGATTATAATTGATTACGTGTACGTAGGCTGCAGTTGATTTAAAGGAAAAAAATAAAAACTCAGATTTACTGTCAAGGCAATGGAATACATCGCAGTGTAGGCATAGCCTAAAGGCTTTGTGTTTTATTTATGTACTCATTCAGGTTCACAGTGCGGACCAAACCGAGGTCCTCATACTTTACAGTTTGGTATGAATACGTGTACCATTACAGCCCTAGTCACTACCCTGGTGTTACAAGCATAATGCTCTATCAATTGAGCTACAAAGAACCACCTACAAACTGAGCTACAAAAGGTCTTGGCTGTGAGGTACAACTAATCCTGGAATATAGGCTGTTTGTGCTCAGATCTATTAACCGCCTGCGGTGATGATTAAAACAACATCAGTCTCTGAGGAATGAGGGAGAAATGTCTCTGAATACATAGGACTGCCTACTGTCTGTGAGCAAACCACACTAGATAGCCCGTAATGATTTAAAGCAAAAAAAGTGAGACATGCGGCACATACAGGCAAAGGTCATAAAGCAAAGTAAGCCTTGCTTTGAAACCAACGGGATTGCAACAGTCAAGGGTTACAACAATCCATCTAGTACTGGGTCGGACCCCATTTTGCATCCAGAACAGTCTGAATTCTTCGGGGCATGTTCCACAGGAATGTTGGTCCATGCTGACACGATGGCATCAAGCAGTTTCTGCAGATTGGATGGTGGTACATTCATGCTCGATAAACCCTAGACACTTTCACTTGGAACTGATTTCCTTGTGTTTTTACAGTCTTATGTCCAACAAAGAAAAAACATTTTTTTTGTTCAGAAAACTTGGGGGGCAAATAAAACCTACACGCTAGCCGCCAGTTGGGGAAATAGGGTTGGGTGAGGTCAACCTCTGTCCTATCGTGATTATGTACCCATAAAACATTGTGATATACGATGCTATTGCTCACCCTCAGACTTTTCCTTTTAATAAAAATACAAAAATCACTGCAAAAACAGTTGGCTATTGAGCAAAATCGAATGACGCTGGACAAATCATTACCAAAGGTAATGTTGTTGAAAACCTGGCCAGAGGCCAATTGCAGGCAATGGCAAATATTTTCTAATATTCCTTTCTGGTGGAGCAGAACAGGTGTGTCTGTGGCACGCACATGATGGAGCAATAACTGATGAGGAACGGGCTGTCAACCGTAGTGAGCTAGGTTATAGGCCTACATCAAGGGCTGGACATAAACAGTCTACCGTCTTCAGAACTGGATAATAATTCCTTTATTTGAATTCTAAAATAATAAAAAGGTGTGATTGAGAATAGCCTATGCTATAGACTTTCATTCTGGTTATTTTTTAAAGCCACAACAACTTTAGGACAACGCCTTCGTAGGCAAAATATTTGGGAAATAAGCTACTGTTTATAATTTGAACTTGTCTTGAAGCTTTGATGATAGGGCTAGCAGGAGGAGAATAGGTTATTGACCTTTTGGTTTTCAACCTCACATTGAGGGATTTCCCGGCCGGCATGGACATTTTTATTCATAGTAAGCTTCAATTTGATTAAAATTGTCATTCGATTTTTCAATAGGCTATTGAATGTTCACTCATTATTAGTCCTCTGGCTACCTTACTTTTTTAGACTATTTAAATAACTGAGACGGAACTCTTACATTCATTGTTTGATCGGGAGAAAGCCATGCATAAAACGATAGCCTTCAGTCATATTCAAAGCCTAACGAATTGAGAGAGAAGTGACGAGCATACAATTTTTAAAACAGACAACATAGTTAAGGAGTGTCCTTTATTTAATATATATATTTTATATTTATATATATTTTAGTCTAAAACCTAATGCCCATACATCCGACAGAGAGAAAAAATATTTTCTAACTGGACATTTGGCGGTGATTTTGTGTAATTTTCTGCTGCGTGTGGCCTACATCCCTCTCCCGCGATCTGTGGGTTATATAACATTTATTGAAATAGGCAATAAAAAAGGAATAGGCAAATTATCCAGAATGTCACTTGTGTGCTGCCCTGCTGTGCGTTCAGCTTTTTACTGTGTGGCGCCAGTCAAGTTCAAATAAGCTAAACCATTGTCTGTCACATCACAATGTCGACACCATCGACGATGGTGGTCAATCATCGTGGATAAAAGATGCTATTGTAATATTGCCAAACCGTACTCTGAAATTATCATTTCTGTCTGTGCATCCCTTTCAGGAAAAGGTTGGAATACCACAATGGGGTCAACAGCAATTTTCTGTAGGCTATATTGACTAATTACAGGGGGAAATGCTGTGTTCAAATAGTTCAATTTAAAAAGTTAGTGTAACCAGGTGCCACAAATACCATAGGTAAAAGATAAAGGACATGAAACAAGGATGAGTGCCATCAATAACTATTTCAAGGGCGTAATGGATTGATTCCTATCTTGACGTAGCAGCTTTTTATTTTTTTACACAGGTCTGTGGCACTTGCACAGGCCAAGCATTGTCATTCTTATTCAGACATAAATGCATGGGAGTGGTGGATTCTCCACGGTTAGCATGTGTGTTCGCTCACGGTGGACCAGTTTTTCTACATTAAGCAGGCCTGTCGAAGGGATTGTGTGATCTTGAAGCTAGGTAGACAATGCTTGCACTAGTGTGACATAATTCAATTATCAATATCTGTATCCTAATTTGCACTCACAACAGTAAAGATTTGGGCTGTTACAAAACCCAGTATCGCAATGTTTTTTTCCATGGTAAAAATGAAAACACAAAGCAGACCTAACTCTTAACCTGCTGTATGTACAATAGTGTGCTATAGCTTGGAAGATAAATACATTTGACTCTGGATAACAAAGTGATCTTAATCTTAACATAATGCAGTAGAGCTGTTTCCTTAAGAAGTTAACACACAAAGCAGATTTATCCTGCCACGATACTAATGAGTACTGTGACACTAGCATCGTCACGGCCCTATTTAAAATGTATTTAGAAATATACATTTTTTGTTGTAAGATGACAATCAGCCAAAGTAGCACGTTAACTGTTTTGAGCATTGTTGTTCATTGTGTGTGGTACTAGAAGACAATTGTTAAAGATATAATATGAAGGTCACTGATTCTATGAATGGGGTTTTAAAAAACGGTCTTCGCAAAATCACAAATGTGAGTTCGCCCACTTTTCCAAGTGCTACGTATGAGTGCGTTTTGTGTCATGCGTCAGTGGCTGGCTCTCTTACCTCTGTAACAGGCAGCTCTAGCTGGACCATGTCCTCTGGTTTGGCCACAGGGGCCTGCAGGGCTGTGTCTAGCAGCAGGATGCCGTTCAAGTCCTTTCTGCAGCCTACTGCGTAGTCGTCCACGAAGAGGACCTTGTCTACCGCAGGGAAGTACTGACACCTAACACGGCCTCCAGGTTTAGCTAGGAAACAAACATCAGGGTATTATAGTAGCTACTAAGACCTAGCATTGGCTGGACTTTTGTCAGATCATAACTCCATCACGTTAACCAGATACTAAAATAGACTTTTAAGTTAGTCTTTTAAATATTTATGAACTAAACTGCAAGTTGCTTGTTAAGTTCACAATATTTGCACAGACATATGGAAAGCCTATTAATATTTCACAAAAATTGTTTTGTTTCACTGACACCATCTCCTCAAAAATAATGTATTTATTGCCCTATCGGGTAGCCTTATTATTATTACTGTAATGATACTTACTCACGATGAAAACATTTTCCCAAACAACCCTTAAGACTTTTGTAGCATCTAACGTAAACTCGTACATCGCCTTGGTCCGTACAATTGACCTTCTTTTAGCGCCACAAAAACGTAATACTCCCAAATCAACTGTAATTTCAATACCATTGTAAAGCACAATTTCTCCCCTTTCCAACAGAATTCATGCAGAGACCTTCACGCTGCCCGTTTCTGCATAATTCAAGAAGGCAATGAGCTCCTTCGGGTCTTTTTAAAAATGGCGGGTGGGGAAGCCAAACTAAAGCGTTATAGTGAGAAGGACAGATGTCGTGTTGGAAAATTGCTTTTTTCACCTTATCGCCTCTAAAATGTAAATGAAACACTATAAAGAGTTGATATAATGTGTCATTACATACCTATTTGAAGGTTTGTGTCCAATTTGAATCAGGTTTTTAGGGCGGTGCTAAAGTGATCTTAGAAGTAAACAGCGGCTTTGAGAATGATGATCGCATGCAATGATGACGAAAAAAAAGACTAGGTATCCCCCCTTACTGTCCATTTCTTGTTTTTAAACGATGAGAGATGTGCTACACCTGGTGGAGAGAGATTGTAAGACAGAAATAGTTGCTTTATGCGTGCTGTACGTTACGACATGACACGTCAAGATGTAACGGAGGGTCCGTTTTTTCAACTTTTCTCCAATACTATAGAGCCATTACCATGTCGATCAACGCTTGAATAGAAACCTAGTTCACACCCCCGATTTTGAAGTCAACACAGTCGCTACAGTCCCATTACTTTTCTTTGTAGCCTCGTTTGAATGTCGCGGTTACGCACATTTGTACGGAATGGGGTGAGTTTACGTTACTATGTTATTACCACTTCATTATGTGCTGTAATGTAAAATGCTACGGTAATGCTAATTCAACCTGGTTCAAGCTAATCACCATTCCCATTATTCTGGGAAACAAAGATGAACAATTGGCTACATACAGTGCATTCGGAAAGTATTCAGATCCCTCGACTTTCTCCACATTTTGTTACTTTACAGCCTTACTCTAAAATTGATTTTTAAAACATTTCTCAATTTACACACCCTATAATGACAAAGAAATACAGGGTCAGAATTGTTTTACAAATGTATATAAAACAGAAATTAAACATTTACAAAAGGATTCAGACCCTTTACTCAGTAATTTGTTGAAGCACCTTTGGCAGCGATTACAGCCTCGAGTCTTCTAGGTTACGACGCTGCAAGCTTGGCACACCTGTATTTGGGGAGTTTCTCCCATTCTTCTCTGCAGAGCCTCTCAACTTCTGTCAGAATGGATGGGAAGCGTCACCACACAGCTATTTTCACATATGTCAAGAGATGTTCGATCAGGTTCAAGTCTGGCCTCTGTTTGGGCCGCTCAAGGACATTGAGACTTGTCCCGAAGCCACTTCTGCGTTGTCTTGGCTATGTGCTTAGGGTCGTTTACCTGTTGGAAGGTGAACCTTCTCCCCAGTCTGAGGTCCTGATCACTCTGGAGCAGGTTTTCATCAAGGATCTCTGTACTTTGCGCTGTTCATTTTTCCCTTGACACTAACTAGTCTCCCAGTCCTTGCTGCTGAAAAACATACCCACAGCATGACGCTGCCACCACCATGCTTCCCTGTAGGGATGGTGCCAGGTTTCCTCCAGAAGTGACGCTTGGCATTCAGGCAGGCTGTCATGTGCCATTTACTGAGGTGTGGCTTCCATCTGGCCACTCTACTATAAAGGCCTGATTGGTGGAGTGCTGCAGAGATGGTTGTCCTTCTGGAAGGTTCTCCCATCTCCACAGGGGAACTCTGGAGCTCTGTCAGAGTAACCATCGGTTTTTTTGTCACCTCTCTGATTTAGGACCTTCTCCCCCAATTTCTCAGTTAGCCGGGCAGTCAGCTCTAGGAAGAGTCTTGGTGGTTCCAAACTTCTTCCATTTAAGAATGATGTAGGCTACTGTGTTCTGTGAGGACCTTAAACGCTGCAGAAAAGTTTTGGTACCCTTCCCCCAGATCTGTGCCTCAACACAATCCTGTCTCAGAGCTCTACAGGCAATTCCTTCTACCTCATGGCTTGTTTTTTTGTTCTCATAGCAAAGGGTCTGAAAAGATCCGTTTTTATTAAATTTGCCCAAAAAATGTAACACCTATTTTTTTTTGTTATTATGGGGTAATGTTTGTAGATTGAGGATTTGTTTTTATTTAATACACTTTAGGATACGGCTGTAATGTAGCAAAATGTGTGAAAAGCAAGGGGTCAGAATACTTTCCGAATGCACTGTACACACTTTATACGTCCAAACTCAGAATCAAATATGCTTCCCAAAAATAACATGTTGTTGTGATAGCACATTTATTTTTAGTGCATATTTTTTGCATTTATCAGAGTGCCTGATTTCAGTGTCCATGCAAACAGGCTTATTACAGAAATCGTTATTCTTGCAAAGCATGTCAACGTTTTAATTGAACTATTATATTAATCTGACGATACACAATCGCATTGTTGTGTGCCTGTAACCTTACTCGATAATAATTGCATTATTGTGTGCATACAACGCAGTGTTAACCAAACTCGGTCGTCGGGACCCCAAAGGATGCACGTTTTGGTTTTTACCTTAACACTACACAGTTGATTCAAATAATCAAGCTTTCATTGTTTGGATCAGATGTGTAGTGCTAGGGCAAAAACCGTCATCCCATAGTTCCTCCCACCAGCCAAGTCTGCATTCAATGTAGCTACAGATGGGGGTCACGTTGAAGAACAAACACTAATGTTTTCTAATTTTTTGGCATCGTCAAATATAAATTGTCAAAAAAACTAAAGCCAAGCCTATTCACTTTCGTCAACCATTTTCCACCCAAAATGTTACAGCTACAATACTAACTTAACGTTATTAGCTAACGTTAGATTGCCAACAGGCATTGCACACTTTATTGTTCTGCGTAGTAGGAATAGCAACACGTCATAACCTTTCTAGCCAACTAACGTTACCTAACTAGATAAATATTCTACAACAAACTAACGTTACCTAGCAAGCTTGCTAACATTTACTGCGACACATGTATGCGCGGTGCTGGTGATCATCGATTAATTTACATCTTACCTAGCTAACGGTATTAGCTATGTAGCCAACTGGCGAATGTAACTTCACATTGTAAGTAATGTGACTAAACTAGCCTTCTAACACTTTCTTTGCAGATTGCTGGCTAACTAAGTTTGATAGCTATCTCACAATACACATTTTGCTTCCTTGGCCCAACACAGCAAACGAAACGAGTTAGCTCACTAGTAATGTTAGTGTCATCACAATTAACTAGGTAACTACCACCGGCTACAATCTAACTAGGTAACTAACATTAACGTTAGATATCTACATGTTACTTACCCTATTCATAGAGGCTACCTATTTAAGCAAGATAATGTGCCTAACTAGCTATTATGACAACGATTGATTGAATGTTGACAAAACGTTATACACTGTTAGCGGGTTCGCTAGCTTTGCGGCCAGTTCATGATCGGAGCTTTTTTCATAACAAATCGCTAGTTAGCTAGTTAGCAAAACGTCTTGACAGCAAGACGATTCTTAAGACATTTAGTTACTTATGTATTCAAGTGGTTTTTATAGGAATCGGATAACAAAAGCAATTTGTTTAGCATGTGAATCAGTAGCTAAATGTCAGAATTCACGACAAATTCTAAAATATATATTTATTTGCTAGCTAACTTAGCCCAAGTCAACCACCACAGCAGGCCCAATGTAACGTTACATTGTTGACCAGTGTCGTTTCATCTGATAGTTATGACAATCACCTGATTGCTAGCAACCTAGCTAACTAAACCAGTTAGCTAGTTCCTTGGCCCTGACTTACCATGCAAGGCCGAGGCCTGGAGTATGGCCCCTGAAGTGCCGTCGATTACTTTTATACTGCCCCGGCTAGTAACAGCCAGGATAGCGTTAAGGGCCGGGTGGTAGGAAAGGCTCCGCAGGCCCTCCTCGTCGCAACGAAGGCAACCGTCTCTCAGTACAATCCAGTCTGAGGAGGTGGACGAGCAGGAGCCCGGCGAGGCCGCGGCCGCCATCTTTATTTATTTTCCCCGTTCCCTTCTGATTTTAGGAAGCTACCGTTTATACGAGTAAGATTAATAATTGTAAACGTTTAATCCCAAACTACCGCTCCTCTACTACTGCTGACTCTCCTTCTGCGGCTTCTGTTCCTCCACCGGTTACCGCAGCTGTAGCTATTCACCATCAGTACTGAGAAAGCTACGAGCGTTGCACTCAGATGAACGTCAGGTAAACGGAACTAGCGTAGTGCTTGGCTATCACGCGACACCAGAGAGGGCACTGCGATGTTGACTCCGTAGTCCAGACAGAGAACCTCTTTGGATTACTGTTTTGTGAATGTTATTATTTCCCTACTGTAAATTGTGTTTGTTGTGACTCCCATAGATATAAATGACTAGCTATGTAAGTTATATGTAATTATGACTATTTTGTTTTTGATACAGCCCTTGCCTGATGTTGGGATGTACAGCAGATCCCCACCCAAGAACCCCGAATAATAAACCCTTAAACCCATCGCCCAGTGGTCCCTATAGCATACCGCGCAACAGCAAGCAAGCGAACGAACGCCCCCCTACTGTACAGATCAACAATCGGTCTGTTGAGTTTTAGCATCCCACAAAGACCTTTTATAATTTGTAAAGCCCTTGAAGACGGACACAAAATAACACAGAAATTGGCTTGGACCGCATTACTGTAAAACCAATGCACATTTCCGTTCATCCTTTACCACTAGAAACCACTAGAACGCTTATATACAATGTGTCAGCACAACACACAATATTAAATATGGTTCATGTTTACAGCTAATCATTTATAATATAATTACTGTAAACACCACGACTAATTTTAACCTGGCCAATAGTCTTTACTTATTATGGTAAATCCTCCATAAAAGCTTGGGTGTGAGTGTTTTTTAACAGGCATGCAAATTAATGATACCATTTTACATATGAGAGGGAATGTATTTTAAAATATCTAGTACAGTACAACAGTTATATGGACAATTATGTTGATATCTTTTAACCCCCCACTGTGAATTCAATATAAATATCACTATTGTTCCAGGTCTACAAATGTTCCACAATTGTATAACATGTTCTGATACTATCACATTTAGAAACATGTACACCTCTACAACACATTAAGCTATATACAGTAGTACAATCGATACAAGGAAGTTGTCTGAAAATATACATCAGTTCAATAAAAGATTAAACAACTGTATAAAATAACTAATGAAAGGCACCACACTTTAGTAGACTGTTTTATTTCACTCAAACTGCCCATCTACGGGCCTACCCAGGCTGAAATTCATAACTTAAGAAAAAGGTTTGGAAAAGGTGCATAAAATGACAACTAAATAATGCATAACAGTATGTTAAACCCACTACCTTACAAAATAATGGTGGAACCTCAGTTAGGGGTTGCCGTCTTTCTTAACCCCTTGGTTCTAATTGAACATTTGTGCACTGTATTTGGCACCACCTTCCTCTATGGAATAAAAGCATTAACAAAAATCTATGTGACCCCAACATGATTACCAAAACCAGATTTCACACCTTGATTAAATAATTATATGATGCGAATGCAAACCAGGGTTCTAATTACAATTAAATCTGAATGCAGCCTTACACTATACGCTACTGCTTTTTAATTGAGCAAAGAGGTAACGGGCACATTTAAATACACTGACGTAACATATACCCTTATCCCCACAGTCTAGGATTGTAAACAGATAAAAGAAGAGGGAGAAAACAACCATTAAAAAAATCCATGTTCCTTATTTTCATTGTGGAATGAATCCTTGTGTCTTTTCACAGTGCTTTGTGTTAGTCTCCAACCAAAGTGCTCAGAGTAGCCATTTGTCCAATCAGACCCCAGTATATAGTGACAGGAAGTAGATGTACAAAAGGAAAATAGGGTATATGAGAAGAGGCTTCTTGGTTTTGAATTCATTCCCAACAAGTAGAGAAGCAGCACTGTAAGCAGCCCAGAATACTCCAAAAAGCTGGAAAATGAAAGACAGTTGACAACTAATAAACACTCATATCTGATTTAAGAGTACATTTGTATTATTTACAAAAAAAATCTAAAAATGTACAAAAGCTTTGAATATGTTAGTGTATGTTAAATCAAATTTGCAGTGCTGAATTAGAGATTGTTTTTTGTGGAAAATGTGAGAGAATAAATGTTGATTATCTTTGCTGATGTGCTCACCTTTATTAGTGTAGAAACAACATCAAAACCCCCAATGACCAAAAGCAATGGAGCTATAACGATGAGCGGGAGTAAAGAGTATCCAATCACTCCAAGGACTTGTCCATAAGACACCTATCCGATATAAAACAATGCAAGTCAGTGTTTCACAGCATGCCACATCATTCATGTTGTAATAGGAAGCAAATTCACATCCAGAGGCATGTACAGTATCAAGTAAGAGAAATGTACTACTCATCAAGACTAGGAATATGAATTATTTTAGCTTAAAAAGGTGGAGCTTACCTCACCACCGAGAACACGAGCCAGCAGAAAGATTGTTAAAGATCCGAATATCCAAATGGTAATTATCCAAGACACAACCTTAGGAAATAAAATAATGCAACAAATAATTCAAACAACTTTCAAGCTGAAAATTGTGACATGGTACCAAAGGACACATTGTTTTGGTGTGATCTGAGAAAAAAATGCACAGGTTGTCCTGCCGCCTCACCCTGAACTGTCCGTAGATGGAGATCATGGAAAACAGGAGCACGACAGCCAGAGGACCCCAGAAGTCAGGGTTGTCCCTCACAACCTGCCGGTTGAAGCCCAAGGAGGGCATTGGCATCAGCACACAGCGGATCTTGTAGTAGATGTCTTTCAGGTCTATGTCCAGCTCCTCCCTAATCATACAAGCATATGAGAGAGAACAGGAGCATCATGAGATATCAGCACATTTAGTTAGCAGTGATGGCCAAATTGGATGTCAGTGTCATTTTAATATCAATGTGCATGGACAAAGAAAGGGTTTCTTGAAGAAGGTACTTACAGAAGAGGTTTGTTGTCTTCTGGGTCATCCTCGTCTACTTCCAGTAGCCAGCCATAGCCTCGTTTCCTCAGGAACGTGGTTGCATATGGGTCTTTTGCATTGTCGCTGCCCATGTTCAATTTAACATCTGGGGCATCGATAGTACCACTTAGATCTGTAGGGAATTTAATGTAATAGATTATTGGTACACATAACATGCGTTGAATTTCTACCTTCCTGAACTGTACAGTATATGTTCATGGTTTCCAAAACCGCATCACAATTAAGGATAACGTTACATTTTTTTCCTCGGTAGATCGTTTTACACCAAACCAAATCACATCAGTTAAGCAAAAACGGACGAAGAATGTCGAAAATAATTGTCCCCCTGTTTGTCCTACTGTCTAAATGACATTCAACTTTATTTACTCAATCAGCAATACATGCAACTAGTTAAAATAGACTTTTGAGTTATGTATTACACTTATCTTCAGTAGAATATAGTTAGTTGAATTTACTTCAGTGATATAGCTAACGTTAGCTAGTTGGATTGCTAACGCTAGCCTAGCCGTAAAAGCTGCAGAAAGCTGTCAAATCTCTCTGAACCACTACGTAACTTGACAAAATTGACAACACCATGACTCAATGTTAGTTAAATACTTTAATTAAATGTCAAGCTAGCAGATTGGCGTGTTGACAAATACGGTAGCTAGTTAGCAAGCTAACTAAAATGAATATGAAACACATATGACAGTATTCACGGCCTGCTAACATTACCATCGGCTTCAGTTGACGAGACGAAGGTAAAATCTCCGTTGGTGGGAGACAGCTGCATTGTTGATGTTGAACCAACAACCTTCATGTCATAAGAACTGACATTTAAATAGTGTTTCAATGAATAACCTGACACAAGTAAATAGAACGTTGTCAATGACGGGTTTCCCGAATTTGTCACGATTAATCCATCTTGTTGTTGAGGTATCGTTTGGTCCCACCCACTGAGGTCCGACAACACACACAGCCAGAGATATTGGTTACCACAGCCACTAAGTCAACATTGGCAATATCGTAATAACTGATGAAAACAAAAATTTGCTTTTTGGTCTTCATTTAACGTTAGGGTTAGGTTTAAAATCAGATTTTCAGAAAATAAATGGTAGAAATAGTCGAGGTTTATTACTTTTTGGCTGTGGCAACTAGTGACGACCAGCGATATTACAGAAAGAAGGAAGTGTGAGGCTGGTAAAGACGACACATCAAATCCCAACACGGCAGCGGAAAAGCTCACCATCTAGTGATAGTTGGACTCCCGCCATCAATATACAACATGACACTTAAAAAAAGATAACCCCTCCTTCCTTTGTCATCCAAAACACTCCCCCACATATGGTTGGCTGATCAGAATAGGCAGACCAATAGTATCAGCTCGTTGTGAACTCTTTAGCCATTAAAAACGAACTCCTGTTAGCTCTATTACTGCTCAGTACTTAGTATTTCTTATCGATGTTAGCCCATGCAATTCGTGGGTAAGTATTTCGGGAAATGGCTAATGGTATTTTATATTCTTTTAAGCATGTTCTTATTTCAAAAATAACATTAAAATGGGTTTGCGATTTGTTTTGCAGACAGGTTTGGGGTAAAAATACTTGCATGCAGGAGTGCAACTTTCACTGGGGTTACATGTCTCTCCCACATTCTGAAATTACATTTTTGTCCCCCCCAGTTTTATCATTGGAATGTGATACAAAGCGAGGCAACAGTGTGCTTCGGGACCATGAGGATGCCTTTGAGTGGTCGGGTAGGCTGTTTGGAGTGTTTATCCGGCTGGATAAAACAATAAATATATATATATAGTAAAAGGTTAATCTCTCAACCAGCTTCATGAGGTAGTCACCTGGAATGCTGTTCCAACAGTTTTGAAGGAGTTCCCACATATGCTGAGCACTCGTTGGCTGTTTTTCCTTCACTCTGCTGTCCAACTCATCCCAAACCATCTCAATTGGGTTGAGGTCGGGTGATTGGAGTGCTACTCTCCTTCATGGTCAAATAGCCCTTACACAGCCTGGAGGTGTGTTTTGGGTCATTGTCTTGTTGAAAAACAAATGATAATCCCACTAAGCGCAAACCAGATGGGATGGCATATCGCTGCAGAATGCTGTGGTAGCCATGGTGGTTAAGTGTGCCTTGAATTCTAAATAAATCACTGACAGTGTCACCAGCAAAGCACCCACACACTATCACACCTCCTCCATGATTCACGGTGGGAACCACACATGCAGAGATCATCCTACACCTACTCGTAGCTAGCTAGCTAACTAATGTTAGTGGTTACTTTGTATGATTTTAATGTTAGTGGTTACTTTGTATGATTTTGTGGAATTAAATTGACTTGCGTGTATATTCGTTAGTCATATCTTATTTATACAACACAACTATCACACACACACACAGCATACAGAGCCTCAACATTATCAGGATAGAGAACCAGACACTAGGGAGCACTCCAAACAAAAGACAATGAAAACATTGACAAATCTCGTAAATGATGGTGTTAGGTGGAGCAGAACGGTTGAACCCAAGAGCAGACTCCGGCAAGGAAACGGGGATGAAGTAACCAAGGTATTTATTGGAACTCGGGGACGATGGAGTGCAGGTCAGGGGGAGACCAGGTGCGGAGGCGAGGGGGGTTGAGTAAGCAGGTCCTGGGAGGAATCCAAGGGAGTAGAAGCGTAACTGACTGAGCCGAGATTACGATCTGGCAGTGTGGAAGTGGCAGGTCTGAGTATTCGTAGAGGTCTTGATTATGGAATGAGTTGCAGCTGATGGGGATCTGCTCAGACTCCAGCACACCTGTCTCCGCACACACACACACAGAGAGAGAGAGGGAAAGAGCACTGGGGGAGGCGGCAGGTCAAAGAGACACAGGATGACCAGTAGAGGGCGATGCAGGAGCAGATGTGACAGAGGGTTATGAAATAAACCAAAACAAGGCTATCGGAGCATCACCCACCACGTTACAATGTGAGCTGAAGGCAGTATGCATTTTGAAAATATACTTAATTGTTTGAAACATGAATGTTTTATTTTATATTATGAGGCATAACTTACCTTGCTTCAAAGTAGTGTGATGGAACATTTTATGTTTGTGCATTTCTAATTACCAATTTCTGTGTTCTATGTTTGTGCTTTTCTAATAACCAATTTCTGTGATCATTTAAGTGACTGATTGAAAGAATCCTCACTATCAGTATCTGGAATTTGGAAGTATGCACAGACCCTTGTTTTGAGAACGAAAGATATCTAAGTTTCAAGGTCTCTGCTTAGGGAGAAGCCTCATGATGGATTGGTCTGTCACATGCATGAACCAGTGTTGGTCGGTCACATGCATGAAGCAAACGTTAATGATAATTCATTATGAAAGCTGAATAAGCTAAATCGTGCAAATGTAACTTGTCTGCAGTATATAAGAGAACTAACAGGACTGCACCGGGAGAGCTCACTTCAGACCGGTACTTTATGCATCTAATTTTGACTGTGACATCTCCAGCATGTTGTTAATAAACAATGATTCATTCATGAGCGTCCCAGTGGGTAGAATTTCCACAACAATTTGGCATCAACGAACAGGGTGATTGATTCTGCCTGCGGAGCTTTCCAGTGGGGGTCTGCGAGGAAAACCGGTGGCACATTTTAAGAAGTGTCTGACCAAAAGAGGACGAGGACCCGCCCAGACCCCCACTGTAAGCTGCAGAGGAGACACATAATCTGCGAACAATTGAAGGACATGGCGATTGAATTTCAGTAAGAACATTTTTATTAATTTGAATAAAAACAGAAGAAGAAAAAAATTACAAAACCAATAAAACTAAACATAAAAATGGAGGAGGGTTCCACTAGTCTTGAGTCAAATAATAGAACAAAGTGAATGTGGATGGGAGTTGTGTGAGTGTGGAAAGTATTAAACTGATTGAAATTGGGATAACAGATTGAAGGTTGGCTATTAAGCTGAATGAAATTTGGATAATAAGATATTGAAATTTGTAAATTAAGAAATATTAGTTATGTGATTGAAATTAGGATAATAAGCTGATTGAAATTTGGATAATAAGAGGATTGAAATGTAGATAAGAGATAATTACTATTAAGTACTGAGTGAATGTGTGAAAGTGTGCGTGTTATTCTATATGTATGCGGCAAGACTGTACAATCAGTAGTTTATGTAGTTTATGACTACATAAACTACTGAGACTATAGACACTGAGAGACCATAGATCTGCAAGACTATAGCTATTATAGAGAGTATAGATACTGTAGAGACTATGGCCACTGTAGAGACTATAGGGGAACCGTGGCAGTGATACATATGACAAAAGAAGGCTAGAGCTAGTCTTATAGAGAAGACTAGAGTTAGTGTAAGTAACGGTACCATGGAAAGCCCCGCTGACAGCTGTCTGTAGGCAGTTATAAGAGAAGTGATAATAGCACAATGTGCTATTCTATATGCATAGAAAAATACATATGGTGCATAAGAAGTAAAAACAGGAGAATCGTTGAAGATGCACATGGGGTAATAAGGGAGATTACAGAGTGTGTTTGGGATTAGTACTAAGTGTGTGAGTGTGAAAGAGGTGTGTGTCTGAATGAATACCCCAACCAGTTCTGTGAGCTGAGTTTTTCGATCTAAAACGTTATCAAGGGGTTCCGTCCACCACCGCCCATCATAGTCTGGGGCTACTAGCATGAGGTGTTATTATATACTGTATGTAAAGGATGTAGGGGCAAGAGAACTGTTGAAGATGCATATGGTGCATAGGATGTAATGATAGAAAAGTCTATGTTGTCTGAGAACCACTAATGAGGTGTTATTGTAGGCATTTAGGAATCGTTGAAGATGCACATGGGGTGGGGTGGATGTGAATACCTAAGTTGATATAACGTTATGGGGAATCGTGTGTGTGAAGATATGAAAGGAGAAAGTACTATTACCGAATATGCTGTATGAATGTATAGTGGGTTACTAGAGATTTGATGAAGTAACAATATAAATAATAATATACAACTTGCAGACCCACACGTAGACATACATAAGTGGTGTTAAAGGTATTAGAGGGCCTCCCGGGTGGCGCAGTGGTCTAGGGCACTGCATCGCAGTGCTAACTGCGCCACCAGAGTCTCTGGGTTCGCCCCCAGGCTCTGTTGCAGCCGGCCGCGACCGGGAGGTCCGTGGGGCGACACACAATTGGGCTAGCGTCGTCCGGGTTAGGGAGGGTTTGGCCGGTAGGGATTTCCTTGTCTCATCGCGCTCCAGCGACTCCTGTGTCGGGCTGGGCGCAGTGCGCGCTAACCAATGGGGCCAGGTGCAGGGTGTTTCCTCCGACACATTGGTGCGGCTGGCTTCCGGGTTGGAGGCGCGCTGTGTTAAAGAAGCAGTGTGGCTTGGTTGGGTTGTGCTTCGGAGGACGCATGACTTTCGACCTTCGTCTCTCCCGAGCCCGTACGGGAGTTGTAGCGATGAGACAAGATAGTAATTACTAGCGATTGGATACCATGAAAATTGGGGAGAAAAGGGGATAAAATAAAATTAAAATAAAAAAAAGTATTAGGGGAAATTAATAATATAATGGGTTTCTACATTTTATAAAGTAACAATGTATAATGGGTTACTAGAGTTTAACTTGCTAGGTTGAGACTTATTATGGACAGAGCATGCCATCTATAGGGGACTAATAAACAGTGCCAGCCCAGTTATTGTGAACGTTGATCCCAGAAAAAGACTAGTCTCTCTCCAAAGTGTATCTCTTCCCTTCTGAATTGGCAGATGTATTTTATAAATTCAGAGCATTACATGTCAATCTTAAAATAATAGACATTTAATAAGTGGGAAGTAGAAAGTGAATATCCAACATAAATTGGTAATAAATATTAATAGGTAACATTGTTAGGGTAGACTAAAATTATAACAATGCCTTTCAATACGGAGTAAGTTATCATGTTTGTTTTGTTTTTTAACCTTGCAATAGGGGTAAAAGCAGAACATTGTTTGAGAGTGATCCGAGTGTATTAGCAGTAGAGATTGAGAAGGTCTTCCTATTGGGGAGAAGGGTCCTAGTGGCTTTTCAGATAGAACTCTAATAATGCAATATCTTAGTAATTTGAAGAGTAAATATTTCAATACAAGGTCACATGATGAACAGAGGGATTGAGCATTGGGACTGATATTAAATTAGAGGCCGCGATCTGGTGTTTGGGTTAGAGATACGTTTCCTGTCGAACAATAGATAGCCGCTAGTACTCACTGAGCTCAAACAGGCTGTAAGGGACACAGTGGGGAAATTTTTGACTATTTCCAATCATTATTACTCAATTCTATAGTTTGGGTTTCACCAATGATTTAAGTCAGAAGGTAATGTCATCTAAAACAATAATCTGTTTCCATTATGTGTCTGAAGTATAATTCCGTATACATATGGTTTTATCAACTCTTCCTGCCCAAGATTTAGTAAACTCAATTAAGTTGAAGTATTTTTAGGACTGATTAAGATGTGCAAACTAAGTACATGTTATTTTCTTTTCTCCAGGACTGATGTTATGTCCGCTACCAACTTCTTTTTTACATTTACATTTACAATGATTCTGCATCTCTCCCTTTGAAAGGCTTCCTGAGGCAGGTGCCGTAGGAGAGCAGTCATTGAGATCCAGTATAAAGATATCCGGATCCGGTTGTTAAGGAAGCTCCCAAATTAAGTAAGGCCTGGCCATTTTTTTTATTTGTGATTAATATTTGTTAGTGGTGTTAATACTGTGTTTGATTTATTGTGTGGGGTCTTTTTACTTTGGTTTTAATGGGGTTTAACAGGTTAGAGAGGATGCACCTTAAAGGGTACACAAATTACATTTTCAGAGGTTTCTAATGTCAGAGTTTTGGTTGCACACATGTAAACTTGATACTCAACATGTTTGAAATATCTTTAAATAATATCTGATGTACAAGGAAAGAAACACTCACTTAATAGAGTTGACTGACCTCTGTTCTGACTCTCTGGTGAGGCCTGATCACCCTTACTAGAAAGGCTAAGAATATTGGGTGACATTTAAATCTAATATGGAAACACTCATAATTAGGAAGAAGTTTATAATTTAGCATTAGTCCTATGTGTGATTCGGACCACGAGAAGGACAGAGAGAGAGCGCTGCCCCTAAATGAGGGACATCTGTTTCTAGTATATTTTACCATTAACCTTATGGGATACAATTATTTCCTTATGGAGTTATCAAGAGTTGTAATTTGAAAAAGTCTACTTTGTGGTCTCCGACGGGGCTCCTGCTATGGTGGGCAGACACAGGGGCCTGGTCAGCAGGTTGAAGGAAATCGCCCCACAAATGAATGGCTTGCATTGTCTCATCCATCAGACTGTGCTGTGTGCCAGAGTAAACGGTGTGCTAAAGGATGTGATGGATAAAGTAATGCGCATAATCAACTTTGTCAGGGGGACATCAAGTACACAACACCATCTTTTCCACAAGCTTGTGACAGAATCAGAGGAGGCCACCCACTATGATCTCCTGCTTCACAACAACGTGCGCTGGCTGAGTAAAGGAAAAGCTCTAGAGCGATTCTGTGAGCTGCATGACCAGGTTGTGGATTTTGTCAGAAAAAGCCAAATGAGGGCAGCAACTGACCACATTAGTATTCTGGAAATTGAGGGATTCCTCTCTAATGTAGGTATTTTGGCTGACATATTCTGTCACTTAAATGGGTTAAATCTGTATTTACAAGGAAGAGGGAAAACAGTTGTGGACATGGTGAAAAAACTTGAGGCCTTTACTAGGAAGCTTGAGTTTTCGATTTGGACTTGTCCTCTGGAAAGCTACTGCACTTCAGCACACTGAAGAAACGACAGGCAGAGGTACCAGGTGGCAAGAAAACGATACCCTCGCTGGATGAGGCCGCAATTCAAAGTGAGCTGATTGAATTCCAAACAACGAGCAAAATCAGGGATGCACTCGGGAGTGCTGAGTCGTTGTGTGCATTTTGGGTGGCATGCTCAGAGGAATACAGCACAATAAAGAAACTTACATTATGTGCTAACAATGTTTGGATCGACTTACACCTGAGAGTCCTCCTTTTCCTCTATGAACGCAGTCAAGACTCACAACAGGAACTGGCTTTCACATAAGTCAATCGAGGACTGCCTGCGCATTAAAATCACATCCCTCTCACCCGACATCCACAAGATCGTGTCCGAGGGGAAATGCAACTTTTCCCATTAAGTAAGTAACTTAGTATTTAATAATTAATCATATAGGCTACTAACATTATTGTGATTATTATTATTGTCAGTGCTTATCCATGGCTATTGTAGGTCTCATGCTGACAGTATTTTCTGTCTGTTTTGTCGTTACAGGAGCTGGTTATCCCAAGACTCCCGATACAGACATTCAGACACAGACATTGACTTTTTTTCTTTAAATTATTGTTTTATGTAGGATGTTACCTTGTTGGCCAGTTGCAATTGTAAGTAGGCCAAATGCATTTTTAAAAAATCCCACTTCTATTAGGCCATTTATTTTTTGTGAAAGATGCTGTTAAGCGTCATAGCCTACCTCAGCTAGTTATTTTATATGGGCCTTGGCTCTGAATAAATAAGACTCCAATTAAGCCCTCTTGTTGTTTGTAAAGTCAAATTAAAATGAAAATTATTGTTGAAATGAATTACTCGACTGGTGTAGTTTTTCTCTGTCTATTGCTTGGCGTCACTTGCGTAACAAGTTAGCTATATTTTCAGCACCAGGTGCTGTTCACCTCCTATTGTTTGCGCTGCGGTTGCAGCTCTACATTTCAGCACCTAAAAAAAACGGTCCACTGCCTGCTTTATTAGTTGACTGTCTCCTGCATTCTCTCTCCTCATGAATGAAGTTAAAATGTAACTTTTACATTAGTTAGGTAGGGTCACTTCCTTCTTGGGACATTGCATTTGGGACTTTTCGCATCTCAGTTCCAAGATAAGGAATGAGCGTTACACCGAGGCCTGTACTCTGGAGCGGGATCGATTGGGAGGTGGAGGGTCCGTCATTGTCTGGGGCGGAGTGTCACAGCATCATCGGACTGAGCTTGTTGTCATTGCAGGCAATCTCAACGCTGTGCATTACAGGGAAGACATCCTCCTCCCTCATGTGGTACCCTTTCTGCAGGCTCATCCTGACATGACTCTCCAGCATGACAATGCCACCAGCCATACTGCTCGTTCTGTGCGTGATTTCCTGCAAGGCAGGAATGTCATTGTTCTGCCATGGCCAGCGAAGAGCCTGGATCTCAATCCCATTGAGCACGTCTGGGACCTGTTGGATCGGAGGGCTAGGGCCATTCCCCCCAGAAATGTCTGGGAACTTGCAGGTGCCTTGGTGGAAGAGTGGGGTAACAGCAAGAACTGGCAAATCTGGTGCAGTCCATGAGGAGGAGATGCACTGCAGTAGTTAATGCAGCTGGTGGCCACACCAGCTACTGACTATTTATTTTGATTTTGACCCCCCCCCCCCCCCACACACCTTTGTTCAGGGACACATTATTCCATTTCTGTTAGTCACATGTCTGTGGAACTTGTTCAGTTTATGTCTCAGTTATTGAATCTTGTTATGTTCATACAAATATTTACACATGTTAAGTTTGCTGAAAATAAACGCAGTTGACAGTGAGCGGACGTTTCTTTTTTTGATGAGTTTATATACAAGGCGGTGTCAGAGGAAGGCCCAAAATATTGTCAAAGACTCCAGTCAACCAAGTCATAGACTGTTCTCTCTGCTACTGCATGGCAAGCTGTACCAGAGCGCAAAGTCTAGGTCCAAAAGGCTCCTTAACAGCTTCTCCCCTCCTTGTTTTTACACTGCTGATACTCGCTGTTTATTATCTATGCATAGTCACTTTACCTCTACCTACATGTACAAATGACCTCGACTAACCGGTACCCCCGCACATTAACTCGGGACCCCCTGTATATAGCCTCGTTATTGTTATGTAATCTTATTGTTTTACTCTTTATTTTATTTTTTACTTTAGTTTATTTAGCAAATATTTTCTTTACTCTATTTCTTGAACTGCATTGTTGGTTAAGCGCTTGTAAGTAACCATTTCACCGTAAGGTCTACATCTGTTGTATTCGGCGCATGTGACAAATAAAATTGATTTGAGCAAATAAAATTTTATTTGTCACATACACGTATTTAGCAGATGTTATTGCAAGTTTAGCGAAATGCTTGTGTGTACGTCGAGGAACTTGAAGCTTTCCACCTTCTCCACTGCGGTCCTGTCGATGTGGATAGGGGGGTGCTCCCTCTGCTGTTTCCTGAAGTCCACGATCACCTCCTTTGTTTTGGTGACGTTGGGTGGGAGGTTATTTTCCTGGCACCACACTCCCAGGGCCCTCACCTCCACCTTGTAGGTTGTCTCATCATTGTTGGTAAGCAAATAGCACCCCCATATCCACATCAAGCCTACTACTGTTGTGTCGTCTGCAAACTTGATGATTGAGTTGGAGGCGTGCGTGGCCACGCAGTCATGCGTGAACAGGGAGTACAGGATGGGGCTGAGCACGCATCCTTGTGAGGTCCCAGTGTTGAGTATCAGCGAAGTGAAGGTGTTTTTTCCTGCCTAAGCAAATTGAAGTGGGTCTAGGGTGTCAGGTAAGGTAGAGGTGATATGATCTTTGACTAGTCTCTAAAAGCACTTCATTATGTCAGAAGTGAGTGCTACATGGCAATTGTCATTTTGTTCAGTTACCTTTGCTTTCTTGGGTACAGTAACAATGGTGGACATCTTGAAGCATGTGGGGACAGTAGACTGGGTTGGGAGAGATTGAATATGTTCGTAAACACTCCAGCCAGCTGGTCTGCACATGCTTTGAGGACGCGGCTAGGGATGCCGTCTGGGCCAGCAGCCTTGCGAGGGTTAATACACTTAAATGTCTTACATCGGCCACAGAGAAGGAGAGCCCACAGTCCTTGGTAGCGGGCCGCGTCAGTGGCACTGTATTATTCTCAAAGCGGGCGAAGAAGGTGTTTAGGTTGTCTGGAAGCAAGACGTCGGTGTCTGCGACGTGGCTGGTTTTCCCTTTGTAGTCAGTGATTGTCTGTAGACCCTGCCACATACGTCTTGTGTCTGAGCCGTTGAATTGCCACTCCATTTTCTCTCTATGCTGATGTTATGCCTGTTTGATTGCCTTGTGGAGGGAATAACTACACTGTTTGTATTCGGCAGTCCATATTCCCAGTCACCTTGCCATGGTTAAATGCGATGGTTCGCGCTTTCAGTTTTGCGCGAATGCTGCCATCTATCCACGGTTTCTGGTAAGGGTAGGTTTTAATAGTCACAGTCGGTACAACATCTCCTATACACTTCCTGATAAACTCAGTCACCGTATCAGTGTATTCGTCAATATTATTCTTGGAAACTACCCGGAACCTATCCCAGTCCGATCAAAACGATCTTGAAGCGTGGATTTACGATTGGTCAGACCAGTGTTGAATAGTCCTTAGCACGGGAACTTCCTGCTTGAGTTTCTGCCTATAAGAAGGAAGGAGCCAAATGGAGTCATGATCAGATTTGCCGAAAGGAGGGCGGGTGAGGGCCTTGTAGGCATCCCGGAAGTTGGAGTAGCAGTGGTCGAGTGTTTTAGCAGCGCAACTACTACAATAAATGTGTTGATAGAACTTCGGCAGCCTTTTTCTCAAATTTGCTTTGTTAAAATCCAAACCTACAATATATGCGGCCTCAGGATATGTGGTTTCCAGTTTGAATAAAGTCCAGTGAAGTTCTTTGAGGGCTGTCGTGGTATCAGCTTGAGGGAGGATATACACGGCTGCGACTTTAACCGAAGAGAATTCTCTTGGGAGATAATACAGTCGGCATTTGATTGTGAGGTATTCTAGGTTCTAGGTTGACACCTATATGGAGTTTGACATTTCAAAGGATAACTTGAAGCATAAAGCCCATTTTCCAGTTGGTTTTGGCTCAGTTAAACCAAGTTAAACACCAATTCCTGTTCTAATTTCAACAATGTGTACCAATGTAGCATATCTGGTATTGTTTTTAGTAAATATCACTAATTTGTACCCCTGGTCTCAAAACTCAGTCATATTGTTTTTTATCTATGTTCAACTTCAGTACCAAAATGTTCTCGCTGCTCCCATAAGATATAGTAATTACAAAAGTGTACAACACTGAAAGTAGGGCTTAGGTTTAAAAGCACATTTGTGGCCTGCTGGAGGTCATTTTGCAGGGCTCTGGCAGTGCTCCTCCTTGCACAAAGGCGGAGGTAGCGGCCCTGCTGCTGGGTTGTTGCCCTCCTACGGCCTCCTCCACGTCTCCTGATGTACTGGCCTGTCTCCTGGTAGCGCCTCCATGCTCTGGACACTACGCTGACAGACACAGCAAACCTTCTTGCAACAGCTCGCATTGATGTGCCATCCTGGATGAGCTGCACTACCTGAGCCACTTGTGTGGGTTGTAGACTCCGTCTCATGCTACCACTAGAGTGAAAGCACCGCCAGCATTCAAAAGTGACCAAAACATCAGCCAGGAAGCATAGAAACTGAGAAGTGGTCTGTGGTCACCACCTGCAGAATCACTCCTTTATTGGGGGTGTCTTGCTAATTGCCTATAATTTCCACCTTTTGTCTATTCCATTTGCACAACAGCATGTGAAATGTATTGTCAATCAGTGTTGCTTCCTAAGTGGACAGTTTGATATCACAGAAGTGTGATTGACTTGGAGTTACATTGTGTTGTTTAAGTGTTCCCTTTATTTTTTTGAGCAGTGTATTTAATTACAGCAGCAGTATTTTTAGGATCCAGCAGACAGCAGTAATTCACCTTGAATAACTGAGCAGCCCAAATGAGTAGGGGCAGAGAGCAGGGGGTTTAGGCTTGAGATCCAAAGGCTAATTCACACAAAATGTGCCTTTAATCCAAATTGAGCAGCTTGAGTGCCATTACTCAGTGTTGAAGTCATTAAACCCACATTTCTGAAATGTTTTTCCTGCTGTGCTCTGCTCACTACTATCTGTCACGTTCCTGGCCTGTTTTCTGTTAGTTTTGTATGTGTTAGTTGGTCAGGACGTGAGTTTGGGTGGGCAGTCTATGTTTTCTGTTTCTATGTTTGTTTAAGGGTTGCCTGGTATGGCTCTCAATTAGAGGCAGGTGTTTGGCGTTTCCTCTAATTGAGAGTCATATTAAGGTAGGTGTTTTCACACTGTTTGTTGTGGGTGGTTGTCTCCTGTGTCTGTGTATGTCGGTGCGCCACACGGGACTGTTTTCGGTTTGTTTCTATGTTCGTTCTTTTATGTAGTCAGTTTTCCCTGTTCATGCGTTCTTCGTGTTTCATGTAAGTTCGTCGTCCAGGTCTGTCTACGTCGTTTATTTTGTTTTGTAATTATCCAAGTGTATTTCGTTTCGTCTTCGTCTTTAAATAAATTCATTATGTCTTATTCACACGCTGCGTTTTGGTCAAATCCATGCTCCTCCTCTTCGGATGAAGAGGAAGAGGAGAACCGTTACAACTATCAACCTAAAGTGCAACACATCCTCCTGAATATGAACATAGAGCAGTTTGCAAGCTACTGTACATGTAAAATATAACACCAGAATTGGATGGCCTTCCCTTAGATATAAATAAAAACACTAGATCTGGATAGAAAGTTTGCCAAATATGACAGAGAGAGATGACTATCTTTAAACTTGCGTTGGAAACACTTACGACATATGTATTAATCATAACAGATCATGGAAATGCACCAGTCTACACATTTTATGAGTGTTATCAAAACTGCGACAATGCATCTTGATATGGCCTATAGTGGTGACAGACTGTACTGTCAAACAAAGCTGAGAAAGAGAGAGAGAGTGAAAGACTACTGGAGATGTAGCTTCAGCCAACTCACTGTAGTTAGCCAGTAAATTTGTCTAACGTTTTACTGGCATTGTTTTAAAGCTTTTAGGCTTTCTTTGAATGTGATTTGACTTTTAACTGTGGTACAATCGTACACTAAGTCCACAGTGATATGGAATAAGGGTTTATTGGACACACATGAACACCTACATGAGTAAGTCTTTGTCAGAGCTAACAAGCCACAAATGAATGACATTTTGTTCCTAAACTCAATGGGAAAAAAGAAACAGGGCACTGGTGGATCTACACACATCTGCGAGTGATATCACTGATTTGTGACAATGCATCTTGATATGGCCAATAATGGAACATATTGACTTCTGTCAAACACATTTTGAACTCTACTGTAGCTGTAAAACTGTATAAATGTAGCCTATTGTGTGCTTAACTTTCAGAAACATCAACACTGGATAAAATGGTTTCGAAAAATGTCAAGGTTGGAGATCCTTCATCACCGCCAGGGCTGCCCCCAGACTGGTTTCTGGTGGACCCTCTGCCTGGCACTTTGGAAACTGTGATGAGTTCTGTGCCCACTCTCTCACAGAGGTCTGACACACCAGGAAGCTCTGGCAGCAGGTGGAGAGTGTGGGCTCCTGCATTATTTTTGAAAACATATATCACTTTGATCAGCATTATGCCCTATTAGAAAATGTCTATTAACATCTGTTTCATTGGTAGTAAGACTTGATGCAACTAAAGATTCATGAATTCATGTTCTCCCACCTAGATTACTAAAATTCCCTACTCAGTGGTCTCCCCTCACATCATCAACTGACTCCAACATGTATAACAAGCTGATTCTCATCAACACCCACCTGTTACCACATCACCCCTGTACACCGGGAATAACACTGACTAACCATGAAAGTGAGGATTGACTTAAATTCTGGGCCTGGTTGCGTAAAACATCTAAACATCTTAAGTGTTACCCTTAAGGAATAAGTTTTGGTTTTGGTTTTCAACTTGAAATTGAGGTCAGGTGCATCCTGTTTCCCTTGATCATCCTTGAGATGTTTCTACAACTTGATTGGAGTCCACCTGTTGTAAATTCAATTGATTGGACATGATTTGGAAAGGCAAACACCTGTCTATATAAGGTCCCACAGTTGACAGTGCATGTCAGATCAAAAACCAAGCAATGAGGTCGAAGGAATTGTCCGTAGAGCTCAGAGACAGGATTGTGTCAAGGCACAGATCTGGGGAAGGGTACCAAAATTTGCATTGAAGATACCCTAGAACACAGTGGCCTCCATTATTCTTAAATGGAAGAAGTTTGGAACCACAAAGACTCTTCCTAGAGCTGGCCGCCTGGCCATACTGAGCAATCATGGGAGACGTGACCAAGAAACCGATGGTCTCTCTGACAGAGCTCTAGAGTTCGTCTGTGGAGATGGGAGAACCTTCCAAAAGGACAACCATCTCTGCAGCACTCCACCAATTAGGCCTTTATGGTAGAGTGGCCAGACGGAAGCCACTCCTCAGTAAAAGGAACATGACTCTGACCATGAGAAACAAGATTCTCTGGTCTGATGAAACCAAGATTGAACTATTTGGCCTGAATGCCAAGTGTCACGTCTGGAGGAAACCTGGTACCATCCTTATGATGAAGAATGATGGTGGCAGCATCATGCTGTGAGGATGTTCTTCAGTGGCAGGGACTGGGAGACTAGTCAGGATCGAGGCAAAGATGAATGGAAGAAAGTACAGAGAGATCCTTGATGAAAACCTACTCAGGCCTCAGACTGGGGCGAAGACTACGCAGGAGTGGCTTTGGGACAAGTCTCTGAATGGATATGACAGGGAGAAAGAGATAGCAGGAGCAGTGGTACCCTGTATGTCCTGGGTTCCCTTGTATATCCTGGGTTCCCCTTTGTGGTTCCATTAAGTGCTTTGAAAGGTTGGTAATGGCTCACATCAACACCATTATCCCAGAAACCCTAGACCCACTCCAATTTGCATACCGCCCAAACAGATCCAAAGATGACGCAATCTCTATTGCACTCCACACTGCCCTTTCCCACCTGGACAAAAGGAACACTTATGTGAGAATGCTATTCATTGACTACAGCTCAGCGTTCAACACCATATTACCCTCAAAGCTCATCACTAAGCTAAGGATCCTGTGACTAAACACTTCCCTCTGCAACTGAATCCTGGACTTCTTGACAGGCCACCCCCAGGTGGTGAGGGTATCAAATCAAATCAAATGTATTTATATAGCCCTTCTTACATCAGCTGATATATCAAAGTGCTGTACAGAAACCCAGCCTAAAACCCCAAACAGCAAGCAATGCAGGTGTAGAAGCACGGTGGCTATGGAAAACTCCCTAGAAAGGCCAAAACCTAGGAAGAAACCTAGAGAGGAACCAGGCTATGATGGGGGGCCAGTCCTCTTCTGGCTGTGCCGGGTGGAGATTATAACAGAACATGGCCAAGATGTTCAAATGTTCATAAATGACCAGCATGGTCAAATAATAATAACCACAGTAGTTGTCGAGGGTGCTACAAGTCAGCACCTCAGGAGTAAATGTCAGTTGGCTTTTCATAGCCGGTCATTGAGAGTATCTCTACCGCTCCTGCTGTCTCTAGAGAGTTGAAAACAGCAGGTCTGGGACAGGTAGCACGTCCGGTGAACAGGTCAGGGTTCCATAGCGGCAGGCAGAACAGTTGAAACTGGAGCAGCAGCACGGCCAGGTGGACTGGGGACAGCAAGGAGTCATCATGCCAGGTAGTCCTGAGGCATGGTCCTAGGGCTCAGGTCCTCCGAGAGAGAGAAAGACAGAGAGAAATAGAGAATTGGAGAGAGCATACTTAAATTCACAGGACACCATACAAGACAGGAGAAATACTCCAGATATAACAGACTGACCCTAGCCCCCCGACACAAACTACTGCAGCATAAATACTGGAGGCTGAGACAGGAGGGTTCAGGAGACACTGTGGCCCCATCCGATGATACCCCCGGACAGGGCTAAACAGGCAGGATATAACCCCACCCACTTTTCCAAAGCACAGCCCCCACACCACTAGAGGGATATCTTCAACCACCAACTTACTGTCCTGAGACAAGGCCGAGTATAGCCCACAAAGATCTCCACCACGGCACAACACAAGGGGGGGGGGGTGCCAACCCAAACAGGAAGACCACGTCAGTGACTCAACCCACTCAAGTGACGCACCCCTCCTAGGGACGGCATGGAAGAGCAGCAGTAAGCCAGGGACTTAAAGGTTGAGACTGAGTCTGAGTCTCTCACATGGGTAGGCAGACCATTCCATAAAATGGAGCTCTATAGGAGAAAGCCCTGCCTCCAGCTGTTTGCTTAGAAATTCTAGGGACAGTTAGGAGGCCTGCGTCTTGTGACCGTAGTGTACGTGTAGGTATGTACGGCAGAACCAAATTGGAAAGATAGGGAGGAGCAAGCCCATGTAATGCTTTGTAGGTTAGCAGTAAAACCTTGAAATCAGCCCTTGCCTCAACAGGAAGCAAGTGTGGGGAGGCTAGCACTGGAGCAGTATGATCAAATTTCTTGGTTCTAGTCAGGATTCTAGCAGCCGTATTTAGCACTAACTAGCCGGAAAGTAGAGCATTGCAGTAGTCTAACCTAGAAGTAACAAAAGCATGGATTAATTTTTCTGCATCATTTTTGGACAGAAAGTTTCTGATTTTTGCAGTGTTATGTAGATGGAAAAAAGCTGTCCTTGAAACAGTCTTGATATGTTCGTCAAAAGAGAGATCAGGGTCCAGAGTAATGCCGAGGTCCTTCACAGTTTTATTTGAGACGACTGTACAACCATCAAGATGAATTGTCAGATTCAACAGAATATCTCTTTGTTTCTTGGGACCTAGAACAAGCATCTCTGTTTTGTCCGAGTTTAAAAGTAGAAAGTTTGCAACCATCCCCTTCCTTATGTCTGAAACACAGGCTTCTAGCGAGGGCAATTTTGGGGCTTCACCATGTTTCATTGAAATGTACAGCTGTGTGTCATAGCAGTGAAAGTTAACATTAGGTTTTCAAATTACATCCCCAAGAGGTAAAATATATAGTGAAAACAATAGTGGTCCTAAAACGGAACCTTGTGGAACACCGAAATGTACAGTTGATTTGTCAGAGGACAAACCATTCACAGAGACAAACTGATATCTTTCCTACAGTTAAGATCTAAACCAGGCCAGAACTTGTCCGTGTAGACCAATTTGGGTTTCCAATCTCTCCAAAAGAATGTGGTGATCGATGGTAGCAAAAGCAGCACTAAGGTCTAGGAGCACGAGGACAGATGCAGAGCCTCGGTCTGACGCCAGGTCTGACGCCATTAAAAGGTCATTTACCACCTTCACAAGTGCAGTCTCAGTGCTATGATGGAGTCTAAAACCAGACTGAAGCATTTCGTATACATTGTTTGTCTTCAGGAAGGCAGTGAGTTGTGCGCAACAGCTTTTTCAAAAGAAATTGAGAGGAATGGAAGATTCGATATAGGCCAAAGGTTCTTTATATTTTCTGGGTCAAGGTTTGGCTTTTTCAAGAGAGGCTTTATTACTGCCACTTTTAGTGATTTTGGTGCACATCCGGTGGATAGAGAGCCATTTATTATGTTCAACATAGGAGGGCCAAGCACAGGAAGCAGCTCTTTCATTAGTTTAGTTGGAATAGGGTCCAGTATGCAGCTTGAAGGTTTAGAGGCCATGATTATTTTCATCATCAAGAGATATAGTACTTAAACACTTGAGTGTCTCCCTTGATCCTAGGTCCTGGCAGAGTTGTGTAGACTCAGGACAACTGAGCTTTGGAGGAATACGCAGATTTAAAGAGGAGTAGGTAGCAACACATCTGCCACGCTGATCCTCAACACTGGAGCTCCCCAGGGGTGCGTGCTCAGTCCCCTCCTGTACTCCCTGTTCACCCACGACTACATGACCAGGCATGACTCCAACACCATCATTAAGTTTGCAGACGACACAGCAGTGGTAGGCCTGTTCACCGACAACGACAAGACAGCCTATAGGGAGGAAGTCAGAGACCTGGCCGGGTCTCTGACTGAGTCACTGGCTTACTGGTGTTCTTTCATGCCGTCCCTGGGAGGGGTGCGTCACTTGAGTGGGTTGAGTTACTGACGTGATCTTCCTGTCTGGGTTGGCGCCCCCCCCCCCTTGGTTTGTGCTGTGGTGGAGATCTTTGTTGGCTATACTCGGCCTTGTCTCAGGATTATAAGTTGGTGGTTGAAGATATCCCTCCAGTGGTGCGGGGGCTGTGCTTTGGCAAAGTGGGTGGGGTTATATCCTTCCTATTTGGCCCTGTCCGGGGGTATCTTCGGATGGGGCCACAGTGTCTCCTGACCGCTCCTGTCTCAGCCTCCAGTATTTATGCTGCAGTAGTTTGTGTCGGGGGGCTAGGGTCAGTTGGTTATACCTGGAGTACTTCTCCTGTCTTATCCAGTGTCCTGTGTGAATTTAAGTATGCTTTCTCTAATTCTCTCGTTCTCTCTTTCTTTCTCTCTCTCTGAGAACCTGAGCCCTAGGACCATACGTCAGGACTACCGGGCATAACGACTCCCTGCTGTCCCCAGTCCACCTGGCCTTGCTGCTATTCCAGTTTCAACTGTTCTGCCTGCGGTTACGGAACCCCTACCTGTCCCAGACCTGCTGTTTTCAACTCTTAATGATCGGCTATGAAAAGCCAAAAGATTTATTCCTGATTATTATTTGACCATGCTTGTCATTTATGAACATTTTGAAAATCTTGGCTCTCTCTAATTTTCTCCTTCTCTCTTTCTTTCTCTCGGAGGACGTGAGCCCTGGGACCATACGTCGGGACTGCCGGGCGTGGTGGCTCCTTGCTGTCCCCAGTCCGCCTGGCCTTGCTGCTGTTCCGGTTTCAGCTGTTCTGCCTGCGATTATGGAACCGCCACCTGTCCCAGACCTGTTGTTTTTCAACTCTTAATGATCGGCTATGAAAAGCCAACTGAAAAATATCCATGATTATTATTTGACCATGCTTGTCACTTATGAACATTTTTGAACATCTTGGCATAGTTCTGTTATAATCTCCACCCGGCACAGCCAGAAGAGGACTGGCCACCCCTCATAGCCTGGTTCCTCTCTAGGTTTCTTCCTAGGTTTTGGCCTTTCTAGGGAGTTTTTCCTAGCCACCGTGCTTCTTCACCTGCATTCTAGCAGTTTGGGGTTTTAGGCTGGGTCTCTGTACAGCACTTCGAGATATTAGCTGATGTACGAAGGGCTATATAAAATAAACTTGATTGATTGATTGATGCCAGAATAAAAACCTATCCCTCAACGTAACCAAGACTAAGGAGATTATTGTGGACTACAGGAAAAGGAGGACCAAGCACGCCCCCATTCTCATCGACGGGGCTGTAGTGGAGCAGGTTGAGAGCTTCAAGTTCCTTGGTGTCCACATCAAC
This sequence comes from Salvelinus fontinalis, assembly GCF_029448725.1. Taxonomy (NCBI): domain Eukaryota; kingdom Metazoa; phylum Chordata; class Actinopteri; order Salmoniformes; family Salmonidae; genus Salvelinus; species Salvelinus fontinalis. Next base: position 26,361,209 of record NC_074665.1, read on the forward strand.
AACAAACTAGAATGGTCCAAACACACCAAGACAGTCGTGAAAAGGGCACGACAAAGCCTATTCCCCCTCAGAAAATTAATAAGATTTAGCATTGGTCCTGAGATCCTCAAAAGGTTCTACAGCTGCAACATCGAGAGCATCCTGACTGGTTGCACCACTGCCTGGTACGGCAATTGCTCGGCCTCTGACCGCAAGGCACGACAGAGGGTAGTGCGTATGGCCCAGTACATCACTGGGGCTCACGCATGATTCACCAAATGATATTTTGAAAGAGGAAGTAAAGTACTTTAAGAATATATTTTTGTTTCAGGCTCCTCCATCTCCACTAACTGAAACTAATTGTATGGATTTTTTCCCTAATAATAATGTAAAATTAACATCTGTACAGAAAGACTCATGTGAAGGCCTAATTACAGAGGAGGAACTACTTGATGCAATTGGGGCCTTTAAGGATGGGAAAACTCCAGGACTGGATGGCATACCAGTGGAAGTATACAAACATCTTTTTGATATACTCAAAGGTGTCACGTTCCTGACCTATTTTTATGTTATTTTGATTATGTTTAGTTGGTCAGGGCGTGAGTTGGGGTGGGCATTGTATGTTGTGTGTGTTTGGTTAGTCCATGGGTGTTGTATGTGTATGGGATAGTGTTTGTTAGGTTGTCTAGTTATGTCTATGGCTGCCTAGATTGGGTCTCAATCAGAGACAGCTGTCATTCATTTGTCTCTGATTGGGAGCCAGATTTAAGGTAGCCATAGGCAGTAGGCTTTTGTGGGTGTTTGTTCCTGTGTCCTCACAGGACAGTTGAAGGTTAGTCTCAGTTTGTTGTTTTGTAGTTTTGTAGTGTCTTGTTTGCTGTTTTTATTAAAAGATGGCTTATTTCCCTCAATCCGCATCTTGGTCCTATCCATGCTCCTCCTCGTTTGAGGAGGAGAACAACATTGACTGCCTTTACAAAAGGACCATTATTAGCTTGTTTTAACCACTCCTATATAAATGATAGATTATCAGACACGCAACAAGAAGGTGTGATATCATTGTTACTGAAACAGGACCCAAGTGGTAGATATAAAGATCCAGTCCATTTAAAAAATTGGAGACCTCTTACACTTCAGTGTTGTGATGCAAAAATCCTAGCAAAATGCTTGGCGCATAGAATAAAAAAAGTTTTGTCAGATATTATTCATCCTAATCAGACAGGTTTTTTTACATGGACGATACATTGGAGATAATATAAGGCAAGTACTGGAAACAATAGAACACTATGAAATATCGGGGACACCAGGCCTGGTTTTCATAGCTGATTTTGAAAAGGGTTTTGATAAAGTACGACTGGAGTTTATATATAAATGCCTAGACTATTTCAATTTTGGGGAATCTCTTATAAAATGGGTAAAAATTATGTATAGTAACCCTAGGTGTAAAATAGTAAATAATGGCTACATCTCAGAAAGTTTTAAACTATCTAGAGGAGTAAAACAAGGTTGTCCACTATCGGCATATCTATTTATTATTGCCATCGAAATGTTAGCTGTTAAAATTAGATCAAACATTAATATTAAGGGATTAGAAATCCAGGGCCTAAAAACTAAGGTGTCATTGTACGCTGATGATTCATGTTTTCTTTTAAAACCACAACTAGAATCTCTCCACGGCCTCTTAGAGGATCTAGATACATTTGCTATCCTCTCTGGATTAAAACCAAATTATGATAAATGTACCAAATTTCGTATTGAAACACTAAAGAATACACATTTTACATTGCCATGTAGTTTACCAATTATATGGTCTGACGGTGATGTGGACATACTCGGTATACAAATCCCAAAAGAAAGAAATGATCTCACTCCAATAAATTTTTATAGAAAGTTAGCAAAAATAGATAAGATCTTGCTACCATGGAAAGGAAAATACCTGTCTATTTGTGGGAAAATCACCCTGATTAACTCTTTAATCATATCACAGTTTACCTATTTGCTTATGGTTTTGCCTACACCTAGTGACCTGCTTTTTAAATTATATGAACAAAAAATATTCAATTTTATTTGGAACGGCAAGCCAGATAAAATTAAAAGGGCCTATTTATATAACGAATATGAATTCGGAGGGCAGAAATTATTAAATATTAAAGCATTAGACCTCTCACTAAAGGCATCAGTCATACAAAAGTTATACTTAAATCCAAACTGGTTCTCTAGTAAATTGGTACGAATGTCTCATCCTATGTTCAAGAAGGGCCTTTTTCCCTTTATTCAGATTACACCTGCTCACTTACGGTTGCTTGAAAAGGAAATAATCTCCAAAATATCTTTATTTTTTAAACAAGCCTTAGAAAGTTGGTTGCAATTTCAGTTTAATACACCTGAAAGGACGGAACAAATAGTACAACAAATCTTGTGGTTAAATTCAAATATAGTAATTGATAAAAAAACTGTATTTATCGAAGAAATTTTTAAAAAAGGTATAATTTTTGTGAATGATATCATAAATAGGACTGGTGGAGTAATGTCACACATGCAGCTAACACAGACATATGGAAATGTCTGCTCTACCCAAAATTACAACCAATTAATTGCAGCATTACCACAAAAATGGAAGAGGCAGGTGGAAGGGGATAAAAGTAAGGAACTTGTATGTCGGCCTTATATTAAAGAACATAAATGGTTAAAGAAAAGTGTGATAAATAAAAACATATACCAATTTCATTTAAGGACCAAAAAACTTACAGCTGTGCCATATAAATTGCAAAATAGTTGGGAAGAGATTTTCGATGTACCCATTCCATGGCACATGGTTTATGAATTGATACGCAAAACAACGCTGGATTCAAAACTTCGAATTTTTCAATTTAAATTATTGTACAAAATTCTTGCAACTAATAGAATGTTATATATATGGGGGATACAATCTTCCCAGCTCTGTAGATTCTGCTGTGAGGAGGCAGAGTCATTAGACCATTTATTTTGGTATTGTCCGCATGTAGCTCGTTTTTGGTCACAGGTCCAGGAATGGTTGAAGAATTGCAACATTTGCGTAGAACTAACGCTACAGATAGCAATACTGGGGGATTTGAAAAGCCATAGTCAATCAATCAATAATATAATAATTATTTTAGCAAAAAAAAATATTTTTAATTTACAATCCGTGGAAGCTATGAGAATAGGAAGATTCAAATCTTTTGTGAAGCATCACAGCACAGTTGAAAAATATATGGCAAATAAAAATCCGAAATGGATGATGTTGGAAGATAGATGGGAAAGGTTGAGTGGAGCTGAAGGGTGGGACTAATAACAAGATAAACAATGTAGGGCATATGGGATCTGTGAAATGTGTATAGGTGCGGAGCTATTGTGAAATAGCACAGTTACAAGTGGAAATCAAACTGGATGGACAACAGAAATAGAGGAAGGACTAAGAACAAACAAGAGAGAACTATTATAAAGTAGACTGTGTCTGTAAAATGTGTATAAGATGTATAAATTGAAGGTAAAAACAGAAATGTTTATCAGTTTACTCCAATTGGGGGATCGGTGGTAGGGTTTGCGGGGAATAATAATAAAGGTATACTCTTTAAAAAAAGTATGTATGTCTATGTAGGTATGTGTATGTATATATGTGTATATGTATGCATACGTGAATGGATATATATATTTACCCCAACAAATATGGGGGATTGGAAATGATGCAGACAATTACATTGGAAGCAACATTCTTTCCGCAATATTAAGCTGATCCACCCCCCCCCCAAAAAAAAAAAAAAAAAAGATTTAGCATTGGTCCTGAGATCCTCAAAAGGTTCTACAGCTGCAACATCGAGAGCATCCTGACTGGTTGCACCACTGCCTGGTACGGCAATTGCTCGGCCTCTGACCGCAAGGCACGGCAGAGGGTAGTGCGTACGGCCCAGTACATCACTGGGGCTAAGCTGCCTGCCATCCAGGACCTCTACACCAGGCGGTGTCAGAGGAAGGCCCTAAAAATTGTCAATGACCCCAGCCACCCCTCTACTACCGCATGGCAAGCGGTACCGGAGTGCCAAGTCTAGGACAAAAAGGCTTCTCAACAGTTTTTACCCCCAGGCCATTAGACTCCTGAACAGGAAATCAAATGGCTACCCAGACTATTTGCATTGTGTGCCCCCCCCAACCCCTACTCCCCAACCCCTCTTTTTACGCTGCTGCTACTCTCTGTTTATCATATATGCATAGTCACTTTAACTATACATCGATGTACATACTACCTCAATTGGGCCGACCAACCAGTGCTCCCGCACATTGGCTAACCGGGCTATCTGCATTGTGTCCCACCCACCACCCGCCAACCCTACTTTTATGCTACTTCTACTCTCTGTTCATCATATATGCATAGTCACTTTAACCATATACCATCTACATGTACATACTACCTCAATCAGCCTGACTAACCGGTGTCTGGTTGTAGCCTCGCTACTTTTATAGCTTCGCTACTGTATATAGCCTGTCTTTTTACTGTTGTTTTATTTCTTTACCTACCTATTGTTCACCTAATAGCTTTTTTGCACTATTGGTTAGAGCCTGTAAGTAAGCATTTCACTGTAAGGTCTACACTCTTGTATTCGGCGCACGTGACAAATAAACTTTGATTTGATTTGAAGAGATGGCCATACACAGGAATACGCAGTATGCCCACCCATTTCTCTACAGCTATACTCACCTATACTCACTGCTGGTTTTCTGTTCTATTGCACCCACCTGGTGTTCCAGGTCTAATTCGGTCCCTGATTAGAGGGGAACAATGAAAAAAGGCAGTGGAACTGGCTTTGAGGTCCAGAGTGTAGTTTGGGGGTTCTAGTATATACAAAGCCATAGCATGCAAGGCAGGGAATGGCAGAAGTGTTGCGACTGTCTCTATGTGTAGTGTCACTGTCAACACTACCAGTTTCAATATCACCCATACTATAGATGCAGGTGTAGAGGTGGACATATACAGGAATAAGCAGTATGCCCACCCATTTTTCTACAGCTATACTCACCTATACTCACTAATTACCATTGAGAATAATTGAATGATTGAACAATCTATCTTAATTCCTTTAATCTCTGCCATTATTAGGTGGCAGGAACAACCACCTGTAGCTAGCTACCTACACCATATAGACAATTGTTTAGAAGTAATTCATACCCACCTGATGGTAGAGAGGGTGGTGGTCAAAACTTGGTATGTCAAGCCATGTTATCTGGGGCTGGATAGTCTTGAACGATCCTTGTACAGTGTACAGACAAACACACACACACACACCTGTTTGGTGTGATAGCTAGCTAGCTTTAGCCTTTAGCTCGATGCTTGGTGGCTTTTAATATAAGCTCCCTGTATTGTCTGTCAGTAAAGCCAACAAGCATTGAAGTAACTAACGTTACTTGTTGGTGTCCTTTATTTATAACTAACGAAAGTTAGCTAGCTGGAGCGATGATCAGGTAACGTCAGATAGTCACACAGTTTTTACTTTGAAAAGAGCTAGCACATGTATCCTGTTGCAGCCCTTCCTCTATGCCCACACTGTCTCTGTTCATTAATTCAATCTTGTGGATGACATAAGAAAAATAAATTCATGCAGTTGAAATGATTATTAAAATAAGTTGGATATTGATTAAATAAACCGTATACAGATCCTGGGGGTCTCCTTGCCCCCCAGCAGCCAAATCGAACACTCTGCACCGTATTTTGACATTTTATTGATGACGACCTATAATAACATTTCTAAATATGATTTGTACGGTATATAATGCATACAAATGATTATAAATAATGAAATACTTATAAACGTTTAATTACAAATCATTTATAAATGCTTAAGGTTATTATACAATTATACAACAGAACAAATAAACAAATTGGCCTTGGGTATCAGGCATAGGTATAGGTATAGTTTTTTGCAGACTGCCTGGCCTATATGTATTTCCATGATAACATTATTTAAACATAGTGAGAAAGAGTGATTGAAGTATGTATGTATGTAGTTCACAATTCTTGCTAGGCAAGAAGAATGATTGATTTTCTAATTTTCTCACTCGATTACTGTGTTATATTGAGTAGGGCCTTGGTAGCTTTATGTTGAAGTAGTTGACTGAAGAATTCAAATTCCATGAAGACAGAATCACTTGTCTTTTAAATCAAAAGAAGCATGTTGAATGTAAAACTGGGCATTTTCATTGTGAAATTAGAGTATTGTTGTCTACTGTATTAACTGATGACTATCATGAGAATCTTAACACAAGCATTCCTTCACTTGGGCACAAAGCAAAATACCTCTGCTCTCCTAGATGCCTGGCGTGCTTGAGTCTCAGTTTACCCCACGGATTACACAATGTACAGTGAGTGACCTGACCTCCTGAAGACTGAGGATGGGTAAGACAAGTGACACATTTATTTCCTGTTCAGCAACAAATATTCACAGTCCAACTAAGGTCCCTATTTTATGAAAACCGATATCCAGGTTTCTAGGATAAGACAAAAACAACACTCTTGCATTGCAAGATGGCAGGTTTTCCATTCATGAGTAAATGAAACACTGTTTTGTTATGACATTGTTGCATACCTGAACAACTCAATCAAATGTATTTATAAAGCCCTTTTTACATAAGCCAATGTCACAAAGTGCTATAAAGAAACCCAGCCTAAAACCCCAAACAGCAAGCAATGCAGATGTAGAAGTATGGTGGCTAGGAAAAACTCCATAGAAATGCAGGAACCTAGGAAGAAACCTAGAGAGGAACCATGCTCTGAGGGGTGGCCAGTCCTCTTCTGGCTGTGCCGGGTTGAGATTATAACAGTACATGGCCAAGATGTTCAAACGTTCCTTGAGGACCAACATGGTCAAATAATACAGTAATAATAATCACAGTGATTGTAGAGGGTGCAACACGTCAGCACCTCGGGAGTAAATGCCAGTTGGCTTTTCATAGCCAAGCATTCAGAGTTAGAGACAGGAGGTGTTGTAGAGAGAGAGAGTCGAAAACAGCAGGTCCGGGACAGGGTAGCACGTCCGGTGAATAGGTCAGGGTTCCATAGCCGCAGGCAGAACAGTTAAAACTGGAGCAGCAGCACGACCAGGTGGACTGGGGACAGCAAGGAGTCATCAGGCCAGGTAGTCCCAGGGCTCAGGTCCTACGGGAGGGGAGGGAGAGAGAGAATTAGAGGGAGCATACTTAAATTCATACAGGACACCGGATAAGACAGAAGAAATACTCAACACGCACAACATACATTTTTAAAATGGTTTGTTATTCGTTTGGATGGTGTTGCTACAATTTTTTCACAACTCATCAAGCATTGTTTCATGCCATAAACAGAGTAGATGAAATGTAACCATACTTTAAAAGTCATATCATCAATGATACTATTAAAAGTCATCAACAGCTTTTGTTTCAATTCAACCCAGGGTTCAACAAAAAATAGACAACCCATATAGGCTGTCACGCCCTGGCCTTAGTATTCTTTGTTTTCTTTATTATTTTAGTTAGGTCAGGGTGTGACATGGGGAATGTATGTGTTTTTGGATTGTCTAGGGGTTTATAGGTTAAATGGGTCAGTGTCTTGTCTAGGGGTTTTGTATGTCTATGGCTGCCTAGATTGGTTCTCAATTAGAGGCAGCTGTGGTTCATTGTCTCTGATTGAGAGCCATATTTAAGGCAGCCATAGGCATTGGGTTTTGTGGGTAATTGTCTATGTAGAACGTTTGTAGCTTTTGTATTGCACTTACATTTGTAGCTTCACGGTTGTTTCGTTTTGTTATAAGTGTTCGTTTCGTGTTTCACTCGTCTCAAATAAAAGAGATGTATTTTTCACACGCTGCGCCTTGGTCCACTCATTATCCTCAAGATGATCGTGACATAGGCACAGGGTTTCAAGCTTTGGTTGATTTCAAATGTAATCTTCAAGTTAATCATTAATATGTTGTATGCACATATCCATCTCAACCAAAAATCTAAGTTAAAAAATAGGAGTAAATCAAATTCAACTTTATTTGAAGTGCATTCAAAGTTTGGTTAGATTATAATTAGTACTATTCTTTAACTTAGATTTCTGTTTAAGATGGAGACGTGAATCCAACAAATAAACTATTAATTTGTAGACGAACTGGATATTGAATTGTGTTTTGTTTTCAATACAACCAAATGTCAACATTTAAAGGAGATGTATCTTCTGCTTGGATAGTTCCATCTGTGTCACTGACTTAGTCTGGCTTTAATTCCAGTTTGTCGACAAATTAATAATTGATATGTTGGATTTACATCTCCATCTCAACCAAAAATCTAAATTAAAGAATAGGACTAAATCAAATCAAACTTTAAATGCATTTTGCATAAAGTTTGATTTGACTTAGTCCTATTCTTTAACTGCTTAAAATGTTGATATTTGTGTTGACAACAAACACAATTCAGTATCACTTTTGCAATACAGTAAATAGCCTATTAACTTGTTAACAAATTATATGTTGGATTCACTCCAACTAAGCCCAAAAATAAAAGTTAAAGAATAGGATTAAGCCAGTAGCGCAGATGAAACTATCCAATCATTAGATATCCTTTAAATGTTGATATTTGGTTGTATTGTTGTCACGTTCCTGACCTGTTTTCTGTTGTTTGGTATGTGTTTAATTGGTCAGGACGTGAGTTTGGGTGGGTAGTCTATGTTATGTGTTTTCTATGTTGGGTTAATGGGTTGCCTGGTATGGCTCTCAATTAGAGGCAGGTGTTTGGCGTTTCCTCTGATTGAGAGTCATATTAAGGTAGGTTGTTCTCACTGTTTGTTTGTGGGGGATTGTTCCTGTGTCTGTGTATACCACATGGGAGTATTTCGTGTGTTCGTTCGTTTTAGGTAGTCTGGTCCTGTTCTTGCGTCCTTCGTCTATATGTAAATTTGTTTGTTTCAGGTCTGTTGCCTTCGTTTATTGTTTTGTAGTTTGTTCTAGTGTTTTGTCAGTGTTTTCGTCTGTTCATTAAAATCAGAATGTATTCATCACCCGCTGCGCCTTGGTCTGTTAATACACCACCAGACGAACGTTACAATTGTCAACCAAACACAATTTAATATTACTTTTGTAATGCATTACATAGCCTAAAGTAAAGGCCAAAAATGTTTTGTATGATTGTATGTATCTTATGTATCTTACTAACTAATGTAGCAGTATTCATTCATCCTTAAAATCAGTGACACATCCATGGCCAAATGTTGAGGTTAGCCTACAGTAACTATACATGTCTTCTTATGTAATCTTAGAAAGCTTGCATGTTCAAAATAGCAAAGTCGCAGGTTTATGAAGATCTTCAAAATTGCTATATTAATCTGTGCAGAATCACGAACAGCATTGATTACTTGCACAATGTACTTTTAATGTAATCTCAACTGCAATCCAGGCCATTTGGTTGTGGTATTAGATGAAGCTCAGTGATAACACATTAAGTTTTTGTATAAACACAAAATATGTCATTATATTCCCATTTCAACATTGTTGTGCTTTAAATGGTTGAAAGCACGGTGATGACACATTTAGATGACAACTAAACAAAAAAACATGACCTTTTTTTCCATTGGAATTTGGTTGTGCTTTTAGATGGTTGAAATCAAAGTGATAACACATTGGAAATTCAACAGACTTTTGGATTAATTTTTGAATGGGTGAATAAAGGTTGAAATCTCTTAGATTCATCACACTGGGCACACCACATAATTTCAACATGGGAATAAGGGTAATATTTGGTTGAGATGTTATTCTCAACCATGTTGAAATTACGTGGTGTGTCCAGTGGGATGAATCTAAGTGTGACTGAAAGGATCGTTCACCAAATTTGGCCTAGCTGTCAAGTAGAGTATTGTAGTTGAGCATTGCAAAGGTTTTAGTGCAAAATAGCCAGGAAAAGAAGTACACCACAGACATTCATTGTGCTAAACTCATTACAGATGATTGCCCTTGATTCCTAATTGAAGGTGTGTAACATTTGATACAATGTTGTGTTGATTGGACAACAGTGTCAATACAAATGGAGTAGACAGGTTAGAAAAAGCTGACTGTCGAATACTCAGAATTCCTTCCTTTACTATGGGTACCACTTACCAGATTATGTCGAGTCGCAATAACCGGATTGACAGCGTCTTACTATTCACCTGTCATCAGAGCCATTCACATCTGAATGAAAAAAAATACCCCCTCCTCTTGACATTCCACAATGACGAGCTGCTGCATACGAGGACTTACAAATGCAAGAGGTGGTTTGATCAGCATTACACACATTGTTAAATAAAGAATCTCGCTTTGAAGCACTTGAGGAATGTTGTTGTGTCGAAGAATGTTAGTCGTATGACACAAACCCTTCTTGTAACATTTCCAACGTGGTTTATTTTTCTGATTTAGTGTTGTAGTTTACTATATTTGAAGCACATACTGTATGATTGAATGATGTGCACAGTGTGGTGTTTGGGCCTGTGCGAACAGAGGGGGAGACTTTCTTTGTTTTACAGAGCTCCTCATCTGACATTTTAGAGACTTTCATTAAAGAGAAGTCTAGCTATGAGAGTACAGCATGTTTAGACCTGAAGCTGAGACAGTAAGTGAAACATGAAGCAAGAAGCCATCCTTATTTCTCTTCTGATTCCAGAATCCTCCCTTCAGGCGAAACCATTTGACTTGGTTGCAGACATGTAGGAACAAATTCACAACAAATCCATTATAATGAGAACATCTGGTATTTTCCTTGCAGTGCATGTCTTTGTCCATTCTACAAGTGTCAAACCTGCTTTTTTCACTGTTCATTCCCCTGCCTACATGGTCATTTCACATCCACCACCTCTTTTGGAAGGCCAAAGACAGATATTGACAGTGTTTTCAGAGTTTAAGTCACTTTATTAGTCCTTTATACACAAGGTCCAACCGAAATTGGACTTCCGCTTTATCCCAAACCCTCCAAAAGACACACATACATGTTGGAGAGGTTGGAGCAGGGGTGGGGGGGTTTGCCACAGTAGGGGCCCATGGAGCAGTTGGGTTAAGTGTCTTGCTCAAGGGCACAATAGCAGGCAATGTCATCAAAAATGTAATACCATATGTTTCCTATCAGACCTGGGATTCAAACTGCCTCTAACCGCTAGGCTACCTGCCACCCTCCAAATACCTTACAACTCAGTTACTGTGCATGTTTTCTGAAGAGAACAAGTGATTATTGTGTTCCAGTATCATAAACTTGGGGAATTCATTGCCTGATACTTCTCTGCTCTGAGGACAGTGCATGATAAGACATGCATGATAAGTATGATACTTTGTAACTTCATTACAACAACAGTAAATCAGTAAAGAAATTCTCAATCTTGGTGGTACTGAGATGGATTCCAGACACCTAGTGAGAGCTATCTGTCTGTTGGACTAGGAGGACAGAAACTAGACATTCAATATATCTGCTGAATCAATTTGCCTATCAAAAGGTATCTGGCCAAAGACATGCGGTGACAGTCTTTCAAAGCCCCTGGCCCACACTCTAAAGGCGTCCGCATACTAGGTTCGGTTTGCTCCTAGCAGAACTAAGCTAGGCGAAGCAAAAGTCTGTGCCTCTCATACTGCCTTAAATGACCCTCGGTTGAAAACGAGAAAAAAGCAGCAATATTACTGTTTGTCCCTCTTGAGACGCAGTAGCATCAAATAGTCAATATATTAATCCCAAAATAATTGGAATTATTATTATTTTATTTATTTGACCTTTATTGAACTAGGCAAGTCAGTTAAGAACAAATTCTTATTTACAATGACAGGCTACCAGGGAACAGTGGGTTAACTGCCTTGTTCAGCGGCAGAACAACAGATTTTTACTTTGTCAGCTCGGGGATTCGATCCAGCAACCTTTCGGTTACTGGCCCAACGCTCTGACCACTAAGTTAAGATAAATCAAGAAACCTGTAATCAATTATCAGCAACCATCACTCCTGTGTTCCAATGGCATGCTAATCCAAATTAATCATTAGAAACCCCTTTTGCAATTATGTTAGCACAGCTGAACACTGTTGTTCTGTTTAAAGAAGCAATAAAACTACGTTTTTAACACTAGTTCAGTATCTGGAGCATCAGCATTTGTGGGTTCAATAACAAGCTCAAAATGGCCAGAAACAAAGACCTTTCTTCTGAAACTCGTCAGTCTATTCTTGTTCTGAGAAATGAAGGCTGTTCCATGCGAGAAATTGACAAAAAACTGAAGATCTCGTACAACGTTGTGTACTACTCCCTTCACAGAACAGTGCAAACTGTCTTTAAACTGGCTTTAGAATAGAAAGAGGAATGGGAGGCCCCGGTGCACAACTGAGCAAGAGGACGTATATTTGAAAAACAGACGCCTCACAAGTCCTCAACTGGCAGCTTCATTAAATAGTACCCGCAAAACACCAGTCTCAAAATCAACAGTGAAGAGGCAACTCCGGAATGCTGGCCTTGTAGGCAGAGTTCCTCTGTCCAGTGTCTGTGTTCTTCTGCCCATCTTAATATTTTCTTTTTATTGACCAGTCTGAGATATGACTTTTTCTTCTCAACCCTGCCTAGAAGGACAGCATCCCGCAGTCGCCTCACTGTTGACGTTGATACTGGTACTGGAATCCCCTGCCCTGAGGTCGAACCTTCAGGAGATGCCTCACCGTGTATGCCGGTTGGCCGTCAATGAGACGGGGAGAGGGGTGGGTCTGGAAACAGGAGACAAAGTGCTGTGAGACATGGGTTTGATTTTAGACACGTGAAAGTGAGATGTTTACGGAGGGTACGGGGCAACAGAAGATGAACAGCAGAGGGGCTAATGACCTTGTAGATGGGGAAAAGGCGATAAACAGGGGGGAAAGTCTGCGGGACTCCACCCGGAGGGGTAGTTCCCAGGTGGACAGCCATACCTTCTGCCTGAGACGATACTGGGGAGCAGGGGTCCGGTGGCGAGCCGCTTGTCATTGATACCTGGAGGTGGTCTTGAGAAGGGCCAACTAGACTCTCTTCCAGGTATGACGACAGTGGCGGACAAACATCTGGGTCGAAGGTATACCGACCTCTTCCTCTTGCTCAGGGAAGAGCGGGGGCTGATAGCCCAGGGAACACTCAAAGGGTGAGAGACCCGTGGCAGAGCAAGGAAGGGTGTTGCGGGCGTATTCGACCCACACTAGTTGCTGGCTCCAGGTGGTGGGGTGGCAGAGATCAGGCAGCGAAGAGTCTTTTCCAAGTCTTGGTTGGCTCGCTCCAATTGCCCATTGGATTAGGGGTGGAACCCGGAGGACAGGCTGGCAGACAAACCAATGAGTGTGCAGAACGCCTTCCAGAACCGGGACAAGAACTGAGGACCCCGGTCGGAGACCATGTCCACCGGAAGTCCATGGATCCGGAAGATGTGCTACACCATGAGCTGGGCCGTCTCTTTGGCAGAGGGAAGCTTGGGGAGAGGAATGAAGTGGGCAGCTTTGGAAAACCGGCCCACTACTGTCAGGATGGCGGTGTTGCCATCAGACGGGGGAAGACCCATGACAAAATCCAGGGATATGTGCGACCAGAGACGAAGAGGGAGAGGCAGTGGTTGAAGAAGACCAGCGGGAGCTTTCTGAGGAGTCTTGTTCTGCGCTGGGAACGCTGGGAACGCTGCGCCTCACGGACCTGATTCCCTATTCCCCAGCCGAGTGCCGTCGCCAGACACAAGGTGGGAAGGATGGTCTCGGGGTCTGAGGGTGGAGCCGCGGGTCTATAGCGGCATGACAGCACATCCGGCTTGATGTTCTTGGATCCTGGTCAGTAGGAACCGGGTGAAGAGCAGGGCCCACCCAGCTCGCCTGGAGTTGAGACGCTTGGCGGTGTGGAGATTTTCCAGGTTCTTGTGGTCAGTTCACACAATGAACAGATGTTCCACCCCCTCCAGCCAGTGCCTCCAACGCCATCTTCACCGCAAGAAGCCCCACGATTCCCCACATTGCAGTTCCTCTCCGTGGAGTTGAAGCGATGGGAGAAGAAGGCGCAGAGATGTAACTTGAGGTCCAGGGCAGGACGCTGGGTCAGGACAGCCCCCACTCTGACATCTGAAGCATCGGCATCCACCACAAAGTGGCGGGACGGGTCAGGATGAACCAAGATGGGAGCTGTGGTGAAATGGTGATTGAGATCCCGGAACACCCGGCCAGCAGCTGGGGACCACGTGAACGGAACCTTGGGAGAGGTGAGTGCAGACAGGGGGGAAGCCAAGGTGCTGTAACCCTGGATAAACTGGTGATAAAAGTTGGCGAATCCCAGGAAACATTGCAGCTGCATCCTAGACGTAGGCTGAGGCCACTCCACCACCACTCTCACTTTCCTGGGATCCATCTGTACACTCCCTGCAGCGATGAAATAACAGGAAGGGAATGGTAGAGCGATGGAATTTGCACTTCTCTGCTTTCACAAAAAGCTAGTTCTCCAGGAGGCGAGGTTGGAGAACCTGTCGGACATGGAACACATGTTCTTGGGTGGAGCAGGAGAAGACAAGGATATCGTCAAGGTAGGCGAAGACGAACCGGATCAACATGTCGCAGAGAACATCATTAACCAGAGCCTGGAACACAGCTGGGGCGTTGGTAAGACCAAATTGCATGACCAGATACTCGTAGTGACCACTGGCCGTGTTGAAGGCAGTCTTCCACTTGTCCCCTTCCCGTATCCGCACCAGGTGGTAGGTGTTCTGTAGGTCAAGCTTGGAGAACACGGTGGCCCCCTGGAGTGGCTCGAAGGCCGAGTAGATGAGTCCGTAGCGGGTAGCTGTTCTTAACCATGATGTTGTTGAGGCCCTGGTAGTTGATGCACGCTGACAGGGGAGGCAGGGGAGGCAGAAGGATGGATGAAGCCTGCAGCTAGGGAGTCCAAAATGTAGGTCTCCATAGCCTTAGTCTCCGGACCCAACATAGAGTACAGTCGTCCTCGGGGCAGAGTGGTGCCTGGGAGAAGGCCAATCCCACAGTCATAGGGTCAGTGTGGCGGAAGCGAAGTGGCCCGGGCCTTGTTGAACACCTCTCAAAGGTCCTGGTACTCCGCGGGAATGGCGGAGAGGTCTGGGCTAACTTTCGAGCCCACAGGAAGACGTCCCGGGGCAGGTTGCGCTGACTTCAGATAATGGGCATGGCAGAACGGGCTCCAGCCCATAATTGCATCAGCAGTCCAGTCTATGATGTGATTGTGTCGCTGGAGCCAAGAGAATCCCAATACCACGGGAACCTGAGGAGACTTAATCAGCATAAAATGGATTGACATGCTAACACTCGTAGGTTGATGGGATTGATGGGATTGATATTGATATTGTGAGTGACCCGGCTTAAAGAGCGCTCATCCAGCGCTCTAACGTCTATGGGAATGGAGAGGGGCTGAGTGGGGATGCCCAGCTTGGGCGCCAGGGTAGCGTCCAAAAAACTCTCATCGGTCCCAGAGTCGATTTCGACTGGTTCCCCCACAGCAGGAAGGCATGGAAAGGGGTGCGAGGAAGGGGAGAGGAAAAGTACCAGTACCAGAGTACTCACCCCTTCTTGATGAGCCTGGTTTCTTAATGGGCAGGTAGCTACGAAATGTCCTGTAGCTCCACAATAGAGACAGCTCTGTGTGTATTTGGTATTTGATTAGGATCCCCATTAGCTGTCGCAAAAGCAGCAGCTACTCTTCCTGGGGTTCACACAAAACATAATACAGAAAGACATAATACAGAACATCAATAGACAAGAATAGCTCAAGGACAGAACTACATAAAACAAAATTTAAAGGCACACGTAGCCTACATATCAATGCATACACAGAAATGATCTAGGTCAAATAGGGGAGAGACGTTGTGCCGCGAGGTGTTGCTTTATCTGTTTTTTGAAACCAGGTTTGCTGATTATTTGAGCAATATGAGATGGAAGGAAGGTCCATGCAATAAGGGCTCTATATAATACTGTACACTTTCTTGAATTTGTTCTGGATTTGGGGACTGTGAAAAGACCCCTGGTGGCATGTCTGGTGGGCACGCATGCTTTGTTTAATGCCAGTGACAGGTCATTGGTAAAAATAGAAAAGAGTAGAGGGCCTAGATAGCTGCCCTGCGATACACCAATCTTTACATGTTTAACATCAGAGAAGCTTCCATTAAAGAAAACTCTTTGAGTTCTATTAGATAGATGGCTCTGAATCCACATTATGGCAGAGGTTGAAAAGCCATAGCACATAAGTTTTTTCAACAACATGTTGTGGTCAGTAATATCAAAGGCTGCACTGAAATCTAACAGTACAGCTCCCACAATCTTCTTATTATCGATTTCTTTCAACCATTCATCAGTCATTTGTGTCAGTGCAGTACATGTTGAGTGCCCTTCTCTATAAGCATGATGAAAGTCTTTTGTTAATTTGTTTACAGAGAAATAGCATTGTATTTGGTCAAACATAATTTTTTCCAACCGTTTGCTAAGAGTTGGCAGGAAGCTTTTAGGTCTGCTGTTAGAACCAGTAAAGGCCGCTTTACCACTCTTGGGTAGCGGAATTACTTTGGCTTCCCTCCAGGCCTGAAGACAAAAAGACTTTCCTCTAGGCTCAGCTTAAAAATATGACAGATAGGAGTGGCTATAGAGTCAGCTACCATCCTCAGTAGCTTTCCATCTAAGTTGTCAATGCCAGGAGGTTTGTCATTATTGATCGATAATAATAATTTCTTCCACCTCTCCCACACTAACTTTACAAATTTCAAACTTGCAATGCTTTTCTTTCATTATTTGATTTTTTATGTATAAATACAATTGCTCACTGTTCGTTGTTGGCATTTCCTGCATAAATTTAGCCACTTTGCCATTAAATAATTGGCAACATCAAATGGTTTTGTGATGAATAAGCCATCTGATTCGAAGAAAGATGGAGTTGAATTTGTCTTTCTGCACATAATTTCATTTACTCCAACAATAATAAAGTTTATTCTTCTTTTTGCTGAGTTTACAATTTCTCAATTTGCAGTAAGTAAGCCAGTCAGATGTGCAGCCAGACTTACTAGCCACTCATTTTGCCCCATCTCTTTCAACCATACCGTTTTTCAATTCCTCATCAATCCATGGAGCCTTAACAGTTCTAACAGTCAGTTTCTTAACAGGTGCATGTTTATCAATAATTGGAAGAAGCAATTTCATAAATTCATCAAGTGCAGCGTCTGGATGCTCCTCATTAATCACATCAGACCAACAAATATTTTCAACAACATCCACGTAAGAGTCACAGCAAAATGTTTTGTATGATCTCTTATACATTATTTTAGGCCCATCTGTTGTAACTTGGCTTTCCTGGATATAGCCACTATATTGTGATCATTGCATCCAATGGGTACGGATACAGCTTTAGAACAAAGTCCTACAGCATTAGTAAAAATGTGACCGATACATGTAGATGATCTTGTTCCTGTAGTGTTTGTAAACACCCTGGTAGGTTGATTAATAACCTGAACCAGATTACCGGCATTGGTTGCAGTAAGAAGCTTCCTCTTTTGCGAACAGCTTGATGAAAACCAGTCAATATTCAGGTCCCCAAGAAAGTAGAGCTCTCCGTTTACATCACATACGTACACTATCAAGCATTTCACACATATTATTTAGATACTGACTGTTAGCACTTGGTGGCCTATAGCAACACCCCAAAAGAAAAGGCTTTTGATGTGCCAAGTGAACCTGCAACCACAACACTTCAATAACACTTGACATAAGATCTCCTCTAAGCATTACAGGGATATCGCTCTGAATATATACAGCAACACCTCCCCCATAAGCATTTCTGTCTCTTCTATAGATGTTATATCCTTGTATTGCTACTGATGTATCATCAAATGAATTATCTAAGTGAGTCTCAGAAATGGCTAATATATGAAGGATATCTGATGTTAGCAAGTTATTGATTTCATGAACCTTATTTCTAAGGCTACATATATTAATATGGGTTATTTTCAGCCTTTTCCACGGTAGCTTATCAGAGATAGACATATTATTGAAAAGAGCACACAAAGCAAGAGAAAACAATATACATTCAGCTGTCCATTAATCAATTGGTGTGTGTGTGTGTGTGCCATGGGGTTGAAGCTACGAACCCATAGTCTTGGCTCTCTCATCCCTTCCAGGCTTCTGGGAGGGAGGGTGGACAATGAGCCTGTCATAGTGGATGTAAGCCACGCGCTCTGGCAGCTTTCATGGCTGGGATCAGTTCTTTCCTCTTCTGGCACACAGCTTCAGGATAGTCCTCGTTGAGGAAGATGTGCATTCCTCTCAAGTTCTTGGCTCTTTCCAGAACAGCTACCTTGTCCTTGAACGTCAGGAACTTGACCACTATTGGCCTGGGCCTATCACCAGGGCTGGTGGTGGGTTTTCAAGTCCTGTAGGCGCGCACCACCTCAATCTTCCTGTGGTCCATCTTCAATTTCTCAGAGATCGTTTCCCTCACTTTGTCCTCAGACTCAGTCCAGGTCTCATGGTGAGATTCTGCAATTCCATCCACAACCATGTTGTTCCGCCTTGATTGCCCCTCAAGATAGTCTGATTTATCTGTCATTGTTATCATGGATTCACACACAGAACTGATGTCCTCTCTCAATGTCTTACGGATTGCTGTCATCTTGCCGTTCTCCTGTTTCAACTCATCGAGCTGACCCTGGGAGAACTGCAAACTGTTCTTCAAGTCCTGGACCTCTCTGGTCTGTTTGTCCATTCTTTTATTAGTAGAATCCACAAGTATTTAGACAAAACACTTGAAGCTATTTTTTTTGTTGTTGTTGTAACTACTTCTTGTAGGTTTCTTTTTGTTTGTTTAAAAGATCCTTCAAGTGTGATGGAGATACACCACTGACCTCAACGGTACTCCCGCCGGCTTTGGTTTTTGTCATGATAGCTAGCAATGTAGATTACACAGTTACTCCTCGCAGTTCCAGACAGGGCAGGTCACAGGAAAAATTGAAAACAAACAGCAGGGAACTAGACAGCCACAAACCAGAAACAATCCGCGGTCCCAGCCACAATGGCTAACCGCGTCGCGGGCTGCGTTCAAGAAAACTCCGCTAGCTTGATATGCAGCTAGCTAGCAGCTACGCTAGCTGCGACACCAAATAGCTCCACAGACCCATCCTTGATCGGCAGGATCACTGGAAAGAGACAAGCAGTCCCAGCAACTGATGCCAACTGCATCGCGGGATCCAAACTAAGAAGTTAGCTAGCTACCAAGAACTTTCCAATGGAGTCGGCGTAAGCGCTCAGCCGGAGTCAATCTAGGGCGTCGGGTTCACTTGGACGTGTAGACTTCGGCGGTCTCCGGGATTCTTCAGAGGCAATGTGGCAATCGAGGGTGAACGAGGGCGACAGGGCACAGATTCCCTCTCCCTCCTACATTCTCGATGTCGCCCATCGATCTGGATGGTCAATGAGGGAGTCAAGGAGGGAGTCCGGAGGAGGTAAGCGGGGTTCTCGGGACACTGGGGTAGGCTGGGAGATTACGGGTGTGACCCCGCTGCCCATTGGGGAATCTGGGGAATTGCTCCAGCAAAGTTTCGAACGCCTGGCGTTCTGCCAGTGTATGGAGTCCCTCCATAAGACATTGCAGTGACTCCTTGTGTCATTCAATGGTGACTCCTTGCAGGGAGACAGCATTGTGGAGCTGGTCTGGGTCTGCTGGGTCGGTCGTGGCCAGTTCGTACTATCAAGTTTTAGGGAAGACCCAGATGCACAGTTTATTACTAGAACAAGGGGAAGACAAAATGACAGGTCAAGGGCAGGCAGAGGTCAGTAATCCAGATCAGTCCAAAAGGTACAGAACGACAGGCAGTCTGAGGGTCAGGGCAGGCAGAGGTCAATAATCCAGTGTGGTGGGGCAAGGTACAGGACGGCAGGCTCAGGGTCAGGGCAGGCAAGGTGGTTTCTACTGACAATTGAGATGTAGAAACTATGGCATAAGGGGACGACAAGCGGATAAGAGGCAATCCATCATTTCGATTAAGACATTAATGAGCGAGCTAGGACAAACATAGTCAATATGACTTTTTGTTCAGCACTTTTGAAATGTACAGTGACAGAATTCAGTACATGGGCCGTTCTTACAGTGCTTTCCCTGTACACCAAGTCAGAACCGTATGATAAATAAAGGGGGCATATAAGCAGACAATGAAAGCTCTTACAATATTCTGTGATTACATTTCTCTAAAACAGGTTATAGGCTACATGTGCACTATCAAATCAGAACAGTAGGCGAAATTAAGAGCGGAAAATATACCAAATAATTAGGGTGAGGCACATGGGTTACTAACAGATTACTACACAACATACACTTAGTATTACTTTCTTAGCTACAGTATATAAATCTCCCTGACATATTACATAATTTATGCAGCAGCATACAAGACATTTTTGGACTTGTGCTGTGCTCACTTGAACAGGAAGGTTCATCAAACTGTCATCAAAGTCTGGCATTCTCTGGATTTGTGGTGCTTTCATGACAACTGGGAACTCAAAAAAAAAAAGGCTGAATCATGATGACGTCAGTGATCTTCAGGTCGTAGCTCTAGAGAGGCCCGAGTTCCCGACTTACAATTCCGAGTTGGATGACCATTCAAAATGTTTTTTCCCCGAGTTCCCAGTTCTCTTGAACTCACTGAAGTCTGAGATTTCCCAGTTCCGAGTTAACAGTTGTTTTGAGCGCAGGAAGAAATCATGCTGGATTGACAGCATGGCCAATGTTGAATGTTTATAATTTTAAGCTTGGAAAAGAGACCCTTAAACCCAGCCTTGGGACCACACCACCACTCCACTGAATAGCAGGCTAGTAATTGCTTGCAGTTAGCCACTGATTCCTTCCAAAACACTCATTGTTGAATTTGCGATTTCCAACTTGTTGTGTAATGTTTATGTCCAACGGGCGATGAGCACCGATATGTTTTGTCTATAATTTCTCTTCATTATTTATTTTCATGTGACAAGGATTAAAAAGGATTTGCCAGTAGATTGTCGACTTGATTCATGATGATGACTGCTAGCTAAGATTTGGAATATATGAGTACCAGTCCAATCAAAGCTACTGTAGTTATAAGGTGATTTGACATCATTTTATCTGTGGCCAATAACCCTGAGAATTCTTGGATGGGCACTTCTAAATGTAACTCAGGAAATTAAGCTTTGAATGCAGAGGTTCTTCTTATTGTACCTACCACTGGAGCACTACTGCTTTCCTGGAGCTGAGTCCTACTTGTGTGATGTACTTTTCTAAACATTGTATTAATTCATAGAGTGGGTGGGGCAATAACTCACTGTATTATGCCTGGTTTTGGTTTGGTACATAGGAAGCATAATACTGAATAAACCCAGTTATTGTTACCACTTTGACACACTGACTGTCAGCACTGTGACCTCATCTCTACGGCATTATGTCCTACTGTACCTGGGACCAAGTGAAGTCAGTAAGTAAAGTATGAGTCTACAGTATAATGATGATGCTGTAGTGTAGGGGCTGTCATGTATCTGTGTGTATACATATTAACCTCCAATAGAAGTTGAACTTACAAAAATACAATACTTTATCATGATAATGAGCAGATCTTTGAGAGATCACAATCAAGTTCAACTCACTCAAAATAACATCAGCCCTCCTTTCACTATACATGTCAGTCAGATACAGTAGAAGATGGCAAAGACACTGATCAATGGCTTATGGCAGAATCTTTGGATTCCATTCATCTCTCCAGAGCTGTGGGCAGTGTGTGTGTATGAGAGACAGAGAAGGAGAGAGTGCATTCATATGTTGATGGATGTAGATGCATGTTTTGCAATTATTGCAGGCCTCTGTTTCTTAAACCTTGGTTAAGAACGGGTGGTGTGTACCTCTTTCTCTCTCTTTCTAAATCTCCATTTCTCTCTCTCACTCTCTTGGCAGGTTTCAGCTGTCACCAGCCCTGTAAATGTGCATGACATGTCCCTCTCCCTGGGAAAAGGTTCATAGTGGGGGTTAGGGTGGCATTGGGGAGGCGGTCTAGGTGCTGCCTAACCTGTTCTACGGCTCAGGTTGCGGTCAGAGAAGGCATTTAACACAATGTATTTAACACAGATCCTCTTAGATTCACAGAACAGCTAAGGTACAGAGAAGACAACATTGCCTGGGCTTTCAGAGGACGCATATCTAGGAGCATCACAAGGTGAGTCCTTCCCAATCTGATCCCAGCACAGGCCCAGCATATATGTATATGAGTTACGCGGCCACATTATAAGGCTTTTGGTGCCATTAGAATAAGATATTTAACAAATTGATGTCATTCGTGTCGATGGTACAATGGGAATTTTAATCATAGTTTAGTGCTCTTGTTTCTGCTGTGTCAACTGGTAATAGAATGAACATTATAAGTCCTGAGACCCCAGCCCTAAACAGTTGCATTCATGAGTTTTATTGATAAAGGTGAATATCCAACTAGTCAGTGACAACTGTGTGGAGTTTGGCGTTTGTGACAGCAACTATGTGAGCTTATTACAGTATTATAGACACAATGTTCTTGGATTTCCTAGGATCTTCTACGTAGAAGAACCCCTTACCTTCTAATGACTCTTGTGTAGCTTGTGAGCATTATATAGTTCGTGCGAGTCTCAGCTTTTCATAGAAAGATTTTAATAGTTTGTAGCTCAAACCATACAGACGTTTTTATAAAAGGAATCGGGCCCCTCGTCTCACAAACATCACTCTACTCAGCCCCCGTTAAACACAGACTAATGGTTGGTACCAATGAATGCAGAATAAATAGAAAAATCTAATGGTACAACACAAACGTCTGCAGCTCATTGGGTTAACAATTCATTCTTTGTAACGCTAATACTAAAAATCCTCTTCTCCTCTGTCGTGTCTTTACTATCATTAACTGAAGACTTTTAGTTTTTAATCAAAGGTTCTCTGTAATTAGCATTTCGTGATTAACTAATCAGGCAAATGTAATTAACTAGGAAGTCGGGGCATGGAACCCTGACCTGTTCACTGGACGAGCTACCTGTCCCAGACCTGCTGTTTTCAACTCTCTAGAGACCGCAGGAGCGGTAGAGATACTCTTAATGATCGGCTATGATAAGCCAACTGACATTTACTCCTGAGGTGCTGACTTGCTGCACCCTCGACAACTACTGTGATTATTATTATTTGACCATGCTGGTCATTTATGAACATTTGAACATCTTGGCCATGTTCTGTTATAATCTCCACCCGGCACAGCCAGATGAGGACTGGCCACCCCTCATAGCCTGGTTCCTCTCTAGGTTTCTTCCTAGGTTTTAGCCTTTCTAGGGAGTTTTTCCTAGCCACTGTGCTTCTAGGTTTTAGGCTGGGTTTCTGTACAGCACTTTGAGATATCAGCTGATCTAAGAAGGGCTATATAAATACATTTGATTTGATTTGATATGGACAGGGTTAAGCTACAGACAACGAACACAATTGCATTTTATCGATGGTAATTCGAATGCACAGAGACAGGGTGAAGAGATCCTGAGGCCCATTGTCGTGCCATTCATCCACTGCCATCACCTAATTTTTCAGCATGATAATGCATGGCCCCATGTCACAAGGATCTGTACACAATTCTTGGAAGCTGAAAATGTCCCAGTTCTTCCATGGCCTGCATACTCACCAGACATATCATCCATTGAGGGTGTTTGGGATGCTCTGGATTGACGTGTACGGCACCGTGTTCCAATTCCCGCCATTATCCAGCAACTTCACACAGCCATTGAAGAGGAGTGGAACAACATTCCACAGGCCACAATCAACAGCCTGATCGACACTATGTGAAGGAGATGTGCCGTGCTGCATGAGGCAAATGGTGGTCAGACCAGATACTGACTGGTTTTCTGATCCACGCCTCTACCTTTTTTTTAAGGTATCTGTTACCAACAGATGCATATCTGTATTCCCAGTCATGTGAAATCCATAGACTACGGCCTAATGAATTTATTTAAATTGACTGATTTCCTCATATGAACATTTTGCATTTATAATTTTGTTCAGTATACATTGTCACCTCACTCAAAACAAGGGGTTGGAACCGGTTCATGGAACAGAACCAAAAACCAGAAAATAATGGAATTTTTCAAGGAACAGAATCAGAACCGCAAACAAAAGTAATTTATTCTGTTCTGGACCAGAACCATTATTTTAAAACTGTGTGTGAACCGGTTAATAACGTTATTTTACATTCGGGCATTTGTTTCCAGTCCCACAAAAAACACAACAAAGCTCCTATGCGAAGCCCTCACTCTGAAACTTATTCCAGTGACTGCCTGCCAGCCAGTTGAAAATCTTTGCCAGTGTGTGTGCGTGTAGGCAACCTGCCCCTCCCCCTCCGAAGCATAGTTTAGTAACCTGCTGACGTTATAAGCGGGATTCAGAAATTAGGGAGAGAGAATTTTCATTAGAGAAGAATGGATGAACTTTTTCAAAGCTGGTTAAGGATACTATAGTTATCACGTTTCACATTGGATTTATTAACTACAAAAAGGGAAGACATGTTTTTATTTAAATTCAGGTGCCGCTCTACACACAGAACCTTGTTAGCTAGCTAGCTAGCCAGCGGGTCCAACATCAAGCCAACTTTCTGAAGTTCAAAGACATTCAAAGATCCTTCATAGAAGCCGCTCTTCCGTAGGCCTAATTCTGTGGGCCGAATTCAAATAATGCATGTCATAACAACAAGATGCCCAGCACTTCAAGCCAAGCCTCTTCCTCCACCCTCTCTCGCTCTCTCCCCACCTGCAAAATTTCGGTCGCATCTCGCACCCTACACTCGTCTGTCCAATGCATGTAAATAGCTTTCTGCTCCATAGCAAGCTGCTCTATCCGCACTTACTGGTGCAATAATTTACTGTCGAGCTAAATGTATGAGCTAAATCTCTGTATTCCTGCTTGGACGTGTTAGATGAAACAACTTATTCCTTGAATACCACAGTAGTTTATTCATTACACTTTAGAATAATTATGAAAGACTATGAAAGACTTTAAAAGATGATTACCCAAATCATGGACTAGGAGCGATGGGTAACAATGCTTTGTGGGTGACTGTTGTTGATGTGTGCAGAGGGTCCCTGGTTCGCGCCCGGGTCGGGGCGAGGGGACGGAGTAAAGTTAAACTGTTACAGAGGCACCATTGACACCAGGGGAAAATGTTAGTCTGGACTATAATTAACACTCAGGGTAGGTGTTGATTCAAGGGAACACATACATTATATGAAAAAAGTATGTGGACACCGGCTCGTCGAACATCTTATTCCAAAATCATGGGCATTAATAGCTCTTCTAGGAAGGCTTTCCACTAGATGTTGGAACATTGCTGTGAGGATTTGCTTACAATTTTAAGGGGTGTCCACATACTTGTGTATATATAGTGTATAACAGGTAATAATTTCCAATATAGCCTAAGTCGTTAGCTTGGCTTTTATAACGTCTGTTTTATAAGCCTTAAGGCTTAAGCAGACAGGCAGGCAGAGAACAATAAGAAGCACAGAGTGACATCAGAGAATATGCACAGACAGACAGCACAACAAGGAGGCAAACAAAATGGCTAGCGCAGAGGCACAGTTATAGTCTCCAGTGGTGTTTTTACATATTGTGTTTCTTTTGAACATGAGCTACTTAAAAAAAGTTGAGGAGGGCCTCCCAAGTGGCTCAGTGGTCTAAGGCATTGCATTGCAGTGCTAGCTGTGCCACTAGAGATTCTGGGTTCGAGTCCAGGCTCTGTCGCAGCCGGCCACGACCGGGAGACCCATGGGGAGGCACACAATTGTCCCAGCGTCGTTAGGGGGGCTTGGCCAGCAGGGATGTCCTTGTCCCATTGTGCACTGGCGGGCCGGGCGCAGTGCACGGTGTTTCCTCTAACACATTGGTATGGCTGGCTTCTGGGTTAAGTGGGCATTGTGTCAAGAAGCAGTGTGGGTTGTGTTTCGGGGACGCATGGCTCTCGACTTTTGCCTCTCCCGAGTCTGTACGGCAGTTGCAGTGATGAGACAAGACTGTAACTACCAATTGGATACCATGAAATTGGGGGGTAAAAGTAAAATAAATTTAAAAAAAGAGTTGTACAAAAACAAGTTGCGGAGGAAGTCAGTCACTGGTACTGTCAATTGTTGAGAAACGCTGTACTGTACTGCCAATGTTATGTGTCAGCACTATGTCCAAGTAGGGATGGGATGTGTGGCTGTGGATGAGTTAGCAGCGTGCACAGTGATGTGGGCTGGTGTGGATAAAATGCCTGGGCTGGATTCTTGTCCCAGTCCGCCCCTTCCGGTACAATAATGTAAGTTTTGAAGCCAATATCATGGCACTCATAATTCAGTTTACACCATTCCCTCTTTCTGACATGCTGCCCAAACCCTCAGCATCACAATGCAGGTGAACACGTTGACATTCATGAGGGTAGTAGGTGTGGCAGTATGTGGCTGTGGTAGTAGGTATGGCATGTAAGCTATCATGCGTCTAAATCAACTTGTTTGGGAAACATTCCCCTGAGCATCCTGGCAGTGGCCATTGCTGGGGTTCCTAAGGCGTGCGGCTGTCTGTGTGTGGGTGTCGCTGTCACTCTCTCTGTCAGCCAGCAGTAAATTAAAGGCAGAGAGCTTTGTCAAAAGCTTTAGAGTGGTTATCGAGATAATTATTGTCATTATAACAGTAGTGATGATACCTTTCAGCAGACATAGTCCAATGACTATTTTGGTTGTTTTTTTACATGTTAAGTTATGCAACCTGGTCTCAGAACATTTCATATTATTCTGTACGTAAATCACACTCCATTTGTGAAATGCTCAAGCATTCATCCCTACCTCCTGCCTTATCTTGTGATGCAGCAAAAGTCTAGCAAAGACTGTTTAGGTGTAAGTCTGAGCAGAGATGCATTAACTGTGTGCAACTGTGTTTCTGTGTGGATGTTTCACCCACCGAGCTGGGAGAGGATGTGGTTTGTCTCTGCTAGCTACACCTCACAAAAGTTTTCATTAACAGATATATCACCACATACAGATATTATAATAATCTGAGGCAGTTTTGTCATTAGTAAATGCAATAATTCCAAAGCTACCCTTCAATAAAAATAGTTAAAATATAAAGTTGAAATTGATTTCTCTTTTGGATTTTTCAATGTACATTTTATTGTTGTGCAACATCAAACCCTGTAAGATGAAATGTCTTATTTTAGAGGGAGTTTTTCTTATTAAATCACATTATAAACTGATAGTAAAGACACACTGTACCTCACTTATTTTTTGTTGTTTTTACAGGTTATAGTGAGGACATTTTTCTTGATATGCCGCTGTAAATATACTTCAGAAATCATGGTGAGTCAAATAATTTAAAAGCCTTGTGTACTTAGGTCAACTGTCATAACCCATCAGAACCCAAAATATAAGCACATTTTACTTCATTGTTAGTAAACAATATCATTGTAAACAAACCCTGTATAGTCTCAAAATATATTTTAAACTATAATGTTTATATCATGGCTAGTCAGTCCTTGTAACCATAGCTCTATCTATGAATTTGAGAGTGATAACATTTCTCCAGACCCATCCCTCAGGTTTTTACAAAAACAATGGCAGGTGACCTCTTTGTTAATGCTTGAAAAGCAGATTGCCCCTTTAAAGAGCAGGAGCCTTGAGGGAGCCAGCTTGTTTGTACAAGAACAATCTATCCTGGGGTGTATTCACAGTGTAAAAAAATCAGAGCCTAAAACCATACAGATACTTTGTTTTACCAGATTCTTAGTCCACTTTGGATGAGTACTGCACACATGCTAATGTAACTGTTACAAATGGTTGCTGCTTAATGATAGTGACTACAATTGTTATTTCATTTTATTTGACATCTTCCTAGAATGGGGAAAGTCAGCAAAGACGTTACTCCAAAAGCTTGGTCCTGGAGGATTCAAAAAGAGGAGTTGTCATCACTGGAATCACAGACCCTAGTGTCACTGATAAGATTGGCTTAAAAGAAGGTAAAATGTCACATACTAGTTTATTTCTGATCAAAAACATTCATAATTATAACATACAAAGCACAATAGATAATTATTAGTAAAACTTTTCTCTCTACTCTTTCAGACAATGAGATTGTTGCTGTCACCATCAATCTGAATCACCTCAGTAAAGATGACAGGATGAAATTACTCAAGATCATGGAGCCTTACAATGACAACATGAGAGTTATGACAAAGCAGGATCTGAAAGCCTGCGTCAGTCTCGGATCATTGGATGGTGGCCTCAAAGATCCTGGGGATGTAAGTGTCAGAATCAAATGTACTTCAGGATTTATGCCAGCAGTCATTGCACTATGCTGACATAATAGTTCCAAGAATCTTTTTCAGTTTTGAAGAATTACAGTCCCTTCGGAAAGTATTCAGACCCGTTTACTTTTTCCACATTTTGTTACGTCACAGCATTATTCTAAAATTGATTAGACATTTTTTTCCCCTCATAGGTTTTTAGAATTGTTAGCTAATTTATGAGAAAAAAATAGAAAAATGACATTTACATAAGTATTCAGACCCTTTACTCAGTACTTTGTTGAAGCCTCTTTGGCAGCAATTACAGCGTTGAGTCTTCTTGGGTATAACGCTACAAGCTTGGCACACCTGTATTTGAGAAGTTTCTTCTCTGCAGATCTTCTCAAGCTCGGTCAGGTTGCATGGGGAGCATCACCGCACAGCTATTTTCAGGTCTCTCCAGAGATGCTTGATCAGGTTCAAGTCCGTGCTCTGCCTTGACCACTCACGGACATTCGGAGACTTGTCCTGAAGCCACTCCTGCGTTGTCTTGGCTGTGTGCTTATTGTCATTGTCCTGTTGGAAGGTGAACCTTTGCCCCAGTTGGAGGTCTTGAGCACTCTGGAGCAGGTTTTCATCAAGTATCTCTCTGTACTTTGCTCCGTTCATCTTTCCCTCGATCCTGACTAGTCTCTCAGGCCCTGCCGCTGAAAAAGACCCCACAGCATGATGCTGCCACCACCAACCTTCACCATAGGGATGGTGCCAGGTTTCCTCCAGATGTGACGTTTGGCATTCAGACCAAATAGTTCAATCTTGGCTTCATCAGACCAGAGAATCCTGTTTCTTGTGGTCTAAAAGTCTTTAGATGCCTTTTGGCAAACTCCAAGTGGGCTGTCATGTGTCTTCTACTGAGGAGTGGCTTCCATCTGGCCACTCTACCATAAATGCCTGATTGGTGGAGTGCTGCAGAGATGGTTGTCCTTCTGGAAGTTCCCATCTCCACAGAGGAACTCTAGAGCTCTGTCTGAGTGACCATCGGGTTCTTGGTCACTTCCCTGACCAAGGCCCTTCTCCCCCGATTGCTCAGTTTGGCCGGGTGGCCAGCTCTAGGAAGAGTCTTGGTGGTTCCAAACCTCTTCCACTTAAGAATGATGGAGGCCACTGTGTTCTTGGGGACCTTCAATGCTGCAGAAATTTGTTGGCACCCTTCCCCAGATCTGTGCCTCGACACAATCCTGTCTCGGCACTCTACGGACAATTCAACCTCATGTCTTGGTTTTTGCTCTGACATGTATTGTCAACTGTGGGACCTTATATAGACAGGTGTGTGCCTTTCCAAATCATGTTCAATCAATTTAATTTACCACAGGTTGACTCCAATCAAGTTCTAGAAACATCTCAAGGATGATCAATGGAAACAGGATGCATCTGAGCTCAATTTCGAGTCTCATAGCAAAGGGTCTGAATACTTATGTAAAAAAGGTATTTATTTGTTTGTTGCAAAAAACTGTTTTTGCTTTATCGGGTATTGTGTGTAGATTGCTGAGGAATTTGTTTTATTTAATCCATTTTAGAATAAGGCTGTAACGTAACAAAATGTGGAAAATGTCAAGGGTCTGAATACTTTAAGGTAATAAAATAATGTATTGTGGATCAATACCTTAATATTTGCCCACTGAGCACCACATAGCACTATGCTTTATTTACTATTTGATTGTCTATAGATGCTCAAGGATACCTACAGCAGAATGCAGCAATCAGTTGAGGCACCAACTATCGAGGTCGATGGCCTCAGTGGACAATTAAATGCTGAAGGGGGGTTGAAGAGAGAAATCAATGGTCCCACTTTGAAGGGGGAATTGCCCAATGTGACATTGGACACACCTGGAACTGATGGTGATGCAAAGTTCACAATGTCCACCATTGGAATGTCTAGGCCTATAATGAAAGGAGCAGATCTCGATGGCACCCTCAGATGCCTTGAAGACAGTCTATTAATACCAAAGCTCCGCACTCCAGATGCCTCACTTGACTTGGAGAAACCAGAGGTTAAGACAAATGGATTTAAGTACAAGGATCCCAAATTAAAAATGCCTCACTTCAATCTACCACACATAAAAGCCAAAGCACCAAAGGGACACGTGAACATATCAGGAGATTTAGAAGGCCCTGGTCTCAGTAGAGAGCTGGAGACACCAGACCTGAAGATTTCAGCCCCCGATGTGGAAATTAAAGCCCCAAATGTAGATTTGAATGATCCAAATGCTGACTTGAAAGCTCCAGATGTTGACATAGAGGCTCCTTCAGTCAAATTCAAATGGCTAACTCAAACAAAGCACAAGTTTGGATTATCTGGAACAAAAGTGAAGGGATCTGACGTCGACATAGATGCTGGCCTGTTTGTAGCTGACGTGAATCTCTCCACTCTCAACATTGATGGAGAGATAAGTGCATCAGATGTAGATTTGAGTTCACCAAAAGCGGAGGTAGATCTGCAAGCTCCAGATATTAACATTGAGGCTCCCTCAAGTAAATTGAAATGGCCTCATTTAAAGAAACACAAATTTGGTCTTCATGGGCCAAAAGTCAAAGCCCCTGGTGTTAAGACAGATCTGGAGACACCAACCGTTGATCTTTCTGCCTCAAAGATTGAGGGTGAGATGAGCAACCCAAATTTAGAATTGAATTTACCCAAAGCAGACCTGAGTGGCCCTGATGTTGACATTCATCCTCCCATTGTCAAATTTAAGTTCCCGACACTCAAAAAGCCTAAATTCAGGCTCTCTGGAACAAAGATAAAAGCTCCAAATGTTGATGCAGATCTGAAGGTACCTGACCTCAGTCTCTCTGTCCCTGATGTTGATGCAGGTCTTGACACTCCTGATTTGGACACCAATTTGTCAAATGCAGATATCAAAGGCCCTGAAGTAGACTTTAACGCACCAGAAGTGGACATTGAGCCCCCTTCAGGGAAATTCAAATGGCTTACTCTAAAAAAGCCAAAGTTTGGACACTCTGGACCCAAGGTTAAGGGACTTGAAGTCGACATAGATGCTGACCTGTCTGCACCTGACTTGAATCACTCCACTCCAAACATTGATGGAGAAATAAGCGCACCAGCTATGGATCTTAATTTACACAAAGCTGACCTCGATGCTCCAGATGTTGACATTGATGCTCCCTCTGGAAAATTCCAGTTGTTCAACCTAAAGAAGTCTCAATTTGGACTCGATGGTCCAAAGGTGAAGGAGACAGAAATGGATCTGGATGCTAAGCTGACTGTACATGACATGAGTCTCTCTACCACTAACATTTACCGGGATATAAGTGCACCAGATGTAGATGTCAATTTCCCCACAGCTGACTTGAAAGGTCCAGATGTAGATCTTCAGGCACCAGAGGTCAACATTGAGGCACCCTCTGGAAAACATAGATTTCCAACTTTTAAAATGCCCAAAGTTAACTGGTCTGGACATAAGGTGAAGGGACCAGACCTTGATGTTGATCTGAAGACACCAGATTTGGACCCATCAGCAATTGAAGGTGACATCGCTGTTCCAGATCTCAATGTCAGTTTGCCTGAAGCTGACCTCAAAGGACCAGATGTAGATGTAGACATTGATGCGCCCTCTGGAAAATTCAAGTTGCCGAAAATAAAATGGCCAAAAATGAGAAAAGTAAAAGGACCGGAACTTGATGTAGATGCTGATTTTAACACCCCAGAATTAGATGTTGATTTACCTGAAGCATATCTGAAAGGGACTGACATTGACTTGAAAACAGCAGACCTCAACCTCTTAGCACCAGCAATTGAGGGAGACATCGCTGTTCCAGATCTCAATGTGAGTTTGCCTGAAATTGACCTCAAAGGACAAGTCGTGGATATTCAAGCCTCAGATGTCGACCTTGAGCCCTCTGGAAAATTAAAGTTCCCTAAAATCAAACTGCCAAATTTGGGTTTAACAGGGCCAAGAGTTAAAGGATCAAACATGGATGCTAATCTCAAGGCCCTGGAGTTGGACATCTCTGGTCCTGATCTGGATGTCAATTTGCCAACAGCTTATCTCCAAGCTCCTGTAGTAGAGCTGAAAACACCAGACCTGGACCTTTCTGCCCCCCAAATTGAGGGAGCCATTGCTGCTCCAGATTTGAGTATCAGTTTCCCTGAAGCTGACATCAAAGGTCCAGAGGTAGATTTTCAAGCCCTAGATGCTGACCGTAATGCTCCCTCTGGAAAATTTAATTTGCCTAAAATCAAACTGCCAAATTTAGGTTTAACAGGGCCAAGAGTTAAAGGACCAAACCTGGATGCTAATCTCAAGGCCCTAGAGTTGGATGCCTCTGTTCCCGATGTGTATGTCAATTTGTCAACAGCTGACCTCCAAGCCTGTGTTGTAGAGCTGAAAACACCTGATCTTTCTGCCCACAAAATTGAGCGAGCCATAACTGCTCCCTGTCTTGATATTCATTTGTCTGAAGTAGACCTTAAAGCCCCTGGTCTCAACATTGAGGTTCCAATAATTGAGCTTAAGACACACGATTCAGGCATATCAGTTCCAGAGATCGATGTGAATTTACCAAAAGCAGATATTCAAGGGTCTGATCTAGACCTGAATGCACCGGACCTCAACCTCTCAGCTCCAAAAATTGAGGGAGACATTGCTGCTCCAGGTATCAATGTCAGTTTGCCTGAAGCTGCCCGAAATGCCACCGATGACCAGCTGCAAATATCAGAGCTGAACCTTTTTACCCCAAAGGTTGAAGGAGATATCTCTGCTCCAGATTTAGATATCAGTTTGCCCAAAATGGACTTTGAAGGACTAGATGTAGATCTTCAAGCGCCAAATGTTTACCTTAATGTTGATGCTGATCCGAAGACACCAGATTTAGACATCTCAGCTCTTGAGGTTGATGTGAATTTACCAAAAGTAGATCTTAAAGTTCATGATCTAGACCTGAAAACACCAGAGCTCAATGTTTCAGCCTCGAAACTTGAGGGCGAAGTGAATGTACCAGAGATAGATATCAACATACCCAAAGCTGACCTCAAAGGATATGAAGTAGATATAAAAGCTCCAGATA
This sequence comes from Salvelinus fontinalis, assembly GCF_029448725.1. Lineage (NCBI taxonomy): Eukaryota > Metazoa > Chordata > Actinopteri > Salmoniformes > Salmonidae > Salvelinus > Salvelinus fontinalis. The sequence continues at coordinate 26,394,539 of NC_074665.1, forward strand.
TAGATACGGATGCCGCTTCAGGCAAATTAAAATTATCTTATTTTAAGCACCCCACATTTGGTCTTTCAAATCATAAACTGGAAGAACCCAACCTTGATGTTGATGCACCTGACATAAATATTCTAGTTCCCACACTTGAGACTGGGCGTGTAGCCCCAAAGGTAGATGTACATCAAGCAGACCGAAATCTATCTGCTCCTAATGTTGAAAGTAATATCAGTGCTCCAGATGTAAATCAAACTTTACCAAAACCTGGCCTCTCCGGACCAGAGGTGGAATTGAATGCTCCTGATCTTAATCTCTCTACTCCAGAGATTAGAGTAAGTGTCCCAGACATTGGTCTGAGTGTACAGGGAGACATTAAAAGTCCTGAGGTCGAGCTGAAAGCTCCAGATGTTGACATTGAGGTTCCCTCTGGAAAACTGCCTTATTTTAAGATGCCAAAGTTTGGTCTCTCAAGACCTAGAATAAAGGTACCAGAACTTGATGCCAGTGCAGATGTGAATGCGCCAGATGTGGAAGTTTCTGTCCCCAAAGTTGAGGGAGAGATTAGTACACCTGAACTGAGTCTCTCTGCTCCTGACGTCAATTTACCTGACATCAAAATAGATGACACTCACAAAAGTAAGTTCAAATGGCAATTAAAGTGGCCAAGGTTTAGATTCTCTGGCTCAAAAGGTAAAGAGTCTGACATGGACAATGAGGAAGAGCAGAGTGGGGATGAAACAGAGAGTGGTCAGGTAGAAGTACCAATGTTTACCTTTCACAGACTTCCAAAGAACAACAAGATTGAGAGTGCGCTCAAAGATGCTGCGGAGGCCCTTTTTGAGGCCATTGACACACCAAAGCTTGAAGGAGGCCATGATACAGCTAGTACAGAGGTCAGTTTGCCTAAAGTGAATGTGTCTTTGACTGAAGGACGGAAAGAGACATCACCTTCAGGACCTATTAACATCATGGAGCGGTTGAAGTTGTTCAAAGCAAAAATCACCTCAGATGCACTAGACTCATTGGATGAAAACAACAGGATATCAATAAGCCTCTCCAATATGCTTGGTCTGAATATCACAGATCCCGATGCAGATTATTCCTGGTTTTCAGCCATGTGAACCGTACACTTGGGATAAACCAACATGAATGTAACTATTTTGTAAATAAGCACCATTCCATTTGTGGATGAGTTGACTCCATGTTGAGGATGTGATTTGTTTCTTTGTAGAAAACATAAACATGTCATTATTTTTTTCTGTAGATTTGTCTCAGATATCTCTTTGTATTCATCCATATGCTACATCTATATTTAAACATTTGACATCAAAATTAAGGAAAATGTGCTCATTAGCTCCATGTGTACTCAAACTTATTTCAATTATGGTTCTATTTCCTATATTCTGTTCACTTGGAAGTATACTCATTTTTACAAATGACTCAGTGTTGTGTCTGTCACAATTCAGACCTATTTCAACCACAAAGGGGACACAATCTGTATGGAAGATGTCATCTTTACATTTTAAGCAAAAACAATAGTTGAAAAGTGAAATGTAATTAAACTATTCATGAGATATTTTTTCCAATAAACTATTATATTTATACATCCATTATGTTTCTTTGTCATTTATTGATGATAGACTACTAATTTATAATTGACTACAACCATATGATACTGTATAATTGAATGACAGGCTTGAATTCCTCTGATTGGACATTCATCACTGAAAAGAAATCTACATAAATAAACATTTACCAAGTTATATAATCATATACACAGAAAGCTCAAACTCTCATGGGTAACTTCCAACAGAAATCATTTTTTCAGCGCTGTATTTTCAATTATGACTTTTGAAACGTGTTGATGAAGAAAAGTTCATAAGATTAGCAAGAAGCTGGAAAACATTCTAGCTTTTATTTGCTTCAAGTGGGGGTGGGGGGGAGGAATTGTAATCACAAAATGATAAAACGTAAGGGAAAATTGCTAATTAAGATTCAGACCGTAGTGAGATATCTCATTTGACAACATGACCTCAGCTTCATCAAACTATCCCAAAATAATCAAGACTCATTAACTATTAATACAAACAATACAATATTTGGAGATGATTCATGTTTTTATGAGACTATAAAAGACCAATATGCAAAACTGTCTCCTTTGCCATATTATATATACTACATTGATTATTAGTCTGTCATTACTATGGTGACTGTTCTAATAAGTAAAAATGTACTAACAGTTCACCATTTAAATCCTCTTCTCTCTTTTCCACTTTACCTTCTTGATGTGCCATGTTGGTTAGCACATTTCCACTTACTATGTTCTAGCCCATTGGTCATTTTTGTGGGACACTTGGACACTAGTGATGGCCATTCTGAGTCTTTTCGGTGAGCCAGCTCATTTGGCTCCGTTCACTTCAGAGTCGGCTCATTTGGCTCCCAAACAGCTCTTCGTTCAAAATTATTTAAACAAGGATTGACCTAGAACCATGATTTCCAATCTCCAATGTAAAGCCCAAAAGGTAGGCTACCATTATGTCAGATCGTGAAATACGTGGTGAAATTATTAGATCTGTCAATAAATTGTGTTTATTTTAAACGCACTGCAAAAATGAATGTGGACCAGAATGTACACGCTTTATTTGCATAGTAGCAGTATGCAAATCAGGGAGCCAAGTGAACGGCTCTTTCAACGATGCGATTTGCTTCCTGACATTCACCAAAAAGGATCGGTTCATAAAGAGCCGTTTGTTCGCGAACAACCCATCACTATTGGACACACAGCAATTCTGAGGTTGCAGGACCTTTGAAAAAGAAAATAATGAGCTGGTTGAGATGCTCAGAACTACAGTATTGGTAGAGAGTATATCATGGAAATCAGTCCTATTAAGTCCTCAACTCCGCAGGAGTCATAAAATGTGATCCACCGGTCTTCTGCACACCAACTCAACCAAAATCCTGGAACCACTGGATGTTAAATAAATGGAAAAAATGGTCCAAGTCCCTGTTGCTAATTCAATAAAGTGTATAGCAAAATATAAAAAGTAATATGAGGGATTTTCAGGGGTTGGGGCAAGTGGTCAATGAGCATTTTGCCAGCGTGAGGGCCAGTCGTTATCCATCCAGCTTTGCAGAAGCCGCAGCACATCAATGCGCTGGTAAACCCGGCAAAGTTCGGTGAGCTCAGTGACGGTCTTGTGGTTGTTGCGCAGCAGGAACTCTTGTGTGGGGCTGTGGCACATTGAGCCCTGGGTCCGGTGCTCCAGCAGAGTCAGCTCATCATAGCTCATACCCCAACGGCTCGCAAAGTTCTTCCAGTTCTTAACAGTGCAATGATTTGGGTCCAGTTTAAGCCGCAGTAAGTCCAGCAAGTCCTTGTCATCCATCAGGTCACTGATCTTTGGAGGTGGAGCTGAGCAACAGCACTTCTCACAGGGGTTGTTCAAGAACTGCAGCTCCTTGGGGAAGTCTAAGGGGTAGGAATTGGGGCAAGGAAAATGGAATTACCAACAGCCTTGGAAATATATACACTGTACATGGAAATGATTAGACTACCATTTTAGGTACACATGTAAGTGTAATGCATCTGTGTAGAAAATATGTACAACGTGCTTGGAAATGTTGTTCGGAGATACAGTATATCATGATAAAAATGCTAATTTAACTTACCTTGTAAGATGGAGCCAGTGCAGATGCACTCCACACCATCTTCTACTGGCTGTATGAGGTTGTGTAAAACAAAACATTACATTCAGTTGTTGTAGTTCTAGAGTGGAATTAACTACAAATATGATTCAGAATACATCAAAATATTCTAATTGATACCATTAAAATAATCACAACCTTTTTAAAACCTACTCACAACATCTTTCCTATGGAAAAAAGTGATCACTCTCACCCATCAAAATGTTATTGTGGTTTAGACACCAACAGCTAGTTTCCGTTACAAAGGCTAAAACATTAGAAAGCCAGGGTATGACATTTTCAGATGCTGGGTAAGAGGTATGGAGTTATATTTAAAAAGCTACAGTGTACAGTAGCATCCTGTCAAGACTCATCACCACATTTTCACATTAATATCATAAGCCAAAGAAACAATACACTTTAGCTCGGTGCAAGTGACCCCATTACACACCTGTCTTATTCTGCCCGAGGGAGGTGTGAGGTAGCCAGGTGGCATGGACCTCAGCTGCAGCGTCACTGTATCTGGAAAGGACAGATGGACGGTGTAAGTGAATGTTGTAGTTTCTCATCAGAGTGCACAGGAAGGCACATCAGTTGTGTGAACAAATGCACTGAGCTTAGAGCACCCACCTTGAGGTTCTGTGACTTGGACTGGATAGTTGGACTTCAAGGACTAAGAGACACAAAACACACATGTTCAGCTTTGCTGGGAAGAGGCATACTGATGGATTGTGATCTTAATACTATATATATATCAATGCAGATATTTATGCTGATATACATCTTTTAAGACCGAGAGATAGCAAGTCTGTAAATTGTGTGAGAAAATTATACTCCGTGTTGGATAGCGAAAAGTGGCTTGTTGCAACTTGCTTCTATATCAGTCCCTGAGCATAAGAAATTCCAGCATAATGTACTCAACTATGCTTCAATTACTTTACATGGCTATTTTCTTCTCAATCTAAACAGGCCGAAGAGTTAACTCAAAGTATATAACAAAATGATTGCTAACAAAAACAATGTATCTATTCAATTAAAGGGATAATCCACCCCAAACCACTAATTCCAATTATTAACAGTGTTAAAGAGTGTTAAATAACACTAATATGTGAAAACAATATTTTTTGTGAACAAATGTTTCATTTTGTCATTATAACAAGCTTGGTAGCAACATGAAAATAATTGTGGGAAAATGTTGCAGTTCAAGTTGACTACAAAACCCACCATGCAATGCTCTCTCTGGGCTGGCTGACAAGTTAGCTAGGTAGCAAATATAGCTACACACAATAATACCAAAGTCCATATCAGCATGTGAAGTAGCTAGCTAGCTGTAAAATCACCTAAACAAACTTCACTATCAATTTAGGAGTGTATCTCAGCCAGTTAAATGTACAGTTCGTCACTACCCAGAGCGACTGCAGAGTATGTTGCTATGGCAACAACAGCCATTTCCCACATGGCGAGATGGTACTTAAAGGAGAAACTGAGTTGAATAATTTGGTACACTGTTTAGATTGAGCACATCTAAGCGAAATATATACTTTGTCATGACGATATAAAACGGATGAATGTGTTCTATTGGCCGACCTGGAGAGCAGGTAATTGTTTTAAAAGTGTTATGAAATGTGATAGTGTGTTATACTCTATCTCCAGTGACGAGAAACTGGTAGCTATGACGAGTTTCTACATGATTTTCAGATTTCCCAGACGGACCACTTAGACATTAAATCATTGGGTACATTTTTATTTTAAAACCACTGATAGAACATAGGCTTTCACCAAATTGACAGGTGTTTCATGATTTTTATTTCTGAGGGTGGATTATCCCTTAAAATTCAGATAGTACATTTGTGTGCACTAGTTTGTTTCTGATGATATTAGAGGGTCGTACCATTTCTGCCATGAAGCTACTAGTATCTGTGTCCTCCACTGGTTCAGAGATTATTCTATCTGTCGAGACAAGACAGGTGTAACATGGAGAACAATGCACAAAGGACAATATTGCAGATTTGATAGAAAATGATGGCTGATGGAAATGGAATGCAGTTTTTCAACAAAGCAAATATCAGCATGAAGAGGACACATTAAATCTGAACTTATTGAGTGTCCTGGGTCCTGATAGTTGCAGACGTACAAAGCCCTCTTTTCAGCTCTAAAACATACCTCTACAAGGCTATGCAGGCCTCTGTCAGTCTGCATCACTGTGAGGCTATTGTATGAGACCTCAGAGCTCCAAATAAAGAGCTGCTCTGACCTTTCTTAAGTTACACTCCATGAAGCTGACACTCACTTCAGTTTATATGGGAACCTTGGATCTGTAAACACATTCAAGTTAACCAAAGACCATTTCACATGGGTTATATTAATGAAGTTGTTGACACAGTTGAAACTACAGTGTAAGTCACACATAGATCTCAAAACGACAATATGTGGGTTGGTTCACTTCCTCAAACAAGAGAAAAAAATAGCAGGGTTTCTCACATTGCTGACATGAGTAAACACACACACACTTTACTATAATGGAGTTGTAAGGTGTCTCACACCAGGGGCCCGTGTCATTGACTGAACATATCACCAACAAGAAGGGAAATATTGTTGAGACGTCACTTTTTTTTGTGGGGAGGCTTTACATACCAGACTAAAATAAATACTAAAACACCTTCACCACCTTTGATTGAACAATATTATTTTAAAACATATGCAAGTCATAAATCACAGTCCAGAAACTGTGATAATTTCTGTGGAAGGTACAAACAAAATATTGCAGTATTTTCTGCATATTGCAGTATTTTCTCAATTGTTTTTGTTGTTACCTACATGATGATGACAGTGAGACAAGAGAGGAGAGGACATGCCAGTTAACTCACCATATGCCATACTCTCAGTAAGATCAATAACAGCAGAGCAGTGATGATCACTGTAATAACTGTGTAATTGCTGATGGACACAGAAATAGAATCTCATTCTAGGTCTGTGGTTGCATAGATGTGTACAGATGCTTTGGTAATGCATACTCAATCTCATTCTACCTTGCTCCTTATTAGTGCAACGCTGAGACACATCAGCCCCACGTCCCCTACTCATCAACTGTAAGCAGAAACCCATCTCAGCTCAGCATTGTTTCTGCTCCACAGGGAATGCAGAGACATGTACCTACTCGCTCTGCAAGAAGTTCAATAGATGAAATATAAACCACATCATAATAGATCCCTCCAGGCCATGATTCCATAGAGATTAACCTAGATTTTCTGCTTTTTGACCACCCATGCCTTTGCTACTAAGATAAGTCGAGTTTCTAAAAGTTTAATCAGACCGTGCAATGTTGCATTTGCTCTGCAGCGACCAAGGCATGCTTTTTTCCACACATGGCTTGAGATGAATGGCGTGCTAATACCTAACTCAATCCATGCAGTTTCTATACCTAAAGCAAAGATGGACAAATGCTTTGAAAGTTGCCTTGTCTATGTACAGTGAATGATTGAGGGTTGTGTGTGTGTGTGTGTGTGTGTGTGTTGTAAAACTCAAGTTCCAGCAGGACAAATAAGTTCTGTGATTTTGTTGTGAGAGGAGGCTTACTTTGCTGGCCTAAAGCCTCAGCTTCTGCACAGGCCTTGGCTGCTATATGAAGATTGACAATGCAATAGTAATAAAGAATAAAGAGCTTGTTCTTCAAGGCATGCTGATGAGGACAATGTTTCAGCATTAAAAAAAGCAGACATTTTTATGAAAGAATCAGAGCATTGTGCAAAATTGGGGTATTATTGTTCTGTTCATTCAACTGAGCAGGCATCCTCAAGACCCAACAGGTATCTGTCCAAACAGATCACTGAGTAAATGTAATTTATATGTATGAGCTCAAGGGGACAGCTCACATTTTCATACATTTTCCACAGCCCCGCGGGAAGTAGGGGTGCTGCAGCACCTCCTAAAAAATACATTAAAAAAAATCTAAACCCCCCCCCATCTATAATACCAGTCAAAAGTTTGAACACACCTACTCATTCCGGTGTTTTTCTTTATTGTTACTATTTTCTACATTGTAGAATAACATTGAAGACATCAAAACTATGAAATAGCACATATGGAATCATGTAGTAACCAAAAAAAAAGTGTTAAACAAATCAAAATATATTTTATATTTGAGATTCTTCAAAATAGCCACCCTTGGCCTTGATGACAACTTTGATGAGCTAGTCACCTGGAATGCATTTCAATTAACATGTGTGCCTTGTTAAAAGTTAATTGGTGGAATTTATTTCCTTCTAAATGCGTTTGAGCCAATCAGTTGTGTTGTGACAAAGTCCCCTACTTTGTATACAGAAGATAACCTTATTTGGTAAAATACCAAGTCCATATAATGGCAAGAACAGTTCAAATAAGCAAAGAAAAATGACAGTCCATCATTACTTTAAGACATGAAGGTCAGTCAACCCAGCAAAAGTCAAGAACTTTGAAAGTTTCTTCAAGTGCAGTTGCAAAAACCCTCAAGCGCTATGATGAAACTAAGACTACCACAGGAAAGGAAGACTCAGAGTTACCTCTGCTGCAGAGGATAAGATCATTAGAGTAACCAGTCTCAGAAATTGCAGCCCAAATAAATGCTTCACAGAGTTCAAGTAACAGACACATCTCAACATCAACTGTTCAGAGAAGACTGCGTGAACCAGGCCTTCATGGTCGAATTGCTGCAAAGAAACCACTACTAAAAGACAGCAATAATAAGATGAGATTTGCTTGGGCCAAGAAACACGAGCAATGGACTTTAGACCGGTGGAAATCTGTCCTTTGGTCTGATGAGTCCAAATTTGATATTTTAGCTTCCAACCGCCCTGTCTTTGTGAGACGCAGAGTAGGTGAACGGTTGATCTCCGCATGTCTGGTTCCCACCGTGAAGCATGGACACTGTCGTGATTTCTTTAGAATTCAAGGCACACTTAACCAGCATGGCTACTACAGCATTCTGCAGTGATACGCCATCCCATCTGGTTTGCGCTTAGTGGAACTATCATTTGATTTTCAACAGGAAACTGATCCAACACACCTCCAGGCTGTGTACGGGCTATTCGACCAAGAAGGAGAGTGATGGAGTGCTGCATCAGATGACCTGGCCTCTACGATCACCCGACCTCAACCTAATTGAGATGGCTTGGGATGAGTTGGACCAAAGAGTGAAGGAAAAGCAGCCAACAAGTGCTCAGCATATGTGGTAACTCCTTCAAGACTGTTGGAAAAGCATTCCAGGTGAAGCTGGTTGAAAGAATGCCAAGAGTGTGCAAAGCTGTCATCAAGGCAAAGGGTAGCTACTTTGAAGAATCTCAAATATAAAATATTATTTGATTTGTTTAAACACTTTTTTGGTTACTTCATGATTCCATATGTGTTATTTCATAGTTTTGATGTCAACACTATTATTCTACAATGTAGAAAATAGTAAAAATATAGAAAAACCCTTGAATGAGTAGATGTATCCAAACTTTTGACTGGTATTGTATATATACTTTTTTCAATGTTTTTCCACAAAAGTAGTGCACTGGGCCTTTACTAATATTAGCAACCGATATAAAAAGTCTGTAGGGCGGGCAACAAAAAAAAAATCAGCATCTCTGCTTTGGCAAGAAATGTTGTACAATTAAGAACAGTATCTTTCAGGATTCAATAGTTAGAATTATAAGAGTTGTTGCCCTGTCCCTTTCTCTGTGATTCTGGATTCCATTAGAATGACAAAGAACAAAACCCTGTCCTCAAACATTTACATCAAAAGGTGCAAAGACACAAAACATCCACATCAAAGTAAATATTTACTTGATCGTATTTTTTTTTATAACATGGAAAACAACCACTTTTGTTCAGTATTAATTTACCATCCTTAGAAACCACTTAATGTAAATGTAAATGTACAGTACTATATTGTACAAAGGCTGGTCATCTAGGTTTGTACCTGTAGACTTTCCATCACCATGAAGAAAAACAATGCACAATGAAGTTATTGAGTACATTGAGACATCAAGTGGTTTGTGATGATGTGTTGTGGCTCAGTTGGTGGAGCATGGCACTTGTGATGCTAGGGTTGTGGGTTTGATTCCCATAGATGACCAGTATGGAAATGTATAGACCATTTCAGTGAACATATACGTTGCATTTGCAAAGTATTTAAAGAAACTGGAAAACATATATCAAGCAAGTATTTGTATATTCCATAAGTATTATCAGATGCACTGTTTTGTACAGATAACTATCAGCCTTAAGTTAGAAATGCTGGTAAACACTGAAATACATTGTTTACATTTTTCCCCAAAAGTAGTGCACTGGGCCTTTACTAGTCCTGTATTAGGGGACCCTGTCAGCCAAAAATCACAGTGAAAACCAACCATATAAAAACGTGGGGTTCTATTCTTTACAACATTGATAAACACAGTAGCCTAGCTTGCCATTGAGTTTGATTCCTCAGGTTGTCCAATGTTCCAATGCCTCAAATTGGAGATAACAGTTTTATGCTATGACTAAGTCAGCACTTACATTGGACAGTTTGGAAAAGCCTAGCCTACTCACTTTGTCACTGAAAACTTTGTCACTGAAAAAATTCAATATTTTCCAGTTCCCACACATCTCATACATTCACGAAGAGTAAGGCACAAGTCCCTTACTATAATTGATACAGAGGGGGGGATTTTTATGTTTGGGGAAATCCCACTTGTGAGAAGAGCACACTGAAATAGAATCAATGAAATGCAAGTTCTCTTATGTAAATTATGTCAATGTGATATGAATTATATATTTATTTTTTACGAATTATTAAAAAAGTTCAGATAGCCTACATTTAAAAAACAAAATGACTTTTACATTTCAATATTACAGTGGGCCTATCTATTTGTAAATTAGAAGGTTGTTCAAAAAGAACAAGATGAAGGTACAAACATGCAACACGGGATGACCTTCATCCACAACCACTAGCAAAAAGGTAGCATCATGAACGACATAGCCTATCTATACGATTTAACGTTTGAAATAACAGTGCAGACTTACCGAATGGCTCCTTAAACGCCTTCAAGCTAGTCATCTTTACACAAATAGATGTGAACATAAGAGAAAAGTCCGTTGCACATAAGAGTAAAATGACAACAGATAATAACGAAATTGAGTCGAAAAGTGGCGTTACCACCTCTGCAACGGAGTGCCGGAGAGTGCGCTAAGGGGGCGGGAGGTGTAGTTGGTAAAATGACGCTCAACGGGAGAAAAAAAGTTCTGACCTCGATGCTATTGGTGCTTTCAAGACAACTGGGAACTCGGAACAAAACGTTTTGAATGGTCATAAAACTCGGAATTCCAAATCGGAAACTCAGGCATCTTTCTAGAGATCTGCCTTTCCGACCTGAAGATCACCGACGTCATAACCTGATCTCGGTTATTTCCCAGTCTCGAAAGCACCACAAAACCTCTCCCCCGACCACGGGTGTCACGTAACTTCCCATACACATAAATAAATGTTAGACACGGAGTCTGACAGACCCCTTCTGCAGATTTATCATTCAATTTCCGGCATGTCTGATGACCCGACAATGGGGACTTTTCTTAGTCTGTTCTATAGGATGCTATTTTACGCTATATAACCAAGGAAACAGCCCCATACCACTGGTGTGGAAAATAGTCTAAAAACAGTTATCAGGCTATGCAATGGCTCCAGTTAACCAGTGGTCACAATTAAAGCATAGGCCTACCTTTTTTTAATGCAGCCGCACTTTTTGGGCTGCATTTACACAGGCAGCCAAATTCAAATATTTTCTCCACTGATTGTGAACATTGAACAGTAGGACACATGCCAGAATGAAATATGGCAGCCACTCCAATTAATATGATATGTTACATTTTGTATGGTATGTAGGCTATTCATTTGTGGATGTCCATCATCCATTTCGTATATGTTACAAATTACAAGTCGTAAATTTTACAAATTGCAATTCGTACAATATGTTACGAATAGCAATCCATACAATATGTTATACATTTTCAAAACATATGATATGTTACGAATTCCAATTTATTGCTGCTAACATTAGCTAAGTGGCTAATGTTAGCTAGGGTAGGGCATAGGGTTAAGTATGGTTACACAAGACAGAAGATGACTTAATCATCTGTTTTATACAATAACGTGAATGTCGAGCTACCCAAAGGTTGCTTGTTCAAATGTCATTATGGACAACTGTAACATTTTAGCTAATTAGCAACTTTGCAAATACTTACTACTTTTTAGCTACTTTGCAACTACTTAGCATGTTAGCTAACCCTTCCCCTTTAACTTAACTCCTAAACCTAACCTTAACGTAACATAACATTAAGTTGAGTGTCCCGAATTTACATTTACATTTACTCATACCACCTTCATGGAGTCTGTTTCTGACCATTTGAGTAGACACATGCACATTTGTGGCCTGCTGGAAGTCATTTTTCAGGGCTCTGGCAGTGCTCCTCCTTGCACAAAGGCGGAGGTAGCGGTCCTGCTGCTGGGTTGTTGCCCTTCTACGGCCTCCTCCACGTCTCCTGATGTTCTGGCCTGTCTCCTGGTAGCGCCTCCATGCTCTGGACACTACGCTGACAGACACAGCAAACCTTCTTGCCACAGCTCGCATTGATGTGCCATCCTGGATGAGCTGCACTACCTGAGCCACTTGTGTGGGTTGTGGACTCCGTCTCATGCTACCACTAGAGTGAAAGCACCACCAGCATTCAAAAGTGACCAAAACATCAGCCAGGAAGCAGAGGAATATGACGTCGGTGATCTTCAGGTCGGAAAGGCAGATCTCTAGAAAGAAGCATAGGAACTGAGAAGTGGTCTGTGGTCACCACCTGCAGAACCACTCCCTTATTGGGGGTGTCTTGCTAATTGCCTATAATTTCCACCTTTTGTCTATACCATTTGCACAACAGCATGTGAAATGTATTGTCAATCAGTGTTGCTTCCTAAGTGGACAGTTTGATTTCACAGAAGTGTGATTGACTTGGAGTTACATTGTGTTGTTTAAGTGTTCCGTTTATTTTTTTTTAGCAGTGTATATTATCCCTTTAGAGTGTCTTTTGAGGATTCAAATGTAAAGTTGCTGCCATCTGCTGTACTGTATGGGTATGTCCTGCACAATGTGGACAAAACACAGCTTCTCTTAGAAATTCAATACAACACATACTTTTATGCCTAGGCATTTATTAAGATTTACGAGTGTTCTGTTGGGGAGTAACTGATTACATGTAAGCATGTACATGTAATCTGATTACTAAAAACTGTAATCAGGTACATTACCAGCTGTAATATTGTCATCAGATTACAGATACTTTTGAAAAACTACTTAATTACTTATTTGATTACTTTTAAAATCAGAAAGGTTTGCGAAAAAATACATGACATCTTTCTTTCTGTTTTCTCAATCACATTCAATTCAGCATTGAAAAAAGGCGCAAGTGTAAGTTTGTTCCACCTGAGCGAGTCTGACCACAAGGCATACCACTATAAATGACACACCAAATGTGCTTGATGGATCCTTCTCGTCTTCTTCTAATGCCGTTCAAGGGGAAAGTAATCCAATAAAATGAATCAGATTACATTACTGAGTTTGAGTAATCCAAAAGTTACGTTACTGATTGCAATTTGACAGGTAACTGTAAATGATTACATTTAGAAAGTAACTTATCAAATTAACGTGGATTGTTTTTAATAATGGCAATAAAAATGTAATTAAAAATAAACCGTAAATTACTTGATAACAGAAAATACATTTATTTCAATGACAGAGTTAAAAAGTCATTTTTGACTGACCAATGTAGATAGTTTCAAATACATGCAATTAAATTAAAAATATATATATATTTTAGACATCTGCGCAACCTTGAGGGAATCTTACTTGAGTCAGAAAATGATGTTCATATGATAAGTAAGATGTACAAAACCTTGCAGTGAGCATATTCAATTGACAATCTCTTAGAAAAAAATATAAACTATTGGAACCAAGACTTGAAAAGAACTGATGTTGGCACAAAATGGAGTGAAAGTTGGAGCATAGCGAACGAAATTACAGTTAACGAATTTGTACGATTAATCCAGTATAAAGATAATGTATAGCATGCACTATACAAGAGACAAAATTCACACATTTTACATCATAACGGCAAAGTTATGTCCAGGTCCTGCCGCAGAACAAATCAGTTGGACCGGCGTTTGATTTCCATAGGCAGGAAAAACCTCACATTTTTTCATGGGTGTAATGGTAAAGACCATAGACAGCTCATCAGCTTCAATGAAGTGAAGTATTTTTAATTGTTTTATTTAGACAGGAGTAATTATATAATTGTGGCAAAACATACACTTACTTTAGGGGAAGCTAGCATCCGAACAGTGCACTGTGCAATCGCGAGCTTTCCAATTTGCAAGATGCTGAAACCAGAGATCTGTATCTAGTACTATTTTTGTCAAAACAGCATCAGATACATGGTTTACACATGCTGAGACAGAGGGGCGCTGTTTCGCTCGATCAGATGCTTTATCTGAGATTGATGCGTCTTTCTGTCGATGCGTGTCTCAGTCAAATAAATCAATATTTCAATATTTTATTTGGACGGGCATGGAGGTACGGTAGGGCCTCCTAAGGCACTCCAATTATAACGCCGGCCCAAGTCATGTCTTAAGTGTAATATAATAATGACTCAATAATCAAAAATCCAACCATGCTTTCTGGGAACGCTATAAAGTCCGGAAGTTGTAAACGGAGCTAGAAAGTTGGCTGTCAGAATTAATACAATGAACATTTACCTTTAATCCGTCTGTCTGCTTACTACAAGACATGGCATATGGGGTGTAGTGAGATACCCGACGGGTTGGACGATTCTCTTTTCATCACTCATCTTGAGAAAATGTATACAAAAAACGTGGAAATGAATCACTCGGCCATCATTAATACAATGGAAAAATGAAATTATTTCTTATTTAAATAATGAAAGTGCTAGGCTACGGAGAGAGAAAAAAATGGTGCAGTTTCAGGCCATGTGGGGGAAAGTGATGTGTGCTAGTGGGTCTGGGCAGGTGTGATCAGTTGATGTTTGTTTGATGATGTCGTTTGCATGTGTATGCTTTGTATTGTTTATAAAATACACTATTTTGGTCTAGGCTAAGCCTGAATTGATGCACAATATTGGGCGCGTACCACAGCTAAGGTGAGGCGAGGGAACAACCAATGGTGGCGTGTTACGTCATCGACAAAAAAATTGCTATAAAATGTGGTCTGTCTGGTTAGCTGATAATTAAAATATGTATCCAGGAGTTGTAAGATCTGCAGGCGTTAGCAAAGTCTAAGCGTAGTTAGCTAACAGCAAACTGACAATATTGAAATGTCCATGTTAGGTATGCTAAGCTAGCCAGTCTAAAGGACATCAATACAATTAGTGGGGTGGTTAAATTGTGTATTTTGTTGTAGGTGGTACAGAATCTGATCCCACCCACATGCTCTTCCAACCTCTAGCTCTGGACAAGGTGAAGGTAAGTTGGCATATTTACTAAGATAGCTCAATTTACAGTAAGCATGGTATAAACATGAATTGGGTAGTGTTTGTTATGGGGTTACAAGTGTTTTTTTTAACCTTTTTTTTTGTAAAACCTGGGTTATCTGGAGTCATTCCCCAGTGCCCTGCTGAAAAATACCCCAAAGCAGTGACATTTTGGATACACGCATGAGGGAGCGGACACACCTTGCTGTTATAGAGCACAACAAGATTGTGGGACAGAAACCAGAAAGGGACACTGAAAGGTATAAAAATCAAAACTACAACAGTAATGACACAACCACCTCATTTACAGACAGTACTTTGAGACGAGAAAGGAGGTTTCCGGGTTGGAGTGAGTAGTCACATTTCGCTTCGCTCCACAGGTAGTATTACATTTAATTTCATTTCATTACAGTACAACGGTTTGATTTGTTTGATCTTAGCACTTTTTTCTTAGCTAGCTACATAGCCGTCTTTGTATCAAAGATAATTGTGTAGTTTAGATTATTATCGAATTATCGAATCTTCTAACGTTGTCAACACTGCTAGCTAGCCAGCTAGCCAACTTCTACAGAAACAGTACAACGGAACGATTTGATTAGTGTAGTGTTAGCTAGCTACATAGTTGTCTTTTCTGTCTTTGTATCTAAGATAATTGTGTAGTTTAGAGTAATTATCTAGCCAGTTATCGAGGTTACCTAGCCAGCTCCACTTCCAAACAAAGTCAGCTAGCCAGCTATTTTCGCCGTCCTAACGTTGTCAACACTGCTAGTTAGCCAGCTAGCCAACTTCTACCGAAACAGTACAACGGAACGATTTGATTAGTGTAGTGTTAGCCAGCTACATAGTTGTCTTTGTATCTAAGATAATTGTGTAGTTTAGAGTAATTATCTAGCCAGTTATTGAGGCTACCTAGCCAGCAACACTTTCAAACAAAGTCAACAACGCAGCCACTGCTAGCTAGCCTACTTCACCAGCCAGCAGTACTGCATCATTTTAATCATTTTAGTCAATAAGATTTTTGCAACGTAAGCTTAATTTTCTGAACATTCGAGACGTGTAGTCCACTTGTCATTCCAATCTCCTTTGCATTAGCGTAGCCTCTTCTGTAGCCTGTCAACTATGTGTCTGTCTATCCCTGTTCTCTCCTCTCTGCACAGACCATACAAACGCTTCACACCGCGTGGCCGCTGCCACCCTAACCTGGTGGTCCCAGCGCGCACAACCCACGTGGAGTTCCAGGTCTCCGGCAGCCTCTGGAACTGCCGATCTGCGGCCAACAAGGCAGAGTTCATCCCAGCCTATGCTTCCCTCCAGTCCCTCGACTTCTTGGCACTGACGGAAACATGGATTACCACAGATAACACTGCTACTCTTACTGCTCTCTCCTCGTCTGCCCACGTGTTCTCGCACACCCCGAGAGCTTCTGGTCAGCGGGGTGGTGGCACTGGGATCCTCACCTCTCCCAAGTGGACATTCTCTCTTTCTCCCCTGACCCATCTGTCTATCGCCTCCTTTGAATTCCATGCTGTCACAGTTACCAGCCCTTTCAAACTTAACATGATTATCATTTATCGCCCTCCAGGTTCCCTTGGAGAGTTCATCAATGAGCTTGACGCCTTGATAAGTTCCTTCCCTGAGGATGGCTCACCTCTCACAGTTCTGGGTGACTTTAACCTCCCCACGTCTAACTTTGACTCATTCCTCTCTGCCTCCCTCTTTCCACTCCTCCTCTTTTGACCTCACCCTCTCACCTTCCCCCCCTACTCACAAGGCAGGCAATACGCTTGACCTCCTCTTTACTAGATGCTGTTCTTCCACTAATCTCATTGCAACTCCCCTCCAAGTCTCGGACCACTACCTTGTATCCTTTTCCCTCTCGCTCTCATCCAACACTTCCCACTCTGCCCCTACTCGGATGGTATCGCGCCGTCCCAACCTTCGCTCTCTCTCCCCCGCTACTCTCTCCTCTTCCATCCTATCATCTCTTCCCTCTGCTCAAACCTTCTCCAACCTATCTCCTGATTCTGCCTCCTCAACCCTCCTCTCCTCCCTTTCTGCATCCTTTGACTCTCTATGTCCCCTATCCTCCAGGCCGGCTCGGTCCTCCCCTCCTGCTCCGTGGCTCGACGACTCAGAACAGTGCTCCGGGCAGCCGAGCGGAAATGGAGGAGAACTCGCCTCCCTGCGGACCTGGCATCCTTTCACTCCCTCCTCTCTACATTTTCCTCTTCTGTCTCTGCTGCTAAAGCCACTTTCTACCACTCTAAATTCCAAGCATCTGCCTCTAACCCTAGGAAGCTCTTTGCCACCTTCTCCTCCCTCCTGAATCCTCCTCCCCCTCCCCCCCCCCCCCTCCTCCCTCTCTGCGGATGACTTCGTCAACCATTTTGAAAAGAAGGTTGACGACATCCGATCCTCGTTTGCTAAGTCAAACGACACCGCTGGTTCTGCTCACACTGCCCTACCCTGTGCTTTGACCTCTTTCTCCCCTCTCTCCCCAGATGAAATCTCGCGTCTTGTGACGGCCGGCCGCCCAACAACCTGCCCGCTTGACCCTATCCCCTCCTCTCTTCTCCAGACCATTTCCGGAGACCTTCTCCCTTACCTCACCTCGCTCATCAACTCATCCTTGACCGCTGGCTACGTCCCTTCCGTCTTCAAGAGAGCGAGAGTTGCACCCCTTCTGAAAAAACCTACACTCGATCCCTCCGATGTCAACAACTACAGACCAGTATCCCTTCTTTCTTTTCTATCCAAAACTCTTGAACGTGCCGTCCTTGGCCAGCTCTCCTGCTATCTCTCTCAGAATGACCTTCTTGATCCAAATCAGTCAGGTTTCAAGACTAGTCATTCAACTGAGACTGCTCCTCTCTGTGTCACGGAGGCGCTCCGCACTGCTAAAGCTAACTCTCTCTCCTCTGCTCTCATCCTTCTAGACCTATCGGCTGCCTTTGATACTGTGAACCATCAGATCCTCCTCTCCACCCTCTCCGAGTTGGGCATCTCCGGCGCGGCCCACGCTTGGATTGCGTCCTACCTGACAGGTCGCTCCTACCAGGTGGCATGGCGAGAATCTGTCTCCTCACCACTGGTGTCCCCCAGGGCTCTGTTCTAGGCCCTCTCCTATTCTCGCTATACACCAAGTCACTTGGCTCTGTCATAACCTCACATGGTCTCACCTATCATTGCTATGCAGGCGACACACAATTAATCTTCTCCTTTCCCCCTTCTGATAACCAGGTGGCGAATCGCATCTCTGCATGTCTGGCAGACATATCAGTGTGGATGACGGATCACCACCTCAAGCTGAACCTCGGCAAGACGGAGCTGCTCTTCCTCCCGGGGAAGGACTGCCCGTTCCATGATCTCGCCATCACGGTTGACAACTCCATTGTGTCCTTCTCCCAGAGCGCTAAGAACCTTGGCGTGATCCTGGACAACACCCTGTCGTTCTCAACTAACATCAAGGCGGTGGCCCGTTCCTGTAGGTTCATGCTCTACAACATTCGCAGAGTACGACCCTGCCTCACACAGGAAGCGGCGCAGGTCCTAATCCAGGCACTTGTCATCTCCCGTCTGGATTACTGCAACTCGCTGTTGGCTGGGCTCCCTGCCTGTGCCATTAAACCCCTACAACTCATCCAGAACGCCGCAGCCCGTCTGGTGTTCAACCTTCCCAAGTTCTCTCACGTCACCCCGCTCCTCCGCTCTCTCCACTGGCTTCCAGTTGAAGCTCGCATCCGCTACAAGACCATGGTGCTTGCCTACGGAGCTGTGAGGGGAACGGCACCTCCGTACCTTCAGGCTCTGATCAGGCCCTACACCCAAACAAGGGCACTGCGTTCATCCACCTCTGGCTTGCTCGCCTCCCTACCTCTGAGGAAGTACAGTTCCCGCTCAGCCCAGTCAAAACTGTTCGCTGCTCTGGCACCCCAATGGTGGAACAAACTCCCTCACGACGCCAGGTCAGCGGAGTCAATCACCACCTTCTGGAGACACCTGAAACCCCACCTCTTTAAGGAATACCTAGGATAGGATAAAGTAATCCTTCTAACTCCCCCCCTTAAAAGATTTATATGCACTATTGTAAAGTGGCTGTTCCACTGGATATCATAAGGTGAATGCACCAATTTGTAAGTCGCTCTGGATAAGAGCGTCTGCTAAATGACTTAAATGTAAAATGAGGTTTTGGTTGTGCAGGGTTCTGCTTAGACGGTAAATGTATTGTTGTCTATGAGAGCGATTGAGGTGCCATTTCTCCTTATCTCCAATATAACTATTCATACTGTGTAAGAACTTCCTTCCAAAGACTTTTCACACCTTCTTTAGCCCCCCAGCCCATTCACTTTGTTGACTGATCTTTCCTCTCAAAAGCAGCTCCCAATGTCCCCTCATTGTCCCTAAACAATACGCTAAAAGGTCCCATTCGGTTGACACCTTTACCAACAAAGGCATGTTGTCCTACATCTCTTCCACATGCTTACACCACGACTATGTCTTTGCAGCAGACGTGCAGTACCAGCAAATCGTCTGCAAGAGGACCAAACAGTTGGTGGTTAAGAAGCCCTACACCACTTTTGGCAGAGTCTTATCCAGCTGTCCACTTACCGCAGACAGGACAAGAACATTCGCCATTAGCTCAAAGAGTCTCAGCTTCCCCAACCCACCATGCCAAACACCATTGCCAGTGTACAGAAGACGGATAAAGGACTATGGCTGCGTTTACACAGTCGGTCCAATTCTTATCTTTCTTTCACTAATTGGTATTTTGACCAATCAGATCAGTTCTGAAAAAGATATGTTGATTAAGACCAAATAGTGGGAAAAAAGATCACAATTGGGCTGCCTCTGTAAACACAGCCAGTGTGGCTCAGCTTAAGACCATGTGTAGAATATGGGTCTCCAACCCTGTTCCTGGAGAGCTACCCTCCTTTTATGTTTTTGCTCCCACCCCAGTTGTAGCTAACCTGGTTCAGCTTATCAACCAACTAATTATTAAAATCAGGTGTGCTAGATGGTTGAGGGAAAATGTACAGGACAGTAGCTCTCCATGAACAGGGTTGTAGAGCCCTGATGCAGAATCACCATGAAATAAATATGGATCTTTTCTTTCAAAATATCTTGGAAATTTGTATGACTTCATGGATTCAGAGAATATATTTATATGACTTGTACAGGGCTATGTAGCATCAAACAGATGCTAGACATTCAGATGTCCAACAAATGTTTTTGTCAAAATCTAAAATACAAGGGTACACTATTTAATGCTAAATCAAAAGAACTGGGTATGTTATATGGTAAAAGTAAATAAACAAAACATTGTATGAACACTGTATTACAGTTCAGTGTGTCTGGGTGTTTCTCAGTTGTAGAGACACACAAGTGCAGGGAACTGTAGCTACATATTGTGACATCAGATAATGTGATTTACCCAAAGATTCTTGCAGACATCGTATATTTCAAGTGTTCTCTCATTGATCGAGACAGATGGGTGTACACCCCAAAGAGCTGCATGGCATGATAACCGAGACCTGCTTTGATTAATGAGAGAAGACTTGAAATGGACAAGATGGCGGCTTACAAATTGTTGGATTATGTCATGGAGCAAAAAGTATTTTAATAACAGCATTTTTTAAATCCAAACTGACCCCCTGCAACTGAACGCAGACATTTTATGAGACTCGTTTCCCTGAATCAAGGATTAAGACGGCATCGTTGAGATGGGTTAAATTCTCTGTGCTACACCAAACAACCTATCCTGTAACTCCCAGTAATCGAATATCATAAATCTTTGGTTAAATCACATTATCTGGTATAACAATCTGTAGCTAAGAACTAGTGGTCATGGTGAAATTGCCATTCACAAAGAAACATACAGTATGGTAAGTGTACTAAAATTCAGGGAATACAGTGCATTCGGAATGTATTCAGACCCTTTTCTACATTTTGTTACGTTACAGCCTTACTGTAAAATGGATTAAACCGGGATAAGACAAGCAAAGCCTGCAGGCTATGTGATACAATTAATAAGAAATAGGTAACACAGGTCATTGTAAATAATAACCTTCTTCTATAACTATGTACTGGTAGAAGAGATTATAGTGTGGACATGTAGGGCCCAAAGCGATGTGTACAGCACATGTTTTGTGGGAACTAACGTCTGGCTGCAGCCAGTACTGTATGTGACAATGAAGAAGCAGTCATGTCAAGACTATAGAACCTGACAAAAGTGTGAGGTGTGGCACAATAAGCTGCCCCACATACATCGTCCAATGTAACGACCCAAAGTAGTGTCCAGATGTTGCCACACCTCTAGTAGAATGCGCTTTAAGTCCCTCTGGGGGGAGCCTTCCTTGCAGAGGAGTATGCCAAAGAGATAGCTTCAACTATCCAGCGAAATAGTCGTTCTCTGGACAAAGCCTTACACTGTGCTTGTGTACCAAAGCACACAAACAACTGGTCATAGCGGCGCAGGCTGCTTGTCCGAGAGCGCACGGACAGGGTGTAAAGACACACCTCTTCCTCAGAGCGGAAAGGAGGAGGGAGAACGTAGCCAGATCAATAACCAAAGATTTAAAACCAGATGTAATGATCTTAGGCAAATAAGCGGGGTTAGGTGTCAATGTAGCCCTCCACTTGTCCTCCGAGAACACCATGCATGACTGGTGCACGGAGAAGGGCCGCCAGGTCACCCACCCGTTTCACGGAGGCAAGGGCTAATAGTAGGGCTGTTTTAAACGAGAGGAATTTTTATTCTATTGTGTCTCTATGGTCGGAAGTAGAGTTAGTTAACGCATCCAGAACTGTGACCAAATCCCATCTGGGGAATAGACAACGTGTAGGCGGGCGCAGACGACAGGTGCCCTTCATAAACCGAGAGGCCAAAATGTGGCTTCCCATCTATACTATCTATTTCAGTGTGGTAAGCCAATATAGCAGCCAAATAGATCTTCAATGTAGAAGGAGAAAGGCCTTTATCAATTAGACTCTGAAGGAAGCTCAGTATGATACCGATACTGCAGTGAAATGGGTCTTCACTATGTGCTTGCAAACGCATGCCACCTGTATGTGTAGAGACCTTGTTGAACTAGCCATAGCACTCTGTATAGTCTTTATAACCGCCAGAGCTAACCCGTCAGAGCTAACCCGTCACTTAAGACGTTCCCGTTCAGGTACACTACATCTCTAAAAGTATGGGGACACCCCTTCAAATGAGTGGATTCGACTATTTCAGCAACAACAGGTGTATAAAATTGAGCACACAGCCATGCAATCTCCATAGACAAACGTTGGCAGTAAAATGGCCCGTATTGAAGAGCTCAGTGACTTTCAATGTGGCACCGTTATAGGATTCCAACATTTACAAGTCAGTTTGTCAATTTTCTGCCCTGCTTGGAGTGGCCCGGTCAACTGTAAGTGCTGTTATTGTGAAGTGGAAACATCTAGGAGCAACAACGGCTCAGCCGACACAAGCTCACAGGGATCGCCGAGTGCTGAAGCACATAAAAATTGTCTGTCCTCAGTTGCAACACTCACTACCGAGTTCCAAACTGCCTCTGGAAGCAATGTCAGCACAAGAGCTGTTCATCGGGAGCTTCATGAAATGGCTTTCCATGGTCAAGCAGCCTGAGATCACCATGCACAACGCCAAGCATTGGCTGGAGTGGTGTAAAGCGCGCCACCATTGGACATTGGAGCAGTGGAAATGTGTTCTCCGGAGTGATGAATCACATTTCACCATCTGGTAGTCCAGCGGATTAATCTGGTTTTGGCAGATGCCAGGAGAACACTACCTGCCCAAATGCATAGTGCCAACTGTACATTTTGGTGGAGGAGGAATAATGGTTTGGGGCTGTTTTTCATGGTTCGGGCTAGGCCCCCTTTTTTAACCTTTATTTAACTAGGCAAGTCAGTCAAGAACAAATTCTTATTTTTAATGATGGCATAGGAATAGTGGGTTAACTGCCTTGTTCAGCTTCTACTTCATCACAATCCCGGATCCGGGAGCACCCCCATCAGTAAAAAAGCTGACTAGCATAGCCTAGCATAGCGTCACAAGTAAATACTAGCATCTAAATATTATTAAATCACAAGTCCAAGACACCAGATGAAAGATACACATCTTGTGAATCCAGCCATCATTTCTGATTTTCAAAATGTTTTACAGGGAAGACACAATATGTATTTCTATTAGCTAACCACGATAGCAAAAGACACAACTTTTTTCCCCCACCATTTTTTTCCTGCATAGGTAGCTATCACAATTTCGACCAAATAAAGATATAGTCACTAACCAAGAAACAACTTCATCAGATGACAGTCTGATAACATATTTATTGTATAGCATATGTTTTGTTAGAAAAATGTGCATATTTCAGGTATAAATCATAGTTTTACATTGCAGCCACCATCACAACTCTCACCAAAGCAACTAGAATAACTACAGAGACCAACGTGAATTACCTAAATACTCATCATAAAACATTTATGAAAAATACACAGCGTACAGTAAATGAAAGACAAAGATCTTGTGAATCCAGCCAATATTTCAGATTTTTTAAGTGTTTTACAGCAAAAACACAATATAGCATTATATTAGCTTACTACAATAGCCAACAACACAACAGCATTGATTCAAGCCAACAATAGCGATAACGAATAAACCAGCAAAAGATATACATTTTTTCACTAACCTTCTCAAACTTCTTCAGATGACAGTCCTATAACATCATATTACACAATACATATAGAGTTTGTTCGAAAATGTGCATATTTAGCGGCACAAATTGTGGTTATACAATGAAAATAGTAGCCAAGCTGCCAACAAAATGTTGGGAGAAATCTTGGGAGAGGCACCTAATCTAATCAGTAACTAATCATAAATTTGACTAAAAAATACAGGTTGGACAGCAAATTAAAGATGCATTAGTTCTCAATGCAACCGCTGTGTTAGATTTTTAAAATTAACGTTACTACGACATACAGCGTGCGTTAAAGCGAGACCGCACCGAAATTAATGGCGGAATATGAGTTTTACATTTTAACAGAACAACGAATTAACATCATAAATACTTCTTACTTTTTGATGAGCTCCCATCAGAATCTTGGGCAAGTTGTCCTTTGTCCAGAGGAATCGTTGCTCGGTTGTAGATTGTCGCCTTCAACTTTGGAATTAGCAGTAAACATTAGCCATGTGGCGAAGACGTGTCCAACTCACTATAACGCAGCACTAAGAAATATCCGAAAATCGCAATATACTGATATAAACTGATATAACTCGGTTTAAAATAACAACATTATGATGTCTTTAACACCTATATCAAATAAAATCAGAGCCGGATATATCTAAGGCCTATAACGGGAGCTTTCCAGAACGCAATCCTGAGGTCTGTCTTGCGTCATGGCAAATGAAGAAAAGACTGGACCCCACGTTCCAAGACCCTTTATATGGCCTCAGATCTGCCTAGCAACTCCATTCCAATTCTCACTATTTGCTGACATCTAGGGGAAGGCGTATGCAGTGCATCTCGACCAATAGAAGACATGCAAATTAATAAACTGACCCCAGAACAGCCTGCCTGATTTCAGATTTCTCACAGGAAAATTGCTCCAACTTGAGTTCTGTTTTACTCACAGATATAATTCAAACGGTTTTAGAAACTAGAGAGTGTTTTCTATCCAATAGTAATAATAATATGCATATTGTACGAGCAAGAATTGAGTACGAGGCAGTTTTAATTTGGGAATGAAATTTTTAAAGTGAAAACAGCACCCCCTATTGAGAAAAGGTTTAAGAACAAATTCTTATTTTTAATGACGGCATAGGAATAGTGGGTTAACTGCCTTGTTCAGGACCAGAACAACAGATTTTTATCTTGTCAGCTCAGGGATTCAATCTTGCGACCTTTCGGTTACAAGTCCAACGCTTTAACCACTAGGCTACCTGCCGCCCCCTTAGTTCCAGTGAAGGGAAATCTCAATGCTACAGCATACAAAAAACGTTCTTCCCACGAACTAGTCGTTATGCATCCTCAGGGAGGCATCTTTTTATTTTACCCCTTTTTTTTCTCCCCAATTTTGTGGTATCCAACTGGTATTTACAGTCCTGTCCCATCGCTGCAACTCCCGTACGGATTCGGGAGAGACGAAGGTCAAGAGCCGTGCGTCCTCCGAAACACAACCCAACCAAGCCGCACTGCTTCCTGACACAACGCCCGCTTAACCCGGAAGCCAGCCGCACCAAGGCCCGGAGGCATCATCTGTATGACAACCCGCAAGGCTACTGGACCAAGCTGGATACCAGCTGAGAGCATGCTCGGGTTTTGCCAGTAGGATAGGCTGTGGTGACATTGCTGTGTAATGGTTATCAGCCGTGGTGAAATAATCTGCCTGTCTGACTGCTTTGAATAGACGGCGGTGTGTTAACATGCGAAAAGGTAGGTTTTGTAATGATTTGTTCAACACCCTCAAATCTTAGATCGGTCTCATGCCATCGTCTGTTTTTGGCACTAGAAAATATTTCAGATAATGACCCATATTTTTGTATGCTTCCCTCACTGGGAGAATAGATCCTTTTCCTCGGAGGTAGATTATTTCCTGTTCTAGAATAAGGGCCGCTTGAGCTGAAATTGTCGTGGGAGTGACACCAGCGAACCCCTGCGGACTTTGAGCAAACTGCAACCCTTCCGAATTGTATTCAGTACCCAAGGGGGAGCTGCGCATGCGTGTTTCCACACTGTCTGCTAGACAGATCTGCTCTTTCTATTAGAGATGGCAGGGCTGTTGTTTGATTGGGAATATCTAACTGGGCTACAGGCAGAGGCTGCTGTGCAGTTTAACAATTTTGATTTAGACTGTGTAGGCGAGTCACAGGCAGAGGCTGCTGCATGACTGGAATTAAACCGTGTCTCTGTGAAACCTAACTGTCCCACCCTTATGTTTGGCCTTGGGCTCATGGAATTTTTCTCTAAGGCCATGAAGCTCGTGGCGGATGCTTAGTGCCTGTTGCTGCTCAAACTTGTATGTGATGATCTCCACAATAGGCTCGAAGAGCCCAGATACCGTGACAGAAGCATTCAGCAGCACGTTCTTCTGTAGAGAAGTCTGGGGGGGGGGGGACCTCTACCACTCCTTGTGGTAAGGGTCCTTGTCAGAGATCGGAGGGGCAGCCGGCATCTCCTCCTTGTCCTCCTCTGTGTCACCCTCACTCTGAGCCCCATCATCTGAGCCAGGATCTCCATAGACATCTTACTGGCTGGCATGGAAGTCTATCAGCTCCCAGTGTTCTGCGTCCTCGAAAGAACCAGCAGGTTGGGGAAGGGCAGAGGTGGAGGCAGAGGCTCTGTCCAGTATTGGAGAGCCGCACCTTGCCCGCTCTTCCGTAAGTTCCCGCGGAGCTATACTGGAGGAGCTGGGTGGTGGAGAGATAGAGACCAGGTCCACTCGATGGCGGAGGGAAGGCAGAGGAAGCCCGGAGCAGTGGATACAGAAGAAGGGGTCCGTAACATCCACCTCTACGTGGTCTGAGGCATTGGGCGCACTCTCCGTGACAGTCCCTCCCCGACATGAACTCGACGCACTGTTTTATCCCGGCAGGTGACGACACCTCGGCCGGAGGAGAAATAAACAGTTAAAAAACAGAAATCTGAAGGAATCCATCTGATACCCTCACTCAAAGCTTAAGAACACTGTTTGAGTGTGATTGGGAAGGCGATTATAAAATAATTACCTCAGAATCTTGTCTCCTGCAAGCGTGACGCGCTAGCTAGAAGGACCGTTAGCAGTGGCTAGAAAGCTAGCTGACTCAGGCTTCTAAACGGACAGATGTCAAAGGAATCTAAAATGTAAAAAAATATGTCTTTGTCGCTCGGTCGAAGGCGTAGGATGATAAAAGTAAAGATGAATTTTCAGATGATAAGAATGGTGGCTTCGATAAACAGCGGTGGCTGAATAAAGCAAGAGTGAGACTTTCTGGCAAGGCAGTGCGTATTATAACCTCTGGGGTGGGGCAACATGTCCCAGATTGGCTAATCACTGCCTGTCATGGCCAAGACTGGACTTCGGTGGTTTCAAAGTAGAAAATTATTCAGTGGTGCTGTCTGGAGATAGTTTATAGCATAGTACAAACTTGAGTTTAAAATGAAGTAAAACCTGCTAGGTAGGTAGGCAGACAGTAGCTATCTACCTACAGGCATGTCTATCAGGCATGCTTTGGCAAATATTATTTTATAGTAAAACCAGCTTCAGTTTTACAATAGTAAATTGTTGTATTATTGTTTCTCCTCAATGTTTGCTAGTAAACTTAGCTAGCAAGCTTGGTGGATATACAATAGTTTGGAATCTTATCTTGAGTCATGCCTATTTTGTGAGATTGAAATTGTTACATAGGTAGCTAGTAAAATAATTTACAGATGTTGATGTTACACATTTGCTAACAAGTTACATACGCGAGGCTTGGTGCATAAGTTAGCAAGTGCCAGGCTAACTAGCTAACCAACTCCAGTCATGTGCTAACGTTTTCTGGTAAACCTAGCTTTAGGTGTCTGGTTGTTGTTAAAAAAAATGTTTTTTTTTTCTTCTTCTAAATATGAGGTCAAATCATGACCTCAGTGATCTTCAGGTCGGAAAGTCAGAGCTCTAGAAAGTGGCTTGAGTTCCCAAGTTGGAATTCCGCGTTGGCTGACCATTCAAATCAACTGTTCTCGGTCGGAGCTTGTTTTTTTTCTCCAGAGTTCCCAGTTGTTTTGAATGTGCTAGTCAGAAGTCGGAGATTTCCGAGATCCGAGTTCCCAGTTGTTTTGAACATGGCATTGAATGCACCAACAGTTTTCCTGGGCTCGGTTGGTGCTTATGGTCAGAGCGGGAGAGGCAGAACTTTGCCAGAAATCGGTCTTCTCCAGCAGGCGACGTTGTTTAGTTGATTTATTCATGAGGTTTATTTGATCGAATATAAGTTTTGTCATGCTTAGATTGTAACGAGCGCACTGATAAGTAGGAAACGTGATATCCCGGCAACTCTAAAAAAACTTTTCTATCGGAGTTGTCGGAGGTGGCTATACATATTCATGACATAAGGCTAGTAGCGTAGCAGATATTTAATACAGGTGGTTGACGTTAACAACTCAAATAATGAGATGTATCCACCAATCCAAAGAGAGGAAAAGGGGGGAGCTCCGTTACGCTTTGTCTTAGGGCGGAGAGACAAGTATTGCCGCGTTCAAGTGCTTGTCAAACTCTGACATTTCAGATTTGCTAACTAGTTGTAGTCATACAAGTGCCACGTTTAACCAACATTTGAATTTAGTTCCGACTAGCACACGAAGGCGGCATAATATCCATAATCTTTGGTATGGTAGTGTACACTTTTGTAAATCCGTCATTACGCACAACCACGTAATACGTTCGCCCAATCAGCTGAAGAGCTTGAACCCCAAGAAAAAGGCAGCAAATATGGCAGGTTTGTGAGCAACCAGGTGGAACTTGCTTTGTTATTACGGCTAAACGTCGGAATATGATTGTTTTATAACGCGGAAACGGGAAGAGGCAACTGCTCGAAATGATTTACTTGATAGTAATTTCCGCATTATCTGGCGCACTCATTACGTTGGTATTACAGTTCTTACTGCTTTACTGGAGAAGCCCCGAGCCAAAAACCGGGACAGTGCAATATGTCAAAGCAGTGCCTGATCCCGCCTTGAAGGATTACTTCAATAACCAACATGCCGAATCAGGTCAACAACAAGACATCGCAGCATCTGCTGCATCCAAACAGCAAGAGGCCATCTCTCCCAGGCAACAGGAAGCAGCTGTCACAAGCAGTAGCCCTAAACAACAACCGCCACCGCATTGTCAAAGCGAGCCACTCCACACCTCCAAACCGGAGACGTGCAATTTTCTAAACGCTATCTTTTTGTTCCTATTCAGAGAACTCCGCGACACTCCTGTCGTTAGGCACTGGCTGACCAAAAAGATCAAGGTGGAGTTCGAGGAGCTATTACAAACCAAGACAGCTGGTCGGCTGTTGGAGGGACTCAGTCTCAGGGATATCTCCCTGGGTAATTCTTTGCCCGTTTTTAAAACGGCCAAACTTATTAATCCAGTGCGTTTAAATGAAGACGGCATGCCCGAGGAACTCAATTTCGACGTGGACCTTGAATATAATGGGGGATTCCATTTAGCAATTGATGTAGACCTTGTTTTTGGGAAGTCAGCCTACCTGTTCGTAAAGATGACGCGTGTTGTTGGAAGACTGAAGCTGCAGTTCACCCGCGTGCCTTTTACGCACTGGTCCTTCACGTTCCTTGAGGACCCATTGATAGACTTTGAGGTGAAGTCACAGTTCGAGGGAAGGCCCTTGCCTCAGCTTACCTCAATCATTGTCAACCAGTTGAAAAGAGTTATCAAGAAGAAACACACCTTGCCAAATTACAAAATCAGGTAAAACTTGCTCAGAAACTACAATTTTATATTTGTTTAGGTCTATGCAAGTCAGTAGGCCTGCTGAGAGATGGTCAAAAATGTGTATCAATATTTCAAGCTAACCTAAGGACTATGGAAAGTGGCCCTCAACAGCCTCACTTTTATTTGTATAGTTACCAAGATCGGTAAGATGCATATTTGGGCTCCAAGTTGGTGATAATACATAGGCCCAGAGCCTTCTATTTAGCTAAATTTAAGGCTCTGCTTAGGCCTTTTTAGCCTACTGCAACCTTTTAGAAAAATGTTTAGGTTAAAAACTGGCCACCATATTATTGAAAGGTTTAATAACAACAAAACATGCTGTCTTGATGTTTTTTCAACTGTCAGCCAGGGCATACCCACTGTCAGTATGCACACTGAGTTAGTTTAAGGTCTTGAGACATGGGACGGCACCTGTTGCAAAGAAAGCCATTGAGGGACATCGTGGTTGCAGACCTATGAAAGGATAGGGTTCATCCTTTTTAGACAGAGGAGTGCCCTCCTGTCACTACATTCAGAATGTTTTTAAATAATCACAACCTGGTGTGAAATAGTGACAGTTAAACATTTAGCCAACACTTGTGTGAAACTGAAAGATAAAAGCTTTCTAGTATTTCCCTGTTAGAAACATGAATGCATGTGCAGCGTCTTTTCACCTCCTCCAATTTATTTATTAGGTCACCTTTTTTTTTCAGGCACCCTTTTGTATATATTATTTACTGGAAGTGTTCCCCTTCACTCTTGTATTTGGTTGCACTCTCATAAGTAAACTTTTTTTTTTTTTAGACTAAGCTAGGCCTGGAACTTTTCTGATTTTCTATAAACGTATGTCACATAGGCTAAATGTAAGTTTAATTGATGATATACTGCCTTACTAAATTAGGCTATTATGTTACCGTAGTGTTGTTACACTGTACTACTACAGTAACTTCTCAGGTATAAGAGCAATTTAATGTTAATTGTTACCTTTTCAACGTGACTAGGCCTTAATGTAGAATAAATCGAGGCCTTTTCAAGTTGTGGGAAACTAATCGATTGAATTATGCAGAAAAGGTAGGGCTTAGCCTATCACCTATAAGTTGCTATGGTTGAGCTTCTTCTAAATGCTTCTAGTGGCTCTGTCAGCTCATCATAAACGCTGTGACAGCACTTTCTGGGCGCAGAATTGGTGGCCCCATTACATGGCACACTGACCCATGCAGCTGGCTCGTGTTATGTTTGGAAGGGTCACACTGGTGTGCTGGAACTGCAGCGATAGCCGCATTGGAATGTAAAACCTCTATACATTCAGTCTCCTGTACAGCGTGATTAACATTATTCCTGTATCATTCCTTTGCTTGGATTGTTAGAATAGCAGTATTCCAGCAAAAAACTATCTTGTTGCCTGTTCTATCCTTTGAAGTGAAATGCACTTCACATCCTGGGGTAGGTTGTTTGCAGGTGCGTTGGAGATTCACTAGAATGTAGCAAGCCAAAATCACTTTTTTAGTTTGCTATTAGCCTAATATGATTTATTTCAAGATGTAGTCTTTGCGTGTGATTTTTCTTTTGGGCAAATCCACGCTAACAGAGGGATGCACAGTTCGGTAACAGAATGACAGTACCAACAGCATAAACCGTCATTCTGTTACCAGTCTTTGCATCTGCACTGTTCTGCAAGTAAATGTGTTTTTGTAAACATTTTGTATGGTTTGTTGAAATTTGCAATAATTAATTTTTGTTTGACATACATTTTAAAGTGAAAAATCTGAAACTTTGCATCTGCACTGTTCAAGTAGTGCTGAGCGATTACCTGAAATTTCGGTTATTTTTTGTAATTCTTTTAAACAATTAGTTGACCAACATTGTTTATTATTTGAATTCCGCTTTGTTTTTTTTTCCTTCTGTGAGCTCAATGTGCACATTGCACAGTTTCTATAGAGAATAATCAGGTCCTGTCTGAACTGTTTGATGTTGTAGTTAACAGGCCAATATTCTACATAGTTTAGCACATAAAACATGGTAATTAACTACAATGACAAGGCCTGGGCGATTATGACGAGATATAGATATATATATATATATATCGTGTAACAATAGAGCATAATATGAAAAGATAGACGTTTTTCTATCGTTTATTCCGTTGTCGTAAATCACACTTTTTACAGCAATATTTTGCGTCAATTGGACGATGCTTTGTGTTCTTTAAATTTGCAACACAAACAAACATGGAGGAGAGTGAACATGACACAGAGCACGGAGACACGGAGCTCGTACCTAAAAGAGGGGCTACTTCGGTGGCATGGACGTGGTTTGGGTAGGGCTGGGCGATATGGCAAATAAATTATCACGGTATCTACATATTCTTTTCATTCGATAACGATAATTATCACGATATTAATCAAATAATGTTTAAAAGGTGCATATCTGCTTCAGACTCAAGAATGCCTAATGCCTGAACAAACCACTAGGCAGAGCGTTGGGCCAGTAACCGAAAGGTTGCTAGATCGAATCCCCGAGTTGACAAGGCAGCTGATAATAGCAATGTATTTGTGATGCTTTTGTCTTTTCAATGTTTGCTCGTAGGGCATAAACGCTGTCGGTGTTGACTGCTTCGGGAAAACATCCCTAGATTGGCTGGTACTTGAGGGGCGTTTATCAATACCGTGGCGCAAACTCAAACTTCCTGCATGTTCCAAAGAGTGATTTTGCTTCAGATGCTGAAAAAGGTTTGTCGTATTACCAGACTTCGTAGCCACCTGTCTACGGCACAATTTGCATCGAACATTAGTCTGCTCTTTGTCGGACTTCAAAAAGCCAAACCACTTCCAAATTACTGAAACAGTTTATCCCTTTTTATCAATTTCTTCGTTGGAAGCTGCTCCTTCTCAATGGCTATCACCGCCACTGTTTTCGCTTACATCACTCATTTTTCGTGGTTAATAGTGGCTACTCCATCACTTGAGGTGTTAAGTGTTTTTTTGTGAGCGTATACCTCTCCACGTGCATATTGTCACTTCTCCGCACATTCCTGCTGCGTCAGAGGTGAAATGGACTGCTGT
Source organism: Salvelinus fontinalis (assembly GCF_029448725.1). Lineage (NCBI taxonomy): Eukaryota > Metazoa > Chordata > Actinopteri > Salmoniformes > Salmonidae > Salvelinus > Salvelinus fontinalis. The sequence goes on from NC_074665.1 coordinate 26,427,232, forward strand.
ACCTAATTATTCTATATCGACATTATCGAAAATGAATTTTTTTATTTTTTATATCGATATTGAGGGAAGTATTTACCTCGATTAATTATTGATTTATTGCCCAGCCCTAGGTTTGGGTATGAAAAGTCTGACACAGACCTGAAAACCGTCCTCTGCTAAATATGCCGCAGGCCAGAGTCCCGACAACAAGCTCAAACACGACTAACCTCTTTTACCACCTACGCAAGAATCATGTGAAACAGTATGGAGAGAGTCTACGGATGAGACCCAAACAAGTACAGTCGAGTGCTCAAAACAAACCCCTGACTCAGACGTTGCAAGAGGTTTTTGCCCGCGGCACACCATATGGCAAAGAATCACGAAGACGGAAGGAGAGAACAGCTGCCGTGACAACTTACATCTGCAGAGACATGGCCCCAACTCCCCAACGGGAGTTTCTTGAGTTGGTGCTAACAGTCGACCCAAGGTACCAAATGCAAACTGATATGTGACACGTAATTAATGCCAAAATAACAGGCAAGCCACCAAAAATATATATATTTTAGGTCTATACAGTGGGGCAAAAAAGTATTTAGTCAGCCACCAATTGTGCAAGTTCTCCCACTTAAAAAGATGAGAGGCCTGTAATTTTCATCATAGGTACACTTCAACTATGACAGACAAAATGAGAAAACAAATCCAGAAAATCACATTGTAGGATTTTTTATGAATTTATTTGCAAATTATGGTGGAAAATAAGTATTTGGTCACCTACAAATAAGCAAGATTTCTGGCTCTCACAGACCTGTAACTTCTTCTTTAAGAGGCTCCTCTGTCCTCCACTCGTTACCTGTATTAATGGCACCTGTTTGAACTTGTTATCAGTATAAAAGACACCTGTCCACAACCTCAAACAGTCACACTCCAAACTCCACTATGGCCAAGACCAAAGAGCTGTCAAAGGACACCAGAAACAAAATTGTAGACCTGCACCAGGCTGGGAAGACTGAATCTGCAATAGGTAAGCAGCTTGGTTTGAAGAAATCAACTGTGGGAGCAATTATTAGGAAATGGAAGACATACAAGACCACTGATAATCTCCCTCGATCTGGGGCTCCACGCAAGATCTCACCCCGTGGGGTCAAAATGAGCACAAGAACGGTGAGCAAAAATCCCAGAACCACACGGGGGGACCTAGGGAATGACCTGCAGAGAGCTGGGACCAAAGTAACAAAGCCTACCATCAGTATCACACTACGCCGCCAGGGACTCAAATCCTGCAGTGCCAGACGTGTCCCCCTGCTTAAGCCAGTACATGTCCAGGCCCGTCTGAAGTTTGCTAGAGAGCATTTGGATGATCCAGAAGAAGATTGGGAGAATGTCATATGGTCAGATAAAACCAAAATATAACTTTTTGGTAAAAACTCACCTCGTCGTGTTTGGAGGACAAAGAATGCTGAGTTGCATCCAAAGAACACCATACCTACTGTGAAGCATGGGGGTGGAAACATTATGCTTTGGGGCTGTTTTTCTGCAAAGGGACCAGGACGACTGATCCGTGTAAAGGAAAGAATGAATGGGGCCATGTATCGTGAGATTTTGAGTGAAAACCTCCTTCCATCAGCAAGGGCATTGAAGATAAAACGTGGCTGGGTCTTTCAGCATGACAATGATCCCAAACACACCGCCCGGGCAACGAAGGAGTGGCTTCGTAAGAAGCATTTCAAGGTCCTGGAGTGGCCTAGCCAGTCTCCAGATCTCAACCCCATAGAAAATCTTTGGAGGGAGTTGAAAGTCCGTGTTGCCCAGCAACAGCCCCAAAACATCACTGCTCTAGAGGAGATCTGCATGGAGGAATGGGCCAAAATACCAGCAACAGTGTGTGAAAACATTGTGAAGACTTACAGAAAACGTTTGACCTCTGTCATTGCCAACAAAGGGTATATAACAAAGTATTGAGAAACTTTTGTTATTGACCAAATACTTATTTTGCACAATAATTTGCAAATAAATTCATAAAAAATCATACAATGTGATTTTCTGGATTTTTTTTCTCCTCATTTTGTCTGTCATAGTTGAAGTGTACCTATGATGAACATTACAGGCCTCTCTCATCTTTTTAAGTGGGAGAACTTGCACAATTGGTGGCTGACTAAATACTTTTTTGCCCCACTGTATTTATTTTGTTTGCAACTATAGTTGAAGTGTTTTCTATTTACTTATTTTTTTAAAGATTTTATACATATTTTGTTACATGCTTAACTGAAAATATGCACAAAGGTTCTAAATAAAAGGAGAAATAATCAAATATAAGTAAGTACCTTTTATTTGTTGAGTATAATTCAAAATGTAATAAGAAATAGACCTTTACATGTGGTCATTTTTCATAAACTATTTATTAATTGAATTTACAGAAAATGTGCTATATCGTGATATGTATCATTATCGGGATATGAGATTTTGGCCATATCGCCCAGCCCTAACAATGACCATGATCCATTTCACTTCTTCTTGTCTGGTCTGTGCTTCTTTTATGCCTGCTACAAAAGAGGCAGAAGAATGCACGATCGTGAGGGGATATAGGGCAGCGCACAATTGGCCCAGCGTCATCCTGGTTAGGGTTTGGCCGGGGTAGGCCGTCATTGTAAATAAGAATTTGTTCTTAGCCGACTTGCCTAGTTAAATAAAATTAAATAAATATAGAGAGCAGCTGTTGCTTCGCAAGATATCTCTACCTGAAAAGACATGATTTGAAGTGATTCATCGTTGGTATTCAGCATTCAGAAAGGTATGCCTTATTTACTTTGAAGAACTACAAAATATACTTTTTGTCAGAAAGCATAGGCAGCAGCTCTATAGAGATGAGAGGATGACTTGGAATAAAATAATAGTCATCAAATAAAACACATGTAATATACACTACTTTACTAAAATGATTTCAGTTATGTGAATAAATGGCTAATAAGTGATAAGCAGTAATGGGCAGTCACTACCATCGTGGGAATTCTATTAATGGTTTTGTTCTGTGTTACAGCATTCAACAAATGATTGAAGTCAAAAAGCCTGATAATTAAAAAATAATAATCGAACCGAAACTGAACCGACCTCAAAAAGCAGTAATCGCTCAGCACTATCTTCAAGGAAATCTGTTTTTTAAATTCAAATTCAGTGGAAATTGTTAAGTCAGCCTTGTGCATGGAGTTGTATGGTTTGCTTAATTTTGCAATCATTGGTATACATTTTAAAGTAAAAAAATTGGAGTCTCTGCATCACTGTGTTACTGTGGAATTGCCCTTTTTCAGAATGCGTAGTTGTGATTGTTCTACGTAGTTGTTCTACCTGGCTGTTGCTTTAAAAATGTTTTTAAATATACACTGCTCAAAAAAATAAAGGGAACACTAAAATAACATATCCTAGATCTGAATGAATGAAATATTCTTATTACCGTAATTGCTGGACTATTAAGCGCACCTGAATATAAGCCGCACCCACTGAATTAATTATATATATATTTTTTGTACATAAATAAGCCGCACGTGTCTAAGCCGCAGGTGCCTACCGGTACATTGAAACAAATGAACTTTACACAGCCTTTAAACGAAACACGGCTTGTAACAAAAATAAATAGGCTTTAACGAAACACGGCTTGTAACAAAAATAAATAGGCTTTAACGAAACAGGCTTGTAACATTTTATTTTTATTTTTAAATAGCAGTAAACAATAGCCTACCAAGAAAGTCCTTGGTCACTATCTTCCTCCTGTGCACTGAAACCACTGAAGTCATCTCCTTTGGTGTCGGAGTTGAATAGCCTCAGAATTGCTTCATCCGATGTTGGATCGTTTTCATTGCGCTCTCCTCACTTTCATCCGGAGGCAAACTCATCCAAGCCTCATTTTCTAGTTCGGGCCATCTGCTTTTCTTTCCTCTGAAAACTTTTGTTGTCTTTTTGCACTAAGTCAGTTTCTCACGCTGCTGTTTCCAACATCTTATCATCGACTCATTAAGGCTCCCGTGCAGCAGCACTATTTCCTTTTCCAACAGCCAGATCGATCGCCTTCAAATTGAAAGCTGCATCATATGCATTTCTCCGTGTCTTTGCCATGATGAGGGTGACAAAATGACTACCATAATCAGAATGATGGAAAGTTTGAGCGCGCTCGATTTACGTCACATTATGTGACGGTGCTCAGTTTTTTGGCGGCATGAATTTGTGAAAGCGGGAAAAATCCATAAATTAGCCGCGTCATTGTATAAAGCGCAAGGTTCATAGCGTGGGAAAAAAGTAGCGGCTTATAGTCCGGAAATTACGGTAAATACTTTTTTCTTTACATAGTTGAATGTGCTGACAACAAAATCACACAAAAATTATCAATGGAAATCAATTTTATCAACCCATGGAGGTCTGAATTTGGAGTCACACTCAAAATAAAAGTGGAAAACCACACTACAGGCTGATCCAACTTTCATGTAATGTCCTTAAAACAAGTCAAAATGAGGCTCAGTAGTGTGTGTGGCCTCCACGTGCCTGTATGACCTCCCTACAACGCCTGGGCATGCTCCTGATGAGGTGGCGGATGGTCTCCTGAGGGATCTCCTCCCAGACCTGGACTAAAGCATCCGCCAACTCCTGGACAGTCTGTGGTGCAACGTGGCGTTGGTGGATGGAGCGAGACATGATGTCCCAGATGTGCTCAATTGGATTCAGATCTGGGGAACGGGCGGGCCAGTCCATAGCATCAATGCCTTCCTCTTGCAGGAACTGCTGACACACTCCAGCCACATGAGGTCTAGCATTGTCTTGCATTAGGCAGAACCCAGGGCCAACCGCACCAGCATATGGTCTCACAAGGGGTCTGAGGATCTCATCTCGGTACCTAATGGCAGTCAGGCTACCTCTGGCGAGCACATGGAGGGCTGTGCGGCCCCACAAAGAAATGCCACCCCGCACCATGACTGACCCACCGCCAAACCGGTCATGCTGGAGGATGTTGCAGGCAGCAGAACGTTCTCCACGGCGTCTCCAGACTCTGTCACGTGCTCAGTGTGAACCTGCTTTCATCTGTGAAGAGCACAGGGCGCCAGTGGCGAATTTGCCAATCTTGGTGTTCTCTGGCAAATGCCAAATGTCCTGCACGGTGTTGGGCTGTAAGCACAACCTCCACCTGTGGACGTCGGGCCCTCATACCACCCTCATGGAGTCTGTTTCTGACCGTTTGAGCAGACACATGCACATTTGTGGCCTGCTGGAGGTCATTTTGCAGGGCTCTGGCAGTGCTCCTCCTGCTCCTCCTTGCACAAAGGCGGAGGTAGCGGTCCTGCTGCTGGGTTGTTGCTCTCCTACGGCCTCCTCCACGTCTCCTGATGTACTGGCCTGTCTCCTGGTAGCGCCTCCATGCTCTGGACACTACGCTGACAGACACAGCAAACCTTCTTGCCACAGCTCGCATTGATGTGCCATCCTGGATGAGCTGCACTACCTGAGCCACTTGTGTGGGTTGTAGACTCCGTCTCATGCTACCACTAGTGAAAGCACCGGCAGCATTCAAAAGTGACCAAAGCATCAGCTAGGAAGCATAGGAACTGAGAAGTGGTCTGTGGTCACCACCTGCAGAACCACTCCTTTATTGGGGGTGTCTTGCTAATTGCCTATAATTTCCTCCTGTTGTCTATTCCATTTGCACAACAGCATGTGAAATGTATTGTCAATCAGTGTTGCTTCCTAAGTGGACAGTTTGATTTCATAGAAGTGTGATTGACTTGGAGTTACATTGTGTTGTTTAAGTGTTCCCTTTATTTTTTTGAGCAGTGTATATATTTTTGCCCTTTTTCTCACCAATTCTGTGATATCCAATTGGTAATTACATTCTTGTCCCATCACTGCAACTCCCCTACGGACTCGGGAGAGGCTTGAGAGTCATGCGTCCGCCGAAACACAACCCTGCCAAGCAGCACTGCTTCTTGACACACTGCTCGCTTAACCCGGAAGCCAGCTGCACCAATGTGTTGGAGGAAACACTGGCCAGCTGGTGACCGAAGTCAGCTTGCAGGCGCCCGGCCCGCAACGAGTCGCTAGAGCGCGATGGGACAAGGAAATCCTAGCCGGTCAAACCCTCCCTTAACCTGGATGATGCTGGGTCAATTGTGACACAGCCTGGGAACTAACCGGGGTCCTTAGTGACGCCTCAAGCACTGCCATGCAGTGCCTTAGACTACTGTGCCACTTGGGAGGCCCCTGGCTGTTGATTTTTACATGTTTTATTTGATATCAACATTTTTAACACTAATATAGCAAGTGGTCCCTACAAAACCAGCTTTTCTCATTGATTTAGATTACATTTAACTAATTAGGTGAGATTAATCAGGTAATTATTGCTGTTTAAATGCCAGAGAATGTGAGTAGGCACATTGTTTCACTTAAATCAATGAAACGCTGGCTTGTGTCTGTTCATTTTGTCAGACTTTCCTTATATCCATTATGTACTGTGTGGGCTGCAGCGCAGGCAAACAATGGTTTGGTTGTTTTGTGAGAACAACAACTAAATGTAACTATTTTAATGTTTCTCTGTGTGGCCACAGACATCTTTTGGCATGGCATAGCCACTTCTTGTGAAAGATCTGGTTCTGCTCATGTGTGGGAGCTAACTGTTAATTGTAGACTAAATGCACCAATCTGGAGGAGTTGCCTAAAAGGCTGCATGTGTCTGAGGGGCCCATGACAAGGACTGACTGAGCAAGCTAGGGTTCTGAGGTGATGTAATATAAAACAGCCTTTGAGGACAGAGCAGTCGACTTTAGGATTTGCTGAATGTCACAGATGGCAGAACTCTGGGCCAGACGGTTTACCAGGATTTGTACTCCAAGCATGCGCAGACCAACTGGCAAGTGTCTTCACTGACATTTTCAAACTCTCCTGTAATACCTACATCTTTCAAACAGACCACCACAGTCCCTGTGCCCAAGAGAGCGAAGGTAACCTGCCTAAGTGATTACCGCCCATAGCACTCACGTCGCTAGCCATGAAGTGCTTTGAAAGGCTGGTCATTGCTTTGAAAGGCTGGTCAACACCATCATGCCGGAAACCCTAGACCCATTCCAATTCGCATACCGCCCCAACTGATCCACAGATGATGCAATCTCACTCCACACTGCCTTCTCCCATCTGGACAAAAGGAACACCTTTCTGAGAATGCTGTTCATTGACTACAGTTCAGTGCTCAACACCATAGTACATAGCGCATCACTAAGCTAAGGACCCTGGCACTAAACACCTCCCTCTGCAACTGGATCCTGGATTTCCTGATGGGCTGTCCCCAGGTGGTAAAGGTAGGCAACAACACTGCCACACTGATCCTCAACACGGGGTCCCCTCAGGGGACTAAACATGCACCCCTATTCTACTCCCTGTTCACCCACGACTGCGTGGCCAAGCATGACTTCAACACCATCATTAAGTTTGCTGACGACACACAGTGGTAGGCCTGATCACCGACAAGGACGAGCCAGCCTATAGGAAGGAGGTCAGAGACAAGAACTTCTCCCTCAATGTGAGCAACACAAAGGAGTTGATCGTGGACTAAAGGAAAAGGAGGGCCGATTAACATTGACGGGGCTGAATTGGAGCAGGCCGAGAGTTTTAAGTTCCTTGGTGTCCACATCACCAACAAACAATCATGGTCTTAACACACCAAGACAGTTGTAAAGAGGGCATGGGTCCCCAGATCCTCAAAAATCTCTACAACTGCACCATCGAGAGCATCCTGACCGGTCTAGGACCAAAAGGCTCCTTAACAGCTTCTACCCCCAAGACATAAGACTGCTGAACAATTAATAAAATGGCCACCCTGACTCTTTACATTGACCTGTTCTGCCAGGTAAGGGGCCAATCACTTGGTGGGTCAGATCAGAGTAAAATGCACTAAGCCATTCACTCTGTTCCCATCCTTATCTGGGAGTGGACAGGACAGACCAGATTGGCATAATTTTTTTGTAAGCTTGGGCTTACCGTGCGTCATTCCTTTTTAATTGTCATGACTTTGGGTGGTTGTTGGATTGACTCTACAATATGACTTGTATGTCCTGTGTGAAATTCAGAAATAATTTTAGTTTGAGATGTCCTGGACCATCAGTAATGGGTGAAGCCTCATGGTTTTGGGGCCATTACGGCATCAAACCCCCATCTCTCACTTATTCACTGTCAGCTGGGTTGTTTGTTTCATAATTGCTCTCCAGACATCTGTTATTCCTTCACTTTAACGTCTAACCTCTATCGCTCTCTCTTTGAGCTCTTTGACTACATGCTGGTGGAGGGACACAGCTGGACACAGCACAGTTTTACATGTAGGTAGCCACTTTTAATGGACCCTCTTCTCCTCTCTGCTCCACTCTGGATAACCTGGGACTTCAGACACTTCATTGATTGAGCTGTCATTGTTATTTAGCTGTTCTATTGGATCTCAGAGAGGGAGAAAAGAGGTTTATAAAACAATGAAGCTAGAAGTACTACTACAGCCTCTAACCAGAGGGCCACCATTTTGTACTTCATACAGGAAAAATGGCCATGCCCTCGCCCACCAATCTCCCCTTATGTCCAACCTCTGTCAATAGAACAAAATATTGCATACTCTTGTATAAGTGTGTGTTAGTGACTGGTGCTCAGCGTGGGGTGACCACATTTAAAATACCCAAATGAGGGAGAACAGGATTTTGTGGGACAGTGTAGCCTACATGAATAATTTCTTTGGGCCAGCACCCCCCAACACACACACATCCCCTTTAACTAAAGCGCACCTAGCCTACTCTTGCCTCATGCCAAATTTGGTGATGCAGAAAACGAGAGACCACATGTATAGCTGTTTTCTGAAAATGTGCAATATGTGGCCCAAAAACATTTTCTGGTTGGTTTCAGGGAATGTAAAACAGTTAAGAAGTGAGGCTTAAAACGGGATTGAGTTGAAGTAGAAGCAAATATGTTGAATGAGCAAACCGCACTATTTTGATAATTACCTTTTATGTTTCAGCTTAATACGGCGATTTACATACTTTGGTAGCTCTTTGTTAAAATTACGCCTTTTGTAAGTACTTAACTCTCCAATTTTCTCCAAATTTAGATGGAATTCAGCCCGAAAGGATTTGACAAATGTGATTGGTTGAGATATGACATTGGCCTATGTCTCATCTTGCGCTGTGCATAATATCAGATCCCAACAACGATTGGAGAAGTGTTTAACATAACCAGTACCACATCCTTATGATATATCTCGTCATAAGCGCAACGTGACTGCAAAAGGTACAGGTTGGAATGTGTATTTTCCTCGAATGAAGAGGAAGTCTGAGTGAAATACGTGATAAATTGACCTTTTTTTGTAAATTAATGCTGTTAATTTTTTGATAAAATGTGGGACACAATTGTTTGGTTGTGGGACGAAATGCAGGACTTTCCTGCACAATCCGGGACATGTGGTCAGGGATTTTGGATGACACTAATGTATATTTTCTCCTCTCCTCCGCTCCTGACTGTATGTGCAATGTGTGTTGCAGCTGCAATGTGGGGGGTGTTGCCTAGGCAACCGACAAATCCTTTGCTCAAACCCCGCTGGTCATCATTAGCTTCCATAGCCACAAAGTCCAAAATGATGGCTGAACCCTGCCCATTTCTACAATTTCTCTAGTTAAAATATGATTTAAAACCTAACCCAAACCATAACCACACTGCTAACCTTAAGCCAACACCTTGCTTGTTGTAGCAAGGACCAACAAAGTTTCATCACGTTAAGAGTCCATATTACCTCAGAAACTGACAAAACTGCACGAATGCCCGGCCGTCCCGTCTTCAGTCAGCTGCTCATTGCACCAAAAAATCGGAAAACAAAAATTCTAAATAGTTATGTCAGTTATTTTATTTTCATTACGGTCTTCATCGGTTATTCGGTAATTGTGTTAGCCCTAGGTTAGGGTTCTAATCAATAATGCTTTTGAATGCTTTGTTTGCTAATGTGTTGAAAAGGAGCTCTGTAGTTCTACACACGAAGCCCACTGCAGTGGATGTTGTTCGTGACATCCTGATAATGAATAACTTCATCGATTCCTTTTGCTCGAAATTTGGATATGTTCTTTTTTTACAAGATGCCTGACCAGTTTTCTTTACTTTCTAAAGTGATAGGATAACTCACTGTCTGTTAAATATGGATCTGCGCAATCTGTTTCAGCTCAATGTTTTCAAGGTTTCTATCTAACATCTTATGATTTCACTGTTGCTAGGGCACCGGGCATAACAATGGGTACTATAATTTCCTCGTAGCTGAGGGAAGACGACAACAGGGAAAAAGTACATTTGTCTCAGAGTACAGTAATAATTTAAGGAGCATGCATGTGATTTCAGTTCTATTTTGAGTGAAGTAGTAGAAAATGCTATGCTAGTGTCTTTAGCACACACACACACACTACAAGTTTATGATGACACACATGTGCTCCCTGATCCTGTTAGGCCATTGAGCAGTGGGGGTGTTACACAGGTGGTGTTGAGTCCATCTTCATAACATAAATAATTGCTGTTATTTTCACCACATGGGCCATCGGAATGTTTTCCAGACAAATGCTTCCTAGGTAGAGTAAGGATTTTCAGTCTGCTTTGCTCAGTAATGTAGTTTTCATACATTATTTAAGAGACTCACAATGTGTTTGGCTGTTCCATCAGATTGTTGCATTTTACTGGTCACCTCTGCTTATCATTCCCTCTCACCTAGCATCCCTCATACAGTCATTTTAGGATTATTGCCTGAAACATCTGTCTGGCTGCATTTTATCCAGTCCCCCCAAAATAGACTTTAATCCTCACTCATCACACCAGGACGATTAAACAGAGTTTTGCAGATCTTTATTGGGCAACCAAGGCAGTTCAAATCAAATTTGATTCATCACGTGCTCCGTAAACAACAACGGGTGTAGACTAACAGTGAAATGCTTACTTATGGGTCCTTATCCAACAATGCAGAGTTAAAAATAAGATAAATACTTAAAAAAAATATATAGGGTCACACTTTATTTTGATAGTCCAGATTTTCTATCTGTAGATGCTCTGCAGATGGTCATACTATCTGTTGATAAGCAACTGCTTGGTAAGAGTAGGCTTAGGTTTAGAGTAAGGGTTAGGATAAGGGTTAGTAGATGGTCCATCTGTAGATAGTCCATGCTCTACAGATGGACTATCCAAATAAGGTGTTACCAAAAGTAGAAATAGTGAATAAATACACAATGACTAACAAATAGCAATAACGAGTCAAAATAACCTGGCTATATACAGGGAGTACCAGTACCGAGTTGAAGTGCAGGGGTACGAGGTAATTGAGGTAGCTATGTACATATAGGTGGGTTAAAGTGACTAGGTAACAGGATAGATAATAGACAGTAGCAGCAGTGTATGGTGTGTGTGTGTGGTGTCAGTATGCATGTGTGTGTGGGTGTATGTAGTGCGTGTGTGTGGGTAGAGTCCAGTGTGTGTGTGCTTAGTCAGTGCAAAAAAGGATCAATGTAGGTAGTCCGGGTAGCTATTTGATTAGGTATTTAGCAGTCTTGTTTAGAAGTCATATGGCTTGGGGGTAGAAGCTGTTTAGGGTCCAGGTTTTGCCCACTGGGGAACGTTTAGATTAAAATGTTGATAAACACTGAACAAAAATATAAACGCACCATGTAAAGTGTTGGTTTCATGAGCTGAAATAAAAGATGCCTGAAATTTGTCATACGCACAAAAAGCATATTTCTCTCGATTTGGGGAACAAATTTGTTTACATCCCTGTTAGTGAATATTTCGCCATTGCCAAGATAATCCACCCGCCTGACGTGTGGCATATCAAGAAGCTGATTAAACAGCATGATCATTACACAGGTGCACCTTGTGCTGGGGACAGTAAAAGGCCACTCTATGCAGTTGTCACTCAACACAATGCCACACATGTTTTGATGGAGCGTGCAATTGGCATGCTGACTGCAGGAATGTCCATCAGAGCTGTTGCCAGATAATTCAATGTTAGTTTCTCTACCATAAGCCGCCTCTAGCAATTTTAGAGAATTTGGCAGTACGTCCAACCGGCCTCACAACTGCAGACCAAGTGTAACTACGCCAGCCTAGGGTCTCCACATCCGGCTTCTTCACCTGCGGTATCGTCTGAGACCAGGTGCAGCTGATGAAACTGTGGGTTTGCACAACAGAATTTCTTCATACACTGTCAGAAACCTTCTCAGGGAAGCTCATCTGTGTGCTTGTCATCCTCACCAGGGTGTTGACCTGACTTCAGTTTGGTGTCGTAACCGACTACAGTGGGCAAATTCTCACCTTTATTGGACACTGGCACGCTGGAGAAGTGTGCTCTTCATAGAGAAATTCCGGTTTCAACTGTACCAGGCAGGATGTATGGCATTGTTTGGGTGAGCGACTTGCTGATGACCATGTTAACAGAGTGCCCCGTGGTGGGGTTATGGTATGGGGAGGCATAAGCTACGGACATCAAAAACCATTGCATTTTATCGATGGCAATTTGAATGCACAGAGATACCGTGACGAGATCCTGAGGCCCATTGTCGTGCCTTTCATCCGCGGCCGTCGCCTCATGTTTCAGCATGATAATGCACACCCCCATGTCAGAAGGATCTGTACACAATTCCTGTAAGCTAAAAATGTCCCAGTTCTTCCATGGCCTACATGTCACCCATTGAGCATGTTTGGGATGCTCTGGATCGACGTGTATGACATTGTTTTCCAGTTCCCGCCAATATCCATCAACTTCACACAACCATTTAAAGAGGAGTGGTTCAACATTCCACAGGCCACAATCAACAACCTGATCAACTCTATGCGAAGGAGATGTTGCTCTGTATGAGGCAAATGGTGGGCACACCAGATACTGACTGGTTTAATGAGCCACGCCCCTACCTTACTTTAAAAAATAATCTGTGACCAACAGATGCATATCTGTATTCACAGTCATGTGAAATCCATTGATTTAGGGCCTTATTTATTTATTTGAATTGACTAATTTCCTTATATTAACTAACTTTTTTGTTCAGTGTAGTTAAAGTTTTTTTACTGCTGTATGTACGGGAAACGCATGGTATAGATTGTCCAACAAAATGCTTACTTGCAGGTTCTTTATCGACAATAAGAAATAATACAAGACAAGAATACGACCATAAAGTTAATTGCATTAGAATATGTTTTTTTAGCATAAGTATAATACAGGAAGGTACAATTTATAGTCTAGTCTAATATTTACACGTGTATTGGGGATGGGGGGGCAAGTGTATAAATTGAGCAGTATATTAAGATTCTGGTAGCAGCAGTTGTGGTGTATCTGTCTGTGTGGGTGTGTGCTAAGGTTTGGAGAATCAGCAGGTGGTCAGTCCAGTTCAAGTGTTCAGCACTCTAATGGATTGTAGATAGATACTGTATCTGAGCCTATTGGTATCAGACCTCATGCTCCGATAGCATCTGCCTGACAGTAAGGGAGAGAACAGCTCGTGGCTGGCGTGTGTGGGGTCCTTGATGAGGCTGCATGCCTTCCTCAGGCACTGTTTCGAGTAGATGTCCTGGATGGGTGGGAGCACGGTATGTCAACTATGGCTGTATCCGAGTAAAAAAAATAATAAGAGTCGTCTGTTCTTCTGACGAATCGATTGGTTGAAATTTTAAAACGTGTATTTTTTCATGTTATAGGCAAGCCCTATGTTTTGATTAAATACACTGTATGTAGGCTACTGAGCTTGTCTGATGCTTTAAGCACTGCGCTTAAAATGAAGACACAGATCAATATAGCCTAACTAGAAGAAGAAAAACCTGTTCCCGGCCCTTCTCCTCCCGCTGCCCTCTGCGGCTGGCCTTCGCAGATTCTGCCATTATCCTCCTGAAGTTTCCGGTAATAAGCTACACCAGCGTTCGGCAACCTTTTCCAGTTGGAGTGCCAATTTATCATACCATTTCTACTGATCTGCATGCAAGTTAATTTATTCCTTTATAATAATGTCTTATCTCAAAATCAATGTCATGTGGTTAATCAAAATTATGAAAATGATTCAAATCTAAAAGTAACATCTATTGCCAAATAAAAATAGCCTATAAAGCCAACAAATAAAAACGTTGAAGGTAGAAAATATCCTGATAAATATCCTGTAAATCACATTGGCTACTCATGGAACTTTTAAATATTGTGTCAACTATTGTATTAACTTGGTCCGGCCCGAAACTCATGCTAGGAAACTTGCAACATTGTATAAAATATTCTGGACCCTCAGAGTTTCCGGAGCAAGTGAGCTCGGGACAGACACACAGCTGTAGGCTATTTTGCGCAAGAAAATCTGGTAGACCTACACTATATATACAAAAGTATGTGGACACCCCTTCAAATTAGTGGATTCGGCTGTTTCAGCCTCACCTGTTGCTGACAGGTGTATAAAATTGAGCACACAGCCATGCAATCTCCATAGACAAATGTAGGCAGTAGAATGGCCTTAATGAAGAGCTCAGTGACTTTCAACGTGGCACCAGCATAGGATGCCACCTTTCCAACAAGTCAGTCAAATTTCTGCCCTGCTAGAGCTGCCTCTGTCAACTTTAAATGCTGTTATTGTGAAGTGGAAACGTCTGGGAAGAACAAAGGCTCAGCCGCAAAGTTGTAGGCCACACAAATTCACAGAACGGCACCGCCGTGTACTGTAGCGCGTAACAAGCGTCTGTCCTCGGTCCAAACTGCATCTGGAGTTTCATGAAATGGGTTTCCATGGCCGAGCAGCCACACACAAGCTTAAGATTAACATGCGCAATGCCAAGCGTAGGCTGGACTGGTGCAACGCTCGCCGCCATTGGAACAGGGGACACGAATTCTCTGGAGTGATGAATCACGCTTCACCATCTGGCAGTCTGACGGACGAATTTGGGTTTGGTGGATGCCAGGAAAACGCTACCTGCCGACTTCATAGTGCCAACTGTAAGGTTTGGTGGAGGAGAAATAATGGTCTGGGGCTGGTTTTCATGTTTCGGGTTAGGCCCCTTAGTTCCAGTGAAGGGAAATCTTAACGCTACAGCATACAATGACATTCTAGACTATTCTGTGCTTCAACTTTGTGGTAAAAGAAGTGGCACTCCTAGTGGCCAGGGACTTTAATGCAAGCAAACTTAAATCAGTTTTACCAAATTTTTACCAGCATGTCACATTTGCAACCAGGGGGAAAAAAATTCTAGACCACCTTTACTCCACACACAGAGATGCATTCAAAGCTCTCCCCCACCCTCCATTTGGCAAATTTGACCATAATTCTATCCTCCTGATTCCTGCTTACAAGCAAAAACTAAAGCAGGAAGTACCAGTGACACGCTCAATACGGAAGTGGTCAGATGACACGGATGCTACACTACAGGACTCTCTTGCTAGCACAGACTGGAATATGTTCCGGGATTCATCCGATGGCATTGAGGAATACACCCCCTCAGTCATTGACTTCTCAATAAGTGCATCGATGACGTCGTCCCCACAGTGATTGTACGTACATATCCCAACCAGAAGCCATGGATTACAGGCAACGTCCGCATCGAGATAAAGGGTAGAGCCTCCGTTTTCAAGGAGCAGGAGACTAATCCGGACGCTAATAAAAAATCCTGCTATGCCCTCCGACGAACCATCAAACAGGCAAAGCATCAATACAGGATTAAGATTGAATTCTACAACACCAGCTCTGACGCTCGTCAGATGTGGCAGGGCTTGAAAACTATTACGGACTACAAAGGGAAACCCAGACGCGAGCTGCCCAGTGACGCGAGCCTACCAGACAAGCTAAATGCCTTTTTTATGCTCACTTCGAGGCAAGAAAAACTGAAGCATGTACGAGCGCACTAGCTGTTCTGGATGACTTTGATAACGCTCTCGGTAGCCGATGTGAGCAAGACCTTTAAACAGGTCAACATTCACGAAGCCGCTGGGCCAGACGGATTACCAGGACGTGTACTCCGAGCATGCGCTGACCAACTGGCAAGTGTCTTCACTGACATTTTCAAACTCTCCCTGACCGAGTCTGAATACCTACATGTTTCAAGCAGAACACCATAGTCCCTGTGCCCAATGAAGCGAAGGTAACCTGCCTAAAAGATTACCACCTCGTGGCACTCACGTCGGCAGCCATGAAGTGCTTTGAAAGGCTGGTCATGGCACACATAAACAGCATCCTCCCGGACACCCTAGATCCACTCCAATTCGCATACCGCCCCAACAGATCCACAGATGACGCGATCTCAATCGCACTCCACACTGCCCTTTCTCACCTGGACAAAAGGAACACCTATGTGAGAATGCTGTTCATTTACTACAGCTCAGCGTTCAACACCATAGTGCCCACGAAGCTCATCACGAAGCTAAGGACTCTGGGACTAAACACCTCCCTCTGCAACTGAATCCTGGACTTCCTGACGGGCTGCCCCCAAGTGGTAAGAGTAGGCAACAACACGTCTGCCACGCTGATCCTTAACACTGGGGCCCCTCAGGGGTGTGTACTTTAAGTTTGCTGATGACACAAAAGTGGTAGGCTTGATCACCAACAGCAATGAGACGGCCTATAGGGAGGAGGTCAGAGACCTGGCAGTGTGGTGCCAGGACAACAACCTCTCCCTCGGTGTGAGCAAGACTAAGGAACTGATCGTGGACTACAAGAAAAGGAGGGCCAAACAAGCCCCCATTTAACATTGACGGGGCTGTAGTGGAGCGGGTCGAGAGTTTCAAGTTCCTTGTTTTCCATGTCACCAACGAATTATCATGGTCCAAACATACCAAGACAGTTGTGAAGAGGGCACGACAATGCGTTTTCCCCCTCAGGAGACTGAAAAGATTTGGCATGGGTCCCCAGATCCTCAAAGTTCCACAGCTGCACCATCAAGAGCATCTTGACTGGTTGCATCATCGCCAGGTATGGCAACTGCTCAGCATCTGGCCGTAAGGCGCTACAGAGGGTAGTGCGAACGGCCCAATACTTCACTGGGGCCAAGCTTCCTGCCATCCAGGACCTATATGATAGGCGCGTCAGAGGAAAGCCCATAAAATTGTCAGAGACTCCAGTAGTTCCTGAAGTTATAGACTGTTTTCTCTGCTACCGCACGGCAAGCGGTACCGGAACGCCAAGTCTAGGACCAAAAGGCTCCTCAACAGCTTCTACGCCCAAGTCATTAGTGCTGAACAATTCATTAAATTGACATTGATGAATGTCCCCCCCCCCCCTCTCCTTTTGTACACTGCTGCTACTCGCTGTTGTTTGTTACCTGTGCATAGTCACTTCGCCCCCACCTGAATGTACAGATTACCTCAACTAGCCTGTACCCCCGCACACTGACTCGCTACCGGTGCCCCCTGTATATGGCCTCGTTATTCTTATTGTGTTACTTTTTATTATTACTTTTTATTTTAGTCTACTTGATAAATATTTTCTTCTTCTTAAACTGCACTTTTGGTTAAGGGCTTTTAAGTAATCATTTGATGTTAAAGTCTACACTTGTTGCATTTGGTACATGTGACAAATAAAGTTTGATTTGATTTTTAATTTGAACAGTTTGGGGAAGGCCCTTTCCTGTTTCAGCATGAAACAAAGCGAGGTCCATGCAGAAATGGTTTGCTGAGATCGGAGTGGAAGAACTTAACTTAACTGGCCTGAACAGAGCTCTAACCTCAACCCCATCGAACACCTTTGGGATGAATTGGAACGCTGACTGCGAGCCAGGCCTAATAGCCCAACATCAGTGGCCGACCTCACTAATGCTCTTGTGGCTGAATGGAAGCAATCCCAGCAGCAATGTTCCAACATCTAATGGAATTCTTTCCCAGAAGAGTAGAGGCTATTATAGTAGAAACTCCATATTAATGCCCATGATTTTGGAATACAATGTTTGACGAGCAAGTGTCCACATACTTATTTGGTCATGTAGTGTATTTTATGACGTTTCCACCAGATCAGAGCATTACATTTTTTCCTCCTTTCATGCTGAGTGGTTATCGAAAGGGAGAGAGCTGGAAAGATTTTTCAAATAGGCTAAATTGAGGAACTGTTGTAGTTCTAAATGGATGTAAAAACAGACTTTGTCGGTGAGTTAAGACAATCAGAAAATAGTATTAGATCACCAAATGGGCACACTTATAGACCTACACTTGCGCGCAGGCCTGGTAGCCTCATCCTACTTCTATATGCGTAATCAGATGTGTGTCCTAAGTCAAGATTGACAGGAGTTCTCCAAACAAAAACTCGGAAATGGAATGAACCAAAACTTTTTTTTCTCACAAGTGTAGCCTAGGGTGTGCTCTCTGCAAAGAACGTGTCCACTCCTACAATGACAACGGTAAGACTGTAATAGTAATAATTATTATAATAATATTAAATGCATAACAGAAATTACTGTAACCAAATAAACTTTGTAAATGGGAATTAACAATCCTCCACAATGGATTAGTCCACTCAAACAAGCGTGAATCAGATGGGTGTCTCGTGTGACAGAATCTTTTTATATTCAGTGCCTAGGCTACAGCCTTATTCTAAAATTGATTTAAATTGTATTTTTTTTCTCATCAATCTCCACACAATAGCCCATAACGACAAAGTAAAAACCGGTTCCTCTACATTTAAAAAAAGGAAATATCACATTTATGTAGTATTCAGACCCTTTACTCAGTACTTTGTTGAAGCACTTTCGGCAGCGATTACAGCCTCGAGTCTTCTTGGGTGTGACGCTACAAACTTGGCACATCTGTAGTTGGGGAGTTTCGGCCATTCTACTCTGCAGATCCTCTCAAGCCCTGTCAGGTTGGATGGGGAGCGTCACTGCACAGCTGTTTTCAGGTCTCTCCAGAGATGTTTGATGGGGTTCAAGCCCGGGCTCTGGCTGGGCCACTCAAACGTATACATGTCCCTGCCGTTGAAAAACATTCCCACAGCATGATGCTGCCACAACCATGCTTCACCGTAGGGATGGTACCAGGTTTGGGCTCCCAAGTGGTGCAGCGGTTGAAGGCACTGCATCTCGGTGCTAGAGGCGTCACTACAGACACCCTGGTTCGAATCCAGGCTGTATCACAACCGGTCGTGATTGGTAGTCCCATAGGGCGGCGCACAATTGGCCCAGCGTTGTCACGGTTTGGCTGGTGTAGGCCGTCATTGTAAGTAAGAATTTGTTCTTATCTGACTTTTCTAGTTCAATGAAGGTAAAAAAAATCCTCCAGACGTGACGCTTGACATTCAGGCCAAAGAGTTCAATCTTAGTTTCATCCGACCAGAGAATCTTGTTTCTCATGGTCTGAGTCTTTACGTGCCTTTTGGCAAACTCCACACGGGCTGTCGTGCCTTTTCCTGAGGAGTGGCTTCTTCTGGCTGAGTTCTGGAGATATGGAAGAACCTTCCAGAAGGACAACCATCTCCACACAGGAATTCTAGAGCTCTTTCAGTGACCACCGGGTTATTGGTCACCTCCATGACCAAGGCCCTTCTCCCCCAATTGTGCAGTAAGGCTGGGCGGCCAGCTCTAGGAAGAGTCTTGGTGGTTCCTAACTTGGAGGCCAGTGTGTTCTTGGGGACCTTCAGTGCTGCAGAAATGTTTTGGTACCCTTCCCCAGATCTGTGCCTCGACACAATCCTGTCTCGGAGCTCTACGGACAATTTTTTTTACCTCGAGGCTTGGTTTTTGCTCTGACATGCACTGTCAACTTTGGGACCTTATATCGACAAGTGTGTGCCTTTCCAAATCATGTCCAATCAGTTGAATTTACCACAGGTCGACTCCAATCAAGTTGTAGAGACTTCTCAATGATGATCAATGGAAACAGGATGCGCCTGAGCTCAATTTCGAGTCTGATAGCAAATACTTAGGTAAATAAGATATTTATATTTTTAGTACATTTCAAAAAAAATTTTTTTTGCTTTGTCATTGTGGGATATTGTGTGTAGATTACTATGGAATTGTTTTGATTGAATCCATTTTAGAATAAGGCTGTAACGTAACAAAATGGCTGTAACGTAACAAAACAGTCAAAGGGTCTAATTCCTTTCCGAAGGCACTTTATTTGCCAATGCTCAACAACAAAAAATATTTATCGACCAAACAATCGACCAGTCAACTAAATGGGGTTAGCCATAATGTCAACATAAAGGGTAAATGGGATTTTAAGATAATGAATTTGGAAAATGCTAGGTAAAAGATCAGTGTTAGCTGTCTATTTCAAAACAAATCAAATGCTATTTGTCACATGCGCCGGATACCACAGGTGTAGACCTTACAGTGAAATGCTTATTACAAGTCCTTAACCAACAATGCAGTTTTAAGAAAATTACCCCCCCCCCCCCCCCAAAAAGACTGTTTAGCAGTCAGTCTTATGGCTTGGGGTTAGAAGCTGTTTAGAAGTCTCTTGGACCTAGAATTGGCACTCCGGTACTGCTTGCCGTGCGGTAGCAGAGAGAACAGTCTATGACTAGGGTGGCTGCAGTCTTTAACAATATTTAGGGCCTTCCTCTGACACCGCCTGGTATAGAGGTCCTGGATGGCAGGAATCTTGGCCCCAGTGATGTAATGGGCCATACGCACTACCCTCTGTAGCGCCTTATGGTTGTATCACCGCCTGTCATGTCATAGACCATCAAGATGAATTGTCAGATTCAACAGAAGATCTCTGTGTTTCTTGGGACCTAGAACAAGCATCTCTGTTTTGTCCGAGTTTAAAAGTAGACATCTCCTTTTGTCTTGATCACGTTGAGGGAGAGGTTGTTGGTCTTGCACCACACGGTCAGGTGTCATTTCTGTTTGTGATCAGGCCAACCACTGTTGTCATCAGCAAACTTAATGATTGTGTTGGAGTCGTGCCTGGCCGTGCTGTCATGAGTGAACAGGGAGTACAGGAGGGGACTGAGCACGCACCCCTGAGGGGCCCCCATGTTGAGGATCAGCGTGGCAGATATTGTTACCTACCCTTTCCACCTGGGGGTGGCCTGTCAAGAAGTCCAGGATTCAGTTGCAGAACGAGATGTTTAGTCCCAGGGTCCTTAGCTTAGTGATGAGCTTTAAGAGCACTATGGTGTTGAACGCTGAGCTGTAGTCAATGAACAGCAGTCTCACATAAATGTTCCTTTTGTCCAGTTTGGAAAGGGCAGTGTGCAATAGAGATTGCATCACCTGTGGATCTGTTGGTGCGGTTTGCAAATTTGGAGTGGGTCTAGGGTTTCTGGGCTAATGATGGTGTTGTGAGCCATGACCAGACTTTCAAAGCATTTCATGGCTACAGACGTGAGTGCTACGGGTCGGTAGTCATTTAGGCAGGTTACCTTAGTGTTCTTAGGCACAGGGACTATGGTGGTCTGTTTGAAACATGTTGGTATTACAGACTCGGCAAGGGAGAGGTTGAAAATGTCAGTGAAGACACTTGCCAGTTGGTCAGCGCATGCTCGGAGTACACGTCCTGGTAATCCATCTGGCCCAATGGCCTTGTTAACCTGTTTAAAGGTCTTACTCACATTGGCTGCGGAGAGCGTACTCACATTGGCTGCGGAGAGCGTGATCACACAGTCGTCCAGAACAGCTGATGCTCTCATGTAAGTTTCAGTGTTACTTGCCTCGATGCGAGCATGGAAGTTATTTAGCTCGTCTGGTAGGCTCGTGTCACTGGGCAGCTCTCGGCTGTGCTTCCCTTTGTAGTATGTAATAGTTTGCGAGCCCTCCCACATCCAATGAGCGTCGGAGCCGGTATCGTATGATTCGATCTTAGTCCTTTATTGATGCTTTGCCTGTTTGGTGGTTCGTCGGAGGGCATAGCAGGATTTCCTATAAGCTTCCGGGTTAGAATCCCGCTCCTTGAAAGCGGCAGCTCTACTCTCTAGCTCAGTGTGAATGTTGCCTAAAGTCCATGGCTTCTGTTTGGGGTATGTACGTACAGTCACTGTGGGAATAACGTCCTCGATGCACTTATTGATAAAACCAGTGACTGATATGGTGTACTCTTCAATGCCATCAGAAGAATCCCGAAACATATATTCCAGTCTGTGCTAGCGTCTGTGCTAGCAAAACAGTCCTGTAGCTTAGCATCTGCTTCATCTGACCACTTTTTTATAGACCGAGTCACTGGTGCTTCCTGCTTTAATTTTTGCTTGTAAGCAGGAATCAGGAGGATACAATTATGGTCAGATTTGCCAAATGGAAGGTGAGGGAGAGCTTTGTTCGCGTCTCTGTGTGTGGAGTAAAGGTGGTCTAGAATTTTCTTTCCCTCTGGCTGCACATTTAACACGCTGATAGAGATTTAAGTTTCCCTGCTTTGACTTTTGGAGATGAGTTAGGCTCACAGAACTAGAATGAGTTATACTTTTTTTCTATTCAATACGTCTATGGTTAGGCTATCTCACATCTTCCAGATTATTATGAACAGTTACACAAAATATTATCTGGATTAGAATGCGAGGGCTTCAAGCTAGACATAGCATCAGGGGCCAAAAATAAAGGCATGCGTGTGGTCCCAAACAGCATGATGTTCTTAATTACAATGAGTAAAGGGAGTCGCACACTGTATATACAAGCTCCCAGTAATTTATTGGGTGAACCACCAACGTTTCTGCGTCACTGTTGTGCACAGTTGGTGCTTTATCCAATAAATGACTGGAAGCTTGTATATGGAGTGTGAGACTCTTATTTAATATCATACAGTTTACTCACCGTTAGTCAGCACCTCAAATAACTATTTTGGGTGCGTTCCAGCTCATGCTTTTTGTTACCTAATTACAATGAACCCATTCTTTACGGTTTAACCATCTGCCTTACTGCTGCTTCTAGCCAATGACCACACCCAATTGAGGAAATCACAGTGCTCGGACCAAACATTTTGTGAGGGTGTCTGTGTGTATGGTCAGGGAGAGAGGGTGAGCGAGCAACAGGGGCAGGAGAAGGTCATGTTCGGAGAGTGGGTTAGTGTGTGAGTAGAAGAGTGGGAGCTAGGGCGAGCCTGAGAGATGGAGAGCCACGCTGTGAGTGTCTTTCTCAGCCCCGCATTGGTTGAGGTCAGCCTTCCTGCTGTGGAGCGAGAGCAGGAAACAACCAGGGTTTGTTAGATAATCTGATCCCAGCAGGACATGGATTTCCTCCTGCCTGCCTGCCAACTGGAACCGTGGGGCTCCTGTAGACGCTCCTATAGGGTCTCCAACATTTCTTATCTATCTGTTTTCCATCTTTCCCCTACTTTTCCTCTCATCTCACCAGCTTCCTTATCTCTACATCATCCCTCCTTCATTTTTCAACTCCATATCCTCTCAATCTCTCCTTTTATTTCCTAAAATGTTTATTTTCTCTTATTTTATTTTTCTCTTTCTACTTCATCTCTTCTTCTCATTGTCTTCGTTCCCTTTTCCAACCCATTCATTCTCTGAGCAAGGAAGTGACCTTATTACTGTGTAATTATTCCTGTAATTACAATGTAACATATTACACTAATTTATTACACACATTGATTCAGTGCGTTTTTTTGTTTTGTGCCTTTTATATCTGTAGTCCTATACTGTGTGGCTTTGTTTATGTGTAGGTGTCGTGAAGAAGCCGTCAATAGCGGCTTTAGCATCTGTTTTAGACTGTTGGTTGTCTCTAGTTTTATCACTGAGCCTGTATTTCTGTCACTTAAGAGAGACAATCCTGAGGATGACGACAAAGCAGAAATGCTTAACGATTGTCTGTTAATCTGTTGCTGTGGGCTAACAGCAGATCATCATCTGAAACGTAGATGTTACCCCCAATGGAAAAGCCAGAGGCCTATGCTTCGATTGTCAAACACTGCTAAAATGTGACTTTTGTTTTCAGTTAGGCCCCAAGTTTTTTTCAAGTGTAGAATCCCTCAGCAGTTATAGTCGCACTGAAATCACTAACAGTATACAACAAATGTATAATAATTGTCTACCTTTTTTGTGTTTTTTCAGATACAAACCCTTCTTCCCGTTCCAAGTGCAACCTTCCATTGGATCCTCCGCCTGTGACTTGGACCTCTCTGTTCAGGACTCAGGATTGGTTGAGGGTCGGCTTAGGGTCACCCTCGTTGAATGTAGCAGGTAGGATGACGCATTCCTGGTAATATGGGAGAGGGGCGTGGGGTGTTATTTCCCTATGCATTACAGCAATCCTCCTTTTATCAGAGAAGATATATAATGTAATTATACTCATTCTAAGTCAACCCTTCCCATGTTGTATGTAGTTAGTGTTATGGTCCTAACATGCCTATGAGACCATAAGAATGAAATGCTTTTGATCATTATAAGTAGTTCAGCGGTACTCGCAGTTTGTGTCTGCGGTCTCCACAGCTTTTCTGCACAGGGATACTATATACTTTATGTCACATACAGTATGTTCAGCACTTTTCATGCAGAATCATAAGGTAGGCCACCCGCTGTGTGTATTCTAGCCTGGTTTGAGCTACTTGACAGGTTAGGATATATCTTATGGTGAAAACCACTTTTATTACATCAGTATTAAAAGGACCTAAGATGTCTGGACTATATGTTGACATTGCATTTGTCACTAGTATCTAAGCTCGGTGTTCAAGCCTGCTCTTCATAAATGATCAAGGCCTTTTATTCTCTAGCCACAGAAAGGAAATGCAGCACTAATCAACTTAACCAGCAAGGCTACATATTTACCAGGTGATTGAGTTACCGCCTGCTCAAACTAACCTAATCCGTTTGGGCGACAATGCCTACCACAGTTTCAGGCTGACTACACCGCTCACGTCGTGTGCGCGAGCGTTGCAAAATAAATGTAGACATGCATGTTATTCAATTATTGCACCCACACTGCTCGCGCGCGCCAATAAGCGTCTGCGTTGCCAAGGGCTAAATTAGAAGTCAGTTCTATTTCTGATGCAGATTGCACTGCAAGTCCTGCCTCACCCATCTCCTCATTGGTTTATAGAAGCAGCTACCCACGTGCCATCTCCTCATTGGTTACACCCACGTGGGTGACAAAGACGAACGAGGTCAGTGCCGGTAATGCACCTAATTTATGAAAGTTGCCAATCGCCATATAAAGTCAATAGAAGAAAAAGCCTGGAAGGAGGAGAGATGACTAGAAACGATTTGGTTGACCATTTTATGTTTGGATTAATTGGCGGAGTAGAGGACCTTGTGCATTTCAGGTAACATTTTAACTCTATGTTTATATCCCAGGACAAATTAGCTAGCAACAGCAAGCTAGCTAAATAGGACAAATTAGCTAGCAAGTGCAAGCTAGCTAGCTAAATTGCCATAAATGTTTAATGCTTTTCGACCTGTCCCTAAATTAATATAATTGGTTGAGTTTGTTTTGATATTTTAACCTGCGTGTCGTGATCGCATTTGGTGTAGGGGGACAAAATACATTTATGCATGATGGCGCACTCGCACAGCTGGTTTGGTTTCTGTGTTAGAGGGCGCACTTAAAAAGCAGCCCTTTGTCTCGGGGTAGGTGATGTATCCCTTCACTAGTCTCCTCTCCCTTCCTAAAACACACCCACTTCTGCACTGGGCTAGGGCTGTTGCGGTGACTGTATTACCACCTCACCGACAGTCATAACCGCAGTAAAATTCCGTGTGACTGTTGAGTCATGGTAATCTCCTCTTATGCACACTGGACATGCTTTAGTAGTACCCAACTTGCTAATGACCTAATGGCCTGGTACTCAGGGCTCTATTGTCCCTCTAACCACTCTGACATCAATGCAAATAGCTTAGAAACACAACGAAATGGAACAGTACTTTCTAAGGTGATGATTAATTCAAAACACACAGGCATATTAGGACTTATGCAGCCGCAGAGGCTTTTGAGCCGAAGCACGAAATAAAAACCTGAATTATGACTCTGCCGTTATACAATATATAACCTACAGCATATTACGCATGGCAGAAAAACAAAAAACTAAACTGATTTTAAGATGCCTTTGGTACATAATTGGTCTAGCCTATATTCCAAAATTAAACAAATTAGAGTAATCGCTTTTGAGTGTGGACTGTTATTTATTATTATTATTCATACCAGATGGAGTGGTTACCTTATGCTACGTTCCAAAATGTCTATCCAAATCAAATGTTATTGGTCACATACATGGTTAGCAGATGTTCTGACTGTGCAGTAATATCTAACAAGTACCCTAACAATTTCACAACATCTACCTTATACACACAAGTGTAAAGGAATGAATAAGAATATGTACATATAAATATATGGATGAGCGATGGCCTTAAGGCATAGGCAAGATGCAGTAGATGGTATGAGTACAGTACATACATATGAGATGAGTAATGTAGGGTATGTAAACATTATATAAAGTGGCATTGTTTAAAGTGACTAGTGATACATTTATTACATCCACTTTTTTATTATTAAAGTGGCTAGAGATTTGAGTCAGTATGTTGGCAGCAGCCACTAAATGTTAGTGGTGGCTGTTTAGCAGTCTGATGGCCTTGAGATAGAAGCTGTTTTTCAGTCTCTCGGTCCTAGCTTTGATGCACCTGTACTGACCTCGCCTTCTGGATGATAGCGGGGTGAACAGGCAGTGGCTCGGGTGGTTGTTGTCCTTGATGATCATTTTGGCCTTCCTGTGACATTGGGTGGTGTAGGTGTCCTGGAGGGCAGGTAGTTTCCCCCCGGTGATGCATTGTGCAGACCTCACTACCCTCTGGAGAGCCTTACGGTTGTGGGCGGAGCAGTTGCCGTACCAGGCGGTGATACAGCCCGAAAGGATGCTCTCGATTGTGCATCTGTAAAAGTTTGTGAGTGTTTTTGGTGTCAAGCCGAATTTCTTCAGCCTCCTGAGGTTGAAGAGGCGCTGCTGCGCCTTCACCACGCTGGCCTTGTGGGTGGACCATTTCAGTTTGTCCATCTTCTACACTACTGTCCCGTCGATGTGGATAGGGGAGTGCTCCCTCTGCTGTTTCCTGAAGTCCACGATCATCTTCTTTTATTTTGTTGACGTTGTGTGTGTGTGGTTATTTTCCTGACACCACACTCCGAGTGCCCTCACCTCCTCCCTATAGGCTATCTTGTCGTTGTTGGTAATCAAGCCTACCACTGTAGTGTCATCTGCAAACTTGATGATTTGAGTTGGAGGCGTGCATGGCCACGCAGTCATGGTTTAACGGTGAGTACAAGAGAGGGCTGGGAACGCACCCTTGTGGGGACCCAGTGTTGAGGATCAGCGGGGTGGAGATATTGTTTCCTACCTTCACCATCTGGGGGGCGGCCCGTCAGGAAGTCCAGGACCCAATTGCACAGGGCGAGGTCGAGACCCATGGTGTGGTGTTAAATGCTGAGCTGTAATCGATGAACAGCATTCTTACATAGGTATTCCTCTTATCTAGATGGGTTAGGGCAGTGTGCAGTGTGATTGCAATTGCGTCGTCTGTGGACCTATTGGTGCGGTAAGCAAATTGGACTGGGTCTAGGGTGTCAGGTAGGGTGGAGGTGATATGATCCTTGATCATATCTCAAAGCACTTCATGATAACGGAAGTGAGTGCTAGTCATTTAGCTCAGTTACCTTAGCTTTCTTGGGAACAGGAACAATGGTGGCCCTCTTGAAGCATGTGGGAACAGCAGACTGGGATAGGGATTGATTGAATATGTCCATAAACACACCAGCCAGCTGTTCTGGGCATGCTCTGAGGACGGGGCTAGGGATGCCGGCTGTGATTATAATCGAAGAGAGTTCTCTTGGTAGATAATGCGGTCGGCATTTGATTGTTAGGAATTCTAGGTCAGGTGAACAAAAGGACTTGAGTTCCATTATGTTATGATCACACCACGACTCGTTAATCATAAGGCATACACCCCCGACCTTCTTCTTACCAGAGAGATGTTTGTTTCTGTCGGCGCGATGCGTGAAGAAACCGGGTGGCTGTACCGACTCTGATAATGTATCCCGAGTCAGCCATGTTTCCGTGAAACAGAGAATGTTACAATCTCTGATGTCTCTCTGGAAGGCAACCCTTGCTCGAATTTCGTCTACCTTGTTGTCAAGAGACTGGTCATTGGCAAGTATTATACTCGGGACCCTGTGAGAGATGTGCCCGTCTACGCAGCCTGACCAGAAGACCGCTCCGTCTGCCCCTTCTGCGGCGCCGTTGTTTTGGGTCGCCAACTGGGATCCGATCCATTGTCCTGGCTGGTGGTCCAAACAGAGGATCCGGGAAAGTCGTATTCCTGGTCGTAATGTTGATAAGTTGACGTTGCTCCTGTATCCAATAGTTTCTAAAGCGCGTGGCCTCCATTGGCTATTCGAGTGTATATGGATGACATGTCTTTTTTTCCCCATGCCCATGCTTCTGCCCGTTTGATAATGGGCCATTCTAAATTGAAAATATTTTTACATATTAGTAAAGACAAGATTAAATTGAGAACAGTCTGATGGGTGAAAATATGATCGCTTGAGAGAACAGCTGTGCAGCCTGAGGCAAGGAAGAGAGCGCAAGCTTTTTTTGTGACTTTCTCAAATCATCAATAGCATATAGTCGCATCTTGCAGCCCGTATAAGTTTTGATTTCTAAGGTTTATCATTGACAACTAAAGTTGCCAAATGACTAAATCTAGCGTATAGAGCCTGTTTCAGATGATCACCTTGATTCTCAACATAGCCACTTCATATGCGCCCTCGCTCTGGGAAAAATATCCTTTCTATTTTATTCAGCTAAGTTCAATTAAATTCCTGTTACTATAATATAAAATAATGGCACTGGACTTAAAAGCATATCTTGTCAGGTAAATGAACAAGCCTACAGTCTATGGCATGGAGCATAGCCAGATAACATAATTTAGGCCAACTCATATTTTGTTCTTCTGAAATACATTTTCATCAAAATATTCCTTTAGACCTGACTAAAAGAAATAATGGATTTATTGTGATGGTGTATATTAAATTGATTTATTCTACTTTTTTTAAATGTACATGTTGGAAAGGCATGCATCAGCGGCTTGTGTGCGTGGAGGCCTTGATGTTAAACATGTTTATCTTAATTAGCTGCCAATTACCGTGAGACCGGCAGACTTTTGCATGACAACCAGATGAGACAATTTCATGACCTCCACAGCCCTACTCTGGGCCAATGAAAATGTGTAAACATGCCAGCCACGGGCCTGAGCTCTGTCTCCTCCACCCTCTCCTGACGGTGGTGTAAGCCTTTGTTATGTTGCTTGGGTCTGGTATAGTAGCGGAGTGGCTGCAGACAGTAGGACATCCAGAAACTGCTCCTCATTAATAATGCACAGTCCCTGCCCATTATGAGGCCAGGCCAACGCTATGGCTGGCTGGCTGGCACTCCTATCCTCACAGCTGCTGCAAATGGATACCCTATTACCTCACTGGGCCAGCCAGACATGTCTGACAATGACAACCATCCACTTCAACTTACCGTGCCCAATATTGGGTTTGTCTCTGTGGAATTCCATTGGGATGGAGCCAAATGCAACCAAACTGCGAGGTCTTCGTTTTTGGGGAATAGGCAATGCATTTTTAAGGAATTAAAGGTTGTTGATATTCAGAGGAATATCAGAATATTCTACATAGGCCTGAAATGAACAGTGAACTGGTTCAGTTCGAACTTCTAATTTTAAAAATTAATCTCTCCAGAAATAAGTCTCTCACTGTTGCCGCCTGCTACCGACCCCCCTCAGCTCCCAGCTGTGCCCTGGACACCATCTGTGAATTGATCGCTCCCCATCCAGCTTCAGAGTTTGTTCTGTTAGGTGACCTAAACTGGGATATGCTTAACACCCCGGCAGTCCTACAATCTAAGCTAGATGCCCTCAATCTCACACAAATCATCAAGGAACCCACCAGGTACAACCCTAAATCCGTAAACATGGGCACCCTAATAGACATTATCCTGACCAACTTGCCCTCCAAATACACCTCTGCTGTCTTCAATCAAGATCTCAGCGATGACTGCCTCATTGCCTGTATCCGCTACGGGTACGCGGTCAAGGTGGATTCCCTGATCCACCTCTACGCAGACGACACCATTCTGTATACTTCTGGCCCCTCCTTGGACATTGTGCTATCTAACCTCCAAACGAGCTTCAATGCCATACAACACTCCTTCCGTGGCCTCCAACTGCTCTTAAACGCTAGTAAAACCAAATACATGCTTTTCAACCGTTCGCTGCCTGCACCCGCACGCCCGACTAGCATCACCACCCTGGACGGTTCCGACCTAGAATATGTGGACATCTATAAGTACCTAGGTGTCTGGCTAGACTGCAAACTCTCCTTCCAGACTCATATCAAACATCTCCAATCCAAAATCAAATCTAGAGTCGGCTTTCTATTCCGGAACAAAGCCTCCTTCACTCACGCCGCCAAACTTACCCTAGTAAAACTGACTATCCTACCGATCCTCGACTTCGGCGATGTCATCTACAAAATAGCTTCCAATACTCTACTCAGCAAACTGGATGCAGTTTATCACAGTGCCATCCGTTTTGTTACTAAAGCACCTTATACGACCCACCGCTGCGACCTGTATGCCCTAGTCGGCTGGCCCTCGCTACATGTTCGTCGTCAGACCCACTGGCTCCAGGTCATCTACAAGGCTATGCTAGGTAAAGTGCCGCCTTATCTCAGTTCACTGGTCACGATAGCTACACCTACCCGTAGCACGCGCTCCAGCAGGTGTATCTCACTGATCACCCCTAAAGCCAAAACCTCATTTGGACGCCTTTCCTTCCAGTTCTCTGCTGCCTGCGACTGGAACGAATTGCAAAAATCTCTGAAGTTGGAGACTTAGATCTCCCTCAACAACTTTAAACATCTGCTATCTGAGCAGCTAACCGATCGCTGCAGCTGTACATAGTCCATCGGTATATAGCCCACCCAATTTACCTACCTCACCCCCATACTGTTTTTATTTATTTACTTTTCTGCTCTTTTGCACACCAGTTTCTCTTCTTGCACATGATCATCTGATGATTTATCACTCCAGTGTTAATCTGCTAAATTGTAATTATTCGATTTATTGCCTACCTCATGCCTTTTGCACACATTGTATATAGATTCTCTTTTTTTCTACCATGTTATTGACTTGTTTATTGTTTACTCCATGTGTAACTCTGTGTTGTTGTCTGTTCACACTGCTATGCTTTTTGGTAATTACTGTGTTCGATGTCTTCACTATTCTACAATGTAGAAAATAGCAAAAATACATCAAAACCCTTGAATGAGTAGTTGTGTCCAAACTTTGACTGGTACTATTTAAACTGTAATACATTCATTTAAAATATTCAAGAGCTTTTTTTGGTAACTGATTTCAATCCAGGCCCTTGGTTGTGAACTAGTTAAGACACTGGTCAAGACAGAAGAAGGGTGTCCAAAGTTTTAGTGGTCGGCTTTTACCCAAATTCAGAGAGGAGCTCGAAGATTTATAATCAGTCAGGGGCAGTATTAAGTTATCAAGTCTGTGTAAAATGTGCTGTCTACCACCACCAGATGGAGACATAGTCAGTATATTGTTAATTCAGAATCCAGTATCCACACATCCTGTATAAATACTGAGCTTGTTGTATACAGTAATTGGGAACTCAATTCATTTAAGTAAAGGGTTTATCCAGTGGTCTAATTGAGGAAAATAAAAAAGGTTACTACTGTCTTTTTTATTTGCTTTTTTAAACACTTGTCAGTTGTATTTTTATGACCTTAAAATTAAGAAATTTTATTTTGAAACCATCAATTTCAGTTAGGTCTACATACGGTATATTGTAGAAATTAATCCCACAATATACAAGAGAACTCTCCTATGTATTAATTTGGACAGTGAAGCAAAAACTTTTCATTTGGCTCTATACTCCAGCATTTTGGATTTGAGATGAAATGTTTCATATGAGGCGACACTACTGAATGTCACCTTTTTATTTGAGGGTGTTTTATATCACTTTTTTACCGTTTAGAAATGAAAGAACTTTCTGTATCTAGTACCCACTATTGGAAGGTGTCATAAGTAGTCAAGTGTAGTATTTGGCCCCATATTCCTAGCACTACAATGACTACATCAAGCTTGTGACTCAACAAAATTGTTGGATGCATTTGCAGTTTATTTTGGTTGTGTTTCGGATTATGTTGTGCCTAATAGAACTGAATGGAAAATAATGGATTGTCTTTTTGAAGTCACTTTTATTGTAAATAAGAATATAATGTTTCTGAACACAATGTGGATATTACCATGATTACGGATAATCATGAATCAATCTTAAATAATGATGAGCGAGAAAGTTATAAATATTATAACCCCCCCCCACAAAAATAATGTTAACCCCCTGTTATTGGTAATGGTGAGAGGTTCGCATGTCTTGGGGGTATGATCTTTGTGCGTCTAACTTTCTCATCAGTATTCAGGATTATCCATAGTTATGGTAGCATGACATTGAAGTAGAAGTGTTCAGAAACATTTTCTATTCTTATTTACAATAAAAGTGACTCCAAAATGACACCATACATTATTTGCCATTCATTTTATATTGAGCACATCATAATCTGAAACACAACCAAAACAAACTGAAAATGCATCCAACAAGTTTGTGGGGTCACACGCTTGATGTAGTCATTTTGTGCTCGGAATATGGGACCAAATACTACACTTGACTACTTTCATACACAAGTACATTTGTAAAAATACTTATGACACCTTCAAATTGGGGTACTAGATACATAAAGTGCTGTAAAACAGATATGTATAAAAAATACCCTCAAATCAAAGGTGACATTCCGTACTGTCTCCTCATATGAAACATTTTATCTAAAATGTTGGAGTATAGAGACAAATTAAACGTTTTATATTCACCGTCCAAAATAAATAAGTACGGGAGTGTAAATAGCTCAACGCTTCAAATGTGCAGATACTCCTGCTATACTACAGTAGTTTATGCTTTTCTTGTGTGTTTTTATCACAACACCAGGGGGCAGCAATAGCCTTGACAGTGTTTTGTTTGCTTTAGTATCATTGTAACCATTGGCCAGGGGTCTCTCTGATGCATCTTAGTAGCACCAGAAAACACAGTGGCATCAACAGGTTTACATACAGTAGGCTATGCACTATACATAGGGAGACCAGGAGAATCCGCAATGATGTACTGTCTAAATTAGCTTTTTCTTCTGTCATTTCTCCTTCAGGCTGTTTATCCTGGGCTCGTATGACAGAGAGACCTACGTGCACTGCACCTTTGAGCTGAGCAGCCATGAGTGGAAAGAGAAGACTCGCAGCTCCATCAAAACGGTGGGCTTCTCTTAAGATACTGTCCCCCCCCCCCCCCCCCCATGTACAACAGCAGTCATCTTTCTTAAAGACCACCCGAGTGCAATGCCTATTTGTTCCGACAAAAAGCCAGAAGGCTAATGACACGTTTGATCCACCATGTTCAACAAGGGGAACCTTTTTCCTTAAGAAGAAAAACAAACAAAGTATCGTATCGGTATCCATGTTATTTTTGTGGTCCAAATCAATTGTCACATTTTGACAATGGTATTTAACTCTTATAGATGAGGTACGTTTGTGAAACGTTAATTTGCTAAGTACAAAACACCTAATGGTGACATTTATCGGTTTCACTCATTTTTCTACATTTTTCTTCACAGATATTAACATGATAGAGACCATAGCCATTAGAGAAGAAGCATGAAAGACTTAATCTATTGATACAAATGTTTTAAGTTCCCCCATCTGAGAAGTCAATTTCCCCCAGTAACATTTTGAAAGAAAACAAATAATCAGGCCTTAGAGCAAACCTCTTCTAATTGCAGCAATTCAGAGATATTAGCATTTTCACATGGGGGTTGTTCGGAAGTAACGACTAACGACCATTTGAGACTGAAATGTCAAGTCTAGGCTAATTGCTGACTCCACCGCTCACACATCCCAACGCTGCTTCTTTCTGTGTGTAAAACTGCCATTTGTATTGGCTCAAAGTTCATTTTAGTTTCATTCAAGAGGTAATTTCTCTGAACAATTATTTCATATTCATTGTAATTAAAGGAGCAGCTTCCATCCTGTCCAGCAGGGGGCAATGCCACTAACATTTGTTCTTCGCTACGTCTCTTCCAATAAATGTCTCAGTAATCCTTATTTACTGAGTATCCTCTCAGTAAGCCATGCTTTTTAGCATGATATGATCTGTAAATTACAGTTGTGTGTGTGTGTGTGTGTGTGTGATGTTCATTGGATCCCTCTTCAAAACAAACATCGACATTTTTTCCCCCCCACATTAATTTGAGAGTGAGACCTAATTTTATCTCTACCATTACATTTTCCCATATTAAGCTTGTTTGAGTTTCACGCTTTGCTTCAAAGTGTGTTTTTTTTTTGCTCTGTAGCCTACAGTGTATTCAGAAAGTATGCAAGACTTTTCCCACATTTTGTTGTCAAAGCCTTATTCTAAAATTGATTTAAAAAATTCCCTCATCAACCTACACACACACCATTCAGATTTTTTTTCTTTTTTTTTTCTTTTTACATTTTAGCAAATGTATTAAACATTTTAAAACTGATATGACATTTACATTGGTATTCAGACCCTTTACTCAGTACTTTGTTGAAGCACCTTTGGCAGCGATTACAGCCTCAAGTCTTCTTGGGTATGATGTTACAAGCTTGGCCCACCCATATTTGGTGAGTTTCTCCCATTCTTCTCAGCAGATCTTCTCAAGCTCTGTCAGGTTGGATGGAGAGTATCGCTGCACAGCTATTTACAGGTCTCTAAAGAGAGGATAGATCGGATTCAAGTCTGGGTTCTGGCTGGGCCACTCAAGGACATAGAGACTTGTCCCAAAGCCACTCCTGCATTGTCTTGGCTGTGTGCTTAGGGTCGTTGTCCTGTTGGAAGGTGAACCTTCACCCCAGTCTGAGGTCCGGATGACTCCGGAGCAAGTTTTCATCAATGATCTCTCTGTACTTAACTCCGTTCATCTTTCCCTTGATCGTGACTTCTCTCCCAGTCCCTGCCTCCCAGTCCCCACAGCATGATGCCAACACCATGCTTCACCATGGGGATGGTGCCAGGTTTCCTCCAGACGTGACGCTTGGCATTCAGGCCAGAGAGTTCAATCTTTGGTTTCATCAGACCAGAGAATCTTGTTTCTCATGGTCTGCGAGTCCATTAGGTGCCTTTTTGGCAAAGTCCAAGCGGGCTGTCATGTGCCTTTTACTGAGGAGTGGCTTCCGTCTGGCCACTCTACCATAAAGGCCTGACTCCACAGAAGAACTCTGGAGCTCTGTCAGTGACCATTGGGTTCTTGGACACCTCCCCGACCAAGGCCCTTCTCCCCCGATTGCTCGGTTTGGCCAGGCGGCCAGCTCTAGGGAGAGTCTTGGTGGTTCTAAACTTATTATATTTAAGAATGATGGAGTCCACTGTGTTCTTGGGGACCTTCAATGCTGCAGACATTTTTTGGTACCCTTCCCCAGATCTATGAACATATCCTTCGACCTCGTGGCTTGGTTTTTGCTCTGACATTCACTGTCAACTGTGTGACCTTATATAGACAGGTGTCCAATCAATTGAATTTACCACAGGTGGACTCCAATCAAGTTGTAGAAACATCTGAAGGATGATCAATGGAAACAGGATGCACCTGAGCTCAATTTCTAGTCTCATAGCAAAGGGTCTGAATAGTTACACTTAAGGTGTGTTTATTTTTATACGTTTGCAAAAATATTAACCTGTTTTTGCTTTGTCATTATGGGTTATTGTGTGTACATTGATGAGGGAAAACAATCTATTTCAGATTAAGGCTGTAACAAAATGTGGAAAAGTCTAAGGGTCTGAATACTTTCTGAATGCACTGTATGTGTAATAGTGCAAGTGATAGCCGAAGGCAGTAGCCATTTGTAAAAGCTATGAATCACAGACGTGCTACAACACATTTTCCTCAAACATTCCTTCCACTGTAAAACCTCAACTGCAGACGCTGAGGTAAAAGTGTTCAACTTGCCTGGTGCGTCCCTCTAATGGCTCCTCTACAGGCAGATCTGTTACCAGCTCTCCATTAATATGCAACCTAGAGATGCAGATGCAAAGTGGCATTTAGGCTGTTTTATCAGCCTCTTCCAGCTTGTGTCCCAACAGGACTCCATGCTAAGGATTAAAGGCGATACCATCTGAAAAAAGGTCACTCTCTCTCTCTTTGCATATTCCTTTGCATTTTTATTCCAAGAATGATTGCCTGTGATGAGGCCCAACTTTCCTCTGAACCGGGCTCTTTGTGTGGCACGTATGTTCATGGTTTTCATGCTATTTAACTACTTTGTCTCTCTCTCTTTCTGTCTCTCTCTCCTTGAGCAGCTCTGTCCTCAGAGTAGCATTTTTCCAGGAGAATTGGTTCAAGCTCTTAAATTATATTATTGACAGTGTTTTTCGCAGCTGTCTGTAGATATTTACTTAGTGGTTTCACACAAAAGACACGCACAACACTGGTTTTCATTGGAGAGTGCTGCAAAGCCTGCTCTTGAATAACCTGTTTGCAGAAAGAAAATAGTGTTATCATTCATACTAGTTGTGGGGTCACTGTTGTATCTTAGAGTATAGTGTAATTTTACTGGTAAATTATTGTAAACCAGGATAAGGTTTGAATGGAATTTTAAGTTTGAAAACCTAAAGTCTAAAACGTACTGAGCTATCTGATTCCTTTTTACTCTCACCTTGATCATACTTCACCTACATCGAGTTATAGCACGGTTTGCTTTCCTAATATCGATTTTTAGATGCGTTTCCCTTCCGATTGTAGACTAGAGGGAGGCTCACTCCCTTCACACTCCTTCCTGCCGTCACATAATACTCAGGCATACCCCTTTTGTGTCCTCCACCCGTCTCAATATGTGTAGGGGAGAGGAAACATTGCGGACGCTTGGGTAAATTTAGCCTTTTTCCATTACCAAGCTGGGCTGGGTTTATTAGTGACAGGAGGCCTGTGGTGCAGACTGCTCCGCCTTACGTGTTTGCACATCTGCCCCATTGATTCCATCATCAGCCATCAACTGGCCCCGAGTGCTGATGCTTTCTGACAGCCTACCAGCCAATGTGTGTGTCTGTATGTGTTTATACATATGTTTTCACATTTGTGTGTCTATCAGTCCATCTCTTTAGTACCAAAATGTTAATGGTAAATAACCAATTGATTGATTTAAACCAGATTTATTTTCTTTTTTACATGGTTCTTCTGTTGTCCAAATGTGCCTGAAGGTGTGTGCTTAGATTAGAAAGTGATTGGCTGAATGGCTATTTCTAAGAACTGATGTCTATTTCTCCTCAATGACAAAGGATGTCTGGGTTCAGCACCACACACACACACACACACACACTTATTTTTCCTACACATGAAGGGAAAGGCACTGCTCTGTCGATAGGTTCAGGTCATGACACTGCGAAAGAACACAGCGTTTCTCACCACAGAGCAGTCCATCTCTCCATCTCTCTCACTCTCGCCATCATCATTGCTGTTGGTCATGGGAATGACACAGGCAGACAATGTCTGTGGCTGGAGTTAGGAGCTGTCTCTCTGAGTTTCACTCTCTTCAGCTGGCCGGAGACTAGTGAGTCTGTCTGTACACAGTTAGGTGTAGTACTGTGCACTCACAGCTTGTTCAGAGGAGTTTCCCACAGACTGAGTGTCAAAAACAAGACAAGATGTAAAGGTGCTCACTGGGCATCCTTAATTCCTGTGACCTAGAGAGCTTGCTTGCTTTTATTTCCTTGAGATTTTGTTTATTTTATTCTGCATTTTTCTGTGTTTCTGTCCCTCTCCGTCTTTCATGAATAATCAATAAGACATTTCCTCACTTTTCACTGTAAAGGCGTCTGTCTGCATACTAGGTTTGGTTTGCTCCTAGCAGAACTCTGCTGAAGTGAGTGTCTGTGCCTCACATACTCACATACTCCCTTAAAAGACTGCTTGAAAAATGAGAAAAAATAGGCAATAGTACTGTTTGTCCCCCTTGAGATGCCGTAGCCAGTATACACTTCCTCAAAATAGTCTGAATTAATCTAAGACAGGGGTGCCCAGACTTTAGTTATGTAGGATCTACTTTTCTGCTGCCTCCAAAAAGGCCTCTCTTAGCATTTTTCCATCCGGGAACGGTTTATTGTGCTTTGCTAGTATGTGACTCACCCGGAATGATGAAATCGTGGCTGCTTTTGATTTTGAGCTAGGCCTTGTAAAGATCGATTGTTGGGCATCTAGTTGAGACTTCAACTTTTACTTTTCTCTTACGTAGTTCACTTTGAGCGGGAAAGTCACTTTCATATTTATTGTGAACAGTTTTGAAATGCCTCTCGACATTTCCCTTCTTAGCAAGAGCTATGTTTGAATAGCAGATCAGACGCACACATTTTGAATTTGTTGTGGCAAAAAAAATCATCTTCCTCCCAATCACTGTGAAAGTGGAAGATTTTCGATTTCTTGCTGCTTGGTCCAGCATTCATATTAAAAACGGAACCTCAACTTCATAGAAAAAAACATAGTAAAATAACAACTAGAATAACAAAGAATATTCTGTTAGAGGTCTCGCAAGCGTGGACATGTAAACGTACTAACTTCAGACGGTTGCTATGGTAGCTACAGTTTGGAAAAGAAATGTAGCAGTTGTAGTGCCGCGGGTTGGTCCAATTTTATGTTATGTGGGGGGGGGCTGTGCAGTAATATTCGAGAAAGAAGCTAACCTGTAAGCAAAGCATATGGTGCTTCAGAACAGTGGACCTCATTATTTTTAAGCAGACTCGATGGTAGCGATGTGAATTGCCAAAATATCTCTTTTTTTTTTGTGCATACATTTTGAAACTTTTATGAGGTCTACTAGAAAGAAGTTTGCAATTGACGGGTCGACCGCGATCAACGTCCTGGACACTAATGATCTAAGATATCTCAAGAAATCTGTCATTTTGTTGTTTTTTCAGAGTAGGTCTTAGTCACACAGTTTTACCTCTAACTAAGATGTTTGGTGCAGTATTTCTCAATTTAAGAAATGTGCATGAAAACGAGTCTTCCCTCCTGGAATGACAACGCACTTAATTGAAGAATCCCTACTGTTGACCAATCGCTGACGAACGGGCGGAGACTTCGGCTACCGAACTGCGGCTAGCCGCAAGAAAAATGTGTCCGCCCAAACAGTCCAAAAAACCCTTGCCAAAGACCAAAACGAACAAATAACATCACAAAATGCCATCATAAAAGATGCACAAACTGTTTCGGATGGGAAGCATGCGGACGCCTTAAGAGCTGTCATTTTAGTGCATCCTGTTTTCACAAAGGATCCTCTCTCATTTTGCCAGTTCACCTGGAACAACTCCATGTGTCCGTCTCTGCAGTCTGGCCTTCAGCATCTCACCAGTGCTGGTTCGGAGCGATAGAAAGGGAGCACTTCCTGTGTCCATTGGTGTCATCAGAGATACTCTGACGCACCGCTTCACTCCCCACTGTTTGATGTTCCACTCCAGCGTGTGTGCGTTCCTGTGTCTTTTAATCCACCTTGTGCATGGCTCGCACTGACGGCTGATGAAAGGCAGTCAATAGACAGGTATTTCTCCCTCCCTTTCACCTCACCTGCCCCTGCTCATTCTGCCCTGCAAAGATGAGGTTCATTCAGGCGATGGGCTGCACAACCCCAAACTCCACCATACAGGTCAGGTATACACAGTGCACTTACTGGCTCCTTTGTTGTGTGGCAGAGCTATAAAGCTCTTCTCTTGAGGCAAATGTTTGATTTACATGCAGAGGAAGTGAAAAAGTAGATGGTTTATCAGGTATTTTTTTAGTTGCTTTCATCGTGTTGGTGTAGCTATTCAATTCCCTGAGGTACAGTGATAATATACAGTGGTTGCGCCACTGAAAGTTTTGTGATTATGCTGCGGGACTTAGGTAATTTGTGGTTTAGTACGGTACCCTGCGTCACTACTTCATTTCTCCAGACCAGCGCAAGGGGGAGTTAGAACACTGATTATCCTTTTGGGTCCTACTGTGTCTCTGACAATGAATGGGCGACATAAACCTAAATAGAAACTGATAATTGTGCACGACTTCAGTATTACTTACTAAAACTGTTGTTACACTAAGGTTTTTATTTTATTTTGTTAGGATTATTTTGCTCTTACTGTAGTAGTGTAGGCCACTCCCGACCGTTCATGTTATACAGCGCTTGAGTGGCACAACCGTCTAAGACAGCTGTGTTGCTACAGATGCTGGTTCAATACCCGTGCCGGCATTGACTGGGAGACCCCTGAGATGACTGTAGGTTTTTGTTTTTCTCTCCCTCTAAAAACAGAAATAAATGATTCTAAATAACAAACTGGCTTTATTTACAAATTAGTATTGATGTCTCACCCCATGTTCAACAATGGCCTTTTTTCTCGCTCATTTTCTCGCTCATTTTATGTTATTTATTTATGTTATTTTATGTTATTTGAAACAAAGCTATTATTATTCATTTAGAATTATATAAAAGCCCGTTGGATATTCTCACAGATATATTATTAACCCTATTATTATCAGGACAATATATATCGGTCATGGCTCCCGAGTGGCGCACAAAGGGATTGCCTTGCAGTTCTCCAGCTGTATCCACTGAAAGCATGCGAGGTTCAAGGCACGGGGCAGGGGGCACGGGATGGGCCGCAGAGCCGCGCACAGAAGACCGACCTAGCCCATGGGGAATGAAGGAAGGGGGGGAGGGTGGACCCCCACCTCGCCACACTGGCTACACTTTGAGGCATTGCACTAATAATGGCGCTGACTAGGGAAACGTTTTCGCTGTTTTGTTCTTAGTGCCAGTCTGCACGTTCAACCTAAAACAATGTAACTAATAATGGCATCTTTATGCTTTCGTTAATAAAATAATTTGAAAAATACTCTTTCAAAATGCCGATGTTTATTTAGTTATGGATCCATAACGAATTACTATGGGAATAAATCTCACTGAATTACAGAAATATCCTCCAATCCTCTTTGTTATTATTGGCGGAGAGAAGTAATATTTTTCGATATACTGTAGGCCTACCGTAGGCGACATGAGTCTCACTAGTGTTGAGTAATGTGCTGTTAAAAGTGGTGTAGGTCTTATTTATTTGAAGAGCATATTGAAATTAGAAGCAAAAGCATCCAACTATTTCAGCACTGTTTTGCGCTGCTCGGAGACAAGCATGGGGACTGTTTTTGATAAATCAATGACTTTTTTATTTTCCACTGAATTTCCGTTTGGGTATTGGTTAGACTAGAATTAGAAAATTAGGGTATAAAAATGTTATGCTCTCAGTGTAATCTTTATTTAACTAGGCAAGTCAGTTAAGAACAAATTCTTATTTACAAGGACAGCCTACTCCTTCCTCGCCGTCGGGGAATTGAACCCTGGTCTCCCGCATGCCCTCACGACACTGGGATTCTTTCGCTAAATAGCCCAGTACTGTACTCCCGACCGTCACGTTGTACAGCGCCATATTTTCCGTTCCATCCTAACAGAAACCCCAAGTTTTTTTGTTTTTTCTTGGAATAGAAACACCATAATATGAATCAAATGGATTAAGCAACATTTCTTAAAATCGGTCCCGTATACTATGTTCTTACAAAAAAGGTTTTAAATTCTCTAGTACAGCCACTATTGAAGGCTATCAAATGCTTCTCAAAGATGATAAATAACGTTCCATAGAATTCTGCGGCACCATGCAAGCTGCGCCGCAGTACGCTGCAACTTTTAAAGGACGAACCACTGTAGGTAACCTGTCAAAAATGCCTTTGACACATATTAATGGTTTGA
Source organism: Salvelinus fontinalis (assembly GCF_029448725.1). Classification (NCBI taxonomy): domain Eukaryota; kingdom Metazoa; phylum Chordata; class Actinopteri; order Salmoniformes; family Salmonidae; genus Salvelinus; species Salvelinus fontinalis. Next base: position 26,468,981 of record NC_074665.1, read on the forward strand.
AAATGTGGAAAACGTATTGACATGCATCAACGCTCTCAAAAGCCAGTAAAATACTTTTGTTTCTTAACCCAGTGGGGATAGTTGATGATCTAACCATTGGAGACAGCGGTAACCTCAATATCTGTTACATGGCAAACAAATTGACTGCCAGATTGTGTGACACTTATCAGCGCCTTCCTCCTAGGTGTGGCCAATAAATGGCCCACTATAATTCTGTTTACAGCTGTGTGTCTGCAAGGTGGGAACAGATTAAAGACACAGACACCAGGTCTCGTAGGCTGTTTGTTATCATCATTGAATTTACAATCGATTCACCTCGGAGGGTGAGCATGACAGACCTCGCCACAACCACATTACTGACTTCCTGTCATTTGGGCTCGGAATGCCTTCATCTGATGCCTTGGACAGCATCACTCATTCGAGCGTGAATGACCTCCCGTTATTTGCTGCTATGTGTCAGAATTGTCCCAGGTTCTGAAAGAAACCTCAATACCATGAGGAAATTAACCAAATGCGATGCTCTGTGTTTCATGCGCAGGCAGGATTGAGTGCCACAAATAACTACATAACCTTTAGAAAGGTGTTGTTGTACCCAAACATATATTTTTACTGAAGAAAAGCGATGTGCTTAACACAACTTTATTAAAACTACGTTTGGTAGAAATACTATGATGTTGGGAAAAAAATATATAGATTTTTGCTGTGGCACAGCAAATCAATGTTTGTTTTATTAGTACCGGTATAAACTCACCGCCGATGGATCTTAGGCTATAGCCTACAGTAGATCACATTAGTTAGCAAACTGCTCAGATGAGCTGAAGGAGAACTTTTTAGTTTTATGATCAGCTTATATTCCTCTGACAAGGGCCATGTTTTTTCTCCTCAGTTTAACTTCATTCAGTATGAAATAAATTGACGGTCATTTCTTTTCTTAGAATTTTTTTCTGCTGCAGTTTGCATTTCCTCTGATCCAAATCTCTGATAGCCTTCCTGTGTACTAAGAGACAAATGGAGAGACTGGAGGGGGTTGCTATGGGACTGGCTCCATGTCTGCTTTGGTAGGGTACAAAGGGTTGGTTGGCAGGGGATGTTCTAATACACTGTGGCTGCACCAAGCTAATACACTGTGTTGCTGTTTACCTACGGGCTCCAATCAGCTCCTAAGGTAAGCTAAGTAAATACCAGGGGTTAATCAGGCAAGTCAGCATTGAGAAGTCCCAGAGAGCTGAGTAGCACCTGCGATCCCACAGAGAGCCTCCACTTGAGAAGTTCAGACAAGGATATGACCAGGCTATCACTGCATTTGCCTGATTGACAAGCTGCACGTTGGAGCTCAAAGGACCAAGAATAAATAATGAAATGCCAACGTGATAAGGAAAATAAAAGTGTGTCATTGCTGTTTGAAAGGAAATTGCTGATATGAGAGGAAGGACATTTGTTCGTGTCTTTGTGGTGGTTTTATTTCCATTTGGGAAAACTGCTGCTGCTGAGTGATTATTATCTGGGCGTGAAGGACAATGGGCCTGCTATAAACAGACCTGTGGACTACGTGTGGGTGAAGAACCTACAGGGGAGGCTGTATATGCAAGTGCAAATTAGGAGGGCGGGGCATGAGTACCTTTTTTGTGTTCGCCTCAGTCTCCATAACAACTCTTTTGTCCCCTTGCTTTTGAACCCAGCCTTTTGAATAAGCCACAGTGGCAACATTAAAATTCAAATAACTTTTGATGACAAACACGATCATAAATTGGACCGCAAGCTTTGTCAACTCAATTTTTCTAGATTTGTACTTATTTAAATGTATTTGGGGACATCTTCCCATTCTAAAAATAACTAATATAGTAACTTAATGACTTTTTAAATATATTTTACAAATATGATAACATTGTGCCACCTGTAGGAGTAGTAACAACAATGATGGTAACACCAATTACATTTTTTTGGTAAATTAGGATTTTCTGAAATGGAGGCCACTAATGCTTCATTTAAATTGACTACCACCAAGTGACACTGAATTTAGATACACCAAATGATCAATGGAATCCTGAAATGTATGACACACTAAAAGGGTGTGATTAGCTAATAATTGTATTTAATATAGACAGACCCCTTCCTCAGTAGCAGTTCGCCAATGGAGAGAATGCTCAAAGTCCTTGTATATCTTTGTACTGTAATCTGTGATTTTCAAGGCGGTAACACCGATAGCATAAAACTGAGGGACACACATTTTAGTAAAATAAATAGCTATTTGAATAGTTGATTTAGAGCGTTATTGACTTTTCACAAAAGAGAAAAGGGCAACCATGACAGGCAACGATAATTATGTCAGTTACGTGTGAGGCCTGATTTAGCAGGCACATCTGCAACATGCCCAACGAGTAATGTAATTGGCTTTCTCCTTCAATTTAAAAGTTTTGGGGTTAAACAGATTGCAGTGCTTCACATCCAAAACAGAGATTATTGATGAAAAAACATCCATTATGAGACCTTTTATTAAATCTGTTAAACCAGACAGCCATAACCAGCCATATAAAAACAATCACACAGTCACGCTCTTACACATTCTATTCTATATAGCAGGGGTTGTCAAACTTTTGGGGGCCGGGGATGCTTTTTGTAATGTTTAATTCATCGGGGACCCCCTCATAATCAGAACACAACTCGAGTGAGGTAAAAAATAACATACTCAAGAGTTTTTTACTATGACTTTGACAGTGCATGGCCAGACAAACCAAGTCTCTGGCCCTGGGAAGGAACATTTTAAAGGCCCTACTCTTGGTATCAGAGAGAATTTTGCAGTTTTCAAGCTAATTTCCTGCAATTCTACACATTTTGTCATGTGGCAGAGATCTTTTTGTTGATGCAGTTTTAAAGCTAACATCCTGAAATTTGACACATTTTTCCATGAGGCAGAAGGAGAACTTTGCCATTTTAAAGCATGTATTTATGTGAAGATTTATTTTATATATATATATAATGTATTTATTTATTTATTTGGGGGAAAACAAGAAGTATTGAGTTGAAAACATTGATAATTGGTGGAGTACTGTGGAAAGAACAGAAATTGTAGATCCATAATACTGTAGTACACCCTCAACTTATTCCACAGATCCCTTTGCCAAAATATGTTTAATCTGTTTTTAATAATATTCATAAACATTTATTTTTAAATATATTTTGAGGTCTGGCCGTGGACCCCCTGCAGTAGCTGTCTGCATGCCTTGCAGGGACTTGTACCCTATAAGCATACACAAATCGATCTGACATGTGGTATTAGATTAGATTACTGGGCAGCCCAGTGACAGGGAAAAGGATTTGTTCGCCCCGACCAGCTTCCGGCAGACACTCTGCTCACGTGCAACCCCCTGGACCAGCCCGAGAGGAGCTTCAAGCTCAGCCATTCTGCAGAAGCCCCAGCCCTCTCAGGTCACTCTCACATGTTACACTCTCGAGTGTAACACGTGCTTTTAGAGGTACAAACTGAAATATAGATGAAGCTGGTTAAGCTATGACTGTGGCCTATACAGGGTATTAAATGGAAAATAAGGGGCTGGTATTGTTGACATGTTTTATCTTTTCAGAATAGTGCAAAACCACTGAAACCATGTGTTTTATGTTTTGGCTAACCTTTCTAGTTTTTCACCTCTTGCTGCCTAATGTCATGATATTGCTGCTTATATTTTGGCATCTAGCATGGTGTCAGTCTACACATGGACGTTGATGTAGGGAGTGCTGAAGTTTAACATCTGTTATCTAAAATAGCTCTGTCATAGAATTTCACAATTTCATTAGGCTACATAATAACAAAGAAGACAGACACACATTATCAACAAACCATTGAATACATTTCACAGTACAGGCCAATTTAAGTGAAAATCCAACGTGCGATTTAAATAGATACTGTGATGAATCAAAGAAAATAATGGCCAACTGTATTCCTACTCAAGCGGAGGATGAGGCTACAGACGAATGTGTATTTTAATCAGTGATACCTGCTAAATAGTCATATTAACCTTTAATTTGTTCTTCATGGCAGCACAGATAAAAGATAGATAGAAAATTGTTCTATTTACATCGAGGCCATTCACTGTTGCTACGCTTCCTGTTTGTTTTTCTCCTCAGTGAGAAGAGACCGAGAGCTGTCTGTTCTCTGTCAATGTTAACTAGATTACTCAGTCACTTCAGCTCGGGCTTGAGATTAAGCACCCACATAAAATAATAAAACAATGTAATTTGAGGGTAAAAGCCATTTAAAAACAACTTTTAAGCACGAAAAGTGCCATTAAAAAAGGACTGTTTGGCACACATGGTTTTTCATTAGTTGAATTTCAGACCTGTTTTTGTCCAACACCATGGTTGATATTCAGTCTTTTTTTGAATTTCTAAATAATAAAAAATGTGTTTGCTGACGCATACTGTAGATATATATACTTTATATGAATATTTGGATACCAACATCAAGCTGAAAGGAATACTACTAAAATTGTTTTATTTCAGCAGCAGCACTGCTGAATTATAAGAGGTTGCGCTGGTTTTTCTCATGTTCGTTGAATGAAGCATCGGTGTACATTAGACCATAACTCTGAAGGAGACCGGGACAAACGCTCTTTAAATGAACATCTGGGAGAGAACAGCGGTCTTATTTCTAAATTCATTAGGGGTTTTCTTTCTTGTCAGTGTCCACCGTGTGTGTGTGTGTGTGTTGTGCACACAGCATGTGGGAGGGGAGAGGGCGCTATTTGCACTTCACCAACAAAAAAAAACTCTGCTCTTACATGCAAATGACCCAGGGGGTGGATGAAGAGGTAGATTGAACAGCGGCGTCGCTCGAGCAACAGGTATATACGCAAGGCTACTGTGTTTACGAGCACAATGGCTTCAATGACTGTCCCTCATCACACACACACCTATCCATGTGCCTCAACTTGGCATATTTGCTCATTTACATTTGACATTTTAGTAATTTAGCTGACCCTCTTATCCAGAGTGACTTACAGAAGCGATTAGTTAGGGTTAAGTGCCTTGCTCAAGGGCACATCGGCAGATTTTTCACCGCTTAACCACTAGGCTACCTGCCGCCTCTCAATCGCTTGGCATCTGCCACATGGGTAATTTGTTTCTCACCAATGTACTCTGTCAGACGGCCTGTCATTACAATTGCAGCGCACAATTTGATGCCTTTGTGCATTCTGTTCAACGGCAATGTTAGCTTAGCTGAGCATACACTTGTATTTGTGGGGACACTGTTTTTTTGTGTGAATCATCCTGCAGTTTTATGTTTACGATTTTTCACTACTTGTGACCCTGTGAACAGTAACTGAATAAAGGATGTAGTGGTGTTGTATTTGGTCATCAATGGTGTTGACTCACCTCACTTCCTTTACTGAAAAACATAGGATTTCCGCTCAGTGCAAGGCGATCATTTTTTCAGTGTGAATACTTGAAGTGCTGTAACTTAGAGATGCAAGCATAGATGTATTCAACCCTGTATTATTTTGCTGCAGCCTACGACTTGGTCAACGAACTGTAATGCTTTTTAGTGTTACGTCACCCCTATGAGTGTAATTACATGTCACTCAAGACAATGGTACCATGTTGTACACACAGCTCGAGGGGACATTAACAATGAATATTCCTCCTCAGGGAGGTGTGTTTGGTGTGGGGGGACTCTTTTTAGTTCATGGGAGGTAGGCCATCTGTGGGCCAGGCGTGCTGATCTATAGGGACCGTGTACAGCATCAGTTTAAATTGACGTGGTGCGGAGCGCTGCACGCCACAGCCCTGGTGAGCGGCAGCATCTGTTTACCTGCTCCCTGACATTGGCCTGGCTGAATCCTACGCCGCTCCCCACTGTTCCTACCGTCTCCTCCGTAATTGCCCTTTAGTCGGCGTTCATCCTTGCAAATTACCCATAATTGCAACTCAATGACTCCTCTGAGTGGGTTAGGATTTTGGGGAAAACAGTGACATGGACACACACAGGATGTCTGTCTCAGGGTCTTGCTGCCAGGGCATGTCAAAGCAGAGGGTATTATCTCTGCTTTCTTCTTTGGTATAGTGTCTCATTTTTGAGAGCCTTCAAGAGGTGATATGCCTCAGATAAACAGATTTCCTACAAATCCTATTCAAGGCAAACTGATGAGCTTTAAGCCTAACCCTCCTTGACCCGGCGAGCATCATCATCACAAAATATTGATAAGCTGGAACATTAAAGACTCGTGCAGTACCATGAAAACAGTTTTGTTTAATGCTTTTTAGAATTGTGAGGATTAAGACTGTCTAATTCAGAGATCCGTGTTTCTTCAGGTTGAATGCTGAAACTCATGAGGGTCCAGCTGACGGTTTGCCGTCAATTGAATCTGCTTCGGGACTATAGCAGTGTATAGCAGACCATTCGATCTGATGTTAAATTGTCTTTTGTCAGTCGCAGCCCTGTGTGTGATTTGCATCATAACCAGCGACTGAAGTGGATTGCAATGCTTTCAGAGGCAGACATTCTCAGATGAAAGCCTCCGGTTTAGATCACACAGCGTTTCCGCTCCTGGCACAAAGAAGATATTAGCCTCAGTAATAGAGGCGGCACCCTTGATATTCACTCTGCCCAGCTAAATGTTGAACTTGAATTGCTTTATGTACACTCGGGTCCAACATTATTGGCACCCCTGATAGATGAACGAAAAAGGCTGAATAAAAATAAATAATACAATTAACATTACTGAGCTATATTGCATGCTAAATGTATTTTATTTTATACTAATACAATTACTCAGAGAAAGAGATTTTGATTAACAAGTCCACATATTTTTAGGTATGGTCTTTTCTTTTTTTATGCATCTTTCCACCACTGGTGTACGTGGCCAAAGAACTCTATTTTCATATAATCTGACCACAGCACAGGTTCCAATCCAAGTACCATTGCCGTTGAGCATACTCCAGGCGTTTACATGTGTTGGATGACATGAAAATATAGCTCTTGGGCTAGTGGTGGGTTTGGCTTCAAAAGAAAGATGACCCCATACCTACTGTAAAATATGGTGGTGGAGCTTTGATGTTATGGGGCTATTTTGCTTCCACTGGTCCTGGGGCCCTTGTTAAGGTCTACGCCATCATGAACTTTACCCAGTACTAGGACATCTTAGCCAAAAACCTGGTTACCGCTGCCAGGAGGCTGAAACTTCTAGCAAGCCAGTAACCCCAAGCACACATCAAAATCCATAAAGAAATGGTTGCTTGACCACTAAATCAAAATTTTGCAATGGCCATCTCAGTCTCCGGACTTGAACCCCATTGAAAACCTGTGGTTTGAATTGAAGAAGGCAGTCCAGAAGCAAAGACGAAGGATATCAAGAATATGGAAAGATTACTTATGGAGGAATTGTCTAAATCCCACCCAATGTGTTCTCCAATCTCCTAAAACATTTAATAAAAAGGCCCAGTGCCATTATGTTTGCAAGGTAAGGTTTTGAAAGGTATTTAAAACAAGTGTCAATAATTTTGAACCCTATCTTTTTGAGAAAAGTAAATATGACTTGTTAAACAATATCTCTTTCTCTGAGCAATTGTATTAGTATAATTATTTTGGCATAAAATATATCTGAAGTTGAGTTTGCTTGTCTTTTATCAAGGGTTCCAATCATTTTGGAGCTGGCGGTATGTGTCTGTGTGGTTTCAGACTCTCTTCTGAATCTCACTGGCCTCTTCTTTTAGAAAAGGGAGAAAACATGTTTTCTTTGACAAGATTGGCCCCTATAGTTTGACTTACCTACAAAGTGTAGTTTCCTCCTCTAATATGACAACACCATGCTGTCAACTCTGTTTGACACTAAAAAAAAAAACAGTATTTGTGTAAGAAAGTGTGTGTATGTGTATATACACACACACATACACACACACACACACAGTTGAAGTCGGAAGTTTACATGCACCTTAGCCAAATACATTTTCACAACTCCTGACATTTAATCCTTAGATACACAGTGGTCTTCATCATTGACTTGCGCACAATTTTGATGATTTAAAGGCTCTTGTGCACAGTTTGTTGTCTTTACATCTACTGTTAGCTTTGCTGTTCTCCTAGTTTCCCCACAAACACCTGTTGCCTTTTTAAATGTCGTTAGGGCATTCTAGGAACGGGGAGCAACGTGGCCAGATCAGGTTAAGCCGTGAGGCAGAGACCTGCATTAAATGAATTAGGAAAGTCTCAAATGAAAAGGCAGGTTCCTGGGTCCATAGGATTTATAAACAGGTTATAGGACTAACTTAAAAACTGCTGTCCACACCATATAATGGCGGCAGGTAGCCTAGCGGTTAGATCGTTGGGCCAGTAACCGAAAGGTCACTGGTTTGAAAACCCGAGTCGACAATATGTTATTTTGTCTGTGCCCTTGAGCAAGGCACTTAACCCTAATTTAGCTGACCCTGTAAAACAACACATTTCGCTGCACCTATATGGTGTATGTGACAATAAAGCATTGACTGTTTTCTGTTATTTTTATAAATGAATAAATGAAAACATTCTGTCAGTTGACTCCCACTGTGACGAGGCCTACAGGCTATTTTCATGGCTTACACCTCAACTGTGTTTTTACTTTTCTGGTGTACTGTAAGTATTTTTAAACCATCTGCAACACGTGTGAACATAGTCAGGATAATACGCAATTCTTTATGATTGCACAATCATTTGATTTCCAACAGTAAAATAGTCAAATGTATGTAAAAAAAGATAAGCACAAGTTACCATTTTACTTTTTATGATGATACCTGAAACTTTTATTTGAAATATAAACCATTATGATTTGTTCTTGCCTACAGTGTTACATTGTGATATAACCACATGTAGCCACATCTCTCTTTTTATATCCAAAAGGTTCCCATCGCAGGTTTGAAATCATCCGTCAGCTTCAAGTGAATCAACCCCCCCCCCCCCCCCCCCCCCCCCCCCCCCCAGCTCATATAGATCATTTGCTTTTTCCATCCCCGCCCCTAACTTGATCAGTGCCCTCCTTGAGAATTATGACAAATGACAGCTGGGAAATTACAGTTGTTCGTCTCTGTTTCCCAGACCGGGAACCCCTCCTCCCTTCTCCCCTCTTCTCCCTCAACCATCAACCTCTCATCACATTTGAACTCTCATTCATTCAAGATCTGACCGACTTCATCAACTTCCTCCACAATTCTATTGTTTGTGTTGGTGTGTGCACAATGTTGATAGTTGGAATTTTCCCATGATGACATGGTGTTCTGAGGATCTGCATACAATAGGGGGGGGGGGGGACTCCTATGTTAGACACACTGCACTTTAGCGACACACGCTGTCATGTTGCATTGGGCCAGGGAGACAAAGCAGGTTGCCCCGACGTCACAACCGGTGAATGGTGGATACGTGACTTGTTCTCAGTGCGCCGTGACAGTGATTGAGGCAGCTGGTAAACTCCAGGAGCCTCATTTTACCAATCATCCGTAGGCACAAATCTGTGCGTAAACAATGCGGGGGATCATTTCCACTCAAAGTGTGAGATTTATCAATATGAACGTTTGCTTGAGAGTGTGCGTACATTTACATCCATGACCATGCGTACGCACAGTGTCAATTGGTAGAATACGGGAACTGCTGGTCAAGCGTAGCCTAGTGAATGGATAAAATAGTAATAATTTGATAATTTTTCCATTTTTATTGTGAAGTCATGCAACATATCTTGACAGTGCATTTGTTACAATAATAATCCATATAAAGTACAGTTATTTGTTAAGTTAAGAGGTACGTGTGAAAGGGAAGCCATTGTTGAAATACTATAAAAGGAAATGGGAAATGGACTGAGAGCTGGTCGATCTTGCTCTGTTGGAAGATTTGGCACGGCACAAGCTGTATTTCGCAGAGAGCACGTTTTTAGAGACAGGTGGGACTTTTTAGCATTAAGTACAAATGGGATCATCAGACATAGTTTCCCCAAACCAATGTTATAGGATTTTTGTAAGGATTTAAGACCTTCTTTAGAAAGGCAAGCGCTTGCCACTCCGGTGCACATCCAAGTGCTCTCCACCCTAGGGTTTTTGGCAGGAGTTTATCGGCATCTCACAGCCCTTGACAGACTATGTTTTGGATGTGATCATTAGCAAAACGAACAGTTGCATACAATTTCCATACACCATCTCACAACAGGTTAAAGTTGAGGGGTTTCTTTGCCATCAGTAGGTTCCCAAATACGAATGGAGCAATAGACGGCACCCACATCGCCATAAAAGCACCCTCCCAAAACAAGTTCAACTATGTGAACAGAAAAGGCTTCCACTCACTTAACCCATCACCCGCACATTATGTGATGCGCAAAAGACGCTGCTGAATGTGGTGGCCAGGTGGAACGCACAACTCATCCATTCTGCAGAACAGCAATGTTGGCCTGAGCGGTTGAGGATAGATGGCTTACTGGTGAGTGTTGCCTACTCATTTGAAGTATATTTGCCATTGCTAAACCAACTTGAATTGTCCTAATGTCCTCTATTTGTAGCTATGCTTTTATTTTTACTTGTCATAGCCACAACCGTGCGAGCCAAGTAAAACCTTTTGGTTTTACGCAACCTCTGACGCCAGCACCTCCATCTCGGTCTATAAAAAAAAGCAACGATTTTTCTGGTTGTGCCGTTGTATTTCATTTTCTTCCAAGCATGGAAACATTGCTCAATCCCCACACCATTACACCACCGCCACCAGTCTGTACCATTGACACCAGGCAGGATGGGCCCATGGACTCATGCTGACTCTGCCATCAGCATGACTCAACAGGAACCGGGATTCGTCAGACCAGGCAACGTTTTTCCAGTCCTCAATTGTCCAGTGTTGGTGATCGCGTGCCCACTGGAGCCGCTTCTTCTTGTTTTTAGCAGATCAGAGTGGAACCCGGTGTGGTCGTCTGCTGCAATAGCCCATCAGTGACAAGGAACGCACAACTCGTCAGTCCGAGATGCCGTTCTGCATACCACTGTTGTACTGCACCGGTATTTGCCTGTTTGGGGCCCGCCTGTTAGCTTACACGATTCTTGCCATTGTCCTTCGACCTCTCATTCACATGCTTGCATGCCAAAGAACCACATCCCAATCGTGAAGCACATGGGTGGCAGTATCATGTTGTGGGGGCGCTTTGCTGCAGGAGGGACTGGTGCACTTCACAAAATAGATTGCATCGTGATTAAGGAAAATTCTGTGGATATATTGAAGCAACTCTGTCCATGAGAAACTTGATTCTCTGGTCTGATGAAACCAAGATTGAACTCTTTGGCCTGAATGCCAAGGAAACCTTGCACCATCACTACGGTGAAGCATGGTGGTGGCAGCATTATGCTATGGGGATGTTTTTCAGCGGCAGGGACTTGGAGACTAGTCAGGATCGAGGGAAAGATGAACGGAGCAAAGTACAGAGATCCTTGATGAAAACCTGCTCCATAGCGCTCAGGACCTCCGACTGGGGCAAAGATTCTCCTTCCAACTGGACAACAACCCCAAGCCACACTCCCCATCCAACCTGACAGAGCTTGAGAGGATCTGCAGAGAAGAATGGGAGAAACTCACCAAATACAGGTGTGCCAAGCTTGTAGCATCATACCCAAGAAGACTCGAGGCTGTAATCGCTGCCAAAGGTGCTTCAACAAAGTATTGATTTAATGGTTCTGAATACTTATGTAAATGTGATATTTCAGTTTATTTTGAATACATTTGCAAAAATGTTTAAACCTGTTTTTGCTATGTCATTATGGGGTATTGTGTGTACTGTAGATTGGGTTTTTTCTCTCTTCATTTTAGAATGATTGTGGAAAAAATCAAGGGGTCTGAATACTTTTTGAATGCACTGTATGTGAATTGTTAAAGCTAGTTAAACAGGCAAAAATGACCTAAAACTAATGTTATGCAAGGTAAAGTAGATGTCAATTCTTCATGGGTAGCTAGCTAACAATTATTTGTGGCTAGCCAGTTAGCCCTATTGACTTACTATGAACTTACCCATTCACTGAACCTTCCTTTTAGCTAGGACAATGACAACAGAGACGAAACAAGATGTACACAAAGCAAACATTTTACATCATAACTATCAGCTAGCTAAATGTGAATCGTAATAATGTAGCTAACCAGATAGTATAACAGGCAAAAATGACCTAAAACCAATTTTATCCAAGGTAGATAGCCATGGAGAATTGATATCTGGCTAGCTAACATTAGTAGCCAGTTAGCGCTATTGACTAACTATGGGCTTGAGACCTACGCACACTACAGTGGGTATTGTAGACAGGTAACCCTGCCAAAATTAACACAGCATGTATTTATTAACGTTTCAAAATAAAATATTGTACTCAGGCAACATATGAGATGTTTATAGTCGACTGCTATAAATAGAGGACTTCACAAGAAGTCAAGTGTTTACTTACTGTCTAGAAATGTATTTATTTTTTATTTACCGTTATTTTACCAGGTAAGTTGACTGAGAACACGTTCTCATTTGCAGCAACGACCTGGGGAATAGTTACAGGGGAGAGGAGGGGGATGAATGAGCCAATTGTAAACTTCTTCATTTGTTGAATACTAATATTGTTGAATATTTGTATGTTGTAAGGGTGTTAACTGTTCTGTGATACTTTGGTTTACTGTATTTTCTTCAATGTCCTGATATCCATAGCAAGCTTAAAGCTAGAATCCTTAGTTGCTACATCCATTTTTGGACTTACACATTATTCTATATACCCATTCATTCTTGAAGAATATAACTTATGAGCTTAGTTACAAACACTGTATAGCCTCAAAACATGGTTAAAAGTATACCTTTTATATCATGGATGGTCAGTCTATGCATCCATAGCTCTATCTATACATTTGAGAGTGGTTACATTTCTTAGAAAAACAGGGATGGGAGAACACTTTGTTATTGTTTTCACTTCAGGATTCTAGCTTTAAAGTGATCCTAAGTTGAAAGTGCTAAGTGTGTTTGTTTCTCTCTGTGTGTTTCAGGCGGAGGTGATCAAAGGGCCCTTTGGCAGTGTGGGTATGACATTCAGGCACATCCCCGACTGTGAGGGTGATGCGGTCCATGTCAGCATCGAGACAGTCACTCCAAACTCTCCTGCTGCCCTGGCAGACCTACAGAGGGGCGATCGACTCATCGCCATCGGCGGTAAGACACTAAGGCCATGCAGCATAAGTAAACCTGACTGTGGCATGATCTGGCAACCCTGAGGATGTTTGAAGTGACTTAAGAACAGCAGCATACAGTAATACTGGATGTATGTTGTTCAGTTGTACTGTCTATCTCAATATGAGTCTAACATGTTCTCTATCTCTGTTCAGGTGTCAAAGTGACATCCTCTGTCCAAGTGCCCAAACTGCTGAAGCAGGCAGGGGACAGGGTGCTGGTCCTGTACGAGAGGCCTGTGCGTCACCAGGGCACCACCATTGGCCTGGGAGCCCTCCAGGAGGGGCTGGGCCAGCTGGACGAGCCCGGGTTCATCCTCCCGCCGGGGGGCTATGAGGAGGACCCGGCACCCATCACGGCCCTCGCCGACAAATCCGACAGCAAAGACATGGACTCTGAGTTTGAAGAGTTGATTTCAGACCCCAAGTCTAGCCTGCTTAGCAGCAGCGCCGAGGCCAAGGAGGATTTCCTGTCAGTAAACCAAAGCCCCAAAAGGACTATGGCCAATCTAGCCTCCAAACCCCTTGGCAGCATATCGCCCATCCTCAACCGCAAACTGAACTTGGCAGGGCTTCAGTCACCAGTCAGACCTCCACCCACACCAAAGCACTCACCACACAAGAGTGTCGAGCCAGGAGAGGGGCCACAGCGCCCCACTGTCCCCCCTCCACCCCCACCCACTCGCCCGCTGGTGCCCCCTAGACCCCACATTAAATTAACGTCAGCCTCTTCTGAAACACAAAGTCTGCTGGAGGGGAGCGAAGCTACCGCCGCGGCTGAGAAAACTCCAGAAAAGACTCCTACACACTCCACTGGAAGCAATGGTGACAAAGGCAGTGCTGTGACGACACCTGTGAAACAGCCCGAACCAAAGCCAGCGGTCAAACCACCCGAGCCCTGCGAAGAGCCACCAGGGGCCCCCTCCGCTCCCAGCAAGCAGGACCTGGCCAAAGACAAGGTGTCTGAGAGCTCCATCATTACCCGAGACATCATGGAGGACCACTCAATGTGGGAGTCCTCAGAGATCATGTTCCGCAACCGGACGGCCCATTGGGGCAATGGTTCTGTGGTGTTAGCGGTGGAGAGCAACCATAAGTACCTTAACACGGCCCTGTGGTGCAAAGACCCCTTCAAGCTGGGCAGCCTGCTGTGTCTGGGCCACGTCAGCTTGACACTGGAGCATGTAGCCCTGGAGTGTCTGTCCACGTCCTCGTCTGAGTACCAGAGCACTTTCAGACTGGAAGCCCCAGAGCCCAGGGCCAGCGTTAGCCGCACCGCCCTGCGCAGCCTCAGCACCCACAAGGGCTTCAACGAGAAGCTCTGCTACGGAGACGTCACACTCAACTTCAGCTACCTGGCTGATGGAGAGTCAGAGACGTGTGGTGGGCTGATGGAGGGTGAAAGGAAGGCCAGCATGCCGGATGAGGAGCTGAGGGAGAGGGAACAGCTTTCCTTTGTTCCCCGTGACGACCTGGCCTACAGTGCCATACAGCTGGTGGAGGTGCGCCACAACTTTCAGGACACCCAGTTCCAGAACCCCACCTGGTGCGAGTACTGCAAGAAGAAGGTGTGGACCAAGGCCGCCTCCCAGTGCATGATCTGTTCCTATGTCTGCCACAAGAAGTGCCAAGAGAAGTGCCTGGCCGAGCACCCTTTCTGCGTGGCCGCCACCGACCGACGCAGTGCCGACCCGGAGGCCAAATCCACCATCAACCGCGCCACTACGGGCCTCAGCCGCCACATCATCAACACCGGCTCCCGTCTGCTCAATCTGCGCCAGGTGCCCAAGAGCCGGCTGGCAGAGCAAGCGGCTGATGTGCCAGATGTGGTGCACATCCCCGACATCTCTGACAACGAGAGCAGCGATACAGAAACCTACGCCGGGGCCAGCCCCTCCAAGCATGCAGCCGGCGGCAGCACCAAGCTTGTACGGCGGGAGGGAGGACTTGACGACAGTGTATTTATCGCAGTGAAGGAGATCGGCCGCGACCTTTACCGGGGCCTGCCCACTGAGGAGCGCTCTCAGAAGCTGGAGCTGATGCTAGACAAGCTGCAGCAGGAGATCGACCAGGAACTGGAGCACAACAACGCCCTGATGCTGGAGGAGAGGGAGACGGGGGACGCCCGGAGGAAGGCCCTGATCACGGCCGCCCTGGCCAAGTCTGGAGAGAGGCTCCAGGCTCTCACCCTTCTCGTGATTCACTACCGGGCAGGCATCGAGGACCTGGAGTATGTGGATAGCACCGGCACCTCCCCCTCGGAGCCACATGGCTTCAAGGCCAAGGGGGTGGTATTGGAGGAGGCCTTACTGGGGACAGAGGTTTATGACAGTGACATATGTAGCACAGTGGAGGCACCGCTGCTGGATAACATCACAGAGGAGCAGATCTGTGTGGAGGCGCTCCACTAGAGAGAACAAGGACGAGGGATGGCCTTCAGACTTACAGCAAAATTATTTGAACCTTTTTCTGTGGGGGTGGGGTAAATGTTACCTTCTGAAGATCAGCTGAGGCGGTCTAGTGAGGGTGAAATTGTTGATTTGTAAAACAATTGGTCACGCATACTTTGTTTGGGGAGACCACTCTTGTTGTCCCAAAGAACAGCAGTTTAGTTTTCCTAAAATTATACTTTTAAAGGGAAGCTGGAAAGCTAGATGGAGAAATTTGCATTGAGGATCAGTGTTTCATGGCAATCTGTAAATGCTTGGGTTCACAAACATTTTAAAACATACATATATAAAAATTGCCTTCTATAATTTAGCTTTTGTTGACATTACAGGGCACCTTAACTTTTTTCTATCACTTGAAAATGTGACTTTAAATGTTTGTTACAGTTCAGTATTTTATCACTAAAAGTTACAGCAACCGCTTTTCCGTTTTGCAGAAGATTGCAATCAACATGTGGTTGACATTGCAGGAGCTATGCAAATAGCAAATAGCTCTGTTTTATCCAAATTGTATTTGGGGAAGGGAATACATATTAGTTTGATTTGTTTTACTGTGAGTAACAAGCATATTTTGTTAGACTGGACACCTTGTTGTGCGTCTACAGGAAGACAACAGTGTGGAAATGCAGAGCAAAAATGAAATCCTCCACCATATGGAAATTTATGTTTCAGATTATGTACTTTTCATGCCACTCATATCTTCACTTTGTGAGCACTTTTGATTTTAATGCATAATCCAATTTTAGAAATCACCTATGACTTTCCTCTTCTTTTGGACTTTTTGCAAACTACAAGCTCGTGAAAATTGAATGAAATGGGCAATAATGTTGTGGGGGAAGATGGTCTGTCCCCTGTCATCCTTGGTTCAGTTTATTTATAGGCCAAACATCTATGACCCATTTGGTTAACCAGCATATTCACTGTACATGTTATTTCTCTCTCTGTTACAATGTTTTCTTAGCTTTTTGGGTAGAGGGATAGAGTTGTATAATATTTTTCTCAAATGTATAATTAAAAAATGTTTTAAGTTATTTGATTAAGCACCTGCTTTTGTTTTCTCGCCCCCCTTCAAAATCGTTTTTTTTTTTTTTGTATGGATATAATATCCCTGAACTAAAACATAACTATGGTGGTGGTAGTTTTATCCAATCATGTTACTTCAGACGAAATGCTTGCTTTTGAAATTCTTCTTGATCAATTGCAAAGTATTTATGTAATCGTGGCAGAAAGTTTTTAATTATATGGTTCATCTCAGTATGAATGTTGTTACAGGAGCACATGGATCTCTGTTTTATTTTATGTACAGTACCAGTCAAAAGATTGAACACACCTACTCATTCCAGGATTTTGCTTTATTTTTACAATTGTCTACATTGTAGAATAATAGTGAAGACATGAAAATGACGAATGAACACATATGGAATCATGTAGTAAGCAAAAAATTGTTAAACAAATCTAAATATACTTTATATTTGAGTTTCTTCAAAGTAGCCACCCTTTGCCTTGATGACAGCTTTGGACACTCTTGGCATTCTTTCAACCAGCTTCATGAGGTAGTCACCTGGAATGCATTTCAATTAACAGGTGTGCCTTGTTAAAAGTTAATTTGTGGAATTTCTTTCCTTCTCAATGCGTTTGAGCCAATCAGTTGTGTTGTGACAAGGTAGGGGTGGTATACAGAAGATATTATTTTACCAAATTGGGCTAAGTCCATATTATGGCAAGAACAGCTCAAATAAGCAAAGAGAAACTTCAGTCCATCATTACTTTAAGACATGAAGGTCAGTCAATCTGGAACAATTCAAGACCTTTGAAAGTTTCTTCAAGTGCTGTCACAAAAACCATCAAGCGCTATGATGAAACTGGCTCTTATGAGGACTGCCACAGGAAAAGAAGACCCAGAGTTACCTCTGCTGCAGAGGATAAGTTCATTAGAGTTACCAACCTCAGAAATTGCAGCCCAAATAAATGTAACAGACACATTTCAACATCAACTGTTCAGAGGAGACTGTGTGAATCAGGTCTTCATGGTCAAATTGCTGCAAAGAAACCACTACTAAAGGACACAAATAATAAGGAAACTTGCTTGGGCCAAGAAACACGAGCAATGGACATTAAAACGGTGGAAATCTGTCCAAATTTGAGATTTTTGGTTCCAACCGCCGTGTCTTTGTGAGATGCAGAGTAGGTGAACGGATGATCTCCGCATATGTGGTTCCCACCGTGAAGTATGGAGGAGGAGGTGTGATGGTGCTTTGCTGTTGACACTGTCGGTGATTTATTTAGAATTCAAGGCACACTTAACCAGCATGGCTAACACAGCATTCTGCAGCGATACGCCATCCCATCTGGTTTGCGCTTAGTGGGACTATAATTTTTTTTTCAACAGGACAATGACACAACACACCTCTAGGCTGTTTGCTGCCTATTTTACCAAGAAGGAGAGTGATGGCGTGCTTCATCAGTTGACCTGGCCTTAATAATCCCCCGACCTCAACCCAATTTAGATGATTTGGGGTGAGTTGGACCGCAGCGTGAAGGAAAAGCAGCCAACAAGTGCTCAGGATATGTGGGAACTCCTACAAGACTGTTTCAAGAGTGTGCGAAGCTGTCATCAAGGCAAAGGGTGGCTACTTTGAACAATCTCAAATATAAAATGTATTTGTTCAACACTTCTTTTTGGTTACTACATGATTCCATATGTGTTATTTCTTAGTTTTGATGTCTTCACTATTATTCTAGAATTTAGAAAATGGTAAAAATAAATAACAACCATGGAATGAGTAGGTGTGTCCAAATGTTTGACTGTTACTGCATATCTTTATTTACTTGGTTTGGTGACTGGTGTGGGGTCTGATTGATAAATGCTCTGTGCAGTTAGGATGTTATAAATGCTCTGAGCAGTTAGGATGTTATAAATGCTCTGTGCAGTTAGGATGTTATAAATGCTTTGAGCAGTTAGGATGTTATAAATGCTCTGAGCAGTTAGGATGTTTTAAATGCTCTGTGCAGTTAGGATGTTATAAATGCTCTGAGCAGTTAGGATGTTATAAATGCTCTGTGCAGTTAGGATGCTATAAATGCTCTGTGCAGTTAGGATGTTATAAATGCTCTGAGCAGTTAGGATGTTATAAATGCTCTGAGCAGTTAGGATGTTATAAATGCTCTGAGCAGTTAGGATGTTATAAATGCTCTGTGCAGTTAGGATGTTATAAATGCTCTGTGCAGTTAGGATGTTATAAATGCTCTGTGCAGTTAGGATGTTATAAATGCTCTGAGCAGTTAGGATGTTATAAATGCTCTGTGCAGTTAGGATGTTATAAATGCTCTGAGCAGTTAGGATGTTATAAATGCTCTGTGCAGTTAGGATGTTATAAATGCTCTGTGCAGTTAGGATGTTATAAATGCTCTGAGCAGTTAGGATGTTATAAATGCTCTGAGCAGTTAGGCTGTGATTGTGTGAAGTTCTTGGCCTTTGAAAGTTGTTCTCAATTACTGACAAATGTATGTCTATTTATATGTATATACAATCCAGCACAAACGCTCTGCAGAAATGCAACCACTGTTGTACCCCAATATAGTGATGTCATCATGACCGGCCACAAGCAAACCCATTACAACTGTAGGCACGGGGGGAAAACACAGATTTTTAGGGTAAAGATCATAAAAGGAGAGCGTTGTTCTCTTCTCAAGGGGCCGAAAGCCTCTGGATAGGATCAGTATGACTTGTATTCTATTCTCACCGAGCTAATTTAAATCGCAGTGTACTTCTGTGGCTGTGCTGCCATTGCTTCAGCACAGGACCAGAGCTGGTTAAAAGCAGGCCTTTTGGGATCAGAGTCAGACAGGAGGACAATATACAAGGTGTGAAGGGGAAAGGAAGCAAAGCAAAAAATGTCTGTGCAATAGACGTGATGCTCTTCTAGATACTGTCTTGGCTGCTACTTGTTGTATATTCATATTTTTGTAGGAAATGAAGACAAATGTGATAATCAGGAAGGGATTCTTCAGTTTGCAATCTCTCCTTTTCAGTTTCTCGTTGTTTCTCTCCGACGCAAACCGTATCTGGCGTAGTTTAAGGGTCAGTTAGGTAACTTGGGGGACCCTGGGCTGGAATTGAGCTCATGAGGAGAGTAAACAAAAACTATTTTTGGTCTGTGTCTTGCTACTTCCATTACTACTGCTGCAGCTGTTGTAAATCGGTGCTCTCTAATCCCATGCATACGCTGTTTATCTCTAACCCCACGATTCACGTCGTGTTATGGCGTTCTGCTTTTGAGATTTGTTTTGTAAGAGGGATGTTGTACACAGTTCTAGAGGTGGATCATGTGATGAAGCGCTATTGTACATAGCCTCAATAAACAAGCTCATCTGAAGCCCCCTGACTTCCTGTGTGTTCATACTCCAAATACTCTTTGAATTACACAATACTGAGCTCATAGTCTTACAGTACCTTCAGAATATGGCATTTGCTCCTGTTAAATATTTTCTTAGTGTAACATGACATTGGTCTAATGATTTTTTTTCTCTCACACTGTCCTGTAGACACAGGGAAAGATAAGGCAGCCATCGGTCTTATGGTAACTGTAAAGTTCCTTGGTGGAATGGGAACGGAGCATCTGGTAAGTAATTGGAGCCCATTGGGGAGACTGACATGATAATTACAGTGTGTCGTCTCAAACATTGGAAACTGGTGACACCCCCCCCCCCCACCCCCCCACCCCTTCATCATAGCCTGGTCCCCCACCATCCTTGTGTCTCCCACTACTGCTTCAAAGACATCAAGAATAGGAGGCATTTATCCTCAGTCAAAAACAATCATACCATCAAACATGTAACAAACTTACGGTTGATTGAATCGACTGCTTAAAAAAAAAAAAAAACGAATGTTCACATACTCGTATTCAATCCAAACACTTTTTCAGAGCAACATTTATTTAGGGGTTTTCCATCCCCACTGAGTATCAACATATATTATACAATCAGCACACTTTACAGGTAAACAACCAGTCCAGAATATAAAAGGTCAACATTTTTTTTGTGTACCAGTTAGTAAGTAGTTGATATACACACAAACCAATTACATACATGTCAGAAGGCACACACACCAACATGGGCACACACTCACATATGTTTGAGCATGTGTGCAATAGATTTCTAATATAAACAAATGACAAATATACTAATCTCTACACCCTAGGTAAATATGAACAAAAAAGGCTGGGGAAAAAAGTTATCAGCTTAATCTTACGCTCAAAATATCATATGAATCTAACCTTTTAAGTTAAAATTATTTTAAAAAATATATAAAACATGCATATCATGTTATTGGCACCCCTGCATTTAGTTCTTTGAGCACCCTCCCTTTGCCAAGATAACAGCTCTGAGTTGTCTCAATGGTTGATGGGGTGGGAGAACACAGGAAGTGATTTGAGACCATTCCTCCAGATCCTTGGTCCTCGCTTGTGGACTCCCCTCTTCAGCTCACCCCACAGGTTTTCAATGGGGTTTAGGTCGGGGGACTGGGATGGCCATTGCAAAAGCTTGATTCTATGGTCAGTGAACCAATTTCTTGTCGATTTCAAGGTATGCTTTGGATTGTTGTCCTGCTGGAAGATCCAACGACGACCCAGTTTTAGCCTCCTGGCAGAGGCAGACAGGTTTTTGCCTAAAATCTCCTGATACTTGATGGAGTGAGCCAATGATGGGGCGGCAGGGTAGCCTAGTGGCCTAAAGGTTGCAAGTTCAAATCCCTGAGTTGACAAGGTACAAATCTGTCGTTATGCCCCTGAACGAGGGGCCCTAACTCACTGTTCGCCACTAGGCCGTCATTGACAATAAGAATTTGTTCTTAACTGACTTGCCTAGTTAAATAAAGGTTAAATTTAAAAAATGATGCCATGTATCCTAACCAGTGGTAAAAAGTACTTAATTCATTTTTGGGGTATCTGTACTTTACTATTTATGTTTTTGACAACTTTTACACAATCCTAAAGAATGTATTATTTTTAAAATATTTTTTTTACCCCATTTTCTCGTTATCCAATTGGTAGTTACAGTCTTGTCTCATCGCTGCATCTCCTGTACGGACTCGGGAGAGGTGTAGGTCGAGAGCCGTGCATCCTCCGAAACACAACCCAACCAAGCCGCACTGCTTCTTGACACAATGCCCACTTAATAACCCAGAAGCCAGCCGCACCAATGTGTCGGAGGAAACACCAAACACCTGGCAACCGTGTCAGCATACACTGTGCCCAGCCAGCCACAGGAGTTGCTAGTGTGCGATGGGACAAGGACATCCCTGCCGGGCAAACCCTCCCCTAACCCGGATGATGCTGAGCCAATTGTGCGCCGCCCCATGGGTCTCCCGGTCACAGCCGGCTGTAACAGAGCCTGGACTCGAACCCAGAATCTCTCGTGGCACAGCGATGCAGTGCCTTAGACCACTGCGCCACTCGGGAGGCCCTAATTTTGATCCTTAAGTATATTTAAAACCAAATACTTTTAGACTTTTAGTAGTATTTTACTGGCTGACGTTCACTTTTACTTGAGTAACTTTCTATTAATAAGTCATCTATACTTTTACTCAAGTATGAAAATTGGGTAATATTTCCACCACTGATCCTTACAAGGTTCCCAGGGTTTTTGGAAGTAAACAGCCCCACAACATCACAGATCCACCACCATACTTATTTTCTGCATGACCATGGCTCTCTTTTTACACCAAACCCTTGTTGCCAAAAATCTGTATTGTAGTCTAATCAGACCATAGAACGTGGTTCCAATCAAAGCTCCAATGACATTTAGCAAACTCCAGCTGCTTACGTTTGTGGTTTGGTGACAGCAGAGACTTTGTTCTAGCAACCCTTTCAAATAACTTGTTGGCATTGGTGGCGTCGAATTGTAGTTTTGGAGACTTGGTGACTCCAAAATGTTACCCCTCTGCAATTCTCCCCCAACTGTTATCCTTGGAGATTTTTTTTTTTTCTCCACTTGAACCATCCTTCTTTATACACTTGCATCCTCTTCGAGGCAGGTTCATAACCGCACCAGTTGTTTAAAATGTATTAATTATTGCCCTAATAGTGGAGATTGGTGTTTTCAGGCTATCTTTTTATAGCCATTGGCTGATTTGTGAAGGTCAACAACCTTTTGTCCATGTTGATGGATGACTAAGGGATTTTAGCCTGCGTGTCACCTCATATTTATACCCCTGTCATGGATAACCTGTTAAGAGTTCCCAAACACTCCGATCAGAATATACATACATTTGATTTTGTTCGTAAGAATTTTTAGGGGTGGCAATAATTCTGACATGCATGTTTTAGAATAAAAAAACAATTTCTTGATTTGTAATTATAATTTTTGTTACAATTTTAACTCAATTAAAGGTTACGTTCATATGATATTTGGAGTGTAAGAGCAAGTTGATAAACAACAATAACATTTTTTCACAGCCTTTTTTGTTCACCTGGGGTGCCAATAATTCAGGAGGGCACTGTATAATCCATTATGAAACCTACATGACCCAACAATTTATTGCAAAATAACAAAAATCTCTCAGAATGGTAGCCATCTTGACATTAGTATTTCAATTTAAAATGTTAATATACATTTAAGAGCAAATAATGAAACTAATAGTGAAGGTATCAGGAAACGATCTCTGTCAAGTCCATCACAGGCTATTTTGCTTGCATCATTTATTTACAATGAAACCCATTGGGGTGTCCATTCAACCAAACCCAGCAAACCCAGAGTTTTGCAAATAACACTTCATATACCTAAAAATGCAGTCTTATTTGACATTTTTAACATGTGCCATTGTGTTTTTCCGTGGCAAGGGCATAAAAGTATTTTCACAGATTTCCAGATGTCAGGTTTGCTCGAACAACCAAAGAATGGTTTGTAATAAATGCACTTTGCCAAACAGCACAGAGATATTTGACAGTTATTAGCAGTGCTTTGTATACCTGGCTGTTTCTGTTAGATCACAGTGGTCTTGACAAAGAGCAGTGGATGAGTCAATATTTTCATTTTCCGCTTCAGGACAAATAGGAGAGGGGGTGGGGGAACGGGAGGGACACTTCATGGCTCTGTGTTGTGGATTAATACTGGTGACTGACTGCACACAAAAGTCTCTAATGACATGTGCAGGCCAGGGCCCAGTCAGCCAATCAAATCCTCAGACTGAAGTTGCTACTGTATGTATGTGCATGCACATTGCTGCTGGTCAATATAATCTTGGATCTTGGAAACAATGCATATTGATCTGTATGTATTGTGTGTATACTTTTTGATGACCTACTGGAAGTGTTCACAAATAATGTTAATGCTCTTCACAGGTTAGTTTAAGATTCAGACTGGTCAAGATTGAGACCCAAAATTCAACCTCGGTGTTTGAAAATACATTGCGGTTCTATTTTATTTATTTAACTAAGCAAGTCAGTTAAGAACAAACTCTTATTTACAATGACGGCCTCCACCGGCCAAACCTGGGCCAATTGTGCGCCGCTCTATGGGACTCCCAATCACAGTCGGTTGTGATACAGCCTGGATTTGAACCAGGGTGTCTGTAACCTCTAACACTGAGATGCAGTGCCTTAAACTGCTGCGCCACTCGGGAGTAGTGTTAGGGATTAACACTACTGGGATGTTCAGTGCACTGCAACCACAATAATAAGTGAATTCATCTTTGATAAAACTTTGAGTGTTTTGTTGCTAACATTAGACAAAATTACAAAACATATCAAGCTCATCACCTCAATTCTCTCTCTGCTAAACCAACATCAACATACTAGAACTGTCCTTGGAGTTAAATGGTGTGAGTAACTAGACTCTGATAAAGTGCTTTACCATCTCCTTAAGGTGCTGTTAATTCAGAGACGTCAAAGTAAACCTGTATCCATACGTTTACTTTTCAACACAATATATATTTGTATGGCTTGTAATGTCAATAGGGAAAGTTAATTATCTTCTACCTAAACATTGAGTCTTCAGATATGAGTCTGCGTTTTCCACACATTCAAAATGGCTTACCAAAAGGTATATACACTTAAAACACAGCTAAACATGTTTCCTATGAGCTGTGGTATCATATACAGTGACAGTCATTTGCTTTATTAACTTGTTTTTTGTTTTGATGTGGACAGTGAAACTGACGACGGCATTGGAGTGATGGTGTTTTTTTTATGTGGTATACCATGCAAATAGTCACAAGCACAGTCATAAGCAGTCAACCCAGGACAGCATTGGCTATAACAGCTTCTGGGGTATTGTCCTTTCAGTTCAGGTATTTCCTCAATTTAAAAATCAATCTCAATGTATAAAAAAAAAATGTTTGTGGAATCAATGAAAAAGGCCCATTTCAAGGTAAAATGTGGTTTGCCTTGTTAAAGCAGTAAGAACACTCATTCCAAATGTATTGAGTAACTTGTATCTCTGTAATAGACTATGTTATACTATATATCTAAATAATTTACCAATTATACTCAACCAATAGAATGACCAACACTAAGCAGTGTTCTCATAGTGCCTTGTTCGAGATGTTGA
This sequence comes from Salvelinus fontinalis, assembly GCF_029448725.1. Classification (NCBI taxonomy): domain Eukaryota; kingdom Metazoa; phylum Chordata; class Actinopteri; order Salmoniformes; family Salmonidae; genus Salvelinus; species Salvelinus fontinalis. Next base: position 26,494,148 of record NC_074665.1, read on the forward strand.
CTCTGACCCTAGGTCAGTTTCTACACAGATAGAAGGAACATTTGTTTTGTTCGTACTGTTAATGGCCAATAGGTGAATTATTAGGACAGGTTTGTACTCCTTGCCGACCTACAGCACAGAATTTGGTGATCTACAGTCGTGGCCAAAAGTTTTGAGAATGACACAAATATTAATTTCTACAAAGTTTGCTGCTTCAGTGTCTTTAGATATTTTTGTCAGATGTTACTATGGACTACTGACGTATAATTACAAGCATTTCATAAGTGTCAAAGGCTTTTATTGACAATTGCATGAAGTTGATGCAAAGAGCCAATATTTTCAGTGTTGACCCTTCTTTTTCAAGACCTCTGCAATCCGCCCTGGCATGCTGTCAATTTACTTCTGGGCCACATCCTGACTGATGACAGCCCATTCTTGCATAATCAATGCTCTGAGTTTGTCAGAATTTGTGGGTTTTTTGTTTGTCCACCCGCCTCTTGAGGATTGACCACAAGTTCTCAATGGGATTAAGGTCTGGGGAGTTCCCTGGCCATGGACCCAAAATATCGATGTTTTGTTCCCTGAGCCACTTAGTTATCACTTTTGCCTTATGGCAAGGTGCTCCATCATGCTGGAAAAGGCATTGTTCGTCACTAAACTGTTCCTGGATGGTTTGGAGAAGTTGCTCTCGGAGGATGTGTTGGTACCATTCTTTATTCATGCAAGGCAAAATTGTGAGTGAGCCCACTCCCTTGGCTGAGAAGCAACCGCACACATGGATGGTCTCAGGATGCTTTACTGTTGTCATGACACAGGACTGATGGTAGCGCTCACCTTGTCTTCTCCGGACAAGCCTTTTTCCGGATGCCTCAAACAATCGTAAAGGGGATTCATCAGAGAAAATGACTTTACCCCAGTCCTCAGCAGTCCAATCCCTGTACCTTTTGCAGAATATCCTGGGCAACCTCTGTACAGGTGGTGCCCCGATCCCGCAGCTAAATCAACTTTAGGAGACGATCCTGGCGCTTGCTGGACTTTCTTGGGCGCCCTGAAGCCTTCTTCACAACAATTGCACCACTCTACTTGAAGTTCTTGATGATCCGATAAATGGTGGATTTAGGTACAATCTTACTGGCAGCAATATCCTTGCCTGTTAAGCCCTTTTTGTGCAAAGCAATGATGACGGCACGTGTTTCCTTGCAGGTAACCATGGTTGACAGAGAAAGAACAATGATTCCAAGCACCACCCTCCTTTTGAAGCTTCCAGTCTGTTATTCAAACTCAATCAGCATGACAGAGTGATCTCCAGCTTTGTCTTCGTCAACACTCACACCTGTGTTAATGAGAGAATTACATTTACATTTACATTTAAGTCATTTAGCAGACGCTCTTATCCAGAGCGACTTACAAATTGGTGCATTCACCAAGAATCACTGACATGGTGTCAGCTGGTCCTTTTGTGGCAGGGCTGAAATGCAGTGGAAATGTTTTTTTGGGATTCAGTTCATTTCCATGGCAAAGAGGGACTTTGCAATTAATTTAAATTAATTTGATCACTCTTCATAACATTCTGGAGTATATGCAAATTGCCATCATACAAACTGAGGCAGCAGACTTTGTGAAAATTAATATTTGTGTCATTCTCAAAACTTTTGGCCACGACTGTATAATACCACCCTCACCTGAACTATTCAGTAAATATGACACACAGAAGTCTGCTATTACGGCCCATGAAAACCCTGTTTTGACACGGCCCCACTTCCATTGGATAAGGCTCAAAATAAACACAGGGTAATGACAACAACTTTGGTTTGCTCTAGTCGTACAATAACAATGACACAGAACAGTGAAGACGGACATTCACAACGAAACAGCCTCGCTGTTAAAAAATAATAATCATTGTATCTCTGTTTTTGTACAACAAAATAGATCCTCTGGAAGGTAACATACATGTCTGGTGTCCATTAATACTCATCGTACTCTGTCTCCATCTCTTCGTACTCTGTGTTCCCCTGTGTTGAGTATGATCGGGTTTTCATCGAGCAGTTAGAGTCCATCAAGATGGCCTGAGAAGATTACAATTGTATAGAGTCAGAATTTACCAGAAATTCTAAGACAACAAAAATTAGCCACCAATAATTTGTTATCAAGGACCAAAGTTTCAGAGACAAAATATTGGTTCTCGATTGAACAAAGAGCTTTGTACTGTGGTTACATTGTAACAGTCATGTAGCTTTGATGGAAGACAACTACCAAGGCAAATTCATCCGCCTGTCTCGAGGCATACAGTGCATTCAGAAAGTATTCATTTTGTTACGTTACAGCCTTATTCTAAGATTAATTAAATTCCTTTTTTCCCCCTCCTCATTAATCTACAACAAGTACCCATGATGATAAACCAAAAACAGGTTTTTAGAAATATCACATTTACATAAGTATTCAGATCCTTTAAATCAGTACTTTGTTGAAGCACCTTTGGTAGCGATTACAGCCTCAAGTCTTCTTGGGTATGATGCTACAAGCTTGGCACACCTGTATTTGATGGGTTTGTCCCATTCTTCTCTGCAGATCCTCTCAAGCTCTGTCAGGTTGGATGGAGAGTATCGCTGCACAGCTATTTACAGGTCTCTAAAGAGAGGATAGATCGGATTCAAGTCTGGGTTCTGGCTGGGCCACTCAAGGACATAGAGACTTGTCCCAAAGCCACTCCTGCATTGTCTTGGCTGTGTGCTTAGGGTCGTTGTCCTGTTGGAAGGTGAACCTTCACCCCAGTCTGAGGTCCTGATGACCCCGGAGCAAGTTTTCAACAAGGATCTCTCTATACTTTGCTCCATTCATCTTTGATCCTGACTAGTCTCCCAGTCCGATGCTTAACCGTAGGGGTGGTGCCAGGTTTCCTCCAGACGTGACGCTTGGCATTCAGGCCAAAAAGTTCAATCTTGGTTTCAACAGACCAGAGAATCTTGTTTCTCATTGTCTGCGAGTCCTTTAGGTGCCTTTTGGCAAACTCCAAGCGGGCTGTCATGTGCCTTTTATTGAGGAGTGGCTTCCGTCTGGCCACTCTACCATAAGGCCTGATTGGTGGAGTGCTGCAGAGTTGGTTGTCCTTCTGGAAGGTTCTCCCATCTCCACAGAGGAACTCTGGAGCTCTGTCAGAGTGACCATTTGGTTCTTGGTCACCTCCCTGACCAAGGCCCTTCTCCCCCGTTTGCTCAGATTGACCGGGCGGCCAGCTCTAGGAAGAGTCTTGGGGGGTTCCAAACTTCATCCATTTAAGAATGATGGAGGCCACTGTGTTCCTGGGGACCTTCAATGCTGCAAAAATGTTTTGGTACCCTTCCCCTGTGCCTCGACACAATCCTGTCTTGGAGCTCTACGGACAATCCCTTCGACCTTGTGACTTGGTTTTTGCTCTGACATGCACTGTCAACTGTGGGACCTTAGACAGGTGTGTGCCTTTCCAAATCATGTCCTATCGATTGAATTTACCACAAGTGGGCTCCAATCAAGTTGTAGAAACATCTGAAGGATGATCAATGAAAACAGGATGCACCTGAGCTCAATTTCGAGTCTCATAGCAAAGGGGCAGAATACTTATGTAAATAAGGTATTTCTGTTTTTTATGTTTAATAAATTAGCAAAAAGGTCCAGTTTTTGCTTTGTCATTATGGGGTATTGTGTGTAGATTGATTTTATATATATATATATATATATATATATATATATATATATATATATATATATATATATATATATATAATATCAATATATATAAAAAATCAATTTCATTTAATCCATTTTAGAATAAGGCTGTAATGTAACGAAATGTGACAAAAGTGAAGGGGTCTGAATACTTTCCCGAATACACTGTAATTCTTTGATCCTTTGACCCAATATTTAGTTGCAGACATACGCATGTGCAATTTATAAAAGCATTTCTAGCTATGTAACTATGTACAGTGGCTTGCAAAAGTATTCACCCTCTTGGCATTTTCCCCATTTTGTTGCCTTACAACCTGGAATTAAAATATATTTTTTCGGGGTTGGTATCATTTGATTTACACAACATGCCTACCACTTTGAAGATGCAAATTCGTTTTTTTATTGTGAAAAAAAACAAGAAATAAGACAAAAAAACTGAGAACTTGAGTGTGCATAACTATTCACCCCCCCAAAGTCAATACTTTGTAGAGCCACCTTTTGCAGCAATTACAGATGCAAGTCTCTTGGGGTATGTCTCTATAAGCTTGGCACATCTAGCCACTGGGATTTTTGCCCATTCTTCAAGGAAAAACTGTTCCAGCTCCTTCAAGTTAGATGGCTTCCACTGGTGTACAAAAATCTTTAAGTCATACTACATATTCTTAATTGGATTGAGGTCTGGGCTTTGACTAGGCCATTCCAATACATTTAAATGTTTCCCCTTAAACCACTCGAGTGTTGCTTTAGCAGTATGCTTGTGGTCGTTGTCCTGCTGGAAGGTGAACCTCTGTCCCAGTCTCTAAAATAAGTTTCCCTCAAGAATTTCCCTGTATTCAGCGCCATCCATCATTCCTGCAATTCTGACCAGTTTCCCAGTCCCTGCCGATGGAAAAACATGGTGTTCTCGGGTGATGAGAGGTGTTGGGTTTGCGCCAGACATAGCGTTTTCTTTGATGGCCAAAAAGCTCAATTTTAATCTCATCTGAACGGAGTACCTTCTTCCATATGTTTGAGGAGTCTCCCACATGCCTTTTGACAAAAGTGTTTGCTTATGTTTTCTTTAAGCAATGGATTTTTTCTGGCCACTCTTCCCTAAAGCCCAGCTCTGTGGAGTGTACGGCTTAAAGTGGTCCTATGGACAGATACTCCAACCTCCGCTGTAGAGCTTTGCAGCTCCTTCAAGGTTATCTTTGGCCTCTTTGTTGACTCTCTGATTAATGCCCTCCTTGCCTGGTCTGTGGGTTTTGGTGGGCAGCCCTCTCTTGGCAGGTTTGTTGTGTTGCCCTATTCTTTCCATTTTTAATAATGGATTTAATGGTGCTCTGTGGGATGTTCAAAGTTTCTAAAAAAAAATTATAACCCAACCTTGATCTGTACTTCTCCACAACTTTGTCCCTGACCTGTTTGGAGAGCTCCTTGGTCTTCATGGTGCCGCTTGCTTGGTGGTGCTGCTTGCTGTAGGGTTTTTCAGAACAGGTGCAAATATACTGAGATCGTTTAACAGATCATGTGACACTTAGATTGCACACAGGTGGACTTTATTTAACTAATTATGTGACTTCTGAAGGTAATTGGTTGCACCAGATCTTATTTAGGGGCTTCATAGGAAAGGGGGTGAATACATATGCACGCAACACTTTTACGCATTTTATTTTTTAGAATTTTTTGAAACAAGTTTTCTTCATTTCACTTCACCAATTTTAACTATTTTGTGTATGTCCATTGCATAAAATCCAAATAAAAATCAATTTAAATTACAGGTTGTAATGCAACAAAATAGGAAAAACGCCAAGGGGAATGAATACTTTTGCAAGGCACTGTAACTGACAAAATAAAGGAAACACCAAGATAAGTCTTAATAGGGCCACCACGAGCCGCCAAAACAGCTTCAATGCGCCTTGGGATTGTCTGGAACACTATTGTAGGGATGCAACACCATTCTTCTATGACAAATTCCATAATTTGGTATTTTGTTGATGGTGGTGGAAAAAGCTATCTCAGACGCTGCTCCAGAATCTCCCATAAGTGTTCAATTGGGTTGAGATCTGGTGACTGACACACACACACACACACCTTTTAAACCCCCTATGCTCCTTTGAGACCCCTCTTTCAATGTCACCGAGATCTCTTATTCTAGCCATGGTAGCTACAATAATGGGCAACTCTGCATTTTTATATATGACACTAAGCATGATGGGATATTAATTGCTTAATTAATTTAGGAACCACACCTGTGTGGAAGCACCTGCTTTCAATATTACCACCATTCACCACCACCATAAGGTCCAAAAGGGGAAACTTTATATAGTTCAAACACTTTAATCAAGCTGAATACCCTGCTATCTGTTCATGTATGTGGTGTATCTGTTACAGCAAACCGTAAACATTCACACAATCTATCCACCAATCCCTCCACCCCAAGAGGCTGGAATGGAGTGAATGGCGTCGAATCATAGCTGTGTTCGAATACTCATACTAACCGCACTAACCATACTATTTTTGACGTGAATTGAGTATATAGTATGCTTATTGGTCATAGTATGGATATAGTTAGTATGCCAAAAGTTGCCGGATGTCATACTAAATTCGGAAAAATACGAAGTTTACACACAGAGGACACTATTTCCGTACTTTTAGGGTCCATAATGCAATTCTTCAGAAAATGGGTGTGGCTTCACATCGTTTTCAGATTTGAAGAAAATCCGAAGTCCGACTAACTAATGACAAATGTTAAGAAAATGTTGAGCAATGTAATAAAGTAATGACTTTTCAAATAAGTTGCATTACGTTGGCAGACAATTTGCTAGCTACACTATCCTTACGAACCGCATAGCATTACATCAGTATGTACCGGTATGTTAGCTAGTTACCTAACGTTAGTTGGATACTAATACATCAAACTTGCCAGGCAGTATATTAACTATCTGCTATCTAACTAACTACCCAACGTTTATTGACTTGATTATTCACATCATTCTTAGCTAAGCGGTATAGTCATTGTGCGTTTCAATAGACATTGTTAATTCTGGCTATCTACTCTAGCGCACAGTTGAATATGGCCGGTGTCAGTAAATGTCGGCAAAAAAAAGCGTAATAAATTGTTGCCAGCAGCACAGTTACAGTCACCAACGCTCTGGATAACATGAAAACAGCCTAACCAGCTTTGCTAGGGTGAATAAAATGGTCAGAGAGAGGTGTTCTCTCATTTGTGTCTAGAAGTAGCTAGCCAGTTAGCGTGGGTGCTTGACTGCCGTTGAACGCTCGGGTCAACCCTACTCCTTACTCCTTGGCCAGAGTGTCCAGTATGCTTTCTGAATGCGCCGACCGCTCTGAATTTACAATCTGACAACGCTCTGGATTTACAAACGCCCAGAGCGCATTCTGGCACTGCAGATTGAATTTACGAACACACCTGAAATCGTAAAATGTTTAGCTAGTCATGTGTTATGCTAACAGGCTAGCAAGAGGTTGCATAGCAACAGCATCCACTTCCGGTAGACAGGCGAAGCTCTAGTATGCTCAACTGAAACGATACTATTCGTTTACAGTATACTAGAATGAACTAATAGTATGTAGTATATACTCATTAAGTATGCAGTATACAGTATGTTAGTATGGGTATTTGAACACAGCTCATGTCTTTGATGTGTTTGATACCATTCCATTGATTCCATTCATTACTATGAGCCTGTCCTCCCCAATTAAGGTGCCACCAGTCACCATGTGCACAATCTATCCACCTATCCCTCCCCCATGTGCACAAATAAGCCATCTTCTTCTACCTACCCATACACAGCTTACTCATAGTCTAAATGTATTTAGTCTAGGGAACCAAAAGCAGGTGGAAGGTGGGGTGGGGGTGGCCAAAAGCAGTAGAATGCAATACACAGCAATGATGAGACCTGAACTGGTCAACTTAAACAGAGTTCCTCTCTCTCCGTTTCACCTGGTAGTATCGCCTATAAAAGATGGCAATAGTTTGAGCCTGTGGGGATGGCAATGGCTAGTTCTCTCTGCATCAGATGCAGCATTACAAGTAACCAGTATTCAAACGCATACCTCTGTGTAAGTGTGTAGTATGTTTGTGTGTGTGTGTGTGTGTGTGCATGTGTGTGTGTGTAGGTGTTTGCGTGCACATATCTGTGCGTGTACGAGGTGTTCAGTGTCTCACCATTTTCTCTTCCCTCCCAGGAGGACTCCTGAGGAAGTAGCAGAGGGGAGCGAAGAGGATGTCCACGACGCCGATGATGGTCATGAGCCAGGGGAACCCAATGCTCTTCGCTATGGCGCCTCCAGCGGACGGACCTTCATCAGCAAAAGGAAGGTTAGTGAGCTTATAGAGGAGCCGGATATAGATTATTTCCCCCAAATGGACATATCGTGATGCTACTCTTATCGTGCCACACCTCAACAACAACAAAAACATACATAAGACCGTGTGACAGAAATGTTTTACTATACTATGGGACTGGGTTATTTTCAAGCATCTGATGGTAATTTACCTAAAGCAAAGCCCATACAGAAAGCCACATCAGCAATGGCGTACACAGTGCCATAGACTGACACATGTCTCAGGTCCACCAAATATCCCATGATTGGCATCATAGAGGAATCCACCATGCCTGACAAGAGACAAGATAATGAGAAGTTCAGTAATATCTTACAAACCAGATGCTAATTTCATCATCTGTTGTTTCTCTATACAATGCAATACAAATTGACTTACCAATTGCAAAACCAACACCAAAATTCGGAAGAATCAGTCCATAGATGTCCTTAGCGAAAGGGACCTATGACACGACATAGTCAAGGTAAAGAGTGGAAGAGGATTTGTATTGATCAGATGTTTACCGTGTAATCCAGAATACCATCTTTATGTGGTCTAAGGACTTGAGGAGCTTTGTTCTTGCACACACAACACAATTGCATAAGGAACTACAATGAAAATGTAATTATCTGTGTCCAGAGAATTCGCTGTTTTCTGACTGGCTTTCGAGTTGACTTCTGATTGAACTCCCCTTCCCTTTGTAGCCTCAAAATGTGATTTGGAGACTAATGAGATACAGTAGGACATTAAGACAGTAGGCCTGTTCCAATACATAGAAAATTCATCCTTACCTTCTCCCTTCTTGTATGTAACCCCTGATCTGACATGACTGGGTTGGTAAAACCCTAGGTTTCACCTACACTACATGACCAAAAGTATGTGGACCCCTGCTCGTACAACATCTCATTCCAAAATCATGGGCGTTAATATGGAGTTGGTCCCCCCTTTGCTGCTATAACAGCCTCCACTCTTATGGGACCGCTTTCCACTAGATGTCATGCTGAAACAGGAAAGGGCCTTCCCCAAACTGTTGGCACAAAGTTGCAATCACATAATTGTCTAGAATGTCATTGTATGCCTGTAGCGTTAAGATTTCCATTCAGTGAAACTAAGGGGCTTAGCCTGAACCATGAAAAACAGCCCCCAACCATTATTCCTTCTCCACCAAACTTTACAGTTGGCACTATGCATTGGGGCAGGTAGCGTTCTCCGGGCACTCAGGGCTCCCGAGTCGCAGCGGTCTATTATAAAAGAAATAACAGATTAGTCCGTCAGACTGCCAGATGGTGAAGCGTGATTCATCACTCCAGAGAACTCGTTTCCACTGCTCCAGAGTCCAATGGCGATGAGCTTTACATGACTCCAGCAGACGCTTGGCATTGCGCATGGTGATCTTAGGCTTGTGTGTGGCTGCTCGGCCATGGAAACCCATTTCATGAAGCTCCCGACAAACAGTTCTTGTGCCGGCACAAGAACTGTTTGAAACTCGGTTGTGAGTGTTGCAACCGAGGGCAGATGATTTTTACGTGCTACACACTTCAGCACTATGCGCTCCCATTCTATGAGCTTGTGTGACTTACCACTTCGCAGCTGAGCCGTTGTTGCTCCTAGACATTTCCACTTCACAATAACAGCACTTAGTTGACCGGGGCGGCTCTAGCTGGGCAGAAATTTGACGAACTGACTTGTTGGAAAGGTGGCATCCTATGACAGTGCCACGTTAAAAGTCACTGAGCTCTTCAGTAAGGCCATTATACTGCCAATGTTAGTCGATGGAGATGCATGGCTGTGTGATATAATTTTCTTACACCTGTCAGTAACCAGTGTTGCTGAAATAGCCGTATCCACTAATTTGAAGGGGTGTCCACGAACCCCTGTATTTACAGTGCCTTGGAAAGTTTTTTTGACTTTTTCCACATTTTGTTACGTTACTGCCTTATTCTAAAATGTATAAAATAGTTTTTTTTCCATCATCAATCTACACACAATACCCCATAATTACAAAGCAAAAACAGGTTTTTAGAAATTTGAAATAAAAACTCATATCACATTCACATAAGTATTCAGACCCTTTGTTCAAGCACCTTTGAAAGCAATTACAGCATCAAGTCTTCTTGGGTATGACGCTACAAGCTTGACACCTGTATTTGTGGAGTTTCTTCCATTCTTCTCTGCAGATCCTCTCAAGCTCGGTCAGGTTGGATGGGGAGCATTGCTACACAGCTATTTTCAGGTCTCTCCTGAGATGCTCGATCGGGTTCAAGTCTGGGTTCTGGCTGGGCCACTCAAGGACATTCAGAGACCTGTCCCGAAGCCACTCCTGCGTTGTCTTGGCTGTGTGCTTAGGGTCGTTGTCCTGTTGGAAGGTGAACCTTCGCTGCAGTCTGAGGTCCTGATTACTCTTTGAGCAGGTTTTCATCAAGGCCCTTCTCCCTCGATTGTTCAGTATGGCGGGGTGGCCAACTCTTCCATTTAAGAATGATGGAGGCCACTGTGTTTTTGGGGACCTTCAATGCTGCAGAAATCTTTTGGTACTCTTCCCCAGATCTGTGCCTCGACACATCCTTTCTCGGAGCACTACGGACAATTCCTTCAACCTCATCGCTTAGTTTTTGCTCCGACGTGGACTGTCAACCGTGGAACCTTATATAGACAGGTGTGTGCCTTCAAATCATGTCCAAATCAAATCAAACCAAACCATGTCCAAACCAAATCAAAATCAAATCATGTTGAATTTACCACAGGTGGACTCCAATCAAGTTGTAGAAATATCTCAAGAATGATCAATGGAAACAGGTTGCACCTGAGCTCAATATCGAGTATCATAGTAAAGGGTCTGAATACTTATGTAAATAAGGTACATTTCAAAAAAAAAAAGTTTGCTTTGTCATTATTGGTTATTGTGTGCAGATTGATGAGGATTTTTTATTTATTTAATCAATTTTAGAATAAGGCTGTAATGTAACATAATAAAATGTGGCAAAAGTGAAGGGGTCTGAATACTTTCCGAAGGCACTGTATAGTGTATACCCAATAGTGCTACCCAATATCCTTAGATGGACCCCCTGATTCTGATGATGCCACCAGGCCAAACAGGTACATTAATGTTAGCATTGTGTTGAGCTGGATGCTAAAAGCTACCTGATAAAGATGTGTCTAGTACTCACACAGAGGATGCTAACCCCCACGAGGACCATCCCGATGAGAGAGCACAGCCATCTGGGAAAAGAGGAAAGAGCAGTTCAGGGTCTGCCAATGACAACAGTCAATGTCCCTCTCCCCTCCCTTCACTGTTGTATTGTATCGCAAGCCCACGAAATCTGATTTATTACAATAATAAACTTCAAATAAACGAACAGAGGAAGCAAATGGACCACAATCTGTTTTCTTTGAGACAGGATTAGGACATTTTGAGAAACAAATATTCGATTTTTTTCAAACTTTCTAAAAGAATACTTCTATGACTACAGGCAATATTTGAACCCTGAAACACATGTATTTTCATAAAGTGTGAGGTAAAAATCTATTGATTTAAATGTGACTGTGCACACACAACTGTGATAAACAAACAAGCGTTAGCCAAGCGGTTATAAACACACTGTCACACTGTAGACTTCAATAAACAGCAAATACCCAACCTGCCTGAGAAATCTAATTTAGAGTTGCTCAATAGCACAGGAAACAGATACCAACGCAGGAAAAGATAAGGAGACGGAAAAAACGGTAGTCATTTCCCTCCCTACCTCCCCATCTTGTGCGCGAGGACGCCAAAGATGTTAGTTCCAATAAGGTAGGAGATGCTGGCTGGCACAAAGGCAACGCCTGGCAGAGAGAAAGATAGAGGGAGAGACAGAGATCAGTTGAGAGAGAGATAGCAGGGCAGAGAGCGAGAGATAGCAGGGTACAGAGGGGCCAAGATAAGCAAGCACATTATCCGTCTCTATCATAGGGCTCCAGCATATCTCCTAGACACAGTAATGAGCACTCCCACTCTCCACTCGCCCGCAAATGAAACCCTAATATCCTGTCCCCTGCTTTCCCCCATGTCGCTCCATCCTCTCTCTCGTGCGAGTCCTCATAGTCAATGCCACTACTAAAAATAAGTAATAATGGCGGGAAAAGAAAAAGAGTGATTCAGTTTCACTAAAATGGGAGGTTCAATGAGGTGGAGAACGACTACAGATCAGTTTCAATGATCATCTAGATACTGTATGAGGTCTTTGTGAATACCCAGTTATACGCCACAGTGTCATAATCAAGTTATTGTGTTATGCTGTTTCCTTTTGCTGTGTTTTCAAACCTTGAGTTCAAATGAAGACCATCATTCTAAGTACATTCAGCAAGCAGAGTGGTTTCATGTGCAGCATTGTCAATAGGGGAAACAGGGTTGTCAAGAGGGACAAAAAGGAAAAGAAATGTCAAAATACCTAGCTGCCATTTTCTTGGACACATGGTCTCCATCATCCAAATAGGCAACGCTGGCTCTAACATGGCGATGGCCATGTTGGCAAAACAAATGGATCCTGGAAAAGAGAATGTGATTGAGGATAAGTGGACCTTGGGCTTGTTATTCTCCATCTTTACACATTTTCTATGTCCCTGTCAGCCCCCAGCCCCCCCCCGACATAATACCCAGTATTAGGCTGCCCTGATTGAAGTGGTGAGGAGTCTCACTGACACATAGATGTCGTTTCCCCAGGCACTTCAGCATCACACATACTCCAACACACACGAGCAAATGTGCACGCACACACACACAGTCTAATCTGATGCGGAGATGACCCCTTCTAACATGCAGTGCTCGCTCTCTCTCCTCTTCTGGCAATAATACTGTTCTTAACCCAGAAATCAATTGGTAGGCTCAGCGTTTGTCTTTTCCTAGTTCAGGGCAGAAATTCAACCACAGGAATACAATTTGTTCGAACATCTCAGTCAGTTCTTCTTCCACCTAGTTGCTTTTCGCTTAGTGTGACTGATATGGGAAATGCCACAGCGGGTACTTCAGAATAAAGTAATAATATGACTAACAATAATAAATGATGAATTCTTACCTGCAGCAATGAGTATGTATGGATCTTTAATAAGGCTCCAAAGTGAGGACCCTTTCTGGCTCTGTAGAGAGAAAAGGGTCAGGAAATGTAGATCTAAACAGTTTCATGTCAAAACTGATTAATACAAAAAGGCAGCCTCGAATAATTATGTGGTACCTAGTTACTACAGTGCTGTCTGTACCTTTACATCATTGTGGAATGATGTACAGTTACTATCTGTGCTTTCAGTATGCAAAGTGTTTGTGCACACTGAAATACCACTGTTCCTCTCTATTCTGAGGGTCCCTGCTATTACAGTAATGAATAGGAAATGTCCACACATAGCCATTGAGTTCACTCATGACTGGCACAGGTGTGACAATAACCTCTTGTCAGTTACTCTGACAACGTCTCTAAGCTCAATGATCATGTGTTCACATCACTGTTAGATATCTCAGCAACAGAGATTTGTTATTTTATTTTAACTAGGCAAGTCAGTTAAGAACAAATTCTTATTTTCAATGACGGCATAGGAACAGTGGGTTAACTGCCTTGTTCAGGGGCAGAACGACAGATTTTTATCTTGTCAGCTCGGGGGATTCAATCTTGCAACCTTTCGGTTACAGTGATGTACTAATAGTGAGGATTATGTCATGTCTCCTTCCCTTTTTAATATTCATCATCCACAACTAAACAATGTATAAGCGCCATTGGTCTGATAATCATAGCCACTATCTGATTGGGTCTCTGTCACTACCTCCTTGGTATCCGTGATGACTGATATGCATCAGCCCCATAGATCAAAGTCAGAGGGGCTGTGATAGGAATATCCATCCCAGGCACACGTCTCCTCTAACTGGGATGGTAACCCATCATACCAGAGACCTACACAGCACACAGCTCAGGCTGTCGCTCTGATATAAAAACCTGGCTGGAAGACACTTCCAAACGGATCATCACTCATGGCTGTCACTGAGCGGCTGAATTTCTCTGCTTATCTGTTTGCATGGCAGAAGAGTTCTGACAGAGAAAAGTGTATTTATTCAGTGTAAAATTACTTTTAATGGCCTGTGCACTATTTGTATTCCCTAAACAGTGTAAAGCACTTTAAGCATCTGGAAAGACGCTGTATGAATCCAATCAAATCACTTATAATACTCTATTGATCCCCACACTCATATCACAGTGATCTGGTGATTGTGAACACATTCTTACACAATTCCAATGAATTTACATCAATAATCCTAAAAAGAGCTGTCAAATCTATAGCCACACACTCACCTCTGGTTCCACCTTTGAGGGCTGGAGAATGAACAGTTGCAGTGCTGTTGGGCGACACAGAGGATGAACTTAGTTAGCATCCCTAACAGGTGACTCCTGATTAGAGAAAACAGAACATCTGCATGATGATGGAGAGAAACATGGCCACATTACTTACCTCCATCCAGCACAGCCAGAACAGCCAGAATGAGGAAAGGTGCCGTTTTCCCCACAAACTCATACATGACACTGCCGAATGGTGGGCCCACTGGGTGGAAGAAAGTAAAGATGGTCAAGGATTTTGGCCAACTGTTGCCTGTTACTGTAGTCTACAAAGAGCTCAAACGCATCATGAATTGTGTACATACCCAGCACGCCCATGGCCAGACCACCCAGGGCTATCCCGATGGCGTTTCCCCTCTCCTCGTCATCTGTGTACACACTGGCAAGCATCCCCATCCCTAGAAGAAGAACAGAACATGTAAGCTCTTATATACACAGGTACATTTGACCTGGCCACATCTATATAGTTGGTTAGAGCAGTCAGGGTAATATACAGTGCCTTGCAAAAGTATTCAGACCCCTTGTATTTTTTCACAGGATTAAAATGGATTTAATTGTCTTTTTCCTTTTACATACACAGTACCAGTCAAAAGTTTGGACACACCTACTCATTCAAGGGTTTTTCTTTATTTTTACTATTTTCTACATTGTAGAATAATAGTGAAGACATCAAAACTATGAAATATCGCATACAGAATCATGTAGTAACCAAAATAGTGCTAAACAAATCTAAATATATTTTATATTTGAGATCCTTCAAAGTAGCCACCCTTTGCCTTGACGACAGTTTTGCACACTCTTGGCATACTCTCAACCAGCTTCATCAGGAATGCTTTCAACAGTCTTGAAGGAGTTCCCACATATACTGAGCACTTGTTGGCTGCTTTTCCTTCACTCTGCGTTCCGACTCATGCCAAACCATCTCAATTGGGTTGAGGTCGGGTGATTGTGGAGGCCAGGTCATCTGATGCAGCACTCCATCACTCTCCTTCTTGGTAAAATAGACCTTACACAGCCTAGAGGTGTGTTGGGTCATTGTCCTGTTAAAAAACAAATGATAGTCCCACTAAGCCCAAACCAGATGGGATGGCGTATCGATGGGGCGTATCGATGGGGTGGCTACTTTGAAGAATCTCAAATAGAAACTATATTTTGTTTGTTTAACCGTTTTTTGGTTACTACATGATTCCATATGTGTTATTTCATAGTTTTGATGTCTTCACTATTATTCTACAATGTAGTAAAATAAAGATCTACTCATTCAAGGGTTTGTGGTTTTCTTTAACCTTTTTTCTCTCCAATTGGTAGTTGTCTTGTCCCATGGCTGCAACTCCCGTACAGACTCGGGAGAGGCGAAGGTCGAGAGCCATGTGTCCTCCGAAACACGACCCCGCCAAGCTGCACTGCTTCTTGACACACTGATCGCTTAAGCCATCCGCACCAATGTGTCAGAGGAAATACTTTCCAGCTGGTGACCGAGGTCAGCTAGCAGGCGCCCGGCCTGCCACAAGGAGTCGCTAGAGTGCGATGGGACAGGGACATCCCGTCTGGCCAAACCCTCCCCTAACCCGGACGACGCTTGGCCTCATGGGTCTCCCAGTCACAGCCGGCTGTGACACAGCCTGAGATCGAACCCGGGTGTGTAGTGATGTTTTTAGCACTGCGATGCAGTGCCTTAGACAGCTGCGCTACTCGGAAGGACTAATTGTAATTTTTTGTCAACAATCTACACAAAATACTCTGTAACGTCAATGTGGAAGAAAAAGTATAAAATGTTTAAAAACATTAATAAAAATTTAATAAATAAAATATAGTCGTTGCATAAGTATTCAGCTCCCTGAGTCCATACATGTTAGAAACACCTTGGGCTGCGATTAGAGGTGAATCTTCTTGGGTTAGTCTCTAAGAGCTTTGCACAGCTGGATTGCGCAAGATTGACCTATTATTATTTTCTGAATTCTTCAAGCTCTGTCAAGATGTTGGTGATCATGGCTAGACAGCAATTCTCAAGTCTTGCCATAGTATTTTATGCAGATTTTAGTCAAAACTGTAACTTGGCCACTTAGGAACATACACTGTCTTCTTGGTAAGCAACTCCAGTGTAGATTTCTCTCCCAGTGTCTGGTATGAAGCAGACTTGAAGCAGGATTTGCTTTAGGATTTTGCCTGTGCTTAGCCCTGTCCCGTTTTTTTTATCCTGAAAAACTCCCCAGTATTTGCTGATGTCAAGCATACCCATACCACGATGCAGCCACCACCACGCTTGAAAATTAGAAGGCAGTTACTCAGTGATGTGTTGTATTGGATTACCCCCAAACATAAGGCTTGCATTTAGGACAAAAAGTGTATTCCTTTGTCATGTTTTTCTTGCATTATTACTTTAGTGCCTTGTTGTATACAAGATGCATGTTTTGTATATTTGTGTTCTTCTTTTCACTCTGTCATTTAGGTCATTATTGTAGAGTCACTACAATGTTGCTGATCCATCCTCAGTCCTCTCCCGTCACAGCCATTGAAACCACTTTTAAAACCACCAATGTCCTTAAGGTGACATCCCTGAGCAGTTTCATTACTGTCCTGCAGCTCAGTTCAGAAGGATGACTGTATCTTTGAGGTGTCTGGGTGGTTTAATACATAATGCACAGCATAATTATAAATTAGACCATGCTACAAGAGATATTCAATGTCTGATTTTTATTGTTACCTATTTACCAATCACTGCCCTTTTTTTAATGAGGTTTTCGAAGTTCCCTGGTCTATGTAGTAGAATCTGTGCTTGAAATTCAATACATGATTGAGGGACTTTACAGATGTATATATGGGGGACAGAGGAAGCGTTAGTCGTTTAAAAATCATGTCATGTCCATGTAACTTTTAATGTGATTTGTTAGGCCAAATTTTACTCCTGAACTAATTTAGACTTGCCTAAACAAAGGGGCTGACTACTATGCAACAACTATATTTGTGTTATATAATTTTGTATTAATCCTTAATTCTTCCACTTTGACATTACAGAGTATTTTATGTATATTGTTGACAGAAAAATTACAATTACATCAATTTTAATCCCACTTTGTAACATAACAAAATGTAAATCTGAATACTTTTGCAAGGCAATGTATTTCTTTATAGCATACTACATATATTATTGTTATTATTATTAGTTCTTGAAACACTGCTCTTCATTTATCCCAGGGCTGCTTGCACAAAACAAATCCCCTGTGACTGTTTGAATAGACACTTACCAGCGTTACGTTAGGAGTATTGGTTGTTCCTCTTATCGCAGCACCTTTCAATAACTCAACTAGAGATGTGTATAATAAATGCCTCAATGTTCAACTCGAGAGACAAAGATGCATACCAAGGTAGGCCTACTGTAATAAAAATGGTGATGGTTCTGGAGAAACTGTATGTGCTTGCTGCTCCTGTCTCAAAGTGAAGCTAATCCTGAAAGCATCTATAAATGTCAGGGGTAATGCCAAGGACCTTACCAGCCACGGAGGAGCAGGAGGAGCCCACACCCTGCAGGGATCTGGCCAGAAACAGCAGAGTGTAGCTCGATGAGAAGGCGAACACTTGACAACAACGACAATAGAAATTCAGACAAAAAAAAAACAAAAGAAAACATCAATCATGAAAAAATATAATTGAAACACGGTGTGAGATCTGGAAACAGGTGTGGATGTGGGTAATACTTACTAATGGTTGACAGGAACATAATACAGAACCCGGCAAACATGGGGATCTGGTATCCTATTCTGTAAGCACATTGAGACATCCTTTCTCAATACTCTAGAATATAATGCAATACTATATAAAACAAGACATATTACAGCTACAGCTCATCTAACATTAGTCTAGTAGAAGTTGGGCAGAAACACTCTTTGGCCTCGTACACACTGCGTTTGACACAATGGTTGTGATACAACTGATATTTGGGTGGTACACATCTGGGAGTTGGTCTGCACAAAAATTACACAATCATGGTGCGGTGTCAATGCTTTTGTAAATATGCATTGTGTGTACTTAGCGCCTTATTCCATGTACCTGACATGCATGACTTGCCTTGTGTTGTCCTTTCTCACTCGGAAGGTGACTAATGGGTAAATAATAGGATTCTATTGTTTGCTTCAAACACAGAATATTGTGGTGCCCGGCTGAGACGGTAAATATTAGCCTTGATGCATTCGTCTATGACTGAGCAGTGAGCACTGCTAGAGCTCAAACCTTGACTGACTTTACCCATGTGAGCATTCCATATGAAAATATTTCACAGTAATATCTCTGACAAATTGGTCTTTCCCGAATATGTGCGCTAACATACAGATATGTCTACAAAAGTATTGATCCTTAGTAAAAATCGATATTTTGAGTAATTTCAGAATACAGTACGATGCTCAAAACAATAACTGCAAGTGCTTGTAAAGCCCTACAAGCAGGGATCCATACTGAATGCATGCATTCAGAGATGCATAAATCCAACACAAACCACTAAACAGGAATTTAGCTATATGGGAACAGGCTGGATTAGATCTAACTGACATGACATTTGGTCTCAAAATAGCGATATACAAACGGCAGCGTTTGATTTTACTCCCTGTCACTTGAAAAGAGTCTGTTCCTGGTCTTTCTCCCCATGGACCTTTGACTGATTACCCAAACGCAGGCCAAGCTGAGCCACCATTTAGCTCTGGGCTAGCAGGAAGCCCTGGCAGGCACCCACGCTGCATGTGGCTTCACACTGAACTCTGAAGATACACATTGGCCTAACCTGCATGCCTGCTGTCATCTCATTTTAGTGTCATTCAAAACTACTTGTCTTAATAATTAGTCAAATCAGGTCATAACTGTATGAAACAACCCCTTTATAACCACAATTAAAACATTTGTTCAACCAGGGAATCATTTTAAATGCTAAAACTCTTCATAAACTAGGGCAACATAAATAGACAGGTTTTACGAAACCTGAAATATAGTTGCCATGCAAGCCAGTTCACAGCTGGCATTTCATTGAAATAATCTAGAAATAAGTATGTGTAACGGAATTCGTCCTCCTCATCTGACGAGGAGTAAGAAAGGTCGGACCAATGCGCAGCGTGGTAAGTGTCCATTATATTTAATAATCCTGAACACGACAACAATACAAAAATAACAAAGTG
This sequence comes from Salvelinus fontinalis, assembly GCF_029448725.1. Classification (NCBI taxonomy): domain Eukaryota; kingdom Metazoa; phylum Chordata; class Actinopteri; order Salmoniformes; family Salmonidae; genus Salvelinus; species Salvelinus fontinalis. The sequence continues at coordinate 26,513,668 of NC_074665.1, forward strand.
AATAGAAAACCGAAACAGTCCCGTAATGTGAACAACACAGACACGGAAGACAACCACCCACACAACACAACAGAAAACAGGCTACCTAAATATGGTTCCCAATCAGAGACAATGACTAACACCTTCCTCTGATTGAGAACCATATCAGGCAAAACGAAAAACCCAACATAGAAACACAAAACATAGATAACCCACCCAACTCACACCCTGACCATACTAAAACAAAGAAAATACAAAAGAACTAAGGTCAGAACGTGACAGTATGAAAATAAGATAACAGATAACACACCAACCAGTGTGATCATGTCATTCACCCACCGGTTGGTGAGAGGCCCAATAAAGGGGTTGGTGATGAGCTGTACGGTGGCCTTGGAGGCAAAAAGTAGTCCCACTTTCACATTCTCATTGAGAAGCTGGTCATCTGCTTTGGGGCAGTCAGGCTCTGTGGAGTTGTGGGGTGTGAGAGCCGAGGTGGAAAGAGAGACCGCCTGCATCTGATCCAAGGGTATGGGTGTGGAGTCCATTGGGCCCCCGCTGGTTACCCTGACAGAGTTGTCATAAAGGGACACGATGGTCTGGAAGGTTCCAGAAGGGGTGTGTGGGGAGGCCGTGGTGTGATTCTTGGCCATGTTGGCTGCTGCATCATCAACTGTGTATAGGTAGCTGGGAATGATGGGGACTACCAGGAAGAAAGGAGCAGAAAAACAGATGCTGAAAAGTGTTATATCTACTATAGTATATTCCGATATAACCTCATCATCCAAAGAAGTCTGTGTGGAATATAATTACGAATTTATTTCATATTTATTCGATTTTTGTAACGGGTTGGACATTAGGACACACTCCATTTCTTTCAAAGGTTAAGAAAAGATTGATTTGATTTAATTAATGTAGCTATAAATGTGCCAGATAACACAATGATTGGCCCCATTAAGATGGTTTTAGCTTATTATTTTCATATTATTGTTATTATCCTGCTTTTATCATATTAATTGTTATTCATACCCTTGCTGTTTATAGATTTGCCTCCAATCACGTATGAGCATATACAGCTACTCTAGAGTAATTTCTGACTGACAAATTCTGACATTCTTCCAATGCGCATCTGTATCCATTGCTCAATGGACATGTCCGGGAGACGTGTCCAGCACTGACGGCACACAAAAATAACAGCATTCATGTGCACATCAATGTCATCCATAATCTATCTGATACGACTGGGAGATTCATTGGTAATGGCAATGCTGATGCTTTCATGGAAATCAAGTGAGCTGGGGACCTTGGTACCAAAAATATACAATGGGTGTAGATGGATGAATTCCATGCCCAAATAATCTGTAGCAGGCGCACCATCCCGGCCCACCATAGTTTTCATTTACTAATTACTATTCACTTGGCCACGTGAAAGGCGATATAAAGGATGACCAATTATTAACAATTAACCTCCTTGTGAAACTTTACACTAAAGGCTACATTCAGCTTTTGAAAATGCCTAAGGTTGTAATCAATTTGACACAATCTGATAACATGAATAATCGACAGAGGAAATGTTTAGGGAAAAACATTGTAGCACATAGGCCGCTTTCTAATATGTTATGTTATATATATTATGGGTATATTTACATTTTAATTCACAATATGTTTGATTTATGACATATTTTATTCACTCATTCTCAACTTGGACTCAGGGGTAGACGTAACATAGTAAAAGTAAATCCGGGATGTTCCAATTATTTATTTAAATTTTATTTCACCTTTATTTAACTAGGCAAGTCAGTTAAGAACAAATTCTTATTTACAATAACGGCCTACCTTGGCCAAACCCGGACGACGCTGGGCCAATTGTGCGCCACGTTATGGGACTCCCTATCACGTCCGGATGTGATGCAGCCTAGATTAGTATGATATGTTACATTTGGTATGTATGTATTCATTTGTGGATATCCATCATCCATTTCGTATGATATGTTAAGAATTGCAATTCCTACAATATGTAACGAATTTGCAAAATGTAAAATATGTTACGAATTCCAATTTGTTGTTGCTAATGTTAGCTAGGTGGCTAACACTAACATGTTAAGTAGTTGCAAAGTAGCTAAAAAGTAGTAAGTAGTTGCAATGTTGCTAATTAGTTAAAATGCTAGTTGTCTGTGATGAGATTCGAACACGCAACCTTTGGGTTGCTAGACATTCACGTTATACACTCACCCACCCTACTTTCAGTTTTGCCTTAAGTAACCTTCTATTTTATGTATCATACCACACCTAAAATATTATAAATATTTTTGTGTCCATGATTTACGTTTACTATGTTTAGTTTAGTCTATGAGACCCGGCTGTCATTCTTACTCATTGTGCTATCTAATATTGGATATTGGATGAAAACCAATGTGTATCTTATTTGAATAAAATGTAACAACTGAAGTAGCTAGTGTCTAATTTCGTATATAGTTAAAAAGCTTCATGCAAGGTAAAATGATGAGCAAATCACAATGTTTTTTTTTGGGGGGGGGGGGGGGGGGGGGGGGGGGGGGTGGTAATAGCCAGGACGGAATAACTTTTGTTCCACACCAAAAATTATAATTGAACTACTCTAAACAAATAGGGGAATACAACCTTCTTACGAGTGAAACAACAAAACATTGCATGGTTGAAAAGAATATCTGTCAGTTATCCACATTGTTGATGGGTTAGTTTGGCAGGCAACAGACTCGAATTGTCCTTTAGAAAGGCATTGATACGTTTCAGTGGGGGGTGAAACAACAGTTGACACAACAGTAACAGGTGTGAAAATAATTTTTCCAAAGTTGTACCTACCGACCACCGTTAGAAGCATATTATCCAGCAGCAAGGCGATGAAAACGATGACCAGGGTCAACTTCCTCGATTGTCTTTCCTCTCTCATCCATGACAATAAATTAAATTCTCTCAGAGTGTCTAATCTTCCCATTTTTTGAGTCCACAAAAGAGCGAGCGAAAAAAGATTTGCTCTGGGGAAATAACAAACGTTATGGACACCAGAGAGTGACAGTCCTAAAAATTTACTTTAGCACAAGAAGCCTAATGACAAATTAAGCATTCATACAAGGCTATGTAAAATGACCTGATGTAGATTGGAGAAGACTCAAATAAATCGCATATGTGTCATTAGAATGAAGCAGAAATTGGGACATCTGCTTCAATAAATCGTGACCTGTAATTTGTTAAAAGTGACATAATGGTTGAAATCTTACCTTAGATTTACATTAGCAAAAATCACTTTGCGGCTGCAACCCGTGGTGAAAGAAACGATATGTGCAGAGCGTTTTAGTTGCTTGACTGATCCTTGACGTCATGCAACTTTTATCATGAACATCCTCACCTAGAGCATAGCAGTGTCTCGAGAAGGGTGCAACTGCAGCCCGCAATTCGGGGGCGTTCCTACATATGGGCATTTCTGCATCTGCAGGAACCCCTCTTTATACTTCTATTGATCCATGTTAAGCTCTTACTCCAGTACATAGGCAGGGGCGCTCCAGTACAGTAGATGGCAGGAATGCAACATAACGTTGGATGCCATACGTTGATTAACCTCACAGGCAGAAGAGGGGGAGGGGGGGGGGGGGGGGGGGGCGACAACGGTAGCTAGCTATAGCTAGTACACACCGATAAAGTGTCCTTTGCCCCTGTTCTGTTATTAACGAAAGGCGAGGGCAGGAGGGAGCCGTTCCGCTAATGTCATCCGTGTTTATCATGGCTAAAAAGGACATTTTGTTTTCATGAATTTTTACGATATGGCCAATTTTGACATTGTGGCTGTGGAATACAGTGAAAACCGTTTAGCACTGCCTTCTCCCAATCCTGATTCGTCCAAATAATCAATGATGAAAACCCAAATCCAGGAACTACTGCTGCTCGTAATCACATAATTCTACGTAAGCCTTGACAGATTCTCGCTGTTTCAGGTTACGTTGAAGACTAAGTCGAAATAGTGAAAGTCTGTGTTTTGATTATGTTCATGATATGAAATCAACACAATGCCACGTTACATAAAGTTACACTACATGGTCAAAAGTATGTGGACATCCCCTTAAAATAAGTGCATTTGGCTATTTCAGCCACACCCTTTGCTGACAGATGTGCAACCATGCAATCTCCATAGACAAACATTGACAGTAGAATGAAGAGTTCAGTGACTTTCAACGTGGCACCGTCAAATCAAATCAAATCAAATTTTATTTGTCACATACACATGGTTAGCAGATGTTAATGCGAGTGTAGCGAAATGCTTGTGCTTCTAGTTCCGACAATGCAATAATAACCAACAAGTAATCTAACCTAACAATTCCACAACTACTACCTTATACACACAAGTGTAAAGGGATAAAGAATATGTACATAAAGATATATGAATGAGTGATGGTACAGAACGGCATAGGCAAGATGCAGTAGATGGTATAGTGTACAGTCTATACATATGAGATGAGTAATGTAGGGTATGTAAACATAAAGTGGCATAGTTTAAAGTGGCTAGTGATACATGTATTACATAAAAATGGCAAGATGCAGTGGATGATATACAGTACAGTATATACATATACATATGAGATGAGTAATGTAGGGTATGTAAACATTATATTAAGTGGCATTGTTTAAAGTGGCTAGTGATACATTTTTACATAATTTCCATCAATTCCCATTATTAAAGTGGCTGGAGTTGAGTCAGTATGTTGGCAGCGGCCACTAAATGTTAGTGGTGGCTGTTTAACAGTCTGATGGCCTTGGAAGCTGTTTTTCAGTCTCTCGGTCCCTGCTTTGATGCACCTGTACTGACCTCGCCTTCTGGATGATAGCGGGGTGAACAGGCAGTGGCTCGGGTGGTTGTTGTCCTTGATGATCTTTATGGCCTTCCTGTGACATCGGGTGGTGTAGGTGTCCTGGAGGGCAGGTAGTTTGTCCCCGGTGATGCGTTGTGCAGACCTCACTACCCTCTGGAGAGCCTTACGGTTGTGGGCGGAGCAGTTGCCGTACAAGGCGGTGATACAGCCCGACAGGATGCTCTCGATTGTGCATCTGTAGAAGTTTGTGAGTGCTTTTGGTGACAAGCCGAATTTCTTCAGCCTCCTGAGGTTGAAGAGGCGCTGCTGCGCCTTCTTCACAACGCTGTCTGTGTGGGTGGACCAATTCAGTTTGTCCGTGATGTGTACACCGATGAACTTAAAACTTTCCACCTTCTCCACTACTGTCCCGTCGATGTGGATAGGGGGGGTGCTCCCTCTGCTGTTTCCTGAAGTCCACAATCATCTCCTTTGTTTTGTTGATGTTGAGTGTGAGGTTATTTTCCTGACACCACACTCCGAGGGCCCTCACCTCCTCCCTGTAGGCCGTCTCGTCGTTGTTGGTAATCAAGCCTACCACTGTAGTGTCGTCCGCAAACTTGATGATTGAGTTGGAGGCGTGCATGGCCACACAGTCGTGGGTGAACAGGGAGTACAGGAGAGGGCTCAGAACGCACCCTTGTGGGGCCCCAGTGTTGAGGATCAGCGGGGTGGAGATGTTGTTACCTACCCTCACCACCTGGGGGCGGCCCGTCAGGAAGTCCAGGACCCATTTGCACAGGGCGGGGTCGAGACCCAGGGTCTCGAGCTTGATGACGAGTTTGGAGGGTACTATGGTGTTAAATGCTGAGCTGTAGTCGATGAAGAGCATTCTCACATAGGTATTCCTCTTGTCCAGATGGGTTAGGGCAGTGTGCAGTGTGGTTGCGATTGCGTCGTCTGTGGACCTATTGGGTCGGTAAGCAAATTGGAGGGGGTCTAGGGTGTCAGGTAGGGTGGAGGTGATATGGTCCTTGACTAGTCTCTCAAAGCACTTCATGATGACGGGAGTGCTACGGGGCGGTAGTCGTTTAGCTCAGTTACCTTAGCTTTCTTGGGAACAGGAACAATGGTGGCCCTCTAGGATGTTTGGGATGTTTTCATGGCCGTGTAGCCGCACACAAGCTTAGGATCACCATGTGCAATGCCAAGCGTCGGCTGGAGTGGTGTAAAGCTCACCGCCATTGGACTCTGGAGCAGTGGAAACGCGTTCTCTGGAGTGGTGATTCACGTTTCACCATCTGTCATTCTGACTAATCTTGGTTTGGTGGATGCCAGGAGAAGGCTACCTTCCCGAATGCATTGTGCCATCTGTAAAGTTTGATGGAGGACAAATAATTTTCTGGAGCTGTTTTTCTAGGCCCCTTAGTTCCAGTGAAGGGAAATCTTAACGCTACAGCATACTAGACGATTCTATGTTTCCAACTTTGTAGCAACAGTTTGGGAAAGGCCCTTTCCTGTTTCAGCATGACTATGCCACCGTGCACAAAGTGAGATTAATACAGAAATGGTTTGTCAAGATCGGTGTGGAAGAACTTGACTGACCTGCACAGTGCCCTGACCTCAACCCCATCTAACACCTTTGGAATTAATTGGAACGCCAGGCTGAATCGCCCAACAGAGTGCTCAACCTCACTAATGCTCTTGTGCCTGAATGGAAGCAAGTCCCTGTAGCAATGTTCCGACATCTAGTGGAAAGCCTTCCCAGAAGAGTGGAGGCTGCTATATAAACAGAGGGGGAACCAACTCCATATTAATGCCCATGATTTTGGAATGAGATGTTCCATAAGCAGGTGTCCACAAACCTTTGGCCATGTAGTGTATTCTTTTTTTTCCACTTCTGATGGTCATCAATATATTTTTTTATCCAACTACAGTTTATCTGTATAGACTGACAATTCAGCATTTAAAAAAAAATCTAATCAGGTATCCTAATAAGAAGGCTACACTCCAGTTTATTCATAATCATACATAGGCAACAGCCTATCACAAGGTGTACAGTAGGTGTATGTATGTGTGTGCTTATGCTTGTGGAAGTCATTTAAAAGAGATTTCACATAGGGCTGTGAACCAAAAGCTGGAGCATGAACACACATGCTCCTTTGTAATTTCCCGTACATGACCGATTGTCACATCTGCTCATGCTACGCCCTCTGCTGGTCATCCGGTGTCCTCTTGCCCTGCAGTTCTCCCCCTGAACTCGCTCTCTCCCTCTCCCTCTTGTTGTGATTGTGTGGTTGGAGACAGGTGTGCTGGAAAGAGTAGATCCCTACCAGCTGCAACTCGTCCCATAAATCAAGATCTCTACAGATACTCATTCCTGCCACTTCCACTCTGCCAGATTGTAATCTCTGCTCAGGCAGTCATTATCCTAGCCTTTTGTCACTTCTTAAGATCCAGTTGCTCTGCTGTGCTTGTTTCCTTGCCTCACACTGTTTTGTCCTCTCTTGCAGTTACGTCTCTTGTTCCACATCTCACCACCCAACCAACTTGCCCTGGATATCACTCACCACCACTGCCTTGGATTCCCCTCAGGACCTGTTTCCCCTGTTCAACTCAGCCAACTCCAACCTCACTCTACACTTCTGCTTTTCCTGCATCTCATCTGAACTACCCCGGATCTGCACTCCATATTTCTCATGTACAATACACGTTTTGGTTCATTCGTCCCGGGTTCCTCTTCTGCGTCTGCTCTTGGGTTCCACCGTTTCGCACCGCGCAACAATATAGTTCCTGTGGGTGTGAGGTAAAACTACTGGAACTTTTGTCAACTGTCAAAAAAACATTTAATTTGATCCACTCATACAGGAGTAATAGGGAAGGGGGGATACCTAGTCAGTTGTCCAACTTAATGTATTCAACTGAAATGTGTCTCTGCATTTAACCCAACCCCTCTGAATCAGAGTTCCGGGGGGCTGACATAATTGACATCCATGTCTTCAGCGCCCGGGGAACAGCAGGTTAACTGCCTTGCACAGGGGCAGAACGACAGATTTTTACCTTGTCAGCTCAGGGATTCGATCCGGCAACCTTTCGGTTACTGGCCCAACCCTCTAACCACTAGGCAGGCCTAGTTCAATAATTTTGTGAAGAAATAAAGTTTTAATGTTTTAATACATATGTTTTAATTTCGATATATCAGGGGTTGCTTCAACACCACTTCCCGTGGCTTTGTAAAAAAAAAAACGATAGTCTTGTCTATTTTGAAAATGACTCGACATTATGCATACTTCATTCAGTAAAGGGTGGCAATGGCACCATCTTGTGTTATATGACGTCTCTTGCATCATGAGAATGCGAAACTGACACTTAGTAAGCCTATGTGTTGCCATGAACAGGGAACCACCTGCAGTATCTGTGCATCGCCAATTCTGTGGAGACATAAAGATGAAGTAGCTGTTATCTGTCTAGACTTCACGTGACTCTAAGTGGGATCGCATTGCTTTTTATTGGCCCCGGATTTATCCACGACCTTCATCCAGTTAAACTGAAACAAATCTGAACTATATTGACATATTCAAACTATCATGTCACCCACCAGTTTACAGATCATTTAATCCACATCTAAAGGATGTTGACCAAGAAGGCTCATATTATAAAGATGGAAAAAAATGACCTTCACTCTTTCTGCAACCCATGATGTTTTACCCATTGTAGCCTATTCACCTCCTTGACCTACTGTATGAGATCTTCAGCTAATTGAGTAACCATAGCCTCTTGCCCCTCCGGTTGGATAGCTGACAAGTTTATCAATAACTTTTCTTACATTGAGTGCATTTTTTCCATTTTTTGTGATTTATTAGTATGTTGCTGCTGTGGGAGTAGATCAAATATTTTGTTCTATGGGTTACCTCAAGATACACTAAGGGGAAATTGCTTCTGTCTGAAATAACACAGTTGCTTTCCTGAAATGTAGTAGGCCCATGTTGTTGCTACTGGGGTTTTATGAGATGCCGGTACAGTATGTTGGTTGTGGTCTCCTCTGATTGGCCATTGACAACAACCCCCACTTTACAACATTGTTCTTCAGGTTGAGCTCAGACTTCACTCTCAACCTTTCTTTTTTCTCTCTGCTCTCTGAGAATTTGCTGCCATAATAAAAGGATATAAGCATATATTTTGCTGTTTGGAATTTGCTGTTTGAGTCTGATTTAAACAAGTTTTGATGTGTCACGATGTCTCATGTTGTTTCCTTCATGAAAAATGTGGACACCACACATTGAGTTGAACGTGTTTTAATGGTGGTGTGAAAGCAGGATATACAGTTGGCTGGAGACAGCATGAGCTTATACATGCAGGGTGATTAAGATAACATATTTCAGAGAATATGTCATCTCTTCTCCATTACAATTTTAAACAAACAATTTAAGTAAACTACCGTATACATGTTAATAGTTACTGGCACATACAATGCACACAGTCAAATACTAGCTCAATGAACACAGAAGGCAAGTTCAATTTTTGGGATTGGTAATTGTCACGATCGTTATGAGACGAATGAGTGGACCAAGGCGCAGCGTGGAAAAAAGACATCTTTTAATGAAGAAAAAACAAACACTTATTAAACGAACAAAAGTGAAGCTAAAACGAACTAAGTGCACACATAGAACATAGACAATTACCCACAATCACCTAAAAGCCTATGGCTGCCTTAAATATGGCTCCCAATCAGAGACAACAATAAACAGCTGTCTCTGATTGAGAACCAAACCAGGCAACCATAGACTTTCCTAAACCTCTCTACTGAACACAACCCCATACACTATACACAACCCCCTAAACAATACACACACCCTAAACTAGACAAAACACACAAACATCCCATGTCACACCCTGACCTAACTAAACTAATAAAGAAAATCAATATAACAGAGGCCAGGGTGTGACAGTAATACTTAATTTTACATTACCAAGAATTTATACATGATAAATGATAATTACACAATAATAACCATTTGGTACCAGGTACTATAGTTACTAGCCTAATTGTGTTAAATTAAGTAAATACCAGAAAAAATGCATTGATAATAAATACAAGGTAAATACAATGACCATATATTTTTTTTATATATAAACTGCTACCACATTAGTCCCTATAGAGAAGGCACTGAGAAATGCAGGTGCACGCTTTATTGTGCACTTATTTCACAACTTCAACAAAGACTCACCAAAGCAAGTCATTGCAGCTTCAGTCAAATCTGGGATGTCCCTATCCTAAATCAAAGATAGAGTAGTGGAACAACAGGTTGAACTGAAGACAACATGCATACCATTGATAATATAAGTAACTCTTTGGATAAATATACACATCACAGGAGGTTGGTGGCACCTTAATTGGGGAGGACGGGCTCGTGGTAATGGCAGAATGGAATAGTTGGAGTGGTATCAAATACATCAAACACATGTTTCCCATGTGTTTGATGCCATTCCATTCGCTCCATAGTGTCATTCATCATTTTTTGGCAATGTTGGAATGATTTCATTGTTTTTCTTACTTTGTGTATTATAATTAGCTCGTGCTTTTCTTCACGAGGAGAGGATACTATATAATGTATTATGTATTACATATTTTCTGTAAAAGTGTATCCTCGTTATTGTCACGCCCTGACCATAGAGAGCCTTTTTTCTACTTTGGTTAGGTCGGGGTGTGACTAGGGGGTTGTTCCTATCTAGGTTGTCTATTTCTATGTTGGCCTGGTATGGTTCCCAATCAGAGGCAGCTGTTTATCGTTGTCTCTGATTGGGGATCATATTTAGGCAGCCATTTCCCCACTGTGTTTTGTGGGATCTTGTTTTTGTGTTGTTGCCTGTGAGCACTCCAGAACGTTTCGTTTATTCGTTATTGTTTTTGTGCGTTTCACAAAATAAAAGATTTGGAACCCATATCATGCTGCGCCTTGGTCCGAATGTTCTTCCGATGATCGTGACAGTTATTGTATTTTCCTTCCTTTTCAGACCACATAGGCCTAATAAAATAATAACATGTGAGTGGCTTTGCTGGCATGCATCTACAAAAGTTGGTTGAGTTTGCCCCAAAAAGATTTACATGCTAAAATCACCACTGCATTGAGTGTACAAACATTCAGAACACCTGCTCTTTCCATGAAATAAACAGACCAGTTCAATCAAATCAAATTGTATCTGTCACATATGCTGAATACAACAGGTGTAGACCTTACTGTGACATGCTTACTTACAAGCCCTTAACCAACAACGCAGTTCAAGCAAGAGTTAAGAAAATATTTACCAAATAAACTAAAGTAAAAATAAAAAGTAAAACAAAATAACAATAACAAGGCTGTGTACCGGTACCAAGTCAATGTGCTGGGGTACAGGTTAGTCAAGGTAATTTGTACATGTAGGTAGGGGTAAAGTGACTATGCATAGAAAATAAACAGCGAGTAGCAGCAGTGTAAAAACAAAGTGGGGGGGGGGGGTCAATGCAAATAGTCCGGGTGGCCATTTGATTAACTGTTCAGCAGTCTTATTGCTTGGGGGTAGAAGCTGTTAAGGAGCCTTTTGGACCTAGACTTGGTGCTCCGGTACTGCTTGCCGTGCGGTAGCAGAGAGAACAGTCTATGACTTGGGTGACTGGAGTCTTTGACAATTCTTGGTCCTTCCCCTGACACCGCTTAGTATATAGGTCCTGGATGGCAGGAAGCTTGGCCCCAGTGATGTACTGGGCCGTACACACTACACTCTGTAGCGCCTAACGGTTAGATGCCGAGCAGTTGCCATACCAGGCGGTGACGCAACCAGTCAGGATGCTCTCAATGGTGCAGCTGTATAACTTTTTGTGGATCTGGGGACCCATGCCAAATCTTTTCAGTCTCATGAGGGGGAAAAGACGTTGTCGTGCCTACTTCACGACTTTCTTGGTGTGTTTGGACCATGATAGTTTGTTGATGATGTGGACACCAAGGAACTTGAAACTCTCGACCCGCTCCACTACAGCCTCGTTGATGTGAATGGGGGCATGTTTGGCCCTCCTTTTCCTGTAGTCCACGATCATCTCCTTTGTCTTGCTCACGTTGAGGGAGAGGTTGTTGTCTCTGACCTCATCCCTATAGGCTCTCTCATCGTTGTCCCAGGTGAAAGCTATGATCCCTTATTGACGTCACCGGTTAAATCCCCTTTAATCAGTGTAGATGAAGGGGAGCAGGTTAAATATGAATTTTTAAGCCTAGAGACAATTGAGACATGGATTGTGTCTGTGTGACATTCAGACGGTGAATGGGCAAGACAAAATATTTAAGTGGTAGTAGGTGCCAGGCACGCCGGTTTGAGTGTGTCAAGAACTGCAACCCTGCTGGGTTTTTTACACTCAACAGTTTCCCGTGTGTATCAAGAATGGTCCACCACCCACAGGACATCCAGCCAACTTGACACTACTGTGGGAAGCACTGGAGTCAACATGGGCCAGCGTCCCTGTGGAATGATTTTGACACCTTGTTGTCACGTCCTGACCATAGAAAGCCTGTATTTTCTATGGTAGAGTAGGTCAGGGCGTGACTAGGAGTTTTAGTCTAGTTTATTATTTCTATGTACGGTTCTAGGTTTAATTTTCTATGTTGGGGTTTGTGTATGATTCCCAAGTAGAAGCAGCTGGTAATCATTGTCTCTAATTGGGGATCATACTTAAGTTGCATTTTTCCACCTGTGGGTCATGGGATATTGTTTGAATGTATGTGTTTTGAGTTAGTGCACATAGCATATCTGTAGTCACGGTTAGTTTATTGTTTATTTGTTTTTGTCGTTGCTTAGTTTCACTTTCATTAAAATATGTGGAACTCAACATACGCTGCGCCTTGGTCCGATATTCATTCTAACGAACGTGACACTTGTAGAGTCCATGCCCCGACGAATTGAGGCTGTTTTGAGGGCAAAAGTGGGTGCAACTCAATATTAGCAAGGTGTTCCTAATGTTTTTGTACACCCAGTGTTTATTCAGGCAACAGACATGTAAGATGAATCTCGCACAGATAACATCACACAATTTTGCTTAAAGTGGCACTCCAGTCTAGTTTTAACCTAATCTAATACCTGATTTACTTAACAAAAGGAACATCTCAATAGGTGGTCATGGTGAGTCATGACATATCACAGGAGGGTGAGCCTTTCCACTTTTGTTCTCTAATGTTCCTCTATTGTTCCTCAGGCAAGGAGGGAGGGTGATGACATCACAACTTCCCATCAGACCAACTCCTTGAATGCCCTATTCCTTGAAGTTTGTAATTGTGTCTAAAAAACACTATTTTTCTCAAAACGTTTTGGTTTTACCGTTGAGTGTGTGTACTTTACTGTATTTATACTTGGGATATCACTTTAACAGGATTTTTTTTAAATCACTGGAGAATGTCTTTAAGCATTGGCTACATGCACATTTTCATTTGCTCATGCTAATGATGAGGGGTCAACTCAAGGGTTATCTTTGCATCGCCCTGAGCTAGACACTGTTCCCAAGTCAGCCATACAGAACTTCAACTCCACTCTTAGTGCTTTTTGGACCCACAGTGCAGGGCCTTATAACCCTAGAACTCTTGAGCTGCCCGATGGTGGCCAAAACTCTTCTTCAATTCAGTCGCTTCCCAAATTGTCATACCTCTCCACCTTCCCCCCGCTGATACAGCGCATGCACTGGCGGTAACAGCTGACGATGCGTGACTGGCCCAGCTTGAAGGCCATGGACATGATGGCCATGCCTGTGATGATGAAGACGAAGGTGAGCATGAAGTACTTGGGGTGGTTGGGCACGATGTCACCGAAGCCGATGGTGGTGAGGGTGATGAAGCAAAAGTAGTAGGCGTCAAAGGTGTTGAACTCTGTCTCCCACAGGGGCAGGATGAGGCCTCCAAACAGGATGTAGGCAAACACCACCACCAGGATGAGGAGCAGCGGGACGTTTAGCTTGTCCATACTCTCCCCGATGCCTGTGAAGTCCCAGATGGCAAAGTCCTCGGGCAAGGGAAGCATGCTGTCCAGCTCATGGCAAGAAAGGCTCCGCACCAGTGGGCTCTGCCTGTTGAAGTTCTCTCGTGCAATGATGCAGTCAAAGATCTTTGTGTTGTTCAGCAACTGGTTGGGCTTGCGCTTCACAGACTGCTGGCTGTGAAGGACCTGTCGGATGTTGATGGGCTCCCGGACCACCACCTTGTGGCTGAATGTGTAGGTTCCGTCCTGGAGGCCCCCCTGGCCCCCGTCCCCTGGCTTCTCTGTGTGATGGGAGGGGAACCAGTGGCCATATTGACGCAACCTGCAGAAGAGATTGTGCAGGTGGATGTAGGCCCTGGACAGGAGCACGGCCATGAGGTCTCCCACATCTGTGATGACCAGGAGCATGAGGGGGATACCCACCATGGCATACAGGATACAGACCACCTTACCATTCAGGGTCACCGGATAGATATCTCCATAACCTGAGACAAGAAAAGCAGCAAGGTATTCATTATTTCCCCCTCATATCCAAATATAATATTTTGTGACAAATGATATTGTAAAAATGATATGTCCACTACCAACATACAACAAAGACGTATAGAAAGTTGAAATAATACATTTTTTAAAAGATGGTTTTGGATCTACAGTGCCTTGCAAAAGTATTGACGTTTTTCCTATTTTGTTGCATTACAACCTGTAATTTAAATGGATTTTTATTTGGATTTCATGTAATGGACATACACAAATTAGGTCAAATTGGTGGTGAATCGAAAAAAATTACTTGTTTAAATTTAATTAAATTTTTTAAAACTTAAAAGTGGTGCGTATGTATTCACCCCTTTTGCTATGATGCCGCTAAATAAGATCTGGTGCAACCAATTACCTTCAGAAGTCACATAACTAGTTAAATAAAGTCCACCTGTGTGCAATCTAAGTGTCACATGATCTGTCACATGATCTCAGTATATATACACTTGTTCTGAAAGGCCCCAGAGTCTGCAACACCACTAAGCAAGGGGCACCACCAAGCAAGCGACACTACGTAGACCAAGGAGCTCTCCAAACAGGTCAGCGAAAAAGTTGTGGAGAAGTACAGATCATGGTTGGCTTATAAAAAAATATCAGAAACTTTGAACATCCCACAGAGCACCATTAAATACATTATTAAAAATGGAAAGAATATGGCAACACAACAAACCTGCCAAGAGAGGGCCGCCCACCAAAACTCACGGACCAGGCAACTAGGGCATTAATCAGAGAGGCAACAAAGTGACCAAAGATAACCCTGAAGGAGCTGCAAAACTCCACAGCGGAGATTGGAGTACGTAGCCATAGGACCACTTTAATTAAGCAGTACACTGCACAGAGCTAGGCTTTACGGAAGAGTGGCCAGAAAAATATAAGCAAACATGTTTGGTATTCGCCAAAAGGCATGTCGGAGACTCCCCAAACATATGGAAGAAGGTACTCTGGTCAGATGAGACTAAAATTGAGCTTTTTGGCCATCATGGAAAACCCTATGTCTGGTGCAAACTCAACACCTCTCATCACCCCAAGAATACCATCCCTACAGTGAAGCACGGTGGTGGCAGCATCATGCTGTGGGGATGTTTTTCATCGGCAGGGATTGGGAAACTGGTCAGAATTGAAGGAATGGTGGATGGCGCTAAATACAGGGAAATTCTTGAGGGAAGCCTGTTTCAGTCTTCCAGAGATTTGAGACTGGGATGGAGGTTCACCTTCCAGCAGGACAATGACCCTAAGCATATTGCTAAAGCAACACTCGAGTGGTTGAAGGGGAAACATTTAAATGTCTTGGAATGGCCTGGTCAAAGCCCAGACCTCAATCCAATTGAGAATCTGTGGTATGACTTAAAGATTGCTGTACACCAGCGGAAGCCATCCAACTTGAAGGAGCTGGAGCTGTTTTTCCTTGAAGAATGGGCAAAAATCCCAGTAGCTAGATGTGCCAAGCTTGTAGAGACATCCCCCAAGAGACTTGCAGCTGTAATTGCTGCAAAAGGTGACTCTACAAAGTATTGACTTTGGGAGGTGGGGGGGGGGGGGGGGTTGGTGAATAGTTATGCACGCTCAAGTTCTTTTTTTTGTGTCTTATTTCTTGTTTGTTTCACAAAAATAATATTTTGCATCTTCAAAGTGGTAGGCATGTTGTGTAAATCAAATGATACACTCCCTGCAAAAATCCATTTTAATTCCAGGTTGTAAGGCAACAAAATAGGAAAAATGCCAAGGGGGTGAATACTTTCGCAAGCCACTGTATTGCTGCCATCTGTTGGTCATATCTAAAAGCTGCCTTTGCTGATTCTTCTCTCGGGGCATTCAGGGACAGATAACTATGCTCATTGCGCAGCTATTGCTATCATAGCCTTATTATTCAGTTTCAATCACAGTCAGTGTAACATTATGCTGAAAAATTACTATTAGTGGTTAAATGGGGGAATCTGCAGTCCAGCAATAACAAAGTGGAAACCCCGCCAATGTTCTGATAAAAAGCTGAGGGATAAGGCTGGAGAAATGTAACCACTCTCAAATTCACAGACATATCTATGGAAGCGATGACTGGCCATCCATGATATACAAATATAGTTTTAACCATGCTTTGAGGCTATACGGTGTTTGTTTACAATTACATTACTTACAAGAAATGTAATAATACAAGCTTATATTTTTGGTTCTGAGGGGGTACGACAGTTGAAGTAAGCTCAATAGGCATTTATTAGGGGTTCACAGCCTATCGTTATTCTTAGATGTTTTTTTCCCCTTGACATGGTCAAATAACTCAAGCATAGATTAGTATCTTTTTTCTAATTTGGCACACAGAAACTAGAGGCCCTCAGTAACTCGTTCAAAAAGAATGGCCCCGATGGCACCGCCGTTATGAGCAGTCTCACTTAAATCATCATATTGGACGCCCCATTTGACACATCTCTTAACATAGTTCAAGGAAAGCAAAGGGATTAGTTAAGAAATGGCTGAGTTATTGGTAGATCAGGAAATCAGATGTTTCATGTCCATTTAAATCCTTTGTAAATCCACTTCACAATGGCCTATCAACTTGAAACCTTTTAGGGTCATCAAATAATTACCATAATGAACCATGTTTTTGCACTGATATCTTAAAAAATAAGGAAACTATTAACAATTCACTTCTTTGACTATGTAATGCTAATGCTTAAAATAATCATAAAACATCAAGTACTAAAAGTCAGATTCACTACAAATGTTGTCTTTGGGCTCATCACAATGGTCCCTAAAGAGATGGAGAAAATAACGTTGATGCATTCAAAGACGGCCACACTATACCAGTGCTAAAATATGCTTCTCATGAGCCATAGGGCCAAATGACACCAAATGTGGAATCTAGGCCCGTGGTACATATCTTAAAGATGCACTATGCAGAAATTGTTCCTCTATTTTCTGGATGCTAAAATTGTAATTGTTTGCCTAATTTCAGTTTGTGATAAAACAAGCAAATATTGTGTAGAGAATCATTGTACGATCTAAACTGCTGTGAAATATATTTTCCATAACAAAACATATTGTATGTTCAGCTATATGAAACAAATGTGAAAGACGCAAAAACACAACTTAAGAATGGGAAGCATAGAAATAGTGCACATAGAACAGATCTACCGCTTCTTAGACTTGAGTTCAATGAGAATGGCAGATCTAGAACATAGATTTCTATGTGAATTTGGTCATATTGCAGCTTTAACTTAGTTTAAGAAAAGCTAAGGGATTGGTCAAAAGATGGCTGAGTAATTGATAAATCCAAAATCAAATTTTACATGTCATTTTAAGCTACTGTAAATCCACTCCACAGTGGCCTGTCAATTTACAACGTGTCATCGCTATCATGGAATTTGGAATTGATATCTCAAAACACAAGGAAACTATTAACTCATTCTTTGCATATGTAATGCTAATGCTCAAAATTATCTGCAATCATCTTCTCCTCATGAACCATATGTCAGATTCACTCCAGATTGTGTATTGAGAGTCATGATTGAACATCAAGGAAGATAGTTCATACATGATAAAATGCTTGCTTTGATATCCAACTGATATTTTTTCCAGTCTGTCATCCTGTGAACTCCGTTCATATATTCTATTAATTTAAAAGTAAACATTTGATGTAGCAATCGCAGTTTGCCCCTTTTAAAAGTACTATTCAAAAGCAGCTGTTGGCTGACTTTTATGAGAGATAAGAAAATGTATCTCTGACTTACTAAAAGATATGTGCTGTCGCTGAGGGGGGTGATGCTTGTTAGCATTACTCCCATAGCATAGAATGGAAGGCATGCATGGATTACCATGCATTTTTTCTCACTTGAGTGTCCCTGGAGATGATGGTGATATGATGTAGCACTAACTTAATAACAGTGAAATCTCTCACTATAGACACTCATCATTGCCTCAACGACACGTGCACAATAACAATCTCATACAAGCTCAATAATTTACAATTTTGACTACTACGGGATAAAGAGGGGAAATAGTTGAGATGGGATCCATTGTGGCTTTTTAGTAGCGACATGAGGATACAATTGAAGTCGGAAGTTTACATACACCTTAGCCAAATACATTTAAACTCAGTTTTTCAAAATTCTTGACATTTAATCCTAGTAACAATTCCCTGTTTTAGGTCAGTTAGGATCACCACTTTATTTTCAGAATGTGAAATGTCAGAATATTAGTAGAGAGAATGATTTCTTTCAGCATTTCTTTCTTTCATCACATTCCCAGTGGCTCAGAAGTGTACATACACTCAAATAGTATTTGGTAGCATTGCCTTTAAATTGTTTAACTTAAGTCAAACATTTCGGGTAGCCTTCCACAAGCTTCCCACAATAATTTGGGTGAATTTTGGCCCATTCCTCCTGACAGAGCTGGTGTAACTGAGTCAGGTATGTAGGCCTCCTTGCTCTCACACGCTTTTTCAGTTCTGCACACACATTTTCTATAGGATTGAGGTCAGGGCTTTGTGATGGCCACTCCAATACCTTGAATTTGTTGTCCTTAAGCCATTTTGCCATAACTTTGGAAGTATGCTTGGGGTCATTGTCCATTTGGAAGACCCATTTGTGACCAAGCTTTAACTTCCTGACTGATGTCTTGAGATGTTGCTTCAATATATCCACATATTTCTCTTCCTCATGATGCCATCTATGTTGTGAAGTGCACCAGTCCCTCCTCCAGCAAAGCACCCCCACAACATGATGCTGCCACCACATGCTTCACGGTTGGGATGGTGTTCTTTGGCTTGCAAGCCTCCCCCTTTTTCCTCCAAACATAACAATGGTCATTATGGCCAAACAGTTCTATTTTTGTTTCATCAGACCAGAGGACATTTCTCCAAAAATTACAATCTTTGTCCTCATGTGCAGTTGCAAATTGTAGTCTCGCTTTTTTTATGGCGGTTTTGGAGCAGTGGCTTCTTCCTTGCTGAGCGGCCTTTCAGGTTATGTCAACATAAGACTAGTTTTACTGTGGATAGAGATACTTTTGTAACTCTTTCCTCCAGCATCTTCACAAGGTCCTTTGCTGTTGTTCTGGGATTGATTTGCACTTTTCGCATCATCTCTAGGAGACAGAACACGTCTCCTTCCTAAGCGATATGATGGCTGCGTGGTCCCATGGTGTTTATACTTGCGTACTATTGTTTGTACAGATGAACGTGGTACCTTCAGGCCTTTGGAAATTGCTTCCAAGAATGAACCAGACTTGTGGAGGTCTTGGCTGATTTTACAAATTTTCCCCCATGATGTCAAGCAAAGAGGCACTGAGTTTGAAGGTAGGCCTTGAAATACATCCACAGGTACACCTCCGATAGGCTAATTGACATCATTTGAGTCAATCAGAAGCTTCTAAAGCCAAGACATCATTTTCTGGAATTTTCCAAGCTGTTTAAAGGCACAGTAAACTTAGTGTATGTAAAATTCTGACCAACTGGAATTGTGATACAGTGAAATAATCTGTCTGTAAACAATTGTTGGAAAAATTACTTGTGTCATGCACAAAGTAGATGTCCTAACCGACTTGCCAAAACTATAGTTTGTTAACAAGACATTTGTGGAGTGGTTGACAAACAAGTTTTAATGACTCCAACCTAAGTGTATGTAAACTTCCGACTTCAACTCTATATTGTGGTGATCTTGGAGACTAAAACCTAGCAAACAAGACTTGTCAATGAAGTGGAAATAAGTATGTCTTAGGTCCACTAATCTCATTTGGTGATGGGAAATGCATCTTTCTCTTTCAGTAATTTATGGACTCCCTGTTTGCCAACCAAGCTATTAGCCACAATAGCCATGGACCACAATAACTATCATATATCAGACCTTAACAGACTTCCTAATGTATTAATGTTAACAGACTTCCTAATGCATTAATGGCTCATTAGACAATCATCCTGTTGAATGGTTTATTGCCTGCCAACTGTACAGTATACACTAAAAGTTGCCAGATTCAGAACAATGCTAAACAAGATTGACATATTATTCATCAGCAGGTAGTCTATCGGTTAAGAGCGTTGGTCCTCTAACCGAAAGGTTGCTAGTTCGAATCTCAAAGTCGACTAGGTGAAAAATCTGTCGGTGCCCTTGAGCAAGGCACTTAACCCTAATTGCTTCTGTAAGTCGCTCTGGATAAGTGTGTCTGCTAAATGATTAAAATGTCAAATCTGCAGTTGATGGGATGGCACATTAACAATCACATCTAGGCACTTATGCTGTAGCTTATAATGGATTTTGAGTGAAGTCAACACTGGTGGTGAAGCCAAGTCAATGATCTATGTTCTCCACTAAAAGGGAGCTGAAAGAAAAGGCTAACCAATGTCTTATCTTATAACTTTAAATACTGGACAAACACTACATTGTCCTCACACTCCCTCAATATAGTAGTAGTTGTCGTGTCGTCTATGACCACATCTGTCATTGACAGTTCAATTATTTGACTAACAAAATCAATAGGAGCCATTTGGAGATCAGGGCTCCTGGGCACGTGCCCTGCATGCCCGGTCGGTATTCGCCGATGATTACTACAAGATTTGATAGCTAGCTAGACTAATTTACCAATCTAAAAATTGTTAGCTGACATGGCTAATTTAGTGACTTTTAGCGAAAAACTGCCGATGCACAAACACATGTCGACCTTGCACCGTGTGTATTCTACTATTCTAACTCTCAACAGTAAGTTGAGACCCTGACTGTTCCCCCCCAAAAACCGACCGTTTATATCGCTTATCCCTGTGGCCGGCCCTGCTAAACCCAATAGAAATGTTTGTTTCCTCTGGGAAATAATTGTTAGGGAGGGGGTCAGGAAACCACATTTGTTTAATGTAGAATGTGGTAATGTCTATGTATGTGCTAGATACAAGTCAATGTCAACCATTTTTTTAACAATTCATTTGAAAAAGGGATATAGGTTGGATGAATATAAATTGATATTACAGTCCAGACTTTTTGGAAAATGTTTACAAATCGGTCGCCCTATAAATAATACTGATAACTTTGTCCATGAAATGATCTAACGTGCACAAAGGTGTAACATTTCTTATACTGTATTTCCATGTAATGACAAACTATGTATCAGAAGGCTAATGTAGAAGTCAAGTTGGCTATGGTAGGAATTACAGAGAGACAAATCACCAAAATATCACAGCTTCAATCCCTGTTGGCCAAACATGTTGATTCATGGTTGACTGCTGATGGATGGGGAGCAGGTCCAGAATTTTCTACAGCCTGGTAGCATCAATTCACTCAGGGAGCACAGCACACCTGAGACCAAAGTACATCAAGCCTCAGGCAAACAACATGAGCCAATGTGGTGGAAATCTCAGTGCCCAAATAGATGAGAGATAGTCCTATTTGTTTTAAGGTTAATCTTTTTAAAAGATTTACATTGATGTTGTACCAATACATCATATATGGTGTTCGAAATCCATGTATGTGTCTTTCAAGCACGCAAATGTATTTTTACAGGAAAGCCATTGTTGCTTAGAGGCTGTCAATCTTTGAGTGACAGTAGGCTGTTTGAGATTGCGCAGATTGAAAATGTGCCAGCCTGTATGGCATGATGCGCTGTTCCAAGTTGTCAAGTGAGGGTTTGCAAGGTCATGAAAAAGTCCTGGGAAGGAGTTTCATAATTGTTGGTAATGTAATTCATTAAAGCACACTTTTAAATATGATCAATCCATTAAAAAAGTATATATCAGCCATTATCGGAATGACCCTTCAGTGCATGTCTGTGGTGTTGAGTGTGTGCCAGTGCAAAATGCCAGTGCGAGTGAGCCATTGCCCGAGGAGAGAGAGCAAAGGCGCCGCCAGGGATTTTGGGCCCCATGAAAAGATATCACATTGAGCCCCACCACCACAGGCCACACCAACCCTGCACAATTGGTGTAACCACACACCTCCAGAACTCAATCGACCCATTCAAAGCTTTAAATAACTCTACCTTTGCAGGCTTGCAACTCTCTTGTAGTCCAATATATACTGTACGATATTTACTGACAGTGAACTGTGAAAATATAACACTGTGCAGACATGCATGCAACATTCTGCATACAGTGGAATTCACTATTTGATGCAAGACTGATACCCTCTATAAGAAATGTGCGTATAAGGGTCGGGGGTGGAGCCAGCAAGATATCTCCCCTCAATAACCACTTCCCTCACCTCTCCCTGCCATCTGCCACAGTATTTACAGACATACTAACTAGATCAACAATTCAAAACATAACTTGTAGCAGTTCTCGCTAGTTAACTATAACTAACTAAGCATTAATTTCGTTACTGCCTTTCCACCGGCACTGTACAGCATAAATACATCTGCACCGTTGGAACGCTGGGATTCCCCTTTATTAAAAAGTAGCCATGTAATTGCGACAATGTTAAACATATTCTAAGAATAGTCTAATTGACAAATAAATTGCTGCGCATAGATCTCCCCTGAAATATGAATATTTTAGCATAATATATTAATCTTGGTGGGACAAACTCAACCAAGTTTTTTTTACATGCATGCCAGCAAAGCCATTATTTTATTTTATTTGCCCTTTGTAGTCTGAAAAGTAAGGAAAATACAATACACTTGTATAGACAATATACCGCCACACAGACAGCGCATTGCGCAAACAGAACAACCTTCGCAATATCAACTGGAATTAGATCGGTCCATTAGATCGGTGCTGAACCTTTTGTTTACATTTTTTTTTTTTGAATGGGAAGAGACTGTCACTGGCAAACATGGTTACAGACCGAACAATATTATATAGGATCCCCTCCTCGTGAAGAAAAACCCATGAGCTAATTATAATACACACAGTATACAAAACAATTAAATCATTCCAAGATTGCCTAAAATTATGAATAAGATACTGAGATAGATCTAAATAACAGTAGCCTACCTTATCCGATTGATCCCTGATTTATTTAATGAGGTAATTATTTTATGAAGACTAAAGTATTTGGTTGTAACGTTGAAAAAAATCAAGCCTGCACGCCCAGGAGCTCTCCAGACGGATGGCTAACCTCTCTTGGGTAGGGGGCAGTATTTTCACGTCCGGATGAAAAGCGTGCCCAAAGTAAACTGCCTGTTACTCAGGCCCAGAAGCTAGGATATGCATATAATTTGTAGATTTGGATTGAAAACACTCTAAAGTTTCTAAAACTGTTAAAATAATGTATGTGAGTATAACAGAACTGATATGGCAGGCGAAACCTCTAGGACAAACATCCAGGGAATTTTCTTTTTGAGGTCATAGGATTTTCCATTTGTTTTCTATGGGATACCCTTATTATTAGGAACTTGGTTGCAGTTCCTATGGCTTCCACTAGATGTCAACAGTCTTTAGAAATTGTTTGATGTTTTTCTTTTGAGAAATTAAGAAGTAGTGCTATTCATTGTAAGTGTCACTCCAGGTGGACTTTACTGTTTAGATGCACGTGAACTGGAGCGCGCTTCACGTTGTTTTTATCTGGTATTGGAAAAAGTTTATTCCGTCTTAAATTTTAGCAATTATTTACGTTTTAGGGTACCTGAGGTTGGATTAGGAACGTTGTTTGAAATGTTTGGACCAAGTTTCCAGGTCATTTATTAGATACTTTGTAGGCATGTTGGGCGAGTTGAAACCGGTGTATTTCTGAATCAAACGCGCCAAATAAATTGACATTTTTGGGACATAAAGAAGGACATTATTGAACAAAAGGACCATTTGTGATGTTTCTGGGACATTTTGGAGTGCCAACAGAAGAAGATCTTCAAAGGTAAGGCATTAATTATATCGCTAGTTCTGACGTTTGTGGCGAACCTGCCTGGTTGAAATATGATTTTCATGTGTTTGTATGCGGGGCGCTGTCCTCAGATGACCGCATGGTTTGCTTTCGCCGTAAAGCCTTTTTGAAATCTGACACAGCGGCTGGATTAACAAGAAGTTAAGCTTTATAACACATATATTTTCAAGAATGCTAAATATTTGAATTTGGTATTTTTGAATTTCTCGCTCTGCAATTTCACAGGATGTTGGCCGGACGCTACCGCCCCACCTGCCCATAAGAAGTTAAACCCACAATTTATGGCGCAGTATACAAGGCATAATTTTGGACTCAGCGTTGTTGTGCTGTGCTCACTTGAACGTGGTGCTGCGGTCCGTCTTGTGGGCAAACTTTGTCATCTCAGTCTGGCATTCTCTGGATTTATGGTGCTTTCAAGACAACTGGGAACTCAAAAGTAAACAAGGTCGAATCATGATGTCAGTGATCTTCAGGTCAGCGCTCTAGAAAGAGGCCCGAGTTCTGACTTGAAATTCTGAGTTGGATGACCGTTCAAAACACATTTTTCCAGTCCAAGCTTGTTTTTTTCAGAGTTCCCAGTTGTCTTGAATGCACTGAATTCTGAGATTTCCCAGTTCCGAGTTTCCAGTTGTTTTGAATGCAGCAGAAGTCATGCTGGATTGACAGCATGGCCAATGTATTCAATCTTTTCTGGCCCATGGTGTTGCATGTGAATGTTGATCCTTTTAAGCTTGGAAAAGAGACCCTTTCAGAGATATGTTTTAAATCCTTAAAGCCATACTTAGCCCACACACCCTCACCATTGAATAGCAGGCAGGGGAAGCAACATAGTGATTGCTTTGTGATGCTTGCAGTTAGCTATTGATTCCTTCCAAACCCCTCATTGATGAATTTGTGTTTTCCAACTTGTGTAATGTTTATCTCCAATGGCCGATGAACACTGATACGTTTTATCTACACTGAACACTGAAAAATATGAACGCATAATGTTAAAGTGTTGGTCCTATGTTTCATGAGCTGAAATAAAAGATCCAAAATAAAAGATCCCAGAAATGTTCCATACGCACAAAAAGCTTATTTCTCTCAGATTTTGTGCACCAATTTGTTTACATCCCTGTTAGTGAGCATTTCTCCTTTGCCAAGATAATCCATCCACTTGACAAGTGTGACATATCAAGAAGCTGATTAAACAGCATGATCATTATACAGGTGCGCCTTGTGCTGGGGAAAATAAAAGGCCATTCTAAAATGTGGAGTTTTGTCAGACAACACAATGCCGAAGATGTCTAAAGTTTTGAGGGAGTGTGCAATTGGCATGCTGACTGCAGGAATGTCCATCAGAGCTGTTTTAAAAAATTTGGCAGTACATCCAACCGGCCTCACGACCGCAGACCACGTACGTGTATCTGTGCTCGCGAGCGGTTTGCTGATGTCAATGTTGTGAATAGAGTGCCCCATGGTGGTGGTGGGGTTATGGTATGGGCAGGCATAAGCTATAGACAACAAACACAAATGTATTTGATCTATGGCAATTGTAATACTGAGGCCCATTGTTTCAGCATGATAATGCATGGCCCCATGTCACAAGGATCTGTACACAATTCCTGGAAGCTGAAAATATCCAAGTTCTTCCATGGCCTGCATACTCACCAGACATGTCACCCATTGAGCATGTTTGGGATGCTCTGGATCAGCGTGTACAACAGTGTGTTCCAGTTCCCGACAATATCCAGCAACTTCACACTGCCATTGAAGAGGAGTGGTGCAACATTCCACAGTCCACAATCAACAGCCTGATCAACTAACTATATGCAAAGAATATGTGTCACGCTGCATGAGGCAAATGGTGGTCACACCAGATACTGACTGGTTTTCTGATCCACGCCCCTACCTTTATTTAAGGTATCTGTGACCAACAGATGCATATCTGTATTCCTGTCATGTGAAATCCTAGATTAGGGCCTATTGAATGTATTTCAATTGACTTATTTCCTTATATGAACTGTAACTCAGTAAAATCTTTGAAATTGTTGCATGTTGCGTTTATATTTTTGTTCAGTATGTAATTTCTCTTCATATGACAAGGATGGAAAAAGATTTACCAGTAGATTGTCAACATAATTCATGATGATGAGTCCTTGTCAAGCTTGCTAGCTACGATTGTGAAAGTATGATGTTAACATGATCCTTCCAGTTAAAACTACTGTAGATATAAAGTTATTTGACGTAATTTTATCTGAGTCCAATTACTTTGACTCTTCTTGGACGGGCACTTCTAATGTAAATCTATGGCAGCACCCAAGGGGGCATGAAATGCCTAGCTCTCTCTGTAGATTCGTCGGTGATGTAGTCTCTCCACTTAGCCAATCACAGCGCATCTAGAGAAGATTACCAATGCCTACGCTATGTATTTTTGCTGGCTGCCCCTCTACCACAGAAAGCACTGAGCTAGGCTGATACACCTCCATTTTGGAGGTGCCTTACTCAAGAAAGAGACTGTTTTTTTTTAACCCCCTTTTCTCCCCAATTTTCGTGGTATCCAATTGCTAGTAATTACTACCTTGTCTCATCGCTACAACTCCCGTACGAGAGACGAAGGTCGAAAGCCATGCGTCCTCCGAAACACAACCCAACCAACCCAACCAAGCCACACTGCTTCTTAACACAGCGCCCCTCCAACCCGGAAGCCAGCTGCACCAATGTGTGGAGGAAACACCGTGCACCTGGCCCCCTTGGTTAGCGCGCACTGCGCCCGGCCCGCCACAGGAGTCGCTGGTGCGCGATGAGACAAGGATATCCCTACAAACCCTCCCTAACCCGGACGACGCTAGGCCAATTGTGCGTCGCCCCACGGACCTCCCGGTCACGGCCGGCTGCGACAGAGCCTGGGCGTGGACCCAGAGTCTCTGGTGGCGCAGCTAGCGCTGCGATGCGATGCAGTGCCCTAGACCACTGCGCCACCCGGGAGGCCTGTTTTTATAGTTTTTAACTCAATGTTTTAGATTTTTTTTTTTACATTGTTTGCAAACTGATATGTGACACGAAATAATGAAAGAATAACTTGCAAAACAGGCGCACAAAAAAATTATAGACGGGTTGCAACTGCTGCAATGCAGGACTCTTTAAAATGTTGCTTTAAAAAGGCTTCTGAAGTTTGTAATTTGTACTTTCAAATGTTATACTTGATTTCCCAATTTGAAAAATTAATCAACCCCTACAAAAACGTTCATTAATTATAATTATCCACATAATAATCCACATTTCCTATTGCTGCAGGATTATTTTCCTGCAGTAGCAAATTCAAATCCTACACCTGCACACCAGTATTGGAGTATAGGCCTAAAGTGTTGTCTTAATTGGGAATATTTTTTGTTTGTTTTGCATGTCTTTTGAAATGTAATTTGTGTTTGTGCATTAGATTACTTACCCACCGTTGTGAATACAGTACAGCAGAAGAACAAGGACGCATCATATGTCCATCGCTCTGGACGTTGAAGCCATATGGACTTGAACCCCCTGTTGATTTCTTTCTCTAGTTCTTTTACCAAATCTTGTTCTTGAGTAGAATTGCTGGACGAATTAACTGCAAGTAAAATGCTCTTACTTGAATAAAAGTAGCCTACACTTAAAAAACAAATTTACACCACATTTTCACCCCATCTATAAAGACTTTACAACTCACGCGTACTACAAAAACAAAATGTATACTGGTGTTATCAACATAGATCGAGCTTTCTGGTATTTTACCTTACCTGGATAATTCTGAATTGTGCGCACCAGTTCACCCAAAAACTCACGATATTCCCCTTCTGTGTTGTACACACGCCCTCCCTCTATGTACCAGAATAGCACCGCTCCCAAGGCTGCATATCCGACGAGTGAAAGTATGAGAAAAACGTGAGGAAACAGCTTCCATAGATTCCACTTTTTTGACTTCTCTATCGAACTTCGTGCCTTTCCCTCTGCCACCGACATCTTCCAGTCTCTGAAGAGCTATTGTATCGCAATTCAAAATGATCTCTCCACTGTAAGGCTGTCAAGACGGTCTGACGGCAAGAAGCGCAGGACTTGGCCATCCCTCTGCATTAAGCAAACCCTGACTCAAAGTCCCCCAGGAGACAAGTGCTATTGACGCCAACGAATTATCCCTCCATTTGTAGTCTAAACATCCACAGACACGGCAGAAAGATGTTGTCTCTTGGAAGGCATCCAACAATTAAGATGCATCTAATCCATCTTCATCTCAGGATGAAACTCCACAAAAAAGAGGACATTTATTCGTTTGGTACTTTATTTCACATTAAAGCCTCCTAAACTGGATAATGCAATTGCCATTTTAATCAGTTAACACAATTTGATCTTGCCCCCTTGCCTTTTTGTACATTGAGCAACAGGTGTTGGTCTGTATTTAGCTAGCCCATATGCCAGTTCGGTTTCAGAGGAACAACTCCAGGCTTCTCAAATACCAGGCAGTAAAAGAGACAATACAATGCACAGGGACAAAACTACCTTAGAAACATCTTACAACCATTACAACTAACTTCTGCTGCCATAAATCACAAAGAAAATCATTGGGTGAATCATGACCATTGCTAAAACATTGCCTACTGAAAATAGGCCTACTGTTTTACTCAGTTGTGATATTTATTGTACAAAAAGCCTGCTGTGAGGCAAGAAAGATGCATCTCTTTAAATGTTTGAATTTTGCTTTAAATGTATTTCCTGTTTAATCCAACGAATCACGTTAAAAGGAGCACAATGTCAGACGGTCCATTTAAAGTCTTTTCAGACTGTTGCCTGTACAAAAATCCAGAAAATCACATTGTGTGATTTTTAAGTAATTAATTTGCATTTTATTGCATGAAATAAGTATTTGATCACCTACCAACCAGTTAGAATTCCGGCTCTCACAGACCTGTTAGATTTTCTTTTTTGAAGCCCTCCTTTTCTCCCCTCATTACCTGTATTAACTGCACCTGTTTGAACTCGTTACCTGTATAAAAGACACCTGTCCACACACTCAATCAAACAGACTCCAACCTCTCCACAATGGCCAAGACCAGAGAGCTGTGTAAGGACATCAGGGATACAATTGTAGACCTGCACAAGGCTGGGATGGGCTACAGGACAATAGGCAAGCAGCTTGGTGAGAAGGCAACAACTGTTGGCGCAATTATTAGAAAATGAAAGAAGTTCAAGATGGCGGTCAATCACCCTCGGTCTGGGGCTCCATGCAAGATCTCACCTCGTGGGGCATCAATGATCATGAGGAAGGTGAGGGATCAGCCCAGAACTACACGGCAGGACCTGGTCAATGACCTGAAGAGAGCTGGGACCACAGTCTCAAAGAAAACCATTAGTAAATCACTACGCCGTCTTGGATTAAAATCCTGCAGCGCACGCAAGGTCCCCCTGCTCAAGCCTGTGTATGTCCAGGCCCATCTGAAGTTTGCCAATGACTATCTGGATGATCCAGAGGAGGACTGGGAGAAGGTCATGTGGTTTGATGAGACAAAAATAGAGCTTTTTGGTCTAAACTCCACTCGCCGTGTTTGGAGGAAGAAGAAAGATGAGTACAACCCCAAGAACAACATCCCAACCAAGAAGCATGGAGGTGGAAACATCATTCTTTGGGGATGCTTTTCTGCAAAGGGGACAGGACAACTGCACCGTATTGAGGGGAAGATGGATGGGGCCATGTATCGCGAGATCTTGGCCAACAACCTCCTTCCCTCAGTAAGAGCATTGAAGATGGGTCGTGGCTTGGTCTTCCAGCATGACAACGACCCGAAACACACAGCCCAGGGCAACTAAGGAGTGGCTCCGTAAGAAGCATCTCAAGGTCCTGGAGTAGCCTAGCCAGTCTCCAGACCTGAACCCAATAGAAAATCTTTGGAGGGAGCTGAAAGTCCGTATTGCCCAGCGACAGCCCCGAAACCGGAAGGATCTGGAGAAGGTCTGTATGGAGGAGTGGGCTAAAATCCCTGCTGCAGTGTGTGCAAACCTGGTCAAGAACTACAGGAAACGTATGATCTCTGTAATTGCAAACAAAGGTTTCTGTACCAAATATTAAGTTCTGCTTTTCTGATGTATCAAATACTTATGTCATACAATAAAATGCAAATTAATTACTTAAAAATCATACAATGTGATTTTCTGGATTTTTTTCCGTCTCTCACAGTTGAAGTGTACCTATGATAAAAATTACAGACCTCTACATGCTTTGTAAGTAGGAAAACCTGCAGAATCGGCAGTGTATCAAATACCTGTTCTCCCCACTGTATATACTGTTTTCTATACTATTCTAAGGTATCTTAGTCCGTTCTGCTCTGACATTGCTCGTCCATACGTGTATATAGTCTTAATTCATTCCTACTTAGATTTGTGTGTATTGGGTATATATTGTGTAATTTGTTACATATTACTGCACTGTCGGAGCTAGAAGCACAAGCATTTCGCTACACCCGTGATAACATCTGCTAATCACGTGTATGTGACCAATACATTTTATTTGTTCTGACCTATTTTGTTGACATCTTCACCCCGGGCTCCAGGATGTCTGACCTCCAGTTGCAAATCTCCAAAGCTGGGTCAGGTTAAGAGGGAAGACACTGCTCCAAAGACCTGTCAACGCAGAGGTGCCCACAACCATTGTAAAAAGTATTGCATTTACATTGAAATTCATAGATACATTTTGCACATTAGTGCAGAGATACTATATAACCACCCACCCTCTCTCTCTCTCAAACACATGCGCACACAAATAAGTGATCTCTCACCAAGCAGATAGGAGGTACGTATCGCTGGGTGTTTTTTGACTAGGTGACCAAAGTAGAATTCACTCCCGAAGTCCTCCGCATGGATGTATGCAGCATACTTTGGAATGCCCATCTCACATGGTGTGAACTCACACCACTCTAAAATGATAGGAGCAGCCATTTAAACTCCAACTGCAATTTTCAAATCGGTTGTATAGCATTTTTTGCTTTGACACGCGCAACATAAGTTGAGTGTATTACCTGGATACATAAAGATATGTAAATAACATACAAGTTAACACCATCAACATTCTGTTACAATATTCCTTGATTCAACACGTGGGCCACTGTTTGGGTTGCATTGAAATACATATTATCAAACATAAGTTGCTAGAACCGCTTGACCAAGTTCTCTTGTGGCGTCTTTCACTCCATCTTTCAGGTTGACAGCAGTGCAGATGGGTAAAGGGTTCTGTCCCTCTGATACAGCCTTCTGCTGGTCAGACAGGGTACTAGTGTTCTAATACAAATCACACATTGGAGAAAACATTCTGTCACACAGGCTGTTCCAAACAACTTCGCAAAATGTTAATTATGTAAAGCATCATGACTCCGTGTGAAAGACATAAGACACTAATTTGTGGCTGTGGGAAAAACATTCCATAGTTTCAATGAAATAAAAAGCACTATAATTACAGGCAACAACCATTTCTGCGAAACTCCTTCCTATTGCAGTGTGATTAGTACAGTGTGTATTGTAAAGTATGAGTGTACAGTAGGCTGTTGTACCTTCCCATACAGGCAGTGCTTGATTACCAGACCCCACATGTCTATGAGTGACACCATATGACCCTCCTTCTCTTTCTCTGCCATCTGGTGTCTGTAGTACTGCAGCTTCTCAGCGGTGAAGGCATTGAGGAAACTCTTGGTGATCTCCCCCTCCATAGCTGAGATGGACTCATCCATATCACATTGTGACCAATCTGCTTCCTGATACAGCCAGCTAAGGCCCTGTTGAACAGGAATTTATGTCACATAAGTAGGGGTCTCAGTAGTATAAACTGGCATGTGTTAGTTTGTTCATTCACTCCTTCGTTAATTTTGCTTATAGGATACTGCATATTTAATTGCAATGGAGATAAATTCCATGCTCACCATGTGGAGCCTGACACACCAGTGATATAGCATCCAGTAGGCCCAGTCTCTGCAGCCCCTTCAGACTGACATACAGGTCAGTCATTGCTCTGGTCCCTCCCCCTGAGCCAACCACAGCTAGAACGGGCACCTGGGAGGAAAAAGACAAACACCATCTCTGGTTGGATCTTCCATCTGTCAGTCAACCTGTTTGAGACTTGTTCCATAATTACAGTGAATGACACCACAGTAGAAATAAAACAATTTCCCACAACAATGTCTTTCATGAGACTGGAAAAACAGACTAATTTGGTCAGCATCAATATTCAGTCTTCATTAGTGTTGAAATTATGGATGACAAGCAGCAATTAGTGCAGTGTGTGTAATAAGTGCATAAAAATCATCACCATGTAGCTTTTTAGGGTCAGGGGGCGAGCTGAGGCCCAACTCCTTTTGTAAGGCCTGACCCACTAGCACCTTTTCTTTAGAAATAATTTTTCCCCCGGAGGGACGTCAAAATCAAGACGCACCTCAAATTCATCTAGGCTGTGGATTTACAGGGGCCATAAAGCACGCACACAGTATCTTACAACAATAACAACTCATGCCATGTGTTTGTATACTTCTGAATGAAAGAATTTTTTCGGAAAAAGCAACACTTTTACCAGTCCTCTGCTCTCAAATGTAGATCCACCATGTCCTGTGACAGGGCAGTGTCCATGTAAGTCATATAGGCTTTACAAACACCCTTCATCAATAATCTTTCCTTGGAACTTAAGGGCAAACACTAGAACGTGGCAAAGACTAGAATGTGGTCTACTGTACCTCTCCCACAGGTAAAGATACTTTGAAGTCATTACTGAAGTTGCTGGAGTGGAACAGCAGATAAGCCAGTGACAGTTGCACCTTCTATCTCACCCAATTTATCCTGGGGATGCAAGAAATATGATAGTGGAATTTTGAAAAATCATATGGAACATGGATGATGACAAGGAAGATATTGGTCAAGGAAAGTATTTCGCCACTATTGGCCTATTTATTGCCTTCAGTCCCTTATCTTACCTCATTTGCACACACTGTATATAGACTTTTTCTATTGTGTTATTGACTGTATGTTTGTTTATTCCATGTCTATGTTGTTGTTTGTGTCGCACTGCTTTGCTTTATCTTGGCCAGGTCACAGTTGTAAATGAGAACTTGTTCTCAACTAGCCTACCTGGTTAAATAAAGGTGAAATAAAATAAATAAATAAAAGGATGAGTTAACCGCACCGTCAAGCCAAGCTCTGTTTCCAAGTCTCTGTTGATGTAGTAGCGTACGGTTTTGGCCAGGTTCGACGTTTCCTCAGGAGCAAGAATCTTTCTTCTTGAAAATCCCCATACAGTTTCAGTACCACATTCTGCTCCACTAGAACAATAACAACATAGATTGGTTGCTCAGTTGAATCCTTTATGAATATACTGTGGGCTGATCTGATTCTGCCCCGACACAGACACACAGAAAGACCGACACAGAGAAACATACAATTCATACATTGGGGGGGTATTTAGAAAACAAATCAAATTTTATTGGTTGCGTACACAGTTTAGCAGATGTTATAGCGGGCGCGACAAAATGCTTATGTTACTAGCTCCTAACAACGCAGTATAATGTCAAACAGCACACACATATATATACAGTACCAGTTAAAAGTTTGGACACACCTACAGTACTCCTTCCAGGGTTTTTCTTTATTTTTACTATTTTCTACATTGTAGAATAATAGTGAAGACGTCAAAACTATGAAATAACACAAATGGAATCATGTAGTAACCAAAACCGTGTTAAACAAATGAAAATATATTTTATATTTGAGATTCTTTAAAGTAGCCACCCTTTGCCTTGATGACAGCTATGCACACTCTTGGCGTTCTTCAACCAGCTTCATGCTTTTCCAACAGTCTCGAAGGAGTTCCCACATATGCTGAGCACTTGTTGGCTACTTTTCCTTCACTCTGCAGTACAACTCATCCCAAACCATCTCAATTGGGTTGAGGTCGTGTGATTGTGGAGGCCAGGTCATCTGATGCAGCACTCCATCAATCTCTTTGGTCAAATAAACCTTACACAGCCTGGAGGTGTGTTTTGGGTCATTGTCCTGTTTAAAAACAAATGATAGTCCCACTAAGCGCAAACCAGATGGGATGGCATATCGCTGCAGAATGCTGTGGTAGCCATTCTGGTTAAGTGTGTCTTGAATTCTAAATAAATCACTGACAGTATGACCAGCAAAGCCCCCCCACATCATCACACCACCTCCTCCATGCTTCACGGTGGAAACCACACATGCGGAGATCATCCGTTCACTTACTCTCCGTCTCTCAAAGACACGGCGGTTGGAACCAAACATCTCAAATTTGGACTCATCAGACCAAAGGGCAGATTTCCACCGGTCTAATGTCCATTGTTCGTGTGTCTTGGCCCAAACAAGTATTCTTGTTATTGGTGTCCTTTAGTAGTAGTTTCTTTGCAGCAATTCGACCATGAATGCCTGATTCACGCAGTCTACTCTGAACAGTTGATGTTGAGATGTGTCTGCTACTTGAACTCTGCATTTATTAAGACTGCAATTTCTGAGGCTGGTAACTCTACTGAACTTATCCTTTGCAGCAGAGGTAACTCTGGGTCTTCCTCTCCTGTGGCTGTCCTCATGAGAGCCAGTTTCATCATAGCGCTTGATGGTGTTTGCAATTGCACTTGAAAGCTTTTGAAATTTTCTGGATTGACTGACCTTCATGTCTTGAAGTAATGATGGACTGTCATTTCTCTTTGCTTATTTGATCTGTTCTTGCATTATATGGACTTGGTCTTTCACCAAATAGGGCTATCTTGTCATAACAACTGATTGGCTCAAACGCATTAAGAAGGAAAGAAATTCCACAAATGTACTTTTAACAAGGCACACCTGTTAATTGAAATGCATTCCAGGTGACTACTTCATGAAGCTGGTTGAGAGAATGCCAAGAGTGTGCAAAGCTGTCACCAAGGTAAAGAGTGGCTTCTTTGAAGAATATAAAATATATTTTGACTTGTTTAACACTTTTTTTGCTTACTACATGATTCCATATGTGTTATTTCATAGTTTAGATATCTTCACTATTATTCTACAAAATAGTACGAATAAAGAAAAACCCTGGAATGAGTAGGTATGTCCAAACTTTTGACTGGTACTTTTGACTGGTACGATATATATATAAGACTTCAGTTCGTCTTGGGTGCATATTTTATGTGGTTGAAATGCTGTCTGCTTGCATAACAGTGTTAAAGATAACAAGTGACACACGCATTCTCATTTTCTAAAGAGATAAAATAAATAATTTCTCCACTCCTGTTCCCGAGACAAAAGTAACATTTATTGTATAATTTTACTGCAAGAAATGCATAATTCTGCAGGAGTTAATATTATGCTACACGTGAGAGGTTATAGGTCTACAGTCAGTGTCCAGATTTCAGTTACTATTCCATTTAACCCATATGAACTTATCCCGAATAAAACCTTAAGCGGGATATGAGCTACTATCCGGAATACTGTGCATATATAAACGTGGTCACTCTTCTTGTCAGAACTATATAGAGGGAAGCAACTGGGTTAGGAAGAATGCAAATACTAATAACAAAGTGGACATCCCTCAGGCCTGTCCTGACACTAAACAGGTAAAACTAGCTCAAACCAGGAACTGATAATGACAATAATGCAACCAACTTTGCCCCAGGGATAATCTTAAGACTGTAGATATATCCGCGTCTTAAATCTTGCAAACAAGTTTAAACCTGTTTTACGGGTCAAGTAAATGGCAAACTATGTTTAACAGGCACCTGGAGAAATAAGCAGACATGATACAGTACAGACATGATACAATAATACTCACTGGCAGTGGTCATCAGCTTTTCCACATTCACGTCCACAGTAGAAAATGTGGCGGCCTAGGACAAAGTATACTACAATGATCAGCCTTCTGTTTGTGGATGACAAGTTCTTGCCTTAATTTTGTACAGTAGTACATTACATGTGGAAAGTATTCAGACCCCTTGACTTTTTCCACATTGTTACATTAGTCTTATTTTAAAATAGATGTTTTTTTTTTTTTTTTTTTTAATACCTCATTAATCTGCACACAATAACCCATAATAACAAATCAAAAACAGGTTATAATTTATTTTGCAAAAAACATTACATCAAATATTCAGACTCTTTACTCAGTACTTTGTTGAAGCACCTTTGGCAGCGATTACAGCCAAGTCTTCTTGGGTATGATGCTACAAGTTTGGCACACCTGTATTTGGGGAGTTTCTCCCATTCTTCTCTGCAAATCCTCTCAAGCTCTGTCAGGTTCGATGGGGAATGTACTTTTCTCAATTTATCTTTCCCTCGATCCTGACTAGTCTCCCAGTCGCTGAAAAACATCCCCAGAGCATGATGATGCTGCCACCGCTATGCTTCACCGTAGGGATGGTGCCAGGTTTCTTCAAGACGTGACCCTTGGCATTCAATCTTGGTTTTATCAGACCAAAGAATCTTGTTTCTCATGGTCTGAGAGTCTTTAGGTGCCTTTTGGCAAACTCCAAGCGGGCTGTCATGTGCCTATTACTGAGGAGTGGCTTCCGTCTGGCCACTCTACCGTAAAGGCTTCATTGCTGGAGTGCTGCAGAGATGGTTGTCCTTCTGGAAGGTTCTCCCATCTCCACAGAGGAACTCTGGAGCGCTGTCAGAGTGACCATCGGGTTCTTGGTCACGTCCTTGACCAAGGACCTTCTCCCCCGATTGTGCAGCTTGTCCGGGCGGGCAGCTCTAGGAAGAGTCTTGGTGGTTCCAAACTTCTTCCATTTAAGAATGATGGAGGCCAGTGTGTCCTTGGGGACTTTCAATGCTGCAGATTTTTTTTCGTACCCTTCCCCAGATCTGTGCTTCAACACAATCCTGTCTCGGAGCTCTACGGACAATTAGATTCCAAGATGGCGTAGCAGTCGGACGTCTGTTTATCTTGTCCCATCCCATATATATTTTTTTCTTCGTATACATTTAGTATATATTTGTAATATTTTTTTGTTATGTCAATTTCCATCTACGGACTGAACATAATCTCCTGCAACCCACCTCACCCAATGTGGTACGGATCTGCTATTTTGTACACTTTAGAACCCCCATCAGGGGCTAGCCAGCTAACTAGCTACTAGCTAGTAGTCAGTTAGCCACTGCTAGCGGTCATCACCGTTAACTCGGACATCAGCCAGCCTCAGCCCGGTCAATTCCTGCCCGTCTGCACAGCACGATATCAACCCAGAGCATATCGGACTGCTTTTTCTCTATCACATATCCGGATTCCTACCGCAAGCTCTGAACCTTTACACCAGATCAACGCAGCTAGCTAGCTGCTATCCGAGTGGCTACTCCTGGCTAACGTCTCTGTCCCGAAGCAAGCACCAGTTAGCCTGGAGCTAGCCTTGAGCTAGGCCCATCTCCCGGCTAGCTGAAGAGGTCCATCAACCAATTCTTGGGCTACAATACCTATTTTGCCGACATGGAGCCACACCGATCCATCACGACTGGTCTGCCGTAGTAACTATCTGAGGGGGTTTCAACAGGCTCTTCCATTGCGACGTCTCCCGAAGGCCCATCTGCGAGCCTGCTAGTCCCGGCCCGCTAGCTGTCTGAATCGGCGTGTCTCCAGCTCACCTATCTAGTCACCGGACCCTATGATCACTCGGCTACACATGCCTCTCCCTAATGTCAATATGCCTTGCCTATTGCTGTTTTGGTTAGTGATTATTGTCTTATTTCACTGTAGAGCCTCCAGCACTGCTCAAAATGCCTTAGCTCTTCTGTTCCAACCCCCACACGTGCGATGACCCCCCCTGGCTTAAAAGGTGCCTCTAGAGACAAAACCTCTCTCATCGTCACTCAATGCCTAGGTTTACCTCCACTCTATTCACATCCTACTATACCCTTGTGTTACGAATCCCTTTGGCCCGACATCTAGGGGGGATGGTAATGGGACCCGTAACACAACTCATGCAAATTATAGTAGTGAAAACGTAACAGTGAGAACAAATAACAGACAACTTAATTACCGTCAAACACTAAATGTTTATTTATAAACACACGGTAAATGGGGGGGGTGGGGGGGGGGGGGTGAGCAGGAAAAGGGGCTGAGCAGGATCCAAGGAACGAAAGAATAATAATTCAAAAACACCCCTAAGCTAGACTAGCCTACTTCACAAACAGCTAACTAAAAATACAGGGGGTGGTCCGCCCAGTTCTAACTAGTGTTTTTAACAATGTTTAACTACGGGTAGTGTAGCCCAAGGGCGACTTGTATGGTTACCCCCTTTTCCCACCATCAAACAAACACTCAAACACCATAACCAAAACAATACTCACAGGTGGGGACAACGTGACATGTAGCTGCAAAACACACAAGCGATCTACAGACAGAAGGCATGTTACAAAGAGATTGAGCTCGGGAGACAACAACTGACAGGGGTTTTAAACCAAGGGAAAGGGACTGGGATTGGGTAAGGGAAAAGGAGCAGGTGTCTTCCGATTAGCGACTGATTGATGACTGATTGGGGAATGATTATTGTCACCTGTGAGTAGGGGAGAAGGAGAGAAAAGAAATACACACAGGACACACACAGAACACTTGTATCCGTAACACCTTGTCTGTACAGTATGCCTTGAATCTGCAATCTACTGCAGATATAGCCTGCAGAGTTATGTCATACTATCCAGGTCTGTGCCCAAACAATTCAAGCTTCTTCTTTTAAAAATCCACCTTTCCAGAAACAAGTCTCTCACCGTTGCCGCTTGTTATAGACCCCCTTCAGCCCCCAGCTGTGCCCTGGACACCATATGTGAATTGATTGGCCCCCATCTATCTTCAGAGTTCATACTGTAAGGTGACCTAAACTGGGACATGCTTAACACCACAACCGTCCTACAATCTAAGCTAGATGCCCTCAATCTCACACAAATGATCAAGGAACTCAACAGGTACAACCCTAAATCTGTAACCATGGGCACACTCTTAGATATTATCCTGAACAACTTGCCCTCTAAATGCACCTCTGCTGTCTTCAACCAGGATCTCAGCGATCACTGCCTCATTGCCTACGTGCGTAATGGGTCCGCGGTCAAGCGCCCACTCCTCATCACTGTCAAACGCTCCCTAAAACACTTTAGCGAGCAGGCCGTTCTAATCGACCTGGCCTGGGTATCCTGGAAGGATATTGACCTTATCCCGTCAGTAGAGGATGCCTGGTTGCTCTTTAAAAGGGCTTTCCTCACAATCATAAATAAGCATGCCCCATTCAAAAAATGTAGAACTAAGAACAGATATAGCCCTTGGTTCACCCCAGACTTGACTGCCCTTGACCAACACAAAACATCCTGTGGCGTTCTGCATTAGCATCGAAAAGTCCCCGCGATATGCAACTTTTCAGGGAAGTCAGGAACCAATATAGTCAGTCAGTCAGGAAAACAAAGGCTAGCTTTTCAAATAGAAATTTGCTTCCTGTAGCACTAATTCCAAAAACATTTGGGACACTGTAAAGCCCATGGAGAATAAGAGCACCTCCTCCCAGCTGCCCAGTGCACTGAGGATAGGAAACATTGTCACCACCGATAAATCTACGATAATCGATAATTTCAATAAGCTTTTTTCTACAGCTGGCCATGCTTTCCACCTGGCTACCCCTACCCCGGCCAACATGTCAGCACCCCCTGCAGCAACTTCCCCAAGCCCCCCCCCCCACTTATCCTTCACCCAAATCCAGACAGCAGATATTCTGAAAGAGCTGCAAGATCTGGATCCCTACAAATCAGCTGGGCTAGACAATCTGGACCCTCTCTTTCTAAAATTATCCGCCGAAATTGTTGTAACCCCTATTACTAGCCTATTCAACCTCTCTTTCGTGTCGTCTGAGATCAAAGATGGGAAAGCTGCCGCGGTCATCCCACTCTTCAAACGGGGAGACAGCTTATACCCAAACTGTTATAGACCTATATCCATCCTGCCCTGCCTTTTTCAAATCTTCGCAAGCCAAGTTAACAAACAGATCACCGACCATTTCGAATCCCACCGTACCTTCTCCACTATGCAATCTGGTTTCTGAGCTGGTCATGGGTGCACCTCAGCCACGCTCAAGGTCCTACACGATATCATAACCGCCATTGATAAAAGACAGTACTGTGCAGCCGTCTTCATCGACCTGGCCAAGGCTTTCAACTCTGTCAATCAACGCATTCTTATCGGCAGACTCAATAGCCTTGGCTTCTCAAATGACTGCCTCGCCTGGTTCACCAACTACTTCTCAGATAGAATTCAGTGTATCAAATTGGAGGGCCTGTTGTCCGGACCTCTGGCAGTCTCTATGGGGTGCCACAGGGTTCAATTCTCGGGCAGACTTTTTTCTCTGTGAATATCAATGATGTCGCTCTTGCTGCTGGTGATTCTCTGATCCACCTCTACTCAGACGACACCATTCTGTGTCGTCTGAGTAGAGGTGGCCCTTCTTTGGACACTGCGCTAACAAACCTCCAAACGAGCTTCAACGCCATACAACACTCCTTCCGTGTCCTCCAACTGCTTTTAAATGCAAGTAAAACTAAGTCCATGCTCTTCAACAGATTGCTGCCCGCACCTTCCCGCCCGACTAGCATCACTAGTCTGGACGGTTCTGACTTAGAATATGTGGACAACTACAAATACCTAGGTGTCTGGTTAGACTGTAAACACTCCTTCCAGACTCACATTAAGCATTTCCAATCCAAAATCAAAATTAAATCTAGAATCGGCTTCCTATTTTGCAACAAAGCCTCCTTTACTCATGCTGCCAAACATAACCTCATAAAACTGACTATCCTTTGGCGATTTCATTTACAAAATAGCCTCCAACACTCTTCTCAGCAAACTGGATGTAGTCTATCACAGTGCCATCCGTTTTGTCACCAAAGCCACATATACTACCCACCACTGCGACCTGTATGCCCTCACCACATATTCATCGACAAACCCACTGGCTCCAGGTCATCTATAAATCTATGCTAGGTAAAGCCCCGCCTTATCTCAGCTCACTGGTCACCATAGCAACACCCACCAGTAGCATGCGCTCCAACAGGTATATTTCACCGGTCACCCCCAAAGCCAACACTTACTTTATCCGCCTTTCTTTCCAGTTCTCTCATGCCAATGACTGGAATGAATTGCAAAAATCACTGAAGCTGGAGACTTATATCTCCCTCTCGAACTTTAAGCATCAGCTGTCAGAGCAGCTTACTGATCACTGCACCTGTACATAGCCAATCTGTAAATAGCACACCCAACTACCTCATCCCCATATTGTTACTTATCCTCTTGCTCTTTTGCACCCCAGTATCTCTACTCTACATTATCATCTGCACATCTATCACTTCAGTGTTAATGCTAAATTGTAATTATTTCGCCTCCATGGCCTATTTATTGCTTACCTCCCTACTCTTCTACATTTGCACACACTGTACATAGATTTTTCTATTGTGTTGCTGACTGTACGTTTGTTTATGTGTAACTCTGTGTTGTTGTTTTTGTCACATTGCTTTGCTTTATCTTGGACAGGTCTCAGTTGTAAATGAGAACTTGTTCTCAACTAGCCTACCTGGTTAAATAAAAGTGAGAAGAAAATAAATTTGCTTGGTTTTTGCTCTGACATGCACTGTCAACTGTGAAACCTTATATATAGACAGGTATCTGCCTTTCCAAATCATGTCGAATCAATTGAATTTACCACAGGTGGACTCCATTCAAGTTGTCCAAACGGATGATCAATGGAAACAGGATGCACCGGAGTTCAGTTCAAGGATGCACCGGAGTCTGTCACGTTCCTGACCTGTTTTCCCTTGTTTTTGTATTTGTTTAGTATGGTCAGGGCGTGAGTTGGGGTGGGCATTCTATGTTGTGTGTCTAGTTTGTCTGTTTCTGTGTTCAGCCTAATATGGTTCTCAATCAGAGGCAGCTGTCAATCGTTGTCCCTGATTGAGAATCATATATAGGTGGCTTGTTTTGTGTTGGGGATTGTGGGTGGTTGTTTCCTGTCTCTGTGTTTGTGGTCTGCACCAGATAGGACTGTTATTGGTTTGCCACATTTTGTTATTTGTTAAGTGTTAACTGTTTATTAGTGTTATTAAACATGTTGAGCACTGGCTATGCTGTGTGTTGGTCCGATCCCTGCTACATTCTCTCTTCTAGTGAAGAGAGGGAAGACTGCCGTTACAGAGTCTCACAGCAAAGGGTCAGAATACATTTGTAAATAAGGTATTTCTGTTTTTATTTGGAACACATTTGCAAAAATGTTTAAAAACCTGTTTTTGTTTATTCATTATAGGGTATTGTGTGTAGATTGCCGAGGAAAATGTTTTATGTAATCAATTTTAGAATAAGGCTGTAATTTAACAAAATGTAGAAAAAGTCAAGGGTTCTGAATACTTTGGGGGATTAAATTGCCCAGCCAATTAAAAAACCTTTAATTTACTAATCTCTGTCTTCGCTGTTCCCTTGCGCAATTCATGCATCTCCACTGGCGTCACCACTGGCCTCTCTCTCATCCATCCTCTCTCTATAGTAGCCTAGCTCAATGCGTGTCCCAGTAGTAGCTATATAGTTTGGTCACTTATTCTGATCAATTAAAAAATGTATATACACTGCTCAAAAAAATAAAGGGACACTTAAACAACACAATGTAACTCCAAGTCAATCACACTTCTGTGAAATCAAACTGTCCACTTAGGAAGCAACACTGATTGACAATAAATTTCACATGCTGTTGTGCAAATGGAATAGACAAAAGGTGGAAATTATAGGCAATTAGGAATACACCCCCCAAAAAGGAGTGATTCTGCAGGTGGTGACCACAGACCACTTCTCAGTTCCTATGCTTCCTGGCTGATGTTTTGGTCATCTTATTTCATCTTAACAAACTATAGTTTTGGCAAGTCGGTTAGAACATCTACCTTGTGCATGACACAAGTCATTTTTCTAACAATTGTTTACAGACAGATTATTTCACTTATAATTCACAGCAATCACAATTCCAGTGGGTCAGAAGTTTACATACACTAAGTTGACTGTGCCTTTAAACAGCTTGGAAAATTCCAGAAAATTATGTCTTGGCTTTAGAAGCTTCTGATAGGCTAATTGACATCATTTGAGTCAGTTGGAGGT
This sequence comes from Salvelinus fontinalis, assembly GCF_029448725.1. NCBI lineage: Eukaryota > Metazoa > Chordata > Actinopteri > Salmoniformes > Salmonidae > Salvelinus > Salvelinus fontinalis. The sequence goes on from NC_074665.1 coordinate 26,556,903, forward strand.
GTACCTGTGGATGTATTTCAAGTCCTACCTTCAAACTCAGTGCCTCTTTGCTTGACATCATGGGAAAATCAAAATAAATCAGCCAATTGTAGACCTCCACAAATCTGGTTCATCCTTGGGAGCAATTTCCAAACGCCTGAAGGTACCACGTTCATCTGTACAAACAATAGTACACAAGTATAAACACCATGGGACCACGCAGCCGTCATACCGCTCAGGAAGGAGATGCATTCTGTCTCCTAGAGATGAACGTACTTTGGTGCGATGCAGTGCCCTAGACCACTGCACCACCCGGGAGGCCAAAACGAGTCCTATATCGACATAACCTGAAAGGCCGCTCAGCAAAGAAGCCAGCCATAAAAAAGCCAGACTACGGTTTGCACATAAGGACAAAGATCGTACTTTTTGGAGAAATGTCCTCTGGTCTGATGAAACAAAAATAGAACTGTTTGGCCATAATGACCATTGTTATGTTTGGAGGAAATCGGGGGAGGCTTGCAAGCCGAAGAACACCATCCCAACCGTGAAGCACGGGGGTGGCAGCATCATGTTGTGGGGGTGCTTTGCTGCAGGAGGGACTGGTGCACTTCACAAAATAGATGGCATCATGAGGTAGGAAAATTATGTGGATATATTGAAGCAACATCTCAGACATCAGTCAGGAAGTTAAAGCTTGGTCGCAAATGGGTCTTCCAAATGGACAATGACTCCAAGCAGACTTCCAAAGTTGTGGGAAAATGGCTTAAGGACAACAAAGTCAAGGTATTGGAGTGGGCATCACAAAGCCCTGACATCAATCTTGTAAAAGAATGACGAATTGAGTGTATGTAAACTTCTGACCCACTGGGAATGTGATGAAAGAAATAAAAGCTGAAATAAATAATTCTCTCTACTAAATTTCAAATTCTTAAAATAAAGTGCTGTTCCTAACTGACCTAAGACAGGGAATTTTTACTCGGATTAAATGCAAGGAATTGTGAAAAACTGAGTTTAAATGTATTTGGCTAAGATGTATGTAAACTTCCGACTTCAACTGTACACGTGGTTTAACGAAGTCCCGCCAGTGAGTTGTCATGCATCCTCAGAGTACCAATTATCTGGAGTAGCATCCTGTTAAAACGCTCAACAGGATTCCCTCTTGGATGATATGGCGTTGTTCTCACTTTCTTGATTCCAGCAATCTCACACAGCTCTTTGATTGTTTGTGATTCAAAATCAGGACCATGGTTGCTGTGGAGGAGCAGCTATGATAATAGCTAATCACATTTTATAAAAGTTTAAAAACTAAAATAGTTTGCCATGCATGATTAGCTTGATCACTAACGATTGCTATTTTAATTGATTGATAGCTGAGCTAGCCTAAATGTTAATGGATTGTGCATATGCTTAGTTCAATATGAACACGCACAAAATGCGAGCAATAGCTTAGCTAGTCTAATCATTAACAGCTCGTTTTCTTTATGAAAACTCCCCAAATCCTGGCGTCAATCTTTCCCTCAACCCCTTCACATTACGTTCGGATAGATAAGCGAGTGTTAACATCCGTTTTTCTCGTTTTAGTTCAGTTTTATACAACTTCTCACGACGATTTGAAACTCTTTTTTTCTTCCATAGAATGGTGGTAGCTCTTCAACTTCCGTTCTAGCTCCCTTTCAACATGTTAGCTAGTGCCCACTGGTGTAGAATGTGAGTTTAGGAGAGGGACTAAGATAGAATATTGAGTTTTGATTGGCTGAAAATAAACTGCTCGTCATGCAGCTTCTGACAGCTTATTTGTAATAGCTGTCAACTTTTAAACATATCACAATATAATATGATTGGTTACTGGAATCTCACTAGTAACGATAAGTACTCAACATTAGTTGACCTGCGTTACAGTAACATGTACGACCAGGATGTCCCTCGTCGTGTTCCATAGTGAAACGCAGGTTTCCTGTAATGGGATTCAGAAATTGGTGAAATGGACCTCATGGACTTTAAGTCACCTTTGTAAACAACAAAAATGTAATCAATCTAATGTTTCCAAATGAACAGGTTCTCGTTAAAAACAAGTGTTGGGACGTCTCATTTAGAATGTGAGCTTTTTCAACATACCTGAGGTGTAGGTTAGTTTGGTGCCATCCTTATGTTCATGGCTGTCCCGCTACACTGCAGGAAGTAGATGTCATTGAACTTTAAGTCGTTTTTGGTGAGCACCAACCTCATGAGTTCAGCTAGGAAAAAAGAGGGTGGGTTGGGATCTGTTCTCAAGTCAAGGAAATGGACACAATGTTAAATTCCTAACTCATGAGGAACGACTGTGTACAGGGACTGGACATCAAAAGACACTAGGAAACACTGTTCTGGTATCTCAATGTCCATCAGTAGTTTTAGAAAGTCACCTGTCTCTTTTGAGAGGAGATGGCAGAGTTGAGGTGGTGGTCGACATAGAGCGAGATGTTTTCAGTTATGCTACCAATCCCTGACACGATAGGTCTGCCCGGGGGATTGTCTATATTCTAGTGTAATTTAGGCACCGTGTAGAACAGAGGGATGCGGCGATGTTGGACATACAAGAACGCTCGTGCTTTTTCATCTATGATGTTGTGTTTCACTGCTTCTACCAATGTCTCTTTGATCTGTTCATTTTAGGTGGAGGTTGGATCAGAGGATAGTGACATGTAGAAGTTTCGGACTGACAATGGACTTTTGCATTCAGAAACATAGTCGGTAGTGTTCAAAATCACCGTTGCTCCACCTTTATCTGCCCGTCGAATGGTAATAGTAGGGTCTGACTGTGGCCTTTTCAGAGAATGTAGCTCCTCTTTGCTCAGGTTAGGTTTCTTCATTATTTTATTCTGCTCACACCAAACAACAGATCCATATATGGCAATGGTCTATTTAAATATAGGGATACTGCAGCTCTGATTGGTTATGCAGCACTGGTCTGTAGAGTACTGGCTGAGATGTGCCTGTCAATGCAATAAAATCCTATTCCGGTGTGTTCTGCCTTCAAGAAAATCTCTTGCATAGTTTGTTTTGTTTCGGTATGTTGCATTTATAAGTGGCTAATATTGGCACTTCCCACAGTAGAGGGAAATGTTGATAGTGTTAACTAAAGGGGAAAACTAGAAAGTTGAGTGAAGTTCAGTCTCGTGCTTCTCTGCAGGGGCTGATATTTATTCTCTGGGGCAGTCCCGGGGAAGTGACCGCGAGCAGCTTAGTGGGACCATTGCCAGTGTGTTAGAAATGCCAGGGCCAATTTTTGCCCCAGTCTGCCCCTGCATGGAAACTGTTTACTCTAAATGTAAAACGTTTTAAAACTAAAATAAGTTTCTATTGGAAAAATTAAGTTTGGTCCCTCCCCGTTTTGTTTGGTTACTCTGTTTGCTTCATTTCGCTTCCTAAAGTAAACTTAAATGTTTGCAACAGACAAAACATTTTGCAACTGAATCCGACTAATGAATACACCTACCTGAATTCCAGATAGAAGCCAGAGGGGTACATACGAATCCAGTTTGATGTACTTAGG